>NC_134700.1:93513499-94124749 GCF_043290135.1 Rhipicephalus microplus | reverse complement strand
GATCAGACATTTCAAGAAACACCTCGTGGACGAGGATCAAAACAAAGCTAGGATTGTCAAGGCGATGGAGTCAACATGTGCGACTGTTGAGGTAGCATTAATGCGGGAATGGCCTGAAATTACCAAAAAAGATTCCTAACAGACGCGATGACAAAATCGTAATATGGGACCGTTCTGAAATATTGGGATGGTCTACCGCGTCGAAGCGCTTCTTTAGATACTTTCGTCGTAGTGCTTTGTCACGCAAAAATGCATACCGAAATTCGGAAGGGGCTATGTTGTTGCGGGGCACACCGCACCTGGTTCAATGATTGAACACGCGCTTATGGGCCGTTTTTTTCGAGTGCTGGTATCATTTTCAATATCTAAAAACCTCATTGAGAGCCATTCATAGCTCTTCCTGAACCTTTAGCGGTTCTTCATTTGATTGATACGTGGCGTTTAACGTCCAAAAACCACCATATGATTATGAGAGACGCCGTAGTGGAGGGCTCCGGAAATCTTTGCCACCTGGGGTTCTTTAACGTGCATCATAATCTGAGCACACGGGGCTACAGCATTTCCGCCTCCATAAGAAATGCAGCCGCTGCAGCCGGGAATGGATCCTGCGACCTGCAGGTCAGTAGCCGAGTACCTTACTCACTATAAACCACCGTGGCGCGGCAGTAGTAGCAGTCCTGAAAAACTCTAAATGAAAACGTACATCAGCTTTGTTTTGTCGCATGTAAGCCTTGCATGCTCTCTTGTCATAGAAATTTCGAATGATACAAATATTTCTTATGGTTCCGTCATATTCGTATCGCCGAGGTTCAACTGTATACTGCACAAAATCGAAATTAAGCATGCATTTATCTTGCACGTGCAACGACTGGTGTCAAAATCATAAGTAAAAAGTAGCGTAGTTCCAAGACCTTATTGAGAAATAAGATTAGTTGATCTGTTTTTACCTTGAGTGCATCTGTTTGCATTTGCGTCCTGCTCTCTAATTTTATCTCTCCTTTCTCGTAGGCGATAGATATCTAGGACCGATGTAATCGGGAGGGTAATCTTGCGATACATGTGACGTTGAATTACTTTTGCACGGTGTCCTTTAAGGCGATACCAGGCTTTTATAAAATACCCATGACAATCGCACTCCAGTCGTTAGCCCACATGTACTCAAGGTGGAGACGGAAATACCTTGCCGCAACTAAGATGACAATGACGATACCAGTGAAAGTTTCATTAGCAAGCGTTTTAATTAATTATTTGAGCGCAGTTGTTTATATTAAAAAGCTGTATGGTGTGCCAATTTATTGAATGCCCATAATTTCAAAATCAAGGAAATCGCACGTAATTTGACCGAGATAATAATCGTCAAAATTTAAGCGCTAAATTGAAAGTTTCCCAGCGTGGTGCGCAGAAGCGCGGCTTGACCTTACTCTCAAGTCAGAGCGAAACTAATTGTAACTAGAAAGTTTACATAGTAGATTTTTTTTGTTTTTTCCAGGCTGTTTCTGATGGCGCACTGATGTGGGCCGATCAGGCTGCTGCCATTCATGGGGTCGTGGTGGCGCCCAACATCCCCGCTCGGGGTGTTCGGCTTCCTCGACGTCGGTGTGCGGGGAATGCTAAGCAACGTGGCCTTGCAGGACGTGTTGATGGCGATGTCGCGGGTCGATAAAAGCGCCAGTGCCCCGAACGGGGACACCGACAACATGGCAGCGTTTGGCTTGGGCACCGGGTCCTTCATGCTCTCGCTGTTGCTCATGTCGTCGACTTCGGCGACCATTGCCCTCTTCAGGAGAGCTTTCCTCTAGGTAAACACTGTGCGGCAACTGAACAACGACAAAACCCCAAGACTAAATGTAATCTGCAAGACTATGCTTGCTTTCATTTGTGTATATCATACATATATACAACCGTCATCTTTGTCTAAGGCAACATGGTAGCTTGATACAAACAGCCTTGTTCCGCAAACTTGATGCAGTGCAGCGGCGAAGTTTGACAATAATAGTTAGTGTGCCATTGTAGTGAGTGCCAGCAACTTCTTTTCAAGTTTCTCTGAGTCACTTTATGTCGTTCTAGCAGACAACTTGACAAGAGGGTTTAGGTCATACTTATCATAGGTCAAGTTCTCATCGCATAGGATGACTAGAGCGCTTATTATATCGTTTGCCCATCTATCAGCCACATATAGAGCAACATAAAGCATGACGTGCGTGAAAGTTTTATTCTTTTTCATTGTCCTGAACGTTTCGGAACGTATACGATAGCAACAATTGTAATCAAAGACAATCGTTGTCGGCTGAAATGCCCCAACAAAAGCATATCTAGAAGAAACCGGAAAAAGTAAGCAGATCGAACGGAAGTGTGAAAAGCAGAAGGTCCTACACCCCTGCCTCCCTTTCTTTTCACATTCTCCCTCTGCGACGTGCTATTTTGCAGTGCGAGGCTATCTGTCACGCACCCCGTGCTCCGATTTATAAAGATGACCACTGCACATATTTTCCTGTTCCGTTTTTTTAAGACGACGACTGTACATAATATTGTTTTGTTTAGCTGGCTATATTTTAGGGCCTTCACGTTGTCAAACTGCATAGTTTTTTTAAGCGAGCGTGGGTAGCTGTACCACGGTTGACCGCTGGTGGCTTTTGAACATGCATTCACAATAATGTATATATAGGCGATCTTGTTTTTCTATTTCATTCCGTCCTCATCAGAATAGGACAACCGTTGCTTAGATCTCACTATTCTCCTGATGCTATGCAGCGCTGCGTAATAGACATGCAAAATTGCTGCCATCTGTCGGCCTTTGTGCACCCAGCCGCCGCGTTAAAGGCTCCGCGTGGCGCAGCGCGCACAGGTTCACGTGTGTTTACGTAGACGTATACGTAAGGCGTATCGACGTGAGGCGTGTATTGGCTGATAACCGCAATGCCGACGTATTGCTGCCTCTCTTTCAACACGCATAGAGAAAGTCGGAGCTGAAGGAAAAAAGGCGAGCCATAAAATATGTCCTTTGTTTTTTGTTCAAGCTGATGGCGTTTCCAGCATGAGCTCAGGCTACTGCTCCCAAAATACGTGTTTGCGTTTTTATATCTAATCAAATAGGACGTGCAATGTCATTTCCATTCGTGTTTCCATAAATTGCTGCACGCCGAAGCAAGGCCGTTTTCGCAACGTTTTCGCTAGCAACTGTTTACCAAGTGAAGGCGACTCGTACGTTTCACGCTGAAGTCACCTCCACGCAACAAACTTTATCGCAGCTAAATGTGTGTGCTTACATTTCGTTGAATGTGTTTTGTTTATTACGTTTTTGTAATGGCACACGCGCATTTAGAAGCAAGTGCGCGTCATCGAACTCTTTCGCGTGTGGGACGGCACATCTACCTTCTCGTCCTTTTGTATATATATATATATATATAAATATATATATATATATATAAATATATATATATATATATATAATATATATATATATATATATATATATATATATATATATATATATATATATATATATATATATATATATATATATATATACAAAAGAGAACTTCATCGATGCGCTCACACTTTGATATAAATTTGCATACACAGAGGTGACACGACTCGCACGCACGACTCACTTACTTAAGTTCAACGATATTCAATCACACTTTCACTGAGGAATGACGCCCTTAGCCCCATTTCCGTGTCCAAAGCGATTCGTCACACTCATCGGCTTGCAACAGTTTTAACAGAGCAGCTGTGACAATATAACGTTTTTGAAGAAAACTATTTTTTGGTAGCAGCAAATACTTTGGCCGGTTTTTAAAATGTTTGCGCGTTTCCTTGCATAACTTCATCAACAAGTCACAGCAGATTAAAGGTATGAACAAGTAATGGAAGAATCCCTGTTCAGCGCTTACCTGCTTTGAAATACTACAGCACAAGGCGCAAAGGCATCGCATAGGCAACCCGCACCGCGAATAGCCGAAAAGGAAAATTACCACAAAGGAAATTCTGGCAAAACATCACTGTGTTTAACACTGCCTCGTAACAGTTTCATTGTCACGTAAGAACATAATTGAGTGAATGCTGTTGTGATGGAAAACTTCACCTTACTTGTTAGGCGTCCCAGCGCGGAAACTATTATCAGTGGGAAAACTAGCGCCCCCTTGCTCCCCCCCCCCCCCCGGCTGATACGCCTATGGGAGCAACAGTTCTAAAGCGTCCTTGTTTCGTGCTGTTGTTCTCTCTTCTGGAGTGTTACAAAGTGCCGCTTTGTGGAATGGATTGCGCATGATTGCACAGGTTTGTCAAGCATTCGATGTGCTCGGCACATGCAACGGAATGTAGGCACATGTAATTAGCCGTGTTAAAGTCTGTTTCGTGAAGGCGGCTTCTGCGTAAAGCGTACGAGTCACCTTCCCTTGGTAAATGGTTGCTAGCGAAAACGTTGCAAAAAGTGGCTTGCTTCGGCGTGCAGCAATTTATGGGAACACGAATACATATGCTATTGTCCGTCTTGCTTGCTTAGAAAGGACAACTCAAACACGTATTTTGGAAGCAGTAGCCAGAGATCATGCTGAAAATGTCATCAGCTTCAAGAAAAAAAAAAGAACGAGAGCCAAATTTTATGGCTAACCATTTTTTCCTTCAGCATTCCGAGTTCCTCCCTGTGTACTGCAGGGGACGCAGCAATACGTCAGCATTGCGATTATCAGCCAATACACGCCTCACATCCACATGCCTTACGTATACGTCTACGTGAACACGCGCGTCCCTGTGCGTAATGTGCACAACGGCCGACAGATGGCAGCAATTTCGCATAAGGTCTAGGGTGCCTTGATGCGTCATCAATGCACCCTAATAAGATCTATATGCTGCTATACTTTTGCAGATGAATTGCTTTATTAGACACCATGTTCCAAAGACAATAAACGGACACCCGTAAGACAAGTTTGGCGATTTGGGCATACTGAAATATGTGTTGAAGTATTTTTTTTTCCTAATACGTAATGTTGGCTTCCGCATCTGAATGCATTTATAATATCGGATTTCCGTTTCTGCTCAATAAACCCAACCACGAACACTCATACTTGTGGACATAGTATTTAACGTGAAAAGTTAAACGTTCGAAGTGAAGTAAATAAAACAATGCTTTGTCACAGCTTGAACCTGTAAGAACCGCGCATTACAACTCAAACAATAGGATAAGGATTCAACTGCAAATCTTGTGCGCGGTGACGAAGGATTATGAAATGTATTTTGCAGCCTGTTCCGAGACCGATTTGTTATACTTAGCTTCGACAACAAGCTGCGTCATGTGTATTTCTATTTGGAGGATGCAGCAAAGATGTGGTTTGAGAGCAGGGAATCTACCATGACAACATGGGATAATTTTCGAACCAGCTTTCTTGCTGCGTTCGTAAGCGTCGTCTGAAAGAAAAAAGCAGCAGCTTTGCTGGAAAAACCTGCGCTGCTTTCAAATGAAAGCGTCCCAATCTTTGCGGAAGAGATGATTCGTCTGTTGCGCCACACCGACCTTAAGGTGACCGAAGAGAAGGGGGTTCGTTTGCTCAGGCAAGGGGTAAAGCAAGACCTGTTGGCTGTGCTGGTGCAGAACATACCCAAAACAGTTCAAGAGTTTGTCTTGGAGGCTACGAAAATTGAGAAGAGTTGGAAATGCGTACACGTGAGAATGATGACCGATCAATGCAAGACAGTGCAGCTGTTCACGCCCTTGGCTACGGCGACATATGAGAAACGATCCGAGAGATCATGCGGATGGAGCTGCGGAAGTTGTTGCCTTCGTCGCAGCGTGAAGTTAATTCGATGGCCGACATTGTCTGCGAAAAAGTTGCGCAATCGCCTGGAGTTTCCGAAGCGCTGCAGTCTCAGCCGCAAGCATTGAACTACGCTGCTGCAGTCCGACGCTACACTATACCCCCCCCCCCCCCCCCCCGTTCGTTTAAGAGGCAGCGCCGTCGCAGTTTTCTCGCCAGACACTGCCGTCGCCACTACCGACGACATACCACCCACCAGTCGCCGAGAGCTACGCACCGAAGAAGACCGACTATTGGCGCACCTCTAACAACCATGCACTCTGCTACCACTGCGGAGAAGCTGGGCACACATACCATACCGCCAACGGGCCAACGCGGCTTCGCCACGTCAACGCACCACCCCACAGCACGGCCAGTCAGCGCGCGACATCGCTGACCACCTGATCACTACAAAATGGGCACCTCGATGCTCATCCCGTTCGCCAGCACCAGGGCCCTACCGGTCCCCCCATAGATGACAGCAGTACGGCAGCCCCAACAGGGGCCGTTACGCAAGCCCATATTCAGAAAATCAAAGGTAGCAGACGATGGAGCTGCGGCTGCTGTACGACGAACTACCGGAAACCCTCTGCCGCCGCTGACGACGACGACGACGACGACGAGACGAAACGCAAAGATGCCCCAAGTGTGGCAGAGCCCTGAAATCGAAACTTATCAGCCGGAAGGGGACCTGACGACGCCTCGTAGAAGCAGAGGAGGAAACCGACGTAGCCGTGACCCGATGCCACGACCCAACCGCTACGAACGACAACGAACTGGTGACCTCGACGTAACATTCGACGGCCACAACTTTACCCCTCTAGTCGACACTGGAGCCGACTATTCCGTCGTCCGTGGACCTTTCGCCGCGGAGTTGAAGAAAGTTAGGACCACTTGGGAAAGCCCCCCAATCCGTACAGCTAGAGGTCACCTAGTTACACTGGCAGAAATCTGCACAGCCAGTCACAATTATTTGCCAGTTTTATCCGGCAAGCTTCGTCGTACGACAGCAATACTTGAGAGATGTCGCCATTGTTACAAATTTCTGAAGGCTCCATGGTGCCGCCATTGACCTGAGAACGAAGTCGATAAAAGTATCCACAGAACATGCACTATGCTTCCACCGCACACGCCGTCCGTAAGGCACGCCATTCCTCCTCGCTCCATTGTCAGCATTTTCGTCGGCACTCAACAATCAACAGGCATGCAAGGCGTCGTTCAAGGCGACCAGCAGCTGTTGATCAACATTGAAATTTGCATTACTGGAGGAATAGGTGAGATGCGAGGTGAGAACGCTAGAGTGATTCTCACGAACTTCAGCAACGAGTATAAGCACGTAAGCAAAGGCACCACGTTTGCCTACATCAACGAAATACTGGAAGCCAGCAACTATTTCACCCTTACTCAGTCTGCCAAATCTTCTCAGACGACTCAAGCTCTTCAAGCAGCCTTCAAAGTTAGTCTGAGCTTGCCGACGCATAAACAAGAAAAGCTCAGAATTCTGTTACTGATACAAGAACTGTTTTTTGTCGTCGTCAAGAATTCGACAGACGCCTGTCGCAAAACATCGAATTGTAACAGGAGAAAGTGCCAGCTCACTCCGTCAGAGGCCGTACAGAATTTAGACGCGAGAACTCGAGGCCATAAAAAAACAAGTCGATGAAATGCGGCGTGACGACATCATAGAGCCTTTAAAGAGTCAATGGGCCTCACTGGTGGTGTTAGTGAAAAAGGACGGAGCTACTCTTCTACGTCGACTATCGCTGCCTGAAGAAAATTACGAAGGACGTGTGCCCGCTCCTACGGATAGACGATGCCCTAGACCGACTCCACAAATTCGAGGTACTTTAGTTCGGTGGACCTAGAGACCGGCTATTGCCCAGCCATGGTGGTCTAGTGGCTAAGGTGCTCGGCTGCTGATCCGCAGGTCGTGAGATCAAATCCCGGCTGTGGCGGCTGCATCTTTGATGGTGATGAAAATGCTGTAGGCCCGTTTGCTTATTTTGGGTGTACATTGAAGAACCACAGGTGGTCGAAATTGCCGGAGCTCTCCTCTACAATGTCTCTCATAATCATACGGTGATTTTCGGACATTAAACCCTACAGATCAAATCATCATCAAGTTTGGCAATTTGAAAATTGAAGTCGACGAGAGAGACCGACAAAAGACTGCTGTCACAACACCAGGTGGCTTGTTCGAGTTCAAGGTCATGCCCTTCGGTGTCTGCTCGGCACCTGCGTCTTTCTAGCGAGTTATGGATACAGTCCTGGCTGGCTTAAAGTGGCAAACTTCTCTCGTTTACGTGGATGACGTCGTTACAAGTGTTTTCCTCGAGCTTCGATGAACAGCTCCAGCGTCCTGAGTCCACACATCAAAATATCAGGAGCTCTGAACTCAGAAATGCCGCTTCGTGTGCAAAGAGCTCTAGTTTTGAGTGCACCCAGACCCTCAAAAAGTGAAAGGAGTGATAGAAGAGAGCGCGAAAGTCACCTCCTCAAGAAATGAGTACCCGCCGCCACGCATATTCTCAGGCCAGGCAACCTCCTAAAGAAGACAAAGTTCTCGGTGACTCTGCGGATCGAACCCAGTACCTTCTAGATTGCAGCTGAGCGCTGTAAGCACTCGTCCACTGCAGCAGTGCTTGCTTTGCCCTATTGCTGATATATTGTCACGGGGTCGTGACGTGGCCGAAGACAGGAGACTTCTTGTTGGAATTTAACTGTTTATTTGGGCGAACCTATGCCCGGTAAACAGAAAGTCCAATTACAGCAGCAGTCTCGCACAGATAGCAGTCTCAAACTGATAGCGGCGAACGGAGCGTCGGCCTTCGATCAACAACTGACAAGCGGCGAAGCGCGTTGGCATTTATACTCCCGCCGTCGAATGTTCTAGCGCTACCGCTGGCGGCGGCGTACGTTCCAGAACAATCTGTACCATTCGCACAGTGGGCGTGATCTTATCGAAATGATCTACTACAGTCGGGAACCCTCTCGGAAACTGCTGGCGCGGTTTGCGCTGAGAATCGTGTGGTGTTTTGGGACGATAACAAAAGCTTGGGAAATGGAACGTGGCATTGCCCCCCTCTGAAAAAGGCATCGTCTCGATGCTTTAACTAAAGATGAAGGTACAATAATAATGCAACAAAGTACAATGAATAAATTACAATACAACAATAATACAAAAAACACTGTTTCAGTTTGTTAACGCGCATGAAACGGCTTTAGGCGTGCGACATGGACGACTTCAGGTCGCGATCGGCGTCGTTGAGAGTTCGTGATGCCGTCGGGGACAACCTCGTAATCAAGTGGGCCGAGACGTCGAACCACCCTGTACGGTCCGAAGTACCGTCGCAGAAGCTTTTCACTTAGTCCACGTCGGCGTATCGGCGTCCACACCCAAACACGTTCACCGGGCTGGTATTCCACGAAGCGTCGTCGAAGGTTGTAACGGTGGCTGTCGGTCGTCTGTTGATTCTTGATACGGAGCCGCGCAAGTTGTCGGGCTTCTTCGGCGCGATGAAGGTACTCGCTCACATCGAGGTTTTCTTCGTCGGTGACGTTGGGTAACATGGCATCGAGCGTCGTTGTCGGGCTCCTTCCGTAGACCAATTTGTATGGAGATATCTGCGTCGTCTCCTGCACCGCCGTGTTGTATGCGAAGGTCACATACGGAAGAATGGCATCCCACGTCTTGTGTTCGACATCGACGTACATTGACAGCATGTCGGCGATCGTCTTGTTAAGCCGCTCGGTGAGGCCGTTGGTCTGTGGGTGGTACGCTGTCGTCCGGCGGTGGTTTGTTTGGCTGTATGCCAAGATCGCTTGAGTTAAGTCGGCAGTGAATGCCGTTCCTCTGTCGGTGATAAGGACCTCTGGGGCGCCGTGACGTAGGACGATATTTTCGACGAAGAACTTAGCTACCTCGGATGCACTGCCTTTTGGCAGGGCTTTTGTCTCGGCGTAGCGGGTGAGGTAGTCGGTGGCTACCACGATCCACTTGTTTCCGAAAGCCGACGTCGGGAACGGCCCCAATAGGTCCATACCAATCTGCTGGAAAGGTCGGCAAGGTGGATCAATTGGCTGCAGAAGTCCCGCTGGCCTTGTCGGCGGTGTCTTGCGTCGCTGACAGTCCCGGCATGTCCTCACATAACGAGTGACGTCGGTTGTAAGACGCGGCCAGTAGTACCTTTCTTGTATCCTCGCGAGCGTGCGAGAAACACCGAGGTGCCCTGCCGTCGGATCGTCGTGCAGGGCCTGCAGGAGTTCTGGTCGCAGAGCTGAAGGCACCACAAGGAGATACTTAGCCCGAAGCGGTGAAAAGTTTTTCTTTTGTAGAAGACCGTTTCGTAGAAAAAACGACGCAAGTGCGCGCTTGAATACCTTCGGGACTTCGGCGGTCCTGCCTTCGAGGTATTCTATTAGGGCCTTAAGTTCAGGGTCGGCCCGCTGTCGTTCAGCGAAGTCGTCGGTAGTGATCGTTCCCAAGAAGAAGTCGTCATCCGGGTCGTCGGGTAGCGGTTGGTCGACAGGCGCACGAGAGAGACAATCGGCGTCGGAGTGTTTTTTGCCGGACTTGTAAATGACAGTAATGTCATATTCTCGAAGTCTCAGGCTCCATCGTGCGAGGCGACCTGAAGGGTCCTTCAAAGTGGCTAGCCAACACAAGGCGTGGTGGTCGCTCACAACTTTGAAGGGCCTGCCGTAGAGGTATGGGCGAAATTTCGACGTAGCCCAGATGATGGCGAGGCACTCCTTTTCTGTTGTGGAATAATTTGCTTCTGCTTTGATAGCGATCGGCTGGCGTAACTAATAACCCTTTCAAGTCCGTCAGCCCTCTGCACAAGAACGGCGCCAAGACCTACGCTGCTCGCGTCAGTATGTATTTCTGTCTCGGCGAATTCGTCGAAATGGGCAAGTAACGGAGGCGTCTGGAGGCGATGTTTAAGCTCCTGGAAAGCGTGTTCCTGTGGCGTTTCCCACTTGAACTCCACGTCGGCCTTGGTAAGGTTAGTGAGAGGATCGGCGATGCGGGCGAAGTTTTTCACGAACCGCCTATAATAGGCGCACAGGCCCAAAAATCGGCGCACGGCTTTCTTGTCAGTGGGCGGCGGGAATTCGGCGATGACGGCTGTTTTCCGTGGATCAGGACGAACTCCAGACTTGCTGATAACGTGCCCCAGAAACAAGAGCTCTTCATACGCAAATCTGCACTTTTCTGGCTTCAGTGTGAGTCCGGAAGTCTTGATGGCTTGAAGTACAGCTTCAAGGCGTCGAAGATGCTCGTCGAAACTCGAGGAAAACATGACGACGTCGTCCAAGTACACAAGGCAAGTCTGCCACTTCAATCCTGCCAGTACTGTGTCCATAACGCGTTGAAAAGTTGCAGGCGCTGAGCAAAGGCCGAAGGGCATCACTTTAAACTCGAAGAGGCCGTCCGGTGTTATAAACGCCGTCTTCTCTCGGTCTCTTTCGTCGACTTCGATTTGCCAATAGCCAGTCTTGAGGTCCATTGACGAAAAGTACTTGGCTTTATGGAGCCGATCAAGTGCGTCGTCTATTCGTGGGAGAGGATACACGTCCTTTCTTGTGATTTTGTTCAGGCGGCGATAATCAACGCAGAAACGTAGGGTCCCATCCTTTTTCTTCACTAACACCACGGGGGATGCCCATGGGCTCTTGGACGGCTGGATAATATCATCCCGCAGCATTTCATCAACTTGTCTCTTGATGGCCTCACGTTCTCGCGTCGAAACCCTGTACGGACTCTGACGGAGTGGTCTGGCATTTTCTTCGGTTATGATGCGATGTTTCGTGATTGGGGTCTGCCGAATTTTCGATGACGACGAAAAGCAATCTTCGTATTGCAGAAGCAGGGCCTTGAGCTGTTCTTGCTTATCGTTCGGAAGTCTGGGATTGACGTCGAAAGATATGGGAGGGGCTTGGTTCCTCTGAGCAGGTTCCGCAGAATCGGCGAGGGTGAAAGCGCTGGTGGCTTCGACAATTTCTTCGATGTATGCGACCGTTGTTCCTTTGTTCACATGTTTGTACTCATTGCTGAAATTTGTGAGCATAACCGTTGCTTTGCCTCCCCGCAACTCTGCAATTCCTCTTGCGACGCAAATATTTCGGGTGACCAACAGATGCTGACTGCCTTCAACGACGCCTTCGAAGTCAGGTGATTCAGGAGTGCCGACTGAAATAATGACGCTTGAGCGAGGCGGAATGGTGACTTGTTCTTCCAGCACATTCAAGGCATGGTGTCCAGACGGCGTGCGCGGCGGTAGTGCTTCTTCTGTGGATAACGTTATCGACTTTGTTTTTAGGTTGATGACAGCACCATGGAGGCATAAGAAGTCCATGCCAAGGATGACATCTCTCGAGCAACGCTGTAGGACTACGAAGTCTGTAGGATAAATACGGCCGTTAATGGTGACTCTCGCTGTGCAGATTCCTGCAGGCGTTACGAGATGACCTCCGGCTGTGCGGATTTCAGGGCCTTTCCAAGCTGTCCTAACTTTCTTTAACTTCGCGGCGAACGACCCACTGATGACAGAATAGTCGGCTCCAGTATCGACGAGAGCGGTCACACTGTGGCCGTCGATAAGAACGTCGAGGTCGCTAATTCGCCGTCTCGCATTACAGTTAGCGCGTGGCGTCGGGTCACGGCTGCGTCGGCTTGTTCCGCTGCTTCCCTGTTGCGTCGTCAGGCCACCTTCGGTAAGTGAGCTTTCGCCGTCAGGGCTTTGCCTGTTTGGCGTTGTGTTCGGAAAGCTCCGTCGCGGCGTCGTCGTCGTCGGAGGATCTTCGGTAGTTCGTCGCACAGCAACCGCACCTCCACCGGTTGCTGCCCTTAGTTTCCCGGATACGGGCTAGGAGACCGGCCCCGCGTTGGGCCAGAGTACTGTCGGTGGTGCGGTGACGTGCGGCGGCTGGGCGACGGCGAACGCGAAGGGCTTCGTGGTGTCCACCGAGTTCCTGTGAGGTAGTCGGCGATGTCACGTGGTCGTTCTCCTGGCTGTGGACGCGGTGCGTTGACGGCGAAGCCACGCAGTCCCATCTGTCGGTACTGGCAACGGCGGTATGTGTGTCCAGCCTCGCCGCAGTGGTAGCAGAGCGGGCGATAGTCAGGGGTGCGCCAGACGTCAGTCTTCCTCGGTGCACTGCGCTGGGCCGCTGGCGAACGGTATGACGTCGGTGGGGGTGGTGGCGGCGGTGGCGTCTGTCGACGGAAGTGCGATGGGGCGGCGTTTTGGCGTGGACGGGGAGGAGCGTTGTGGCGCAGTGCAGCGGCGTAGCTCATAGCTTCCGGCTCGGGCAGCGGTGCGTGGGGAATTTGAAGCGATTGCCGAACTTCTTCTCGCACAATGTCGGCGATCGAATCCACTTGAGGCTGCGCCGAAGGCAACAGCTTGCGCAGCTCTTCCCGCACGATCGCTCGGATCGTTTCACGCAGGTCTCCGTAGTTACTGACTTGAGCAGCAGCGCAGTCTGCAGTCAGGCGACGATTATACTGTCTGGTGCGCATGTCCAGGGTCTTTTCAATAGTGGTCGCTTCGGCTACGAATTCTTGGACGGTTTTCGGTGGGTTTCTCATCAGCCCCGCGAAGAGCTCCTGTTTGACCCCTCGCATGAGGAAACGAACTTTCTTTTCCTCAGGCATGCATGGGTCAGCGTGACGGAATAGGCGGGTCATCTCCTCTGTGAAAATTCCAACCTTTTCGTTTGGTAGCTGAACCCGGGTCTCGAGTAGAGCAGCGGCCCTCTCTTTGCGAGCGACGCTCGCGAAGGTTTGCAGAAATGCGCCGGAGAAGACATCCCACGTTCGGAGCGTGGACTCCCGATTCTCTAGCCAGGTCCTTGCGGTGTCTTCCAGGTAGAAGTACACACGACGGAGTTTTTCTTCGTTGTCCCAGTGGTTGAGGGCGGCCACACGGTCGTATGTTTCTAGCCAGGTTTCCGGGTCTTCAAACGATGAGCCATGGAACGTTGGTGGTTCCCTGGGTTGATGAATGACGATCGCGGGCTGGGACGCTCCGGTTGTCATTGTCGCTGCAGTCGAGGTCATGGTCTTGGTCTTCCGCGCCTTGTCTTGTAGAAGGCCGTACTCCGGTGGGAGACCTTGCTGTCGGCGGCTTGTTCGCTGCTCTTGGTTGGCGTCGGTGTCTTCTCCGCGACGGGGGCTGGGTTCACGGCTTGACGGGGGCGTCCGGTACATGAACGAAGCAGCACCTCCACCAGATGTCACGGGGTCGTGACGTGGCCGAAGACAGGAGACTTCTGGTTGGAATTTAACTGTTTATTTGGGCGAACCTATGCCCGGTAAACAGAAAGTCCAATTACAGCAGCAGTCTCGCACAGATAGCAGTCTCAAACTGATAGCGGCGAACGGAGCGTCGGCCTTCGATCAACAACTGACAAGCGGCGAAGCGCGTTGGCATTTATACTCCCGCCGTCGAATGTTCTAGCGCTACCGCTGGCGGCGGCGTACGTTCCAGAACAATCTGTACCATTCGCACAGTGGGCGTGATCTTATCGAAATGATCTACTACAGTCCGGAACCCTCTCGGAAACTGCTGGCGCGGTTTGCGCTGAGAATCGTGTGGTGTTTTGGGACGATAACAAAAGCTTGGGAAATGGAACGTGGCAATATCGTCAATGCTTCGAATGACGCCAAATGCAACAACGTCCGGTGAAACCTATTTAAAAATAGAAAAAAATAGAATGCGTTTGCCCAATGATATTATGAGATAGAAACCACCACGTGTTGCTGTATAAGCGTGCATTATTTACATTGTACATTACTGTCTTGATGTTGAGATAGCCGGCTCTAACGTACGCTACCTTCTCATAGTTTGCCAAATATAAATAAAAAAATATATATTGGCCTGTGACAACGCCAATCAACTATTATGAATTCACTGTCACTAGTGTCACTTTCACTAGATGAGTACTCAGTTTGTTTCCATTATAGTTATTTACGGAAGATTTGGCTCAATAACTCACATCTCTCGTAATCAGTATTGATTCTCACATCTAAAGACAGTCACACTTTATCTCGCTTTCTGTGTGGCTGTCGCACCCATAAAGCGCGTACTGCACTTTTTTATGCTCTTCTAGCATCCGACGCTGCTTTGCAGAAATTTTCCTGATGTCTGCTGGGCCAGAAAATTGTCTGTGTTATCTATCGATTTCAAACTTTCGCAGAGACGACACGAGAGTCTCTCTCTCTCTTTTTTTCTTCTTTTTTGCATGTGTGATAACGTCTCTCGGCTTCAAGACTCGTATAGCGTCCCTTGCTTTGTTTTCTCACTCAAACAACGCTGGACGAAATATTTGCACCATGTTTTGTGAAAAGCATTATTACTGAAACACCTCCCGACGAGTCTCCCTCGTTTTACGTAGACACATATCTAAGCGCAAGCGTCTGCACGTTCTCACATTCCGGTTTCATAAAAATGCTGCGGTGCATGGAACCAGCGAAATTCCACTCACAATTTCATTTGATTACTGCTGTTCTTTAGTTCTGCACAATTCCTCCGCAGGCACAAAAGTTGCTCCTGTGTCTTGTAATAAGAATATTGTATGAAAGGCAACCTTTTACGTCTAGGTACGAAACACCAATACGTTCACCACTATACCGTGCTTGATTACACTGGATTAGCTGAGTAGCAGCGCAGCTACAGTAAAATCTAACGTAACTGGTCACGTTAAACAGGAGAAGACAATTGAGGCACATTTTCAAATATGGCATGCATCGATTTATGCGTGGTTTCATTGATGTGGTGCACCTGAAGTGTTGTTTACTTGTGTACTTGGCGAGATAGTGCATGGATTATTTATTGCTTATGGCCATCGAGCAATTTATTTTCAAGCTACAGTAGTTGATGACAGGCTAGTGCTTGGCTTTGCACAGCCCACCAAAACGTCCATTACAACGTACGCGGCATCCCGTAAGCGCTGTAGCAGACGCTCGCGGAATTGAAACTTAGATGCAGCAAATCATTGGCTATCATCGTACTCTCGATGCTAGACGCTTTGCGGGCTACCTTGATATTATCGGCACACACTTCTTTCTTTCCTTGTCGTTTCATCGGCTATTGTGTGTCCTCATCGCCCCCTTAAGTACCGAAAGAGTTAAATTTGTACCCGCGCTATAGTAATCCCTCCATATAAGAGATTTCTTGGCTAAGAAAATGCGTAGCCAAGAAAAAGCTTTGTGAATTCGGCCCCAGAAAACGTTTGTGTTACTTCACTCTCACCTACGGGTTCAAGAAAATGAGTAGATGGACATCGGGCAGTAGGGGTGTCTTGTGAGTTATGTGGTGTAGAATGATTCCTAACAAAGTACAAGCTAAACACTCCAGATAATTATTTCCCTGTGTAGTATTCTCCTTCATGAGTGATTTTGTCGAAATGCGTATCCTCAACGAAATTAACGACCAGAGAACATATTTGTTTGCATAGCTTATTAGGATGCCGAAATAAAATTTTTAATAGTTTTCATAATATCGCTTTTTGGCATTTTGGATGTCACCGGCCAACTTGTTTCTGTAGCTTGTAAAAGATACCAAATCACGATTTCGTCTGTGTTATTACAAAAAGTGAGAAGAACCATACATACACACCAAAGTAGGAGCCTGTCATTTTGGACAAGAGGGCAGGAAGAGGTGTGGGACCATGACGTTAACTAGAGCAGCGAATTAAAATCACCTTTGTCCACTTGAGTTACCATTACGCACTTGCGCATATCTGAGGTACCACAGCTGGTTAAAAAAAGCAGAAATTTGACTAATGTAGTGGACAGCTTCAACAGAGGGTTAAATAATGTATGTGGAAAAAGGTGCTTATTACTAATAGGTACTGTCTTCGGATAGGTGGTTCTAATCTGCTGATGAACAGGGTATGAATAATCAACGAGAACACCAGGGGTTCCATAATGCGATGCCAACGTTACGACGTTGGTCGATACGATGGGATATGTACTGAGGATATAGGATTAGTTCGTCATGAAGGGTGCAATGATTGAATAACTTGTGAAAGGTGGCCAAATGGGATATTTTAGGACAGCATACACAATGAGGAAAGCCTATACTTGATTGTATTGAGTTTATACTGACACTGCAATTACAGTTAGAAAGTACAATACTGACGGAGTTACTGTGTACAAATTCAAGTGAAGTAATCAAGTTATCGTGGTAGAGAACCGATAGAGAAAGTTCATATTCAAGTTTATATCGTACTAATGTTTTATGTAAGAATAGTTTTAGTGCTGATATGCGATTGGCATTATTAGTAATGTATACGATGTGAGGTGCCAAAGATAGGTATGACGTGATAAGAATACTCAAGTATTTGCACGAGTTAAGCGGATCGATCAGGACGTTGTTAAAGCAGTATGTTAGCGGGGTGTTGCTTAATTTATTACGCTCATTACCTTACATTTGGTAATAACACATGTGCTGCATCAAGCTGCTATGGTGTTAAGATCAAAATGAAAGAATCATTTGTTAGTATCTCTGGTTATTTCATAAAATGACGCAATAGCATGAAGAAAAAGTAACGTTAAAAGATATGAAAGACGTGAGTTTGTAATATAAATAAAAAAACGGAAGTGAACCATGGACCATGGACTGACCCTTACGGTATGCTTGAATGGACCGCGGGAAAGGGCGCATTGTGACTGTTAGCAGTAACATATAAAGTACGTTACCTAAAATACTCAGACCATTTGAGTAAATTATTCTCAAGGTTTAATGTTTACTACACTCAATTCGATTAGTAGTACTTAGTGACAGACTTTATCGAAAGCGTTTTTAAAATCTAAAGAGAACGCATCCGACGCATCACGGACGGTCAAATATCTCATGCAGTTTGTGAGTGAATGATATGAATTCTTGCTCGCACAAAAAATGTTCGATAAAGCCAAGTTCTGCCAGTGTAAAAAAGTCTCAGAAAAAAGTTCATGAGGTTGGTGAAAATGAGATGTTATAATAACTTACAGGAAGCGCTTGTTAGAGAAATAGGGTGATAAATATTCGGAGAGTGTTTATTACCCAACTGAAAAATTGACATCAACCCCCTCCCCGCCCCGGTTTTTCATTATGCAGGAATAGTTAATGTATCCATGGCTGGGCTGTTTCGAAGATGCATGTATCTTAGATACTATCTTAGATACTCTTTTGGTATCTTGTATTGGTACCGTGATACGTCTTGCAAAACGAGTCTCTGTATCTGTATTTGCGATACATTGAGTAAAGTATCATGTGTCTTATAATACAAAATACTGCCATCGCAATGTGACTGTGCGATGCATTATTCATTGACTGAACTCCACTTATCTGGCTGGTACCAGTGCCACTAAACCACTAGAATCAAACTATACAAGGTGGCAATGATATCATTTTATCTCTTCGCCCGACTCCACCGGTGAGGGCAGCAGATAAGATGCGTGCGTACTTTTTGGTGAAGCAGAGGAACAAGACACAGCTCGCACAGTCGTTGTTGTTGTTGTTGTTGTTTTCCTATTGTTAGTGGCGCATACCCACTGTGGAGGATTGGCCAAGAATCGAGTGGCTTTAAAATTTACTGTTCAGATTTAGAATGATGGAGGTATAACAGAAAGATTACCGATAGCCTATAGGCAAGTGTGGTGCTTAATGTAATGCATACAAATATTTAAATAAACAAATTTATTCTTAGAATAGAGCAATAATCTGATTTTATACGTATATAATTATGTGTACATGTTAAGATAATGAAACTGGTTAATTAGTCAACCTATTAGTTTCATCAATATAGTCGCGGACGGTCGCGCATACTGTGCCATTAGAGAAACCAGAAATAGAAGCTCCAAAAGACAAAATGACAGGCAGAGATAAGTTCATACCAATGCCACGCAAAGGTATTTCTAATAGGGTTTTTCGTAATGTGTTAAACCGCCTGCAGGTCAAAAAGAAATGGTCTATTGTTTCTAGTTCATCACAGAATGCACACAGTGGCGAAGGTGCCTGAGTAGACCTGTGTTTATAGAATTTTAGATTTGGTACCCGGCAACGCAGCCTTGTGATAGCTACTTCTTGTTTTCGAGTGCGGCAAAAGTCTCTTCGCCAGGGATATAATAAATGGCGATATTCTGTAGAGTTTGTTAGTGCTGACCCTTTAAAGACTTGCATAAGCGTAGGTCTGCGGAGTCGAGCAGCAGTCACATAAGCGGATGATGGACAGAGCGGTAGAATTGGTTCGCTGATTGACGACTTAGCTAAGGAATCGGCTATTTCATTTAGAAACAAACCTTTATGTCCAGGCACCAAAACTAATCGCACTTTTCTCAAATGCACAGGTACTAGTGCACGGAACGCCCTTGTTACGTGATTATCAGCACCAACAGAAAGTGCTGCACAGAGAGATAGGGAATCTGTTATTATGACAGCTGATGTAATTGCTGTATCTAACTTGCGTAAGGCGAGCACTACTGCGAGAAACTCAGCCACAAAAACGGTTATGAAATCGGGTAGTCGAAGGGAATAAATCCAATTTAAAATTGGGCTGAAAATACCAACCCCTGACTTTTCGTCGTATTGCGATGCGTCTGTAGCAATAATAACGTTCGTTGTAATACGGCGAAGGTGATCTTGTAGTAAACCATCCAAAATATTACGGGGAAGTAATTTTGCATTATTAGGAAAAATGTCGTCGAATTGAATTTCCACCGGGGCTGAATTATAACGACTCGGCATGATGTCGCATATACGTACGTTTAGAGGCTCCAGTAAATTTTGCACAAATATAATTTGTGGCGTGTGAAATCGCGGCCATCTAGGAGCAAAAAATGATTCCGGAATGGAAATAAAGGCTGTTTCTGAATGTCGTAATGGTGATTCATAAATTCTTAAGAATGTCTGAACATTCAGAAGGCGAATTCTACAAGAAAGCGGAGGGACCTTCGATTCGAGATATAACACATTGTTGGCGACTGTTTTGGGAAGGCCAAGGCATAAGCGCGAAGCTTCTCTTTCCAGAAGAATGAGAGGCCGCAACTTGTAAGCTGGAACTCCATAGCAAAGCACACAACGAAATTCTAAAATGGGACGAACATACATGCGATATATCATTAATAATGTGTCTCTTCTCATACCTATGCGGTAGTTACTTAGCCTACGTAATATGCCAATGGCCCGCACACCTTTTCCGGCGATATATTCGATATGAGATCGCCAGTTAAGCGATGTGTGATAAATTACTCCAAGGTATTTAACAGATTCTACCTGTGGTATATCCTCATGATGGTAAGACAGAGAGATGTTCACAGGGTATAGCAGCGGGAAAACAAGGAGGGCACATTTACTCGGATTAAGTAAAAGCTGTTGCCATCGAGCCAGCTCTCCAATATATTAAGGTAAGTCTGCAGCCGTTCATATAAGGTCTGAATGTTATCTGCCATTGCAAAAAATGTCTCTTCTCATACCTATGCGGTAGTTACTTAGCCTACGTAATATGCCAATGGCCCGCACACCTTTTCCGGCGATATATTCGATATGAGATCGCCAGTTAAGCGATGTGTGATAAATTACTCCAAGGTATTTAACAGATTCCACCTGTGGTATATCCTCATGATGGTAAGACAGAGAGATGTTCACAGGGTATTGCAGCGGGAAAACAAGGAGCGCACATTTATTCGGATTAAGTAAAAAGCTGTTGCCATCGAGCCAGCTCTCCAATATATTAAGGTAAGTCTGCAGCCGTTCATATAAGGTCTGAATGTTATCTGCCATTGCAAAAAATGCGATATCGTCTGCATAAACATAAGTTGTTATATTCTGCTTACGTGGGATGGTGCTCATTAGTACATTAAATAGCACCGGGGAAAGCACCGAGCCTTGCGGTACTCCCCTCGTTTGGGTATGAGTAGATGATGAAAACCCATCTTTAAAACAATAAAATTTCCTGTCTGCGAGAAAATTGTGAACCCACGCTACTATATATGATGGAAAATCAAGGTATTCTAATCGATCTATAAAAATACAGTGCTCCACGGTATCATATGCTTTAGCGATGTCTAAGGTAACTAAAGAAGCATATTTTTTATGTAGCCGAGCTAATTGAAGCCTACTTTCTAAGTCAACGTGGGCATCCCAAATTGAACAAGCAGCCCTGAACCCAATTTGACAGGGACTTAGAATAGACCTCATGGTAATAAGTTCATTACTTCGTATATTGATGATTCTCTCAACCAATTTTACTAAGTTTGATGTCAGTGCGATCGGCGTTATGTTATCCAACATGCATGCATCATTTTCATTTTTTGCAACAATACAATTTTGGCAAGTTTCCATTATCCATGCATTCTCTAAAGAATAATTCACTAGTTCTAGCAAAAGATTAGGCGATTCCTGGAGTAAACATTTCAACATAGAGTTCGTAATCCCATATGGTCCGGGAGCCGTCCTCGGTAAACATGATACTGTC
This sequence comes from Rhipicephalus microplus, assembly GCF_043290135.1. Classification (NCBI taxonomy): domain Eukaryota; kingdom Metazoa; phylum Arthropoda; class Arachnida; order Ixodida; family Ixodidae; genus Rhipicephalus; species Rhipicephalus microplus. Next base: position 94,103,492 of record NC_134700.1, on the reverse strand, counting down.
TGATTCAATTCAGCTGAAGAAACTTCTGGAAATTCATGCAAGTTTACCAGAACGAACTGAATAGCCGAAAAATTCGCAGTGAAGCGGCGTTCTAAACCTTGCGCTATGTCTTCTAGAGAGGTGTTCATTTCTACCGGCGTCAAGATACATGACTGGAACGTTAAAGGTGCTGGTAGTACTTTTCTTGTCCGAAGATAAGAGAACAAAGCACGCTTATTTTTTGATTTAGAAAGATAATCAATAGGTCTACTCTCGTATTCTTCTTTCGCTCGGTTCACTGTACGCTTAAATACGCCAGCAAGGAATTGATAGTCTTTCCAGTTTGTTGGGCTCTGATTAAGAAGAAGTTTTTTCCAAGCGGCTTTTCGTCTTCTATAATCGCGCGTACACTCATCGTTCCAACAACGAGAGGAGGATCGTTTATTGGATGGAATAGAAAATTCAGAATTTTTTCTAGATCCCTCCAGCATTGAACCAATCGTAGATGCAATCTCCTTAGTACTGGCATTTCTAAGCTTGGAAATGGCAGAACGGAGGCAGGCTTGAAATTTGCTATGGTTGGTGTATGTGCGTTTTGGCTGATCTAAAGTTTTTGTTGGACAAGTAATGTCAAAAACTACAGGAAGATGGTCACTGTTAGTTGCCTAATCCAGAACAGCCCATGACAAAATCTTGATTGCATTGGAGCAAAACGTTAAATCCAATACTGAGCTAGTTTGACCTCGAACAAATGTTACATGACCTTTATTCAGACAGGAGAGGTTGTGATCAATAGTCTATTCCCACAGTCTCCTACCACAAGAATCTGTCCTTATACCCCAAGACAAATGGTGTGAATTAAAGTCTCCTGTGAGTACAATTTCCTTTCTACATGCTACCAAAACGCTGTCAAGATAACGCGTGCTTTGCACACCGGAGGGGAAGTAACAATTTACGATTGAAAAAGGGTGGTATCCGGGGAGACACAAGTATAATGCTAATAATTCACAATCCAAGTCTAACATTCTGAAAGAAATTTTAGCCCTATGGCATAATTTACTTGATATAAGGATCATTAAACCACCACCACGTGATGGGCGATCTAATCGAAAAGAATGAAAACCTGCAAGATGGAAATTTTTATCTGGTGTAAGCCAAGTTTCTTGGAGAATTATAATATCAAGATTAAAATTATTGCAAAAGTAATGTAAGTCGGTTGAGGCTGAGAATATAGAACGGCAGTTCCACTGTATACCCTCAACTGACCTATGGTGTTGAGCGCACCGCAGAGGCGCATGTCGCGCCCTTGTTAGCATCTTCACGCGAAATAGCTGATTCATTCCGTTTAGATTTGGACTTGAGATCGGTGAAGATAGGGGATGTGGTACGTTTATTAGTTCGTATATCGAGTTCCATATCTGTATCAGTACTTGTACTCGGCCGAGGCGTATGTCGGTCCAAGTGCTCCTGTGTTCCTGGCTGCTTAGCCTTGCCTGCAGATGCAGAAAGTTCGTCCATCACTACATTGCGTAGCTGTGTGGCGTCACTGGTAATGTGTAATACTGCAGGTTCTGTACTAGTCTGTATTGTTTGTCCAATCTGGCTTTAAAGAATTTGCACTAAACAGTCGGAAAGGTTAGACATTAGTTTATCCATTGCCTTACTCACTGCCTTTTCCACAGCAGTTTCAATAGCCTGCGATAGGGTTGAGTCCATACTGGAAGTGCAGCGCGCTGTAATACCAGAGTATCCAAAAGCTCTGTCACTAACTATGTCAATGGCTTCCCTTCGAGAACAGCGGCGGCGGTCAATAACTTCTAGGATTTGAACCTCCCGGGAACGAGCGGAACAGTCAGAGTTGTCGGCGCAGTGACTGCCCCCACAGAGACAACACTTTTCCACTGTTGCAGTACAATTGCTTGAAGGATGACTCTCTCCGCAGGTGCTACAACGAACGTTAGATTTACATTCTCCCGCACTGTGGCCGAATCTCCAGCAGTTCTTGCACTGAATTGGACGAGAAGCGAGGGGTTCTACTCGGAAGATCAGTGGCCATAATTTTATTACTGACGGGCATTTTGTGCGCACAAATGTCGCGATAACAGATTCGGTTGGTACCCTCTGGTTGTCGACTAGGCGATTACACCGGTAAATTGAAATTACGCCTGCTCCAGAGAGCCTGTCTAGGGTCTCAGCTGGACACAGCTTGAAGTCGACTCCCCGTACAAGGCCTTTGGTACATGCAAGGTGAGGCGGAATAAAAGCACTCACCGGGGTAGCAGCAAAGGAGGTGCATTTGAGAAGATCCTGCACGCAGGTCTGATCCGGCGACCTACACACGATACCTCCTCACCCAAATGGGCGCAGATCTGTGATGGTCTGGAAATGATTTGAAGTTGCCTTAAGTTCCTTTTGAACCACCTGAGGGTTTGAAAGTCTGATGAAGCCTCCATTTGTAGGTACCAGTGCTACGGGAACGCTGTCGATACCACTGCGGAAAAAGGAGTCTAGCGGTAATTCATTAGACGGCAGGGACGCTGACCAGGCGGATCACGCCTGGCCAGGAGAAGTAGTCAACATGAGCACTAGAGATATGGTTAGACTCAGAAACAGATAAACTATAGAATCGGACTCTGAGACAGAAAGTTAAAACCACTCAATCCTCAGCCAAGAACACCCCAGAAGGTTGAGCGCGGCACTTCACTGACACCCGGTAGACGTCTTCCGCGTGGTGGTCCTACCAGCTACTGCAGGAACGGTCGACTGCGCGTGGTGGTCCTTGTTCTTGTTTCGCACAGTCTCGACAGATACAAACTTCACGTGCTCCTTCACGTGCCTTTGTTTTCTCAATTCCGTCCCTTCTCAGTTGTGTCAGAGCCATGTCACTTACTCTTAGCCACTTGCAAATGCCGTGTACCACAATACGTGAAGGGATAACCGCATGAATGGTGATGCCGCTCTCTGGAACTATATATAGAGTCGCCGGTGCAAATGCTATATCTAAGCATGAGCGTTTTCTTATCGGATGATATTTTGGTGCACCATGTCATTTTTGTCGGGCTATTCATATTGAAAGAGCTCTTGAAAATGTGATATAATGGTTAACAAAAGTGCTTTATCAGTTGACCTTTCGTTGCATCCTATACCGAGGGCTTTATTATGTTTTAACTATTTATCTGGCGATTGCAGCACGTATGGCCTAAGTTCATGAAAATCAGCTGCTTTGTCCTTATCTTTATCTGCCTGATTTATTTATGCTACTTAAGTTTCTCAACTACTTAGTTTATTAAACTACTCAAATGTCTCATATTGTTTTGCTAATATTGGGCAAAAATCCTGCTGCGGCGACCGCCTGCCAATAAAGAAGTAATGCCAGAGGTGCATGTAGTTAGATTTCATTGCACATTATAGAACCCACATGGTTAAGTTTTCTGGAGCCTTCCACTTCTGCATCCCTCATCATCATACCCTGGTTGTAAGACGTAAAAACTCAATAACGCCAACCAAGGCAGATGAATTACATGACGACGCTGAGCTACATGGCTTTAATAATAATTCAGAAGGACGAAGCCAGGATGAGCCCAAAAACGTAACTACGGTGAGGCAATAATTATTAGTTGAATGACGCGCTCTGCGCACGTACTCTTCGTAATGCGGAAGCTTACGCGAGCTACGGCGAAAGCACTGGAAGGTGCAGTGTCATCGATGTATAGAAAAAAGACGCTTTCTGCCGATGATCAGATTGCGGAAGGCCAATTGGTTATATTGTCGCAAAGATAGAAGTGTGCGCTTTGCTTCTGCTTTGAATTACTTAGCTTTCTGGGCACAAGTTAGCCCAATAATGAGTTAGTTCTCTACCAGAGTGAATGGCGGCCGCTATAGCCGCCACCACCAGACATTATAATGGGTCTGAGGTCTTTCTTGGGTGCGCAGCTTCTCTCACTAAAAAAAAAATATATTGCACGTTACATTGTATACATATAACGAACGCTTTACGCCAGAAAATAAGAATATGAAAAGTAATAGCGCCCATATGTGCTATATGTAGGCCTATATACAAAATTCAGCATAATATCACTACCAGCGTTGTTGCCTATGTACACTGGTGATTAGGTATTGCACAACGGTCTCTTAGGGGTAAAGTCAAACTGCACACCGGTATTTGCGCCATCGTATGAAGCTTCTTATTGAAGCTCGGGTGCTTTGGCGGCAACCTGCTGGCTTGTTGGCAAGTGCAGCAGTGCCTCCTATCAACTACAGAAATGAGAAGCAAGAACAGCTGTTAGTGAACTCTGTACGAGGCTGCCATGTTAGGCAACTAAAACAACCCATTATAAGTACTTCGGAAGTAAAATAATTTAATTGATGAAGGAAAAAAAAACAAACTTTTGAGATACTGACAGCATTTCATTAGGATCCAATAGGGCGTATTGAAAAAAATTTTCAAGCATACTTTTTTCTGCATAGGCGTTTCCTACTACACTATGGGGGTCTATAAGAACAAATTTGCGAATGTACCGAAGTATCACAAGATAACGTATCGGATATAATTTTTGCGGAAGTATCTTGTACATGTCTCTCCAATACTTTTTGCCTCAGTATCTTGTATCGTATAGCGATACAATTTTAAAGTATCTTCGCTCCGCCGTGGATCTATCCAAGGATTGTTGAAATCTATTTGTTAGTATCAATTCACTGTAAGTAACAGTGCTTTTCAGAAATTTAGACGAGATACTGTCTTGGCCAGGAAAAGAGGGAATAGGCAAGCCCTTTAAAAGTTTTGCAGTACTGGAAGGATCAATCGAAATCGGTGGCACGAGTTGAAATTCTGCCCATGAGGCAGGATGATATTAAAAACTAAAGAAAAAATGTTTTTAAAAGTGGCGTTAAAAACCTCGGCGCACATGTTAGTGGGAGCGATATTGTTAAAATCATCTGCTAGAACCACGGTGTTATCTGGGAAGGAATTGATTAGGAGCCAAAAGATACGCGCATTAGTTGACAGCGTTTCTGACAGTGCACAAAAACGAAAATGAAACTTAGATGATTTTAGGGCAGCAATGTAAGCGTTGTGTTCAGTCTTTTTAATTGCCGAACGTTTTTCAGTAGGCGCTGTAGTCTCGCAGATTGGTGAAGTCGTTTTTTATGGTTATATAGTCGTCTGATGCAGGTCTCGCGGATTATAGATGATGATACGGTAAGGAATGTATTTCTTGGTAAGTTCGTGTACTTTTGCAGCAAGAATATTCCAGTTAGATTGTATATTGCAATGATTGAAATGAAAAAAAAATGAATTGATGGTATTTGACAATTCAGCAATATTGTTATTGAGCTTTCTTTTTTAAAATTACATATTACTGTTTTCTTATTCGTTCGTTTAGGAGGTGGCATTTTAGGGTGAAAGCAAGCAAGAAACAATCGCTGATAGAAGGCAGATAAGTGATTTTAGAAGCTAAGGTGGGTGTATTGGTCAAAATAAGGTAGTTTACGTCACGCAGTACTCATTATTGGGTCACCAGTTGACACTGACGACAAACGTAACACATATCTATGAAATGCTTGGTCTGTACGAGAAAAGGTGATGGACATGGTGGATAAGTGTTCAAATTTATACTAGTGAAATCAAATTACGTACTAAGAATGAAGGTGTGAAAGGAAAGCGTGAAGCACATATATTTATCGAATAGTGGAGTTGGCCCTAGACTATTTGAGCAGAGAAAGGCGAGTGATAGCATGCCCCTGAAATAATTTTGAAGTGACGGATTGTTTGTATAACCGATCCAATTTCAATGTCGTGGATAATATGTGCGCATGTATACTGAACGCACTTATAAATAGCCAAAAACACGCCTCCACCTCTACGCGCCGTGCGATCACAGCGATACATAGCAAAGTTTTATGCATTATCCGAAAATTCATTGTCATTCGCATATCAAGAAAGCCACAATTACGTGAGGGCAATTATCTGAGCACTGCACTAAATTATCGTAGATAATAAGGAGTCAGCTTATTAGCGATGATTTTCCTGTTAGAATAAAAGATGGATAGCTGAGCTAGCGAAAATTATAACAGACCCCCGCCCCTTGCACTCACTATTGTGAACTACTTGCTCGAGGATGTCGAGCGGGGCCTACGTAAGGAGCGTGCCATTGTGATTCGACGATGGCAAGGCTAGTATTGTAAATGTAACACTCGTTCTACACAGCAGCGTCTTGTAGCGAAGTTTAAAGGGGGAGGGCTGCAACACATTTTGAGCATGGTCACGAAACATTGCCGATCGATAGTAGAGGCTCCCGAAAGTACGCGAAGCAAATAATATAGTGCAGTACATGGTCGCGAATTCGTTTACAGTCAGCTAAAAATTTATTTCTTTTCCCTCGACGAATGACGGAAGAAGCTAAATAATCTCTCGTCACAGCCGTTCTATCAGTCATTGGATGATTTGAACATGGCACGCTGGGTCGTAACAACAATTGCGCGGCAAGGCCACGACTTGTTCAGGCATTCGCGCACGATCGCACTGAAAAAAAAAGCCGCGTATTCGAAGATATGCAAAAGTGCTCAAGTTCACGAGGATCGCGTCACGTATTTTCTTTGCCCGTGCCACCCCTTCCAGCTAAGCGTCCAGCACTTTCGTCAGGATCAGAAGAGAGAGAATGCGATTGCAGCGTGCGAGAAATTATTGTAACTCCGCTCGTACTGCACGGATTATGAAAACTTTTGTGGTGGTGAGTTCGTATGGCAAGAAGCTCTTTTACTGAATCCATTCCAAAACTACTTGGAATAGTGTTGCAGAGCTCTGTAAGGAAGATAGGATCTGATTGTTACAAAATGCAATGAGTGTTTTTAGGATGAGACGAGTTTTTAGTGAAAAATCTTTTGATACACAGTTTTTTCTGTATTTTAATTAGCCCTGGAGAGCTAGCAGTTGCTGTTTATATTTAAAGCCTGTAAGTTCGACAATTATTGGGTTGGACTTTGTGTGAGAACAGGATCCTAAGCTGCGCGTGCACTCGGTCGTGATACCTGTGAAGGAACATGAAACTGACTTTATTTCAGCAGTTAGTTTAACTTCTGTCCCATGCCATGCTTTTTTAGAATCGGGAAGGCCATACAAGACAATACTCTGGCACCGAGAGCAATTTTTCAAGTCGTGAAAGGTTAAGGTTAAGGTTAAGGATGTTGTAGGTAGCCGGTGGATCTAGCCTTGCATAATTTGCAGGCAATCGCCCCGCCCGGTTTCCTCTTTGCTGAATGAAGCTGTGTCCTTTGTTTGTTTTTTAACTAATTACGAGCAGGCTCTTAAAATAAAAATCGTTCATAGCGCGACGTACGCCTGCATAAGACAGCGGCCTTTGTGCTATTCCACGTGCAGTACTGTGCCGGTACTCTATCTCGCTGAACTATACACCAAACATAATTGTCACTTATCACCTGTCACATGCGAGGTCTGTAGCAATCAAAAATTTCAAGAGAAGTCGCGACACTTGTTTCCTGAAGGTCGAGGAACCACGCGGAAACACAATATCAGCCACGCTGTCGCATAGTGAGCCTAACTGTTGCAGTTCCTCAAATAAACCTTGCCGTTCCTTCTTAAGCACACAACATTTAAGCAAATAGTGTTCTATATCACCGTTTTCCTTGCACTTCGGGCACAAGGGCGTCGCGGACAGTCTGATCTTGTGGAGCCATGCTGGTGTACGCGCTGATCCCGTTCGAATGCGATGAAGCAAGCAGGCCTCTTGCCTTGATAGCCCTTGTGTCACATATGGCTGGTGAGGCGTTAGCCATAACGATTGAAAATGCTTATTGACAGCCTCTCGTAAGATACGCCGATTGTCTTTGGGAGCCTTCTTCGTTGGTGTAAGCTCCAGAGTACTCCGGGCAAGTCTGTCAGCCGCCTCATTACCCGCTATACCTACATGTGATGAAATCCAGTGAAACGTAATGTTTATACCCATGCCATGCAGGTCTTTAAGGATTCGCAGTGATCTTTGAGTGCATCGATCCAAAATCAATCCATGTTTCAGCCGCTGCAAAGCGGACTTACTGTCCGAGACCAGCACGACTTGTTGCTGCCTACAAAACTTCAGTTTTTTCAGGGCTGCCTCAATTGCCATGCTTTCACATGCTGACGATGAAACAACGCACTCGAGTCTCGCTGCACAGGAAACTTTTAGAGATGGGATCACAAACGCTGCAGCGCTTGCTCCGCGCACTATGTCGACTGAACAATCGGTGAAAACTTTCAAATGATTGGCGTACTTTTCTTCAATATATTCAAGTACCAAAGAAAGTATTTCTGCTGTGGATGTGGAACGCTTGCTTTGCATCCGTGGAATCGCCACCTGGCAGTCGACATCCTCATGTGACCAAGGTGGGTCTTGTCGAAGTTGTCTTTGTTTGGGGAAATCGATGATAAGATGGCGAAGGGTGTTGAGGGCCACGAAAGCTCGGGATTCCGTGCGTCGCCAGAATCCCAATCTTTCAAGTCGGGAATTTATGCCTGAAATGAAGTATTTCTTGCTGCGAAGTTGTTGACCAAGGAATTCACTTCAGATAACTCTTCATTAACTTGGTTGACAGTTTCATTTCGTCGAAGTCGTCTGAGCGCTTTTATTTACGCCACACCTTCGGCCTCTATAGTCTTCTAGCTACTCCTGATATATATTATGCCAGCTGCTAATTCGTTATGAAGCTTTGCACTTTCTAACGATCACGTATGACTGTCTTTGATCAACTCAAAAAGAAATGTCATCTGCTCTTCTGGGTTTTTAGACAATGAATAATTATCTAAAAGAGTTCCCGAACGAGTAGTGAGTACGGAAATAGTCTCAGTATTGTTATGACCAGCCCCAGCATTGGGAATCTCCGAAGGATTGCGAACCCTTCAGGGAGATCGTCGAAGCATTCCCGGGATAGCCTGCACCTGAGACGGCCTTGCAGCCAAGCGAAAACAAAGTGACAGTTACGACCGGTCCCAGCATTGGGATTTTCCGAAGGTTTGCGAACCCCTCTGGGAGATCGTCGACGCATTCCCGGGATAGCCTGCACCAGAGACGGCCTTGCAGCCAAGCGAGAACAAAGGTCAACGCACTGGTTTTGCGCTAGGGAACCAAGCAAGAGAAGTTGTGGGGAGAACTGGTTCATGACCGACTATGTCGTCGACCCCCACCTCCCCATTCAGGCTCTTCCCCCTCGCCGGGAGAATTCCCGAATTTGCTGTGCGTTCATGACCATGTTTGGGCATTTTTAGGGCGTCGTGAGCATATTTGGGCATCGTGTTAGGTTGTGCCCCTCCATGTGTTGTGAGGTGTATTTCCCCTCCCTCGTGGCCGAGGTGCCGGGGCCACCGTATTGGCTGCCGATGCGGACAATGCGCCCAGTGTTGGCAACGCAGCGCTATAAAATGCTGAAGACGTTTTGTATGTCTCTCTTCTCTTCTCTCTTTGGATAAGTTGATCACTTCTCAACATGTAAATAAATCTCTGTCGTTCGTTCCGGCGCTTCTTTTCGCTGAATTGTCGGACGATAGATCTTGCGACGGGGCCAGCTACCGAAAACGAGACCAGCAGGACCCGGAGTCCCAACAACGGGATGGCAGCGGCGGGATGCCGATAACCCCGAAAGCGACCACTGGACGGAGTTAGTCCGAAGTCCAACAACGAGACGACAGGAAAAGGATGACACCAGCTCATCGACTTTCAGAGGGAACCGAACGGCACTTCTGAGAGGCACGATGCTGGAGGCATGACTGCGAACTGGGTGAGTGCCGGCTTTCTCTGTTAAATTTTACTAGGCATATACTCTATGTGTTAAGTAAAAGCTGGTAGAGAGTGGCTGTCTTGGTCATTGGGTTAACAGGTAACTTGCGTCAGGCAGAAATTGTGTGATAGCTTGGTTAAGCTCTTTCTGTCAGTGGCGTCATGGTTAACAGTGACAGGGCAGGATTCCGTGTAAGAGCCTTTGAAGCTTTATTTGTAGACTAAGTTCAAGCAAAACTTGAGGCAAGGCAGGTATCTAGAGCTGTCGTTGCCGTCAAGGTTAATTAGTTGCAGGACAGGAATCCTTGTGGAACAGAGACAGCGGTACTGGAGGCAGCCATGAATCTGAAATCCCTGCGAAAGTCCATGCTGTTGCTACTTGCAAGGGAGCTGAATCTGGAGGTGTCGGACTCTCAAAGAAAGTTAGAGCTGATAGAGGCGATTCTCGCATTGGGGGTGGAGGATGACGAGCTGTCAGAATGTGTCGAGGAGATTCAGGAGAGGCAAGTGGCAGAGGCCGAAAGAAAGGCGGCAGAGGCCGAAAGAAAGGTGGTGGAGGCCGAAAGGAAAGCGGCAGAAGCCGAGGCAGATAAGATACGAAAGCACGAGCTTGAAATGAAGCGCCTCGAGCTAGAGATTAGTCATAATAGTAGAGCAGGAGGCAGCGAGGCATTCGGTACCGCAGAGCGGGTAAGGTTCAAAATGACGGACCTAATGAGATCGTACAAGCTAGGGGAGGACATTGGGCTGTTCCTCGTCAACTTTGAGAGAACTTGCGAAAGGCAAGGTTTTGACCAGGAGACATTGCCCCAATGCTTGTTGTCCCTACTTCCGGGGGAGGCATCTGAAGTAATCACACGCCTGACATAAGAAGAGGCCGACGAATATAGTAAAGTAAAATCGAGCCTTCTTAAGAAATATAGGTTGTCGGCTGAAGGCTTCCGGCAAAAGTTCCGAGATGCCGTAAAAGAGAAAAGTGAGTCGTATCCGGAATTTGCCTACAAGTTAATGGCCAACATGGGGGAATGGTTTAAGGAGGCAAAGGCGTATGGGGATCATGCAGGGTACTTGAGTGTATTGGTATGAAGCAATTCTACCAAAAATTGCCAGAAAATGTGAGGTTCTGGGTACAGGACAGACCAGACGTGAACATTGTGGCGAAAGCCGCCGACCTCGCGGAAGAATTCGTTACGCGCCGCGCTCTTGGGGCAAGCGTAGAGCCTAGAGGGGAACTGAAGGGAAGATTTCAACTGCCCAAGGCGACGTCATTCAGAGAGAAGCCGACCAGTCTCGCGGAAACTTCTAAGAATGAGGTTAACAGGGTACCTCACCATGGGGCGTCGGCAGAGGCCAAGAAGAGGTTTGAGGCAAGGAAATCGGGAGCTTGCTTCAATTGCCAGGAAACGAGGTACTTTGCGGTACATTGCACGAAGTCAAAAGTGGTTTTCTTCTCCTTAAATGAAGGCGACGAGAACATGAAACTGTTGGAGCCCTATATGTACGACCTCACCGTGAACGGCAAGCAGTGTCGGATTCTTAGAGACTCCACAGCCACTATGGACGTCATTCATCCGTCATTTGTGCAACCCGGAGAGTTTTCCGGAGACTGTGCCTGGATTAGGCAAGCCGTGGAGGCAAACAGTCAGTGCCTTCCCGTAGCTAAAGTGGTCCTTACAGGTGCATTTGGCACGTTGGAAACGGAAGCCGCGGTGTCGCCCAATCTCCCACCTCAGTATCCTTACTTGTTCTCAAATAAGTCGGATCAAATGCTTAAAGAGAAAGGCCTCACGTTGGGAGAGGGCATAGTACAGGCACTAACCAGATCAAAGGCGAGAAAACTGGCCGCGAAAGCCACAGTCACGGAGGCAACCAAGCCTCACACCGACAATGAACCCAGTCCAGAGTTAGACGTGGAGGTTGACACCCCGATGATAGAGCAACTAGGGATCGCCGTGGCAACAGAGCCATTTCCTAGTAACACAGAGGATAGCACAGAGGGTGACTCCTTACAGGTGGAAAAAAATACAAAGGAGTTGTGTGTTACGCCAATATCGGATAACTTAAATCGGCTGCTGGGCGTGAGCACTTCCTCCTTAATAGCGGAACAAATGGGTGACCTAACTCTAAAGAATAAGCTTGAAGTGCAATGGGTCGGCCCGGCCGAAATTGCTCAAAAGTTGTCTGACACCAACTATGTGGAAAAATTACCAGGAAGTCGTAAGGTGCACCATGTGTATCACAGCAATTTGCTCAAGCCGTATAAAGAACGGGAGGCAATCGTGAACATGATGTTGAATGTTCCGGAAGAAGTTCCACTAGAATTTCCTGAATGGGCTTCAGAATCCGGTGAAGTCAGGGTCGAGCAAAAGATCGATGATTTAGTACTGAAAGCGCAGCTGACGACGGAGCAAAAACAAGAATTGCATGCTGTCTTGACCGAGTTTCAGGACAGATTTGTAAGCAAGCCAGGCCAGACATCAGTCCTCACTCATGACATACAGCTTACCTCGTCGGAACCGGTAAGATCTAAGACGTATCGGGTGTCACCTCGCCGGCTTGAGCTAATAAAAGCAGAAGTTAACAGGATGCTGGAATTGGGCGTGATTGAGCCGTGTGAAAGTGATTACACTTCCCCGTTAATTCTTGTGGAGGTACCCGGCAAAGACCCGCGTCCTTGCGTAGACTATCGTAAGTTAAACCTCATCACCAAGGATCAGACATACCCAATTCCCCACATTGAGGAACGCGTCGAGAGGATAAGCAGCGTGGAATTTATTTCAACGCTAGACCTAGTGAGAGGTGACTGGCAGGTGCCGCTCACCGAGAGGGCGAGCCGGTACGCGGCATTTATTTCACCGTTGGGGACATTCCGCCCTGAAGTGTTGAGTTTCGGACTAAAGAACGCGCCTTACTGTTTTTCAAACTTAATGGATAAGGTTTCGCGGGGTCAAGAGGACTTCGCATTGCCTTACTTGGACGACGTCACCGTGTTTTCCTCGTCCTGGCCAGAACACTTGGTGCATTTGAGAGCAGTACTGACACGCCTACGCGACGCAGGTTTAACGGTAAAAGCGCCCAAGTGTCAGCTAGCACAAGCAGAGGTACTCTATCTCGGGCATGTTATCGGTCGAGGGCATCGCCGTCCCTCTGAAATGAAAGTGGCAGCTATCCGAGACTTTCCCCAGCCCCGAACGAAAACCGATATTCGGGCTTTTCTTGGAATAGCTGGTTACTATCGTAGATACATCCCTAGATATTCCGACATTGCCAGCGCTCTTACTGACGCGTTGTGCAAGACCGAGCCCCAAATGGTCGACTGGGATGAGGAGAAAGAAAAGGCTTTCCGCGTTTTGAAAGCGGCCTTGTCGAGCCAACCTTTGCTTAGTTCACCGGACTACTCGAGGCCTTTCATAGTCCAATGCGACGCTAGTGATAGATGCATGGGGGCAGTTCTTAGTCAAAGGGATGAGGGGGATGAAGAGCATCCCGTCCTCGATGTTAGCCGGAAACTCACCCTTCGCGAGCAGGTTTACAGCGCTAGCGAAAAGGAATGTGCGTGCTTGGTTCGGGCAGTCCAGAAACTGGCTTGTTATATTGCCGGAAGCAAGTTCATTGTGAAAGTGGACCATTGTCCTCTCACCTGGCTACAGACCATGTCCTCTAAGAACGGCTGCCTGCTGCGCTGGAGCCTCGTTTTGCAACAATATACATTTGACATACGCTACAAAAAGGGTGTACTCCATGGCAATGCTGATGGCTTGAGTCGATGCCCCTGACGCGAGAGGATGTCTCGAGAACTCTGGCATATTTTTTTCCTGGCCTAGACAAGGGCTAGTGATTGTTTTTTTTAATCTTTTAGGTGTACTTGTTTGAAAACGTTGAAGACACGGCTATCCAGGGTTTCGGGTTCTGTGTGCTTCCAGTGTTGTTGTTTTGTGTCGCCTTAACGTATGAGTAACATTTTGAATAAATTGTGTATTTCCTTTAATATCAGTTAAAGGGGAAAATTGCCTGGTGGAGCTTGGCGGAATTGTCCGGCGCTCACCGGCTGAGTAGTTGTGTTCTCATGTGCGTATGTGATGTCTGTTGAGCCCACAATGAAGCTGGTGGTGCACTCTACTTCATCAAAGACGGTTGTCACCAAACCGACTGCCAGCGCTGATCCCTCCGGACTGTGGCTGCAAACCTCAGCCCATCGAGATCTTTACCCCCCCCCCCCCCCCGCGCGAGAGACTGTTGACGGGCCCCAGCATTGGGATTCTCCGCAGGTTTGCGAACCCCTCTGGGAGATCGTCGACGCATTCCCGGGATAGCCTGCACCTGAGACGGCCTTGCAGCCAACCGAGAACAATGGTCAACGCACTGGTTTTGCGCTAGGGAACCAAGCAAGAGGAGTTGCGGGGAGAACTGGTTCCTGACCGACTGTGTCGTCGACCCCCACCTCCCCATTCAGGCTCTTCCCCCTCGCTGGGAGAATTCCGGAATCTGCCGTGCGTTCATGACCGTGTTTGGGCATCTTTAGGGCATCGTGACCATATTTGGGCATCGTGTTAGGTTGTGCCCCTCCATGTGTTTTGAGATGTATTTCCCCTCCCTCGTGGCCGAGGTGCCGGGGCCACCGTATTGGCTGACGATGCGGACAATGCGCCCAGTGTTGGCAGCGCGGCGCTATAAAATGCCGAAGACGTTTTGTATGTCTCTCTTCTCTTCTCTCTTTGGATCAATTGATCACTTCTCAACATGTAAATAAATCTCTGTCGTTCGTTTAGGCCCTTTTTCTCGCTGAATTGTCAGATGATGGATCGTGCGACGGGGCCAGCTACCGAAAACGAGACCGGCAGGACCCGGAGTCCCAACAGTATCACGAAAGCGTAGCAAAAACAGAAGCATAAGAAAACAGTAAACACAGGTACTCAAAATGTTTGTGGAACTCGGAACGTAGCCAAAAAGTCATCATCTGATTTTTTAGATAAAATAGGTAATGGTTCGCAAACCTGCATGTTGAACAGTAGAATTAAAAACGCCGGCGGGGTGCCTTTTTAATTCCCACTGAAAGAAGGTCGATGAAAGCAACAGCTTAAATTCTTTGCCGGTTTTCATATCAGGGCCGATGGAGTGGGCATTCCGTAGTCGATAGCCGAAGAAAATTTAGCGGGGATGTGCACATGCCCGGAGTCGATCACGGACGAAAGCACTATCGGCGCACTAAGATCAGTGATCGGGCAGGCAAGGACCACCGTGGACGACGACAGGAAGAGTACTGTAAAGCCTGCATGTTGAACAGTAAATAAATAAAGAAAAACACGTTGGTAAGAGGCTGTTCCCGTGCCCATTGATGTATCACTGGTAAATTTTGGGAGACACGCAGAGAGAGAGAGAGAGAGAGAGAGAGAGAAAGATGCAAGGAAAGGCAGGGAGGTTAACCAGACGGACATCCGGTTTGCTACCCTGCACTGGGGAAGGGATGAAGGGGAGAAAAGAGGTTGCAGAGAGATGAGAAGGTACACACAATCACGAGCACACTCGGGCAGCACACAGTCTACAGGCGGTCGCTCAGGTTTGTTGACTTCAAGTAAAGTAGCAGCGCTTTAGTCGCTTTCTGCGCAACTGAGGCAGATGCCCAAGGTCCTAGTATCTTCTGCACACAAAACGGTCCGGGGGGTCAAGTTGATTCAAAACCATCCGGAGCTGGCATCGCTGTGTTTCGTAGCAAGCGCAGCTGCACAGGACGTGTTCGATGGTCTCTTCAGCTCCGCAGTAGTCGCATGTAGGAGTGTCTGCCATACCAATGCGAAAGGAGTACACCTTTGTAAATGCAACACCCAACCAAAGGCGGCATAACAGTGTTGCATCGGAGCGGGAAAGTTGTGATGGTAGCTTTATCTTGAGCGAAGGATCCAGTTCATAAAATTGACACCTTCGGAAGCTGGTAGACGACCAGAACGTGCGTGAGATCTCGAGCCAGCAGGTAAAGTTGTCTTTCTGCATCATTCCTTGATAGAGCAATCGGGACTACACGGGTTCCTTCATGGGCTGAGCGGGCTGCATCATCGGCTAATTGATTTCCGGTAATACCGATATGTCCAGGTAGCCATTGATATATATATATTATCATGCCCTCGTGCTAGAGCTTCATGATGGCAATGTCTTATTTCTTGTACCAATTGTTCATGACTCCTCCTACGCATGGTAGACTGAAAACTCTGAAGCGCTGCCTTCGAATCACAGAATATGACCCATTTTCCTGGACGTTCTTGAACGAGATATTGTAAAGCAGCCCTTATAGCAGCAAGCTACGAGTTAACAAAGCTAGGAGGACATGTATTGCACCTCACAGCCATCTATGAGAAGCAAATTACCCGTAAAACTAATGCATATACATATCTATTTATCCTAATGTCGGATCGAGTTATGACATCTCAGAGTTCGTGTATGGGACGAGAATGTTTGGTTTGCGATAATTTGTAAACGACACGGTCTCGTTTGAATGTTCTGTTGTTGCTGTGCCTGCAGAGTAGAGACAACCAAACACGCCGTGCGCTATGACGTGACTGTACTTGCAGGACTTACTCGCACTGCTGCAGTTACGTAACCGAACGCTCTATACTGATGCTTCCTTTCATACTGGAAGAAATCGACGAAGGGTGGCATTCGCGATGATACAGCAAAACTTTTCTGTGTAGGTGCGTTACAGTGCAGCCCGAAAACAACTTTCAAATAGCAACTTTAAAAGAACACCTTTGGCTACTTTCACAGCGGTTGCGACAAGCGCACCATCTATTCAGTCGTTCTTACTGTGAGCAGCACACGCCGCCTAGTGAAAGTAGGAACAAATAGTCTGACCATGTCCATGGTTCCCGACCACAGAATTACCATCTGGCAACCTATGCGAAGGCGCTGCACCAAGTGGGTTTCTTTTCCTTATTCCTTGATTGCAGCGAAATGAAGAATAACGTTCGTGTCGGAAAGAGAACATATTTGCGATTGTGAGGGTTAATGAAAGAAACATTTTCACCGACAGAAGTACGAGAACACTTATTCGAACTTCGCGCCTGTGTTTGCTCCACACGTCAGTTGTCTCGCTTTTTATAATCGATAACAGGTGGCGGTAACGTTCCACGGTGTCTGTAGCACTTTGATGGAAGCGTCGTTTTGTTTCTGAAGTAAATTAGCGCAGTTGGTAGAAATAAACGCGTGGCGTTATTGTTCCTTTGTCTACATTTATTTCCAGAAATAAAATGTTCATGCAGTCCCAATACTCCTTCCGTCGTCTGTATCGATATGGAGAGGCTTGCCAGGTCAACAACACCAATGTACAGGAAAAGCTAGTCAACAAGCAACCAGCTTGATTAAAGGATAGTCAAATTACAAATGAGCTGGGTTTCCGCGGAACTCCTTTCGAGTTCTGCGGCAACTGGGCACATCGAGAACTCGAAGTGCTTCGAATCGTCGGTGTATTCACCCTCGCGCTGTCAATTGCTAGCTTCCTGGTTAGCTCGATCGGCTGAGTAGCCGCCCCTGAAAGGCGCCGGTCGCGGGTTTGAACGCTGGAAGTTGACGAATTTTTCGGCAACTAATAGGCTTTCTTTCTAAACAATCCCTATGAATTTCCTTGTGGCCTTGTGCTACTAAAGGGTGCTTGTCTTCTTTCCCTTTCTTGAAAGTCAAATTAGTCAGAAGTACGCTCGCACGATTGGGAAAACAACATGTTATGTTTCTACTCAGGTGACTAAATGCAAGAGGGCTTTTGTAGAACAGCGAATAAGTCCGGAAACATGCCTTTCAAATCATAAACACTGAGATAGAACCATACAATGGAGACTTTAGACACCATTTTCTGCAGGATGATGAAATCTTTCGCGGAAGCTTTTCACATGCAATGCTTGACTTTCTTTTTGTTGAAAACAGCTAATTAGCCGTGAGACACACGCAGACACAAATAGCAGACTACTGCATGGTGTGCTCGGAATCGCAGTTTCGGGGATTGAAGCATGAAGCGTAGTCACTTTCGCAATCGCCTCCGGCGTAATTACGAAGTCCGAGCTGATAATATTTGCGAGTTCCAGTCCGCGCCTAATTCTGACGAATAACTCGCACAGTTCGTCAGATATCCGATTTTCAATGCTGACGAGTGCAGTGCTTCTTGCGGAGCACTTTCGATTGGCCTGTTCATGCCAAATCCGGGCAGTGAATAGAGCGAGAGTGGTGGCCATCTCAAACCACTTGAGCGTCACCTCTCCCCAAAAAATCAATTTCCATTATTTATTTATTATTAAATCATTTATCTAGTTATTTATTCATATTACATTACAACTAGCATTCGTCTGAGACTGTAAGTAGAAGCAGGAGCAACAAGTGCACTATAAAGTGAACAAATTAAGAACAGCAATCGCGTCACAAGGACAAGAGAAAAATAAAATAAAAAGAAAGCAAGGAGCGCTTCAGAAACTCAAAATTCAAACCACACACGCAACCCCTCAAGCATGCGCGAACCGACCGTAGAACGACAAGACAGTATTTAAAGCGTAAAAAACTAAAAAAAATCAAAATTGTAAGCCGCCTTAAAAAAAAATAGAGACAAGTTAGTGTGAGACATATTGACAACCTTCAAAACTATGATGGTCGTGTATTATTGTGAAAAGAATTACAACCGTACCTTTTCTACGAATCAGTCAGCAGTCGGACATTCCAAAACGTCTGCTGGGAGGTGGTTCCATTTTCGAATTGTCTTCGAAAAAAGAATTTGCAAAAGTTTCAGTGTGGCAAAAATAACCTTTCTTTTTTTTATTATGGTGGTGCAAATTCACTCGCTTGGACACTGGTCACTGGTTCTATGTACGTTTCTTTATGTATATCAAGGTTACCCTGGATTAGCAGGTGCACGAATTTTAATCTGTCACTTTCGCGTCTCATTTGAAGACATTCCAGGCCTGCTTTTTTACCAAGGCACTCGCTGAGGTGCGCCAACTATAAGAACAATATACAAACCTAGGCGCTTTTTTTAACATATTCTAGTTTTGTTATATTGCCTTGAGTATATGGGTCCCAATGTATTGATGCATAATCTATTACACGACGGACTATTGTTTTATATGCTATTAGTTTACGTCGTATGTATATTGCCGTAAATATTTTTCTAAATGACAAAACTTTCGCATTGCTTTCCTCAGAATTTCCAACATATTGTTATTCCACCTGATCGCTGACATTAAGTAGGGTTATATGTGTGCCGACCTCCGATTACTGTCGCAAATGCGTTTAGCAATAAGTAATCTGCTATATGTGGCTCCAAGCACAGTCGTAGCCACGTATCTAAAGGACTCTTTTTGTGTGATGCAAGCGCCTAAAACAATTTTGAGAACTAGAGAGACGCCTTGGATATTATATTTCGACACACCATACTCGAAAGATAGAGTTTAGAAAAAAAAATGTTCAACAATTTTGAGCAGTTCGTACTGAACTATGAAAGAGCACGAAACCGTTCCGAGAAATACAGAGACCCTGTGTTTAGAAAAAAGTGGTTAACGATTTAGAGTTCCAGGGCAAACTTGAGAGAGGGAAATAACATTTATTTATGTATCCAGCGTGTATGAAGTCTCTGGCCTCACTGGGCACTGATGTTCCCTATCTTAAGATTACGGCTATTAGAGTCCGATAATCTCAGAGCCTAGATCTCGAGGATGTTGTGCTCCGACTAGGCAACAGTTTCTCGGTTGCCTCCGCGCCCGTTAGCCGGGTCGTCGGCTCCTTTTCTCCGTTGCTTCGCCAAAGCCTCCTCAAGCCGCTGGATGGCCCTTCACGGCAAACTTGAGAAATTACTTAATTAAGATCAGCCTTCCAACATCTAGTTCGAAATTTTCTTTCGGAGAGGTAAATTAAGGGCAAATTTTAGGCAATTCCTTAGTTGAAATGAGTCTTCCAACATCCAATTGAAAATTTTCTCTCAAAGAGGTTAACCCGGTCTCGAAGTCCTGACTGCTAAAAAAAATTCATTATTCGTCTACATAACAAAACATCTTAATAATAAACTTACCTAAAGCGCTTTCCAAACGTTTGTCTAAGTTGCCAAGGTATAAATTACAAAGAACCAGATCTATTTTCGATAAAATAAATATCCTTTATTTTTGCACATACGCGCCGTCGTTCCTACCTGCCAGCGTCGACATGAAATGCATAAAAAGAATTTTGACAAAATCCACCATAAAACCCATACAATTGTCAAGGAAATCTGTCTACTACCCTTGTTTGTTGACACAATCACTAACACGTTTCAACAAGTACTCGCGCTGCAAAGAGTAATAAATGTCCGCAAGATCTATACTAAAAGCTCTATAGCCTTCAGCATTTTCTTCAGATAGGAACTGGAGTAATGCCTCAAATTTACGCATACGAAAACAGTCTAAAAATTCAGAGATTAAGCGGGAATACAAATAACTTGATACAGCAAACTGCCAGGAGCCTTTTCCTGAAACAATTGCTTGCAACGGAATCCCGTTTTTATGTATTTTCACTGAAAAAAAATACAGCTCATCAAAATACATGCTCAAGGAAAAAAAAATGCCGCCATATCCACGAAGTGAATGATGATGAGTGGGCGAAGCTCCGGAGGTAAACCTGGTAAACCATGAATCCTCCGTACATTTTGCCCACTCGATTTTATTGCAATGCTCCCCCTAGCGTACGTCGCCGCACTATATCGAACGATGACACGCGCCATAGGTGGCATCATTCCTATTTTATAACACCTCGCATCTTTCATAATCAACTACACGTACCGCCGTCTAGTTTATAACATCTTGCATCTTTTGGACGGACGGACGGACGGACGGACGGACGGATGGACGGACGGATGGACGGATGGACGGACGGACGGATGGAAGGATGGATGGACGGACAGACGGACGGACGGACGGATGGATGGATGGACGGACGGACGGACGGACGGACGGACTGACGGACGGACTGACGGACGGACGGATGGACGGACGGATGGATGGACGGACGGATGGATGAATGGATGGATGGACGGATGGACGGATGGACGGATGGATATGGCTGTACCCTTTAGATCGGGCGGTGGCTAGCGTAATACTTTGAACTGAACGAGAGGTGGCTACATACAGGGGACGCACAGCCCACGCCTTAAGGAGCTTCGCTCCTAAAAAACGCCAGGCCTGCGCGTATGGCGCAGCATAGTCACAGCGAAAGCTAGAAGAGTGGCTTTTCAGAGCCTTTTCTAAACACTCATTGAGTAACTTCTGCAAGCACAGTTGCTTCATACCCACTACGGCACTGCTAATAAAAATTTTCTTAGTAGTAGGCCGGCACTCGCTAGGCTATTTTTGTCATTCTTCTGAGAAGTGTGGTATCCACTAAACACTTGCAAAGAATTTTGTGCCCATTTTCGCCAATTGTTCACGCAGCGGCTGACCACGATGAGGAACTTATGCCTGAAGTGCGGATGCCACAGTTAATAGGTGAACAAGAACAAGCTTTTCTAATGAGTTAGAGCATTGGAAGACTCACTCGTTGCGCGATTCGCATTGTGCGACGACTGGTTGTTCTTTCGCTGTTTTAAAACGCTTTATAAGTCGTATTAACGTGGTTGCCTTTCCGACATACAGCCTGCCTAAAGCAGGTTTGTCAATAGGTCCTAAGCACCGGCGTGGCTCAGTGGTAGAATACAGGTTGGCACCCAGCGGACCCGGGTTCAAGCCCCACTGTGTTTTTGCGCTAGGTTTTTTTTTTTCGTGCGATGTGGTTACGTACACCGGTGGCGGCGGCGGACAAATACGGTGGCGCGTGACCCGAGTTGTGATCTGATAACGACTTTCGCTGTAAAAAATAACACTTGCACACACGGCACCCGATTACGCTATCACGTTCTACTCTTGATGGTCAAGCTCAAGTCGAGTGTCCTCCAAGTTTATTTCACACTCCTTTCACTCCTTTCAATCCCCACGTCATGGCATGAACCTATACTACTGCAAGCGGAAGAAATAGCACGCTTTATTTAGGGCACACCTGCTTTTCTGAAACGATGCACAACTCTTGAAAGGTTGCACAGCGCGGATGCACAACAGCTCCGACCTTGAGTGTAGGTACGTACGTGTACAGGCTATGGAGAGCCGAAATGATTGGCTGGCTTCTTATGGGACTTAGTGAGCGTAGCTGTATACACTGGTGCCCCGGAAGCAATCGTAATAGCTTAAATCTCTCTCTTTGTTTTACAGAATGCCGTGGGACAATGATTAAAACTACAATCGCCGGCCTTTCACGTTATAGAGGCAGCGCTTCAAACCCGCTTCGAAAAGGAATGTTACTGTTCCCTGGGTACGAGCTGAGAGTCAAGCGTGAGCTCACATCTATAACCCAGTTATCTCGACTAATAAAAGGCGAATCTTTAGCGAATTAGTAGGTGTTCACCTTGGTGCATAACGCACAGAAAATTATACACGAGTTTATCTGTACCCCATTTTCTGGGCGCCTTCTGCATGCTGTGATAGGCATCGTATATATATGTACTTGTATATATATACGTATATATATATGTACTTGCACGTCCGGAGACTGCATGCATAAACTGCATCGCTGGGCAGCACCGGCTGCATTAGAAAGAAACTGATTAACCCGGAACATTCGACATCCCAGCCAAACTCTGCTTCTTCAGGGATGCAAGTTCTAAACCCTCGAACAGATCACACTGGACGCCTGCGGTGCACAAGACGCCGTGTCACTTGATAGCAACAGCGCCTCCTCTACTTTTTCAATGCCAGACATATTTGCCCGTTCTAGCTATTCACCACCCTCATCTGACGCGCTTTTATGCTATTGCTCGTCTCAAATACATTCGCGTATGCGTCACTCATGGGGGAGGGAAGCCCTTATTTCTTACCTCATGACGGAGATCATATAAAGTACTTTTTTTTCACTTGTGTACAGATGTGTGGAGCATTGTCTCACATTCTTTGTGTTCATAACTTGTGCAATAATGCTGGCTCTGTAAGAGATGCAGTGTTTTCACATAGCTGCCGCCGTTTTTGGGCCCCACCGCGGTGCTCTAGCGGCTAAAGTACTCGGCTGCTGACCTGCAAGTTGTGGGATCAAATCCCGGCTGCGGCGGCTGCGTTTTAGATGAAGGCAAGAATGCTGTAGACCCTTGTGCTCAGATATGGGTGCGCGTTAAAGAAACCCAGGTGGTCGAAATTTTCGGTCCACTATGGCGTCTCTCATAATGAAATGGTGATTTAGGGACATCAAACTCCACATATCAATCAATGCCACCGTTCTTGGCACTACACGGGCCACCAATACGGAAGCGTCGCTGTGGCGCTGCTGCATGCACTAACCTTCACAGTGCTGTGAGGCAGGGGCCGCATGGCTTAGAGCCACAAAGAAGGGGCACAAACTAACATATATGACGAACGTATATTATTGTAGAGAATATTACGCCTATCGCATATCCATAGGAAAGTGCTTTCACGAATGTGTGACACAAGCAGTTCTACCAATATGTGGCGTCGCATCGCGACCACTGCCTGAATTGGGGAGGACGGACGGCTTCCGTTCAGGAGCGCGCGATAGCCCTGGCATTGACATAATAAAGGAGGCGTTGATAGCTTTAATGTTCTATCTCCAGCGGCGGAATTCGATCATGAGTCGTTGTTGTTTTGGTCAGCGGCTTCTCTATTTAATCAATGTCAGCCAGATGTGCCTGATCCAGCTGTTCACCAGCTTTTCCTCGAGCTCTTTTCCGCTCTCTCTCATCACATGACCTTCGGGTGTGCTTTGCGATGATAAGGTAAAATCAGCCCCTCATGACGGAAATCATATGAAGTAATTTTCGTTCAGTTGTGTACAGATCCGTGGGGCGGCGTCTTTCATTCCTTGTATTCACAATATTGGCAGTCACGCTGGCTCCTTGGCGTAACATAAAAATGACAAGACCAAAAAGACCATAAAATGACTTCGGCCAAAAAGCGGCTGAGCTATACACAGCTTCAGCCCAGCTGTTAGATGGTGACACATCACCTACTGCTTCATGGAAACATGCGTATTAGCTATTTACTACAGTACCTTTTCTAAATCATAATACGTCTACGTGTTTTTGCGTATGTGATAGTGGCCTAACTTCGTCTTTATCGTCTGCAATTGTACAATGCGATAACGTCGGGCTGGGATTCGGCATGAATTGGACGCGAGGCAAGTGCGCATGGCGTCGGCGCGACGGCAACGTTGTCACGCTCCGTGTTCATGAGCGTTTGCGGTAATGAAGAAGTAGTAAGGGAAGCAGCAGGGATATGTCAAAAAAGATGTGCGATAACGTGCGTGGCATGCGTCGTGGTCTTCGCTTGTTTAGGCTGCCTCTCACCT
The DNA here is from genome assembly GCF_043290135.1 of Rhipicephalus microplus. Classification (NCBI taxonomy): domain Eukaryota; kingdom Metazoa; phylum Arthropoda; class Arachnida; order Ixodida; family Ixodidae; genus Rhipicephalus; species Rhipicephalus microplus. The sequence goes on along the minus strand of NC_134700.1, from coordinate 94,079,376 downwards.
TGGCTGCTGGTAGGTACGAATGCCATCAATACTATGTCAAGTGCGTATTGCATTCGCCATTGAAGCCTTAACCTATAACGTTTCTCGCATTGTGCTTTTCCGCACAGATATCTTTTTTAAGTTCTTCCCTTCGCGTACTGTTTTCGTGTATTGCTTCACACACACAAAAAAAACTGTCCGGAATTCTTCGCGGCACGTTTGCAAGAAAATTCTTTCTTGCCTCAATAAATTGAGTCGCCGTTCGCGATGTTAGGTTTTCTTTGTGCGGCTACATTTATTCGAATTCACTGCATGAGTGAGATTTTGTGAAAATTGCAGCTATGCTCATTATCGTCATCTGTGCTGTTCGCAAATTGCTTGAAGCTCGAATGAGTGCAATAAGAGAAGTGACGAATCTAGAAGAATGTTTGCTAGCTAAAGCTAGGAAGTAATCTTTGAGAAAACATTCCTGCCTCGTTAACGGCTTGCGTGATACCTAAAATTGCTTTGTTTTTGCTGCGGCCACTGCTTGTGGCTGTTTTTCGTGAAAGAGCGATGTAAAGTGTGGAGGAGAAAGTTAGTGTGAATGTGGCAAAAAAACGTAGTCAACATTTTTCTTTTCTTCTTTCGGGTAATGCCGGAGTCAAGTGCTGAAGCAACTAGTGCTGTGTCGGGTTGTGCCCTGTATGCGTAGTTGTGTGCGTCTATTGCAGTTTTATTCTGCTGCAGTTCTTGTTATATTGTTGCCTATATGCTTATTTTTTGTGTGTAATTTATGATCTTGATATGTTATCTGTAGTTTCGCGTCTCGCAGTGCAATGAACCTCTCTTTGTGCCCCTGTTTATCAAACATTAACAAAGCGGGCATGTGCTTACCAAGAGTATCACTTCAAAATGAAAGTTTGGCTTCTGCAATGATTCTAAAGTTATAATTAAAATGTGTGCATAGACGCACATTGGCATCGGATGCTTGCCGCTCTAGCGGTGCACCTTACACAAAGCTTATCGATGCATGCAGACGACGCATTTAAAAATTAAAATATGGCCCCAGAGACGCGCACGCGCGTAGAAGTGGTCTCGGAGGCTGTAAATATTCCTATTCACTACAAAATAGCCTTCGAGACAGTCTTTTCTGCGGTCTGCCATCTCTGAGGCTGCGAAGTTTCCCCACGCCCGTTTGGTGTGCTGCGAGCCCAAACCAGCTGCAGCCCCTTGATCTTGAGTATGTACCGCCATCCACTGTACTCGCCACCGTGCACTCGACTTCCTCTCTCCCTCCTCGTCTTCCTTCGCATCCTCCCGGTCTCCGACACTTTTTCTGCATGATGATTGGTCTCCTTCGCGGTTGCCCTTGAAGGCGCGGGGATCTTGCACTTTGCTTGTGTTTTTCTTCTTTGCTCGCGCCATTTTTCGCCGACGCCCTCATAACAACCGTAGCGCGCGCTTTGTAATCTGTGCTTTGTGCGAGCGCTTTGCAGTGCTGTTGCGCCTATGACTGCAACAACGACAGTGGAAAAGTTTACGCAGTTTTTATGATACCCCAAGGTAAACGCGATGGCTTGCGCAAGCAGCAGTGGCTCTACAACATCGGCCGAAAAAGTTTCATTTCTACAAAGACCAGCGTTCTTTGCGAGGTAAGGTACCGTTCTTGATGATTGATATGTGGGGTTTAACGTCCCAAAACCACCATATGATTATGAGAGACGCCGTAGTGGAGGGCTCCGGAAATTTCGACCACCTGGGGTTCTTTAACGTGCACCCAAATAAGGTACCTTTCTTATTGCTGGTATCAAAGCATCGCCCAGTGCTGCATTTGAAATATCGTTTCGACCTGCTGATTAACATAAGTGTTTTTTAGGGGCGAAGCTCCTTACGCAGTGGGTCGTATTAGCCAGTTGCACTGCATTGAATGTTAATAAAAATGGTGTCACAGCATATCTACGGAGTGAATGAAGAGTGGGACGAAGCGTCCATCAGTCCGTCCGTGCTTCCATGCGTCCGTCAATCTATCCGTGTGTGCGTGCATCCATTCCTCCGTACGCTTTGCCCCACTCGTAATCATTCACCTCGGGGATATGCTGTGATTTTTTAATCGCTCTTTGGGCGATGCTTCAAACTGAAGTTGTCATGAATATGCTAAATTCTTTTGTTAGAAACAACAAGAAAGTTTAATCTTTTAACATTTTTATACAAATAATGGCAGGGAAATTTGCCCTAAATGTACCTTGTTGGCGTTCAGCCAGCCACTACTAGGAATACCCGCCGAAAACATGATTGATCCTCTGCACCCATATTTGCACGAACTAATGTTTACAAATACAGTCATTTTTCCAGAACAATTGATAACTGGAATTCACTGCATCATGAGATTTTTCCGGCTGACAATTTCGCTATATCGCTATAAAACTATTTACTTGGTGATTAGAGTTTCCAAATGTATTGTAAATTTTTTTGCTGTTTTACAGACATGTGACCTCTGTTAGCGTATAGATACACGTTTCTTTTTTTTTTTTTTGCTGGTACGAGTCATTTGATATTTCTTATTCCCCTCCTGCGTGGACCAAAATGCTGGTCTGCAGTATATGTGTAAATAAATATTTGATGGATATGTGGGGTTGAACGAATAAATAAGTAAAAATATATAAAAATATTCAGCTCAACCTTCACCTTGCTCTAACCTCGGCAATCGTAAAAAATGCACAACTGTAGTCTGCATTCGCTGCAAACAATTACGTGCAATGACCCAGCTTCTCAGTCGCGCTTTGTGCGATTGTTAGAATTTGTTTACGAGAACGTTTGTTGGAGAAAACAAACGAGTGGATGAATAGAGATGGCATTAATTGTCACTCGTTTCCATAAGGGCATTTACTTTGTTTTGTACTTTTTGGGGTGTGAGGACTACCACACAAAGATCATTAAATGAATGCAGTTCATCAAAAATAAAAGAAAGAAATACAGAAGCGCAATGCAAAAGAAGCTATGACACACTGATACCGAAAGTGAGCCATTTTCTAGGAGACCATGCCCGCAATCGCTTTGGTCATGCCTGCATTGCTATGTCTTTCATTCACCAAAAAGTAAATATAGTTTCTTTTATACCAGTGTCGCATGGGTTCTTCTGACCGGGATCAGTCAGTTCGAATAAGATTGTTTAGTCGCTATCGATGTGCAGATTATGATGACCTTGATTCTGAATTGGTGTGATCGTGATTATAAGCGACCACGTAGCAGCACCTCATCTGAATCGAGTCTGAACCAAAACGGGTCTTATCGTAATAGCAAGTGTAATGCTGAAATTATTTACAACCATGTCTGCTACATGGCGACTAATCTTAGTGATCACTTTTTCCGCGCAGTGCTTGTGATTTTCTATTTGGCTTGCACAGATTCACGTTTGTGACACTACTAATATGCGTAGATTTTCAAATAAATCTAAGGAGAAATTCAGCGCTTAAGTTAGGTGTAGTACACGCCACAGGCGGACATGGCACAAGCGGAACTACATCAGATGCAAAAGTACAGCATGCTATCATGCGACAGAAAAACATCTGGGGCCGGATTCACAAAGCTCACTTACGAAAACATTTTTGCGCAAGAGAAATTGTGTTGCGTAAGTCGATTCACGAAGCGAAAAAAATTGCCCGCAGCTTCCCTCGGGGGAACACTGAGGAGGATGCGGAGCATATAATTGGTTAACGGGGTGTTAAAGTGCGACTTACTTGGGTCGATGGCTAAATTGGTTAACGTGGTTGTGAAATGGGGTGTTAAATTGCGACTTACTTGGGTCGATGGCTAAATTGGTTAACGTGGTTGTAGGAGGGGGTGTTAAATGAGTGAACACGTACACACGTATGCGAAAGGGCGGCGCTGGTCGAAGGGACGTCGATCATTGTGTTTGTGGATTCGTTGGAATTCATTTCACCGCGACCTTGGACGTCGACGCGCCGTACAAACCAACCGACGAGCGGCAACTGAGCGAGCGAGCGCCGACCTTGAGTATATATACAGCTCGACGGCGCATGCACTGTCAGCTGTTGAATGTTCTCGAAGCGCGACGCCACATGCGCGTCCACTGGAGAATCAGGAGAATTGTAGATGTCGAACGCGGTGTGAAGAGGAGGAAGGGTGCACAGATGGTGGAGGAGTGAAGCGCGCACGGTGTGTAGAGGAGGAAGGGATGCACAGATGGTGGAAGAGTGGGCGACGGCGCGACGGCGCATGCGCGCGCGTCAGCTGTCGAATGTTCGAGAAGCGGTGCGGACGGCGCGGACGGCGCACTACAAGGCGCGAGTATAAGATGCTTCGCATCTAAAAACGTCGTAAGAGGCCATCGTTGTCACATCGGCCGCTGCAAATAAAGCGCGCTGTGACTGCCCGGGAACATGTCAGCGATGGTGATGCAGTTGCTATATTTGCTTACGTCATCGAAAAGTGCTCGTAAGTGGATTCACGAAGCGAAATTGTGCGTAAAAACAGCATGGCTGAGAGAAAATCCTAAGAGTGGTCTGGACCACTCTTAGAAAAAATGTGGCTACTTAGAACCTGCTGCCGCGGCGGTATACTTTGGTGCCCTGGCTGGTTTTGAGTTAATTCACGCCCATTAAGGGCTGCCTGATGACTGCTGGTGCGTTTTTATTTCTTTCGGAGCTTTGAGCTTCGCGTGTTGTTTCCCTTGTACGCAGTGGATGGTGGTGACAACCACCATCGTCCAATAAGTTCGAAGTCGCAGTAATTGAAGAATTCTATTGGGCGTCAATGGCATAAAACTACGCATGTAAAGATTTGTGGTTGGATGAAAACCAATGTGATACGTGAATGGTCGGTGCATTCGAACGCGGCATGGCATAGGATCAACCTTATTTGTTTTGTTGTTGTGTTGCACCCCATCTCATCCAATTAAAAGTGCGACTCGAGATCCTTGCCTCATTGGTGGAAATTACCACCAAAGAGGTTATTGGGAGCACATTCTTTGCACGCTATTGGAAATAAAAATGAGAGGAAGTTTTCAGTGAGTGGTTCATAAAGTTTGTGGTCTAGTGTACTTTCATTGGCTCTAACTGTCCAATGGTTGCGATCTCTGAAATACAGCTGTCGATACACTTTGGGACGATCTGGAACAAAGCGTACTTTGTAAACCAAAGCGTATTAGGGGTGCGCGTGATTACGCATGGAACTACAAACAAATCATGCATCTTCACCTTCACTGTTCCGAAACCGATATGGACCGTGATAATATGGCAAGCAATCGGAATGAAATGACCATAGTAATTTTGTATGACACCAAAAATATGCAAACCCTCACGATTCTGGAGCAAACCTTGGCTGAATTCATCCTGCGTCAATTACCAGCCATTTAACTTGGCGCACGAACATCATTCAAAGGTAGAGCGAGCCACTGACATGTATTATGTGCGACGCCGCGACCACTTGACCTGAGAATAATAGCGTTGCGAAGGCGAATCCCCTGTCGCATGCTCTGATTGAAGCACACGACAAACGCGAGCAGACGACGGCTTGGCCGACAGGCACAGCTTGTGATTGGTTGTGAAGCAATATCCTCCACATCAGCTCACTCCGTGACGTTGCCAAAACACTTCTTTCATCTGGCACGCCTGTTTTGTTCGTCATATCACCCCCCTCACACATAAGAGAAATTTTTTTCACGCCGTGAAAATAGTGCAAGTACTTTCTAAGAGCTCTCTTATGTGCTGCGCAGTTGTCGAAAACAACATGGCGTCGTAAACAGCATATCGGTCGGTGCGACTTTCAGCAAACGCTTCTCGCACGAGTTACTTCAGCGTTTGACCGGATGTGTTGTGATTACAGCAGCTCTTTCGGTGCGTGTAAGCAGTGCGGAAAGCTGTGGCAGTGCAAAGGTGTACGGTGAAGCGCAGCGAAGCCTGTACGTCGGTGTGGTTATCAAGCGGGGATCGGCGTCGATGTATCGACGGAAACTAGCACTCGAGAAGCCTGCAATGTGTGTTTGTGTGCCGGTAACAGTTTGTTCGCTTGACTTTCCAGTCTCTCAGTTGGGTGCTGTGCGACATTTCGGATTGACAGCGTTTTGACACGTTACTTGAGTGACCCCAAGTACGTACGGAAACGTATGAACTACGCGCTCGGTTCTTGCTCCGCCACTAGTTAGCCCGTACGCTTCTATTTACTTGAGAGCAATGTACTGTTCGGGAGTGAAACGATGTTCGTTGTGAACAGTGGTGCTGTGTTGACGTTCCAAGACTTGTGAACAAGCTGTGCTCGTGTGACCGAAAATTGAAAGACAGCGTTGATAACAGTTTCACCCTGCGAAGTTGTGGTGGGGCAGCTTGGCGCTTTTGTTTGTTAAGTCGTCACTTCTCCTTTTTGTGATAACCATAGTCTTAGCGCTGTGATGCAATCAACCAAAACTGCGAGATGCTACATTCTGTTGTGGATCATGTTACTTTGGAAGCGCGCCTAGACTGTTCTTCGGTAACAAATTGAGAGTTCTATGTGGCAGCGAGAGCCCGTGAACGTCAAGCTTCCCTCCGGCCCCCAGAAAAAGCAAATATTTCACCAGTGCCTTGCTTTAGATGAAGTTGTAGGCCAATATCGCCTAACTACAGGTTTCCGAGTTCGTCTGGCCATCGTTTTGCACGGCACTAGAGCCTTGACAACAGCCGGTCATGGCCAGTTCTTACACTTTATCAATGGACGTGCACGCCTGGCCAGCCCTTCATTGCTGTCATTGGCAGCTTCCAGTCTGCAGATGCCCTTTGCCTGTTGGCCGTACTTGGTTCCTCATGACACCGACGGCTACTAAATGCTGCCATCGGTGAGTTCACCTTGCAGAACTAAATTTCACTGGCACTATAATTCACGATGTTCTATAACGTGTGCAAGTTTTTAAGCCCATCAGATGTAATGTTTCTCTATGGTAAGTTGAAGCATGAAAAATTTACTACTACTGTTATATACATACATATATTATGGAGCAAATACATAAAAAGTTTTTTTGTGATTTCATACAAGTGAGCTCTTGTTTGATTATAAGGTTGGGCCTGTGGATTGACCACGTTTGATAGTTGGAAAGTTAATGTGAATTTAAATTTCAGGAGCCAGGTTGCACTTAAAAAATTTATGTTATTTTGAAAAATTATTTCTATAGACGATTACCACTGTGGTAGTACTATACTTCAGTAGGACATATATATTGCGGTACGTAAATTTTACATGAGGCTTCAGTTTATTTCAAAGTGATTATAGCAGATTTTGGTCACTTTAACGAAGTGATTGCTTCCTCAAGTAAGTATTAGAAGTGAGTGCTTTTAATGATTGTTTTTAAATATCTCGTTTTTGGCTCTTCACAGATCGCAGAGATTGGTTTGTTAAGGTCCTGTGATGCATCGGTTGCACATTCTGGCACATCAATCCTCATCATTACTTGGAGCACCTGTACAAATATAGGAAGGACACGTTCTCCCTAACTGTGCAAGCCTATATCACTGCTGGGACTGTTATCATTCAGCGGTTGTGGCGTGGAAGCATGCATGGCAGCCTCATCTGGAAGGACTGCGATTTGCTTGGGAGCTTCGAGGGCACAAAACTGCCTAATGGCTGGCTGCAAGGTTAGTTTTTCTTTAATACATACGATTACGTGAACACCACTTACTGTGCACAAATTGAAAACCCAAGCATGGTTGCTTTCAGTGGATACCTGTAATATTCTTACACATAATTCTTATTCAACATTTATAGAACTAAATTGCAAGATAATTGAGAATGATGAAAGCTGAAAGCCTGCAGCTTATGAATGAAACTGCAATAATCTGAGACTCAAAAGCTTGTGCTTTGAAACGAGCACAAATACTTTGATTCCTTATTGAACTCTCGAGCTTGTCACTCCCTCTGTGGATCAAGTGCTCTGGAAGGAAATAGCAAGTGGGTGAAAATTGCCTGGCTGTTCACAACTTGCAAGGAGAAAGACCTATTGAAGAAGCCTCAGATGACATAGGGCCAGTAACTGCATCTTTTACCTAATGTAGCTTTTTCTCTCTCAGTGCTGTTGCTTGTGTTTCAGCCGAACATGTTCACCACGATTGCATAGTGATATATATTTTTCTACAAATTTTACCTGACCTAAGTATGCATTGTTGATCTCAAAAGGTGACGTTCAGTGTGTTTCAAAGCCATGGCTTCTCATTTCTCTGTCTGTGGCTAGCCTATTTCAGCAGCAGAGCGATGCAGCTAGCACACATGCAATCCAAGTCATGGAGCGCTCCTTTGGTGTTCTGTGCAGGACGCAGCATATCCATCCGGCAAGACACTGGTATCAACAATAATGGTGAGTGTTGGTGGCTCCTGAAGGAGCCCGTTGTGTTTGTTGCGTAAGATTATTTCCCGTGATCAAGTGCATTTTTGAAAGGTTTTCTTCATTTAGAATAATAGATGTCAGAAACAAGCACACTCATAATCCACAAGTTCTTTGTGTCTTCTAGACTGCCCATTTGCTCGTATATGCGGTATGGTGAGCTGGCTATGTTAGACAGCCTTCAAGTTATGAACATTGGCTGTTGTGTTGTAATGCAGTCTAACTTGTGTTTCTTAGTGAACTTATTCGTGGTCTACTTCTCGCACCTAGTGTAAAATCGAAATGGAAGAAACTCTATTGGCTTTTTATGCCTGTCAGAAGTTTCATGCCTTCATCTATAACATTGTAGTTTTGCTGTTATATCATATTAAATATATTTTCAGTCTTCACTGTTTGTGTGTGTGTGTGTTGAGGCTTGTCATTGGCTTCTGAAAATACAATATCTGTAAATATGAGCACATAATTGACAACTATACACTCTTGCATGTAGCATGGTTGTAACAATGATCTGTATTTTTTTAAGTTCCAGCAGTAACAAGGGGTTCGGTGCTCCACGGTCATGTACAGTGTATCAAGAACAGAGCACAGAAGACCAACAAGTATAAAGGAACTGCCAGTGACTGTTCTCCTGCTCAAAGTTTACAACAGCAAAAAGAGCACATTGTGATGTCAGGAGCAGCTGCTGCTTAACTTCTTAGCAGTGCATTATTCAGCAGTTCCTTTGCTTGCATACGAAATAATTTAAATTTTGCATGGAAGATAGCAAACTATGACACTAACTTAAAAGCTCCTGTATTGTTAGTGGGCAAATATTTTTGAGCTGAAGTTTTTAACATGTGTGTTAAGTGCCTGCGTGCCTCTACATTTACATGCCAGAAATCACAGTATCCATGGTCGCCAATGGTAACTGTGTTTGCATTTTTTGTAGTACAAGAAGTAAAGCCATAAATGCAGTAGTCATGTACTTAGTCGATGTAATCCTTCAGTGTACACTCATTTGTATAGCACCAATGATGGCATGAGTGTATAAGCTCTGGGAAGTGAATCTATGTGGATTATTTTATTTGGAAAGAAGAGGATCATCACTACTCCTAGTATATCTTAACAGTAGATTTTAGTGCTAAGGTATTATCCCACTGCCTGTCCGTCCTTCAACAGTCTACTTATCTACTGTATAACTTTTTAAATGTATGCTTTGCTTGGATAGGTTTGTTCATAATGTAATGTAAGTGACTTATCATCTATGCAGCTCTACTCAGACTAGAAATAAAAGTATTTATTTTTATATGTAGTTATAGCATGCTTTCACTTGTGTTTTTCTAGGTGCCTGTACAATTGTTTAGCCCTACAAAAGTGCTGGTATACTCTAATATTGAATCTGGCATCTTAAAATAGTTTGTTAGTGGAAGTAAGAATGTGTTTACAACCAATATTACTATCCTCAGATGAACTGTGAAAACTATGTGGAAATTTATTTACATTTTTTGAACTTTGTGAAGGCAAATGTTGTTATGTTCTTTTATTGGGGTCCCTGTTTCTTGCAAATGACACATAATTACTTTGCAGTGGCATAGTATTAGTTTTACACATATGTGCTGAGCAACATCGCAGTTGAGGCCAGCAGCAAGACATACATGCAGTGCACTGGAGCATCACCTCACATAGTGCACAGTCTTTGCACACCAGTAAACTCAATATTTTTCAAGCAGACTAATAGACAGCTGTATGGGAACTGTGTTGATGTGGAAACTTTGAAGTCTTCTTGAGGAGTGTTTTTCATCATTTTTGTTCAAGTGAAGTAGCTACTTAAGGCCACAACTGGTGGGAATGTGGTGGTTTCCTCTCTCCAAAAGCACTCCTACCAGCTGCCTCAATGTTAGCATTGGGTGAATTCACGAACTGGAAAAATAATTGGTCTTTGTTTTCTTGGCCGAAAAAGTCACTTCCACCGTTGAGCCACCACGACGCGCCAGAATAGAAACTTTTAGCTAAATAAAGTTGATTCTACTTTTGAGAAGTGTTTTGGGGAAACGAAATGGCACCTATAGCTGTCAATATAAACACTGTTTGCACCAAGGAGCTTAGTAGCTCATAATTGTATTATTCATGTATTGTCTAGAATTTACACGCGCTGTGCCAACTTTGAGCCCAAGTGTGCTAACATGCTTTGTTAGGGGGTTGTAAATGAGCCAAGCTATGTAAATAAACAGAGTGATATTGCAGACATGTACAAAATGTTGATGCACAGCCCTTTTCTTTAGCATGACATTTTCAAGGGCTTTATTGTTGTGTTTTTTATAAAAACTGCTTGTCACTGGGCAGCAGCGGAAAACTATGCATCAAGCTTTTGCGAGATGGTTCGAGAAACAACGTGTTCAGACATAACAGTGCCGGTGGATTTCTCTCGTAACTTACTTTCTGTAGTATATTCAAAATGAGTGTATTAGAATTGTTGTTTTATCGCAGTTCCTTTTAATATTTACACCTTAGTGTATGTATGTATGTATGTATGTATGTATGTATGTATGTATGTATGTATGTATGTATGTATGTATGTATGTATGTATGTATGTATGTATGTATGTATGTATGTATGTATGTATGTATGTATGTATGTATGTATGTATGTATGTATGTATGTATGTATGTATGTATGTATGTATGTATGTATGTATGTATGTATGTATGTATGTATATATGTATGTATGTATGTATGTATGTATGTATGTATGTATGTATGTATGTATGTATGTATGTATGTATGTATGTATGTATGTATGTATGTATGTATGTATGTATGTATGTATGTATGTATGTATGTATGTATGTATGTATGTATGTATGTATGTATGTATGTATGTATGTATGTATGTATGTATGTATGTATGTATGTATGTATGTATGTATGTATCTTTTAAATGAGAATCCTTTTATCATTCGTGAGTAAGTTTGGTAATGATTTGGCTGAATTTGTTTCTAGTTATTTCTCTTTTGAGCCATTACACATTTCAATTTGTTTTGTACTGCATAAAAATAAATGTAACCTTACAAAGATTATGTGTGTTCGAAGAAGTTGTTTCATTTACCAACCTACAGTCATGGGCAAGAAATTGGGTAAAATGGAACGAACCTGCGAAGATTAGTTTAGAGCATAGCTGCTCTACATGGCATATCTCGTACACATTGCATTGGTTGAATATGTCGATTTCAACCTTTCAATTTTAATCAAAATAAGCAAGCTATCACCCGTGGTTGTATATGTGCGTGATATTTATGCATACTGTGATACCGGTTCGCAATTACAATTAAAGTCACAAAACTAGTCAAGCTGAATACAAGAATTTGTTCATGCATCTTTCATCTGCACTGGAATGGTTGTTAATAAAAATAAACTTCAGTTTAGAAATTTATTCTACTAACCAAAACCAGGGTATCTCTTTATCACACAAATCAAATTGCCATTGTTCTGTTCCATTCTGGACAATAGGGGACCCTCTCAGCAGAACTCGATTAACTGCTATAGTTGATTTTAACCTTTGACAGCGACATTACACTGAAGCGTGCAGCATGACGAATAGCGGGAGAGAAGACACAAACTAGTCACTCTGTTTGCGTCAGCTCTAACTGTCCTCCGTGCTCTTTGGTCTTGCTGCATGTGATGATGCCCACCAAATTAGCGTGTACCTACAAAGGCAGTCAAATGGGCTGCAAGCAGTTAGCTCACTGCATGTGTAGATTTTCTTCAAAACACCGTGAAGACTGATTGCTGGTCGAGTATCCAAGCACGTGAAAAGTAATATACCAGGTATGATATTGGTATTTCAGCACTGGACACTTTTGCGATAAGAGAGGATGGAGGAGAAAATTATGAACCCTGAATTGTTTAATTTTTTGAAGGGGCACAGTACAGCGCTTTTCGGTCAAAAGGGGAGTGAAAGAAGCAAGTGCGAAAGCCTACTTTTAAAAAAATTAGTACCCGGCACCACGCATAATGTCATGCCGGGCAACCTCTTGAGAAAAAAAAGTACTCAGTGATTCTGCGAATCGAACCAAGTACCTCCTAGAGTGAAGTTGAGCGCTGTAACTGCTCGTCCACTGCAGCAGTGCTTGCATTCGCTCTATTGCTGATATATCGTCATTCCTTCGAATGAAGCCAAATGCAAAAACGTCCAGGGAAACTTTGTCAAAAATAAAAAAAATAGTTAGAATGCGTTTGCCCAAGGTTACTAAAAGATGGAAACCGCCACGTGTGACTGTATAACCGTGCACTATTTATTCTTGTACATTACTGTCATGACGTTAGGATAGCCGGCTCTAACGTAGCCTACCTTCTCATAGTTTGCCAAATATAAATAAGAAAATAAAAATATATATCGGCCTCTGACAACGCTAATCAACTATTATGAGTTCACTGTCACTAGTGTCACTTTCACTAGATGAATGCTCAGTTTGCTTCCATTATCGTTATTTAGGAAAGTTTTGGCTCATTAACTCAACTCTCCTAATTAGCATTGATTCTCACATCTAAGGACAGTCACACTTCATCTCGCTTTCTGAGTGGCTGTCACTCCCATATAACGCGTACTCCACTTTTTTTTTTTTGCTCTCCGAGCATCTGACGCTGCTTTGCGGAGACTTTACCTGACGTCTGCTGGGCCAGAAAATTGTCTTTCTTATCTATCAATTTCAAGCTTTCGCGAAGCCGAAACGAGAGTCTCTCTCTCTCTTTCTCTCTTTTCATCCTTTTCGCACGTGTGATAACGTCTCTCGACCTCAAGACTCGTATACACGTCCCTTGCTTTGTTTGCGCACTCAAACAACGCTGGACGAAATATTTGCACCGTGTTTTGTGAAATGCATTAGCACTGAGACACCTCCCGACGAGTCTCCTCCATTTTAGGTAGACATATACCTAAGCGTAAGCGTATGCACGTTCTCGCACTCCGGCTTTATAAAAATGCTGCGGTGCATGGAACTAGCGAAATTGCGCTCACAATTTCATTTGATTACTGCTGTTATCTATTTCCGCACAATTCGTCTGCAGGCACCAAAGTCGCTCATGTGTCTTGTAATAAGAATATTGTAACAAAGGCTACCTTTGACTATAGGTACAAAACACCCTTGCGTTCACCACTATACCGCGCTAGATTGCACCGAATTAGTTAAGTAGCAGCGCAGCTTCAATAAAATGTAAGGTAACTGGTCGCGTTAAATAGGGGAAGACATTCGAGGCACATTTTCAAACATTGCATGCATCGATTTATGTGTGGTTTCATTTATGTGGTGCACCTGGAGTGTTGCTTACTTGTACTTGGCGACATAGTGCATGGATTGCTCGGTGGCTTAAGGCAATCGAGCAATTATTTTTTTTAGCTACAGTGGTTGATTAAAGGTGAGTGCTTGGCTTTGCACAGCCCACCAAAACGTCTATTACAACGTACGCGGCATCCCGTAAGAGCTGTAGCAAACGCTCGCGGAACTGAAACTTAGATGCAGCAAATCATTGGCTATCATCGTATACTCTCGATGCTAGACGCTTTGCGTGCTACCTTGATATTATCGGCACACACTTCTTTCTTTCCTTGTCGTTTCATCGGCTATCGTGTGTCCTCCTTGCCCTCTTAAGTGCCGAATAAGTTAAATTCATACCCGCGCTATAGTAATCCCTCCAGATAAGAGAATTTTTGCCTAAGAAAATGCGTAGCCAAAGAGAAAGCTTTGTGAATTCGGCCCCTGCATCGTAGAACTCCTTATAAAAGCTTTTATTTATTTAGCGTGCCCTACTTACACGACCTTTAGAAGAAGCGAACCTTTCAATAAACGGTTTCTTCAGTGTTCCTAATTTTATTATCACAATCAAAAAAATTCAGCACTACTGTGGCGCGGAAGCTGCCGGAAATAACCCGCTTCCATTGAATTCTGTGGCGCGCCAGCGGGAGCGTCGCCGAAAAATGGCGCCACACGCCGCGCATACGGCAAGCGGCCGAGGAGAATTGAGAAGGAAACGCACACGTGGAGGAGAGTGTCGTTACTTTCCCAAGATCAAGGGGCTTTAAAATAAGCCGCAGGAGCTCATGGAAGTGTCCTCTTCTGACGTTTTGTATTACTTTATGCTGGCTCTGTGAAATATACAGTGTTTTTAAATAGCGTGTAGCCATTGGTAGCGATATGCGGGCAAGCAATAGGGAAGCGTCACTGCAACGTTTCTGCATGTTCTGTGACGCAGCGACGGCATTGTCTCGAGCCAGAAAAAAGCAACACAAGGAGCGAATCTGACAAACATATGGTAGTGGTGTGAGAAACACGTCTATCTCATCTTCGGGGAAAAAACGCTCGGAGGCACGTGTGACGCGAGCAGCGCAACCCATCTTATAAAGCGCCGCATCACGACCACTCCCTGAATTAAGGCGGACCGATGGCTCTCCTTGCACTGGCATTCAAATAAAGGAGGCGTTGGTTTGGTGGGCTGTCGGAGCCATTCCCTCACGCAACGTGACGAGATCAGGTGCTGCGACACCCAAGTGGTTTGATACCCCGGACGCCTTCATGTATGAACCCATTCCATGAATTAATTCCTTCGTGTTTGTGGCTCATCTTCCTGTCTTTTCCCTTGTTTGTTCTTTCCTTCAGGTGTGAGCCCACGTCATTTATTAACATATCAGGAGTGTGTCTTAAGCTGGGAGCTAGTCTCTTAACGTAGCTTGCCCCGCCGCGGTGGTCTAGTCGTTAAGGTGCTTGGCTGCTGACCCGCAGGGCGCGGGTTCGAATCCCGGCTGTGGCGGCTGCATTTCCGATGGAGGCGGAAATGTTGTAGGCCCATGTGCTCAGATTTGGGTGCACGTTAAAGAACCCCAGGTGGTCTCAATTTCCGGAGCCCTCCACTACGGCGTCTCTCATAATCGTATAGTGGTTTTGGGACGTTGAACCCCACATATCAATCAATCAATCCTAACGTAGTTTTGGCACAAAACAAACACGAGAGATGAACAAGCGCTTGTCCGTCTCTCGTGTGTATTTTTTACCAAAAGCTACGTTAAGAATGTATCATAAAACTTGTTGTTGGGCTAGTTGGTTATACATCATATACTTAGAAATTTTGGCGCAACCTCGACTCACGCAAACACTCACACAAGCACACACACTTACACCAGAGCAACACACACGACACGCAGCGCTCACTACCAACTGTTTATTGCTCCTATCTGACCTTCTTAAATACGTACATCGAAATGCGCAAAGGCACAAACTAACAGAACTGCGCCAGTAGAAAACCAACATGGCGTCACCACGCCACAGCCGGGATTCGGGCTTAGTGTTTTTAAAGATCATGGACGCGGACTTAGGTTCACTACCGAGGTACCCACAGAGGCTTGTCTCCAGTTTTTAGACCTCAAGCTACTGTGGGGTAGTGAACACTTTTGTTGGGTGTACCGGCCTAGAGTGAAGAAGGGGCTGTTGCCGTATGATTCTGCACACTCGAAATTAGTTAAAAGAGGTATTGCTTCGCTATGTCTAGAATCCTCGTTGATTAAGTCGTGTCCACACCACATGCGTACTAGTTTTTATGAACAGATCAGCCGATTGACGGCGGCGGGCTTCCCTTCGTCGGTCCTAAACGCGGTCGCCGAGTCACTACTGCAGAAGATGAAACGTGGAACACAAAGGGATAGAGCTACTTGGGATCCTTCGGGTTCCAAGCTTCAAGTCGTGCCTTACGTGCACAAGCTCTCCCATAATATTAAGAAGGTTGCTGCAAGGCATGGTGTGGCTGTGGTCTTTTCTGCGCCAGAAAAGCTCGCCAAGTTATGTCCGCGTATTTGCAATGGCAAGAGACGCGGTTGCGTGAAAAAACATGAGAATGCCTTCGTAAAATGTTCCATGGGAGTTGTATACTCCATTCCTTTTTCCTGCGGTAACGTGTACATTGGCATTACCGAGCGATGCCTCAATGACCGGCTTAGGGAGCATGCGCTAAAGGTCAAGAAAAACGAGGATAAGTACGCACATCTTGTGTCGCATATTGCCGCATGTGGGTGTGAACCACGATTTTCGGATACAAGGATTCTTGGGAGAAGCTCAAATTTATCAGCACGTTTGCTGTTAGAAGCATATTATATAGAAAAGAATAAAGATATATGTGTCAGCGAGCCATCTTTGGTGTTGCATCAACAAGAAATATCTTTCCTTGATGCGAGGGTTTAGCGATTATATCTCCTTTTCGTGTTAACCCCCCTTGTTTTACTTTTTTTACTTTTTTTACTTTTTACTTGTTCCTAGTGGTGTGGTGACGCCATGTTGGTTTTCTACTGGCGCAGTTCTGTTAGTTTGTGCCTTTGCGCATTTCGATGTACGTATTTAAGAAGGTCAGATAGGAGCAATAAACAGTTGGTAGTGAGCGCTGCGTGTCGTGTGTGTTGCTCTGGTGTAAGTGTGTGTGCTTGTGTGAGTGTTTGCGTGAGTCGAGGTTGCGCCAAAATTTCTAAGTATAGAATGTATCAACTCGCCCAACAAGCCACCCTGCTAAGCTAGTTTCTGTGGAGCAGCATCAGAGCAAAGAAAGCTCACTGCCTACTCGATCCAATCAAGAGCCAAGTCGTCGGGACCTAAAGCTCCGATCTACCGGGTTATTCACAACTCCTGCGCGAGCATAATGTGGCAGGTGTTCGGGATACTCCGGCGGGGTTTTGCACCGAAAGACGTGATTGGACGAGTGGTTTGGAAGGCTAGTGCAGAGATTCCTAAGTTGTATGG
The DNA here is from genome assembly GCF_043290135.1 of Rhipicephalus microplus. Classification (NCBI taxonomy): domain Eukaryota; kingdom Metazoa; phylum Arthropoda; class Arachnida; order Ixodida; family Ixodidae; genus Rhipicephalus; species Rhipicephalus microplus. The sequence goes on along the minus strand of NC_134700.1, from coordinate 94,062,299 downwards.
TAACGGCATGGTCAAACTTGTCATTCCCAAATACACTTGAAGGAACAACGCAAAAAAGTCCACCTTTCACTAAATGTCAGGAGTCCTTCCATGGCTTCCGATTCTTCTACAAGGTCGTCATGTTCAGTGGCAGTATTCTCACCACCGATGCACGAAGTTAAAACGCTTGGCAAAATGCCGTTAACCGGTGACATCCAACAATGACATTGTTTAGTGATGAACGGCCATCATTGCCAGGAGCGTTGAACGTTGTCTTGCAGCAGCCATAGAGAATTATCAAGTTGGCCACTCAGTCATTGTTGTTTCTGTTTGACGTATAGCTTAGCATGAGTCCACTGAACCAATGACGAAAGTTTGCACTGGGTCTTATCGTACCCGCTTTTCTTGATAGTTGCTAAGGCACGTCTGCGATCAGTCGCACGTTGCTGGAGGAATGCAATGCTAAAATGAACAACTTTTGTTATGCAAAGGCTCACGTTCGAATCACATCAAGGCACGTATAAAATCCAAAAGATATGTTTGGTTTTAGATAAACTTTAACGTGAAAACGGAAGGTCAAATTTATTTGGGTGACCTCTTATTACCAACGTTTTTCAGCCAAGATTTCGTTCTAGGCGGAGATTTTGTGCAGGACTTTTCGGCAAGTTTGTATTTCCTTCAAAGGGTTGCATGACTTATCACCTTTGCGGAGAATATTGTTACGGTGAGAGATGTTTATTTTACAAGGTGAGGTGATAGATGGCCGCGGAAGGCTTAGCCCAGGGAGAGTCCAATTGCACTTTCCCCTTTTCTTCTACGCTTCGTCCAACTCACGGTATCAGTTTTCCTGAATCAGACAATTCCCAACGGGTGAGTCAGTAAGTATCGTGAACACGATAGGGCTTCAAACGGGTGACATCCACAACGTCAGTTTTTCTGAATCGGTGACGGGTAGATGTAAGTCGTGCTACGACGTACGTAACGTCGCTAAGGTGTGTCAAAACGTCAAAAGGACCCATGTAGCGGGCCAGAAACTCTCGGTAGAAGTCCGCTTGCGGTATGAAACCCAACGACACAACCTATCTTTTTTGCTGTAATAGACATGTCGATGTCGCTTATAGTAGCGAGCCTTCGAGTGGTCTTGGTATGCAATAGTCCGGAGATGCGCGATACGCCTAACTTCCTCTGCGCGACAGTGTGCTTCAGCTAGATGTGGCTTTTCCTACTCTGTAAACGGTAGAATGGTGTCAAGAGTTGCGCGTGGTCGACGGATGTAGAGTAGGTAGAACAGGCTAGAACCGGTGGTCTCATGGAGTGCAGTATTGTAGGCGTATGTCATAAAAGGGGAAATTGTGTCCCAGTTTTTGTGCTTCGAGTCAACGTACATAGCAAGCATGTTAATGAGCGTCCTGTTCACGCGCTCAGCGAGTCCGTTAGTGTGTGGAATTTACGCAGTGGCGTGTCAAAGCTGGGAAGCAGACCTGCGAAGGAGCTCCTTCACGACGTCGGCTACATAATGTCGGCCGTGATCACTGATAATGGCGCGAGGGGACCCATGCCGAAGGATCATGTAGCTTATTGAGAAGTCTGAAACGTGGTCAGTCGTTACGGTGCTGAGCGCGGTGGTGAGCGCGCTGGTTTCAGTATAACGAGTGAGGTGATCGACTCATATCACAATCCAGTGGTTCCCAGAGATTGACCGCAGAAAAGGGCGCGTCAAGTCGATACCAACGACCTCATAGAGGAAACACGAGGGTGGTATGGAATGAAGAAGTTCCGGTAGTGCCCTAGTTGGACGTTTGCATCGTTGGCAGTGCTCACACCTCGCGACGTACTTAGCAGTAGATTATTACATGCTTGGCCAATAGAAACGCTCCAATGTACGTAGCTTGGCCCTGGCAAATTTCATATGACCGGATGTGGGGTCATCATGCATAGCTTGCAGCATGGTAAATCGCGAAGATTTAGGGACATTCAAAAGTAGGTGGGTCTCTTTTGCAGAACAATTTTGCCTATAAAAAATTTCATCCTGTATAACGAAAAGTGACTGTCGTGGTTTCTCGACGACAGATCATCTTCACTTCACTTGACTTTATTTCTTTAAAGACCCCCGAGGGGGTATTACATAAGGGGTGGGTTAACAAATAAAGTTCTGTTTTTTTTATTGACACGGGTTTTCATTGCGAAGGACGTGCAGACAGTTGGTCGAAAAATGCTGATGGACAGGAAATGGCCACGACGTCGTGGGGAAGATCTTTCCAGTCGTTTGCAGTCCGTACAAAAAATGACATAGAAAAAGTGGTCGTTCTAATGCGTGGACGGGCCACTGGAAGTGGATGTCTAGTGTGGTGAGATATGCGGGCTGGTGGAACAATGTAGGGATGACGGAATGGGCTGTGAAAAATTTTCTGAAACAGGCAGAGGCTGGAAATACGACGGCGAACGTCAAGATTTAAAAGAGCAGATACTTTTTTGAGGGATGATACACTAATATTATACGAATACGAAGAATGAATGAACCTAGTAGCACGGTTTTGAACTGCCTCAAGTGAGTTGATGAGGTATGCTTGGTGTGGGTTCCAGATTGCAGAGGCATATTCCAATTTAGAGCGAATAAGGGATTTGTAGGCCTGTAACTTGACGTCCTGTGGGGCGTGCCGAAGGTGACTATCAGAAAACCTAGGGATTTGTTTGCAGATGATATAATGATGGTAACATGCAGGCGCCAGTTAAGATCATTGCACAGGGTGACACCGAGATACTTATATGATTGCACGTGTTCGAGGGCGACGTTAGCGATTGAGTAAGGGAACAGAGAGGGGTTGCTACGGCGGTGGAAAGACACTGTTTTACATTTGTTAGGATTAAGTTTCATAAGCCAGCTTTCACACCAGTCCTGCACATGGTTAAGGTCATCTTGAATAGCGGTTTGATTTGTCGGATTAGTGATTGAGTGATAGATTACACAGTCGTGAGCAAACAAACGGATACTGGAGGAGACATGCGAAGCTAAATCATTAATATAAATTAAGAAGAGAAGGGGACTAAGAATGGAGCCTTGGGGGACACCTGATGTTACTGGAAGGGGGTTAGAGGGCACGTCACCAATTGAAACAAACTGGGATCGGTTAGTTAGAAATTCCTCAATCCAAGCTAAAACATCGGGATGTATATTTAAAGATCTAAGTTTCATTAGCAGTCGCTTATGAGGTACCTTGTCGAACGCTTTCGAGAAATCCAGAAATATTACGTCAGTCGGCAGGTTAGTATCTAGACTTGTGTGCAGATCCTGAACAAAAAGGGCTAATTGGGTTTCGCAAGAGTAACCCTTACGGAACCCGTGCTGGGCAGGATGGCAGAAGTTATTGGCATCAACAAAGTGAATGATTTGGGTGTAGATGACGTGTTCCATGATTTTACAGGGTACGCTTGTTAGAGAGATTGGGCGATAATTTAGGGGGCTGTCTTTGTTACCTGATTTGAAGACCGGAGTGACCTTCCTCACCTTCCAGTCGTCTGGTAAGATGCCTGTGCGAAGTGACTGTGAGAATAGTAATGACAAAATCACTGAAGAAATAGATTTCGTGTTTTTAAGAATTTTAGCATTGATTTCATCCACACCTGCTGAGGAAGACAGTTTCAATTTTTCGATAACAGACAATACACCCGATGGAATAAATGTGATAGGCGACATAAAAGACTGGATACAATTCGGTAACGCAGGAAACGGTATGTGGGTTTTGTTGGTAAAAACAGATGAAAAGGCAGCATTGAAAAGTTCAACGACGTCAGTGGTACTCATATCATCACCAGCTTCATTTTTCAATGTAACCGTGTGGGATTCCTGGGGGTTAATGATTTTCCGAAATTTCCAGGGATTATTGGTTAGAATCTTGGGTAAATCTGTGTGAGAAAACGAGTGTTTTGCGCTGCGTATGGCGAGGAAATACGTAGTATACACGTAGTATTTCATTATTTGTTACACGTAGTATACACGTAGTATTTCATTATCCCAGTTGATTTTCATTATTTATCATACTCCAACTAACGTCCTCTTGTATTGTACCATTTGCAATTTGCAGCGTATATACATTTTGTTATATGTGCAAGTGCCGCCCTCTACGACCGGTTCAAGAACTAACAAGAGGTGGCTACATACGATTACGACGGGACGCTCAGCCCGCGCATTAAGGAGCTTCGCTCCAGAAACCTTAATTGCGTGTTTTTTTTTTTTTGACACAGGTGGCATAATGAAGCCATTCTTCGGGATTCAATACGATTCGGTCGCGAGAGAGAACTGACAAATTAGCTGTTGTTAGCCGTCGAAAACCGGTGGGTAGATGTCGAAGCGCCGTTTTCATCTCGAATTCCTCAAGGAACCCGTGGCGTGAGATGAACAACAATGAGGAAGTCAAGTACACAAACCAAGAACCGACAAAGAACGGAGCATTACTATGCTGAACTGGTGCTCAAAGTGAGTGGAGTGCCACTTCTGTTGCCCGAAAAATTTTGGAAGCAAGGACAATTTTAGTGGGGACCCTTATTTATAGCTCAGGCGTTCAACTCCTGCCTTCCACCAGTAACAAAGATACCTCTTTCTTTCAGTGGAAAACAAGTACAAGCTAAGAACCACGTTTACGTTAGCAAATTCGCGCAAGACTGCTGTCTTTAAATAAACATTTTTTTGCGAGCTCCCGTAAGGATGAGAAACGACTTATATTGCTCACTCCATCCAGGGGACTACTGAGGTCCCGCAAGGAGCGGGGCCTCATTAACATACGGGAGCAGCATCGCGTTTCCGCTGTAAGGGTCCTGAAATTGCAATATTGGGCTTTCCAGGTTAACAATTTCGAGTAGCCTTTTTTTTAATCTTCGCAAGAATGTTGCGCATCATAGAGACCCGGCTGCGGCGGCTGCATTTCCGATGAATGCGGAAATGTCGTAGGCCCGTGTACTCAGATTTGGGTGCACGTTAAAGAACCCCAGGTGGTGAAAATTTCCGGAGCCCTCCACTAAGGCGTCTCTCATAATCATATGGTGGTTTTGGGACGTTAAACCACCCAAATCAATCAATCAATCATAGAAACCCTCCTTACGTGGCGGTAAAGACCGTTTGGGTGTCTGCGTAGTATTATTGTTAAACATTCTTTAAAATTGTACCTTTGCTTTCACATTACTACAACGCATCTTTTAGTGAATCAGGAGTGCTTGAAAATAGCTTTAATATTAGTTGGTAATGACGTCCTTGCAAGTCTTATCCACATTACACAATATATACCGAGAAATATTCAGGCATAGGATTTAACGAGGCGAATTTGTTTTTTGTGTTTCAGCTCAGTACTTCTGTTTGCGATCTTGATCAGATCTACGCAGCAATGCAGGTGCCTTTGCAGACCAAAATTATAATGTATACCTTATTTGATTGATTGATTGATTTATAGATTGATTGATTGATTAATTGATTGATTGATTGACTTCTGGTGTTTAACGTCCCAAAACCACCATATGATTATGAGAGACGCCGTAGTGGAAGGCTCCGAAAATTTGGACCACTTTGGGTTCTTTAACGTGCACCCAAATCTGAGCACACGGGCCTACAACACTTCCGCCTCCATCGGAAATGCGGCCGCCGCCGCCGGGATTCGATCCCGTGACCTGCGGGTCAGCAGCCGAGTACCTTAGCCACTAAACCACCGCGGTGGGGCAATGTATAACTTAAACTTCAAGCTAACTGTGGTAGACACGTGGTGAAGCTTGAGCAGAGGAGAAAAAAATACTCATTTTGCGATTCACTGTAACCTGAAATAAGCAAATCGTCTTTGAAGTCAACGCACATCAGGGATAACACTCACTATTTGACAAGAAAGGCTGAATCGTGATGCCGAATACCCAATATGCAGAAAGAAATGTACAGCAAGATCTGGGCCAACTTGTCGTAACTTGCACTGCTTTGCATTTTATCCTGTTGTTTATCCAAATAAACAAGTGTGTTGTTTATCCAAATAAACAAGTTTACAGAGACATACATATAGACATGTTCTGATGAAAAATCAATGAACAGAAGATGTCGCTAGAGCGAACGCTTGTCAGAGAAGTCCACTTGTCGAAACATTGGCTTAAACAACATTCCCTCGGCAACAATGTTTTCAAACGCGTCCAGCCACCACCTCGACTTGAACCTTCGTCTTGTTTGATCTATACGTGTTGTATGGGAGATGGGCTAATCGAAATGGTTGCCATGTTGCTTATTGTTGGGAAACACTTCGCATAATTTATACCAAATACGGAATGCCCCTCTCATGATGTACGTATCAACTGAAATTGTCTATATACGTAGGCACATAGGTTACACAGTGACATATCTATAATGGTATAACGGCCTGTACAACAGTGTAGGTTGGTCCGTCTGAAAATTAATTGAGTGAGCACGTAACAAACAGCTGAAAACAAACAAGCGGGTTCCTGGCCACTAGAGACTTTCCTCGCCTATGCCTTCAAATAATTGCGGCCGCAAACCAGCGTCAACTCACTACAGCTCAAATTTGTCGGTTGCACCTGCCCTTTCTGCCTTCGACGCGTGGCCTTTCAGATTTCCACGCTTCGCAGCACAGTTGCAGTTCGCTGTACACCTGAGAGGGCATTCCCGTCCTCGTCGCCCGAGTGTCCTGAAAGTTCCACAAGAATCACTTTAACTTACACCTGCCATATCGATCGGAGCGGCGCCGCAACTCTTTAACGTACACCTTCGTATGCGCGACATCCCGAAATTTACATGTTTCACTCCCCACTGCGTTCTTTCGCCACTAATTAGAAAGCGAAGAACGGCGGCGTACCCTAACGATTGCCTCAAGGAGCGTCATTAGGGAGTCGTTAAGAAGCTCTGCGTCCACTCCTTGTGCGGCGCAAAAGCTTAACGCAACTACCGGTCCTCCTTCACGTCGCATGCATTTCGAAATGACCCTCACGGATATTTCAAGCGCTTCAGCCATTACGAGGGGGTAACGATTCCAACGGATTTCCTTACATTCTGACAGCAAAAGAAATCACGCCGGGTGAGCCATCGTCTGAGCGCAAATGGATATTTAATGGTCACAACAGTTTCTTCGTGTTATCTTTAGCCACTGATTGCAGTGATGCTACCAATAGAAGCTATCCTGCCATGCTCAACGTAATCAAGCCATTGAAACATTCATATGACCGATCGAAAAAGCTCAAGCGAGAACGAAACATGTGTTTACGTCTATCCATATAGCTTTATCTCAGCCATGTTGATAGAATACGCACAGTGTGCGCCCGCACTCTGTCACACATACAAAACTGTATAGTGCAGCGTCTCTGCAACAGATACCTATACCGTGAGATGAACTGCAGTGTGAAGCATAGATGTGTAGTGGAATCTAAACAGCGGAAAATGAACGAGAACTAAGAAATAGTGGACACAACATACAACCGTCGACTAAACGATTTGTTGAATGAACACCTCAAAATGCTATTACCTGCACGTGTTTTCCTAAGCACAAAAACAACTCAGGATGACCTTCTTGGTTTGAGAGTGTCGTCATAAGTTGTTTCTTGTGCCTTTTGAAAACATGTGCAGATGATTTTAACTGCATTTTAGGTTCGTATTTCAACCAAATTTTCAGTTGAAAGTGCGTGCTTATTTTGTGAACACTCTTATTACTTGTTCGTTTGTACGATTGGACAGGCAAGTTCCAAGCAAGTAAGTGTGCTTTGCCGGGCAAATAGTTATTAGTAGAAAGGGCTGCATTCGTCCCGTGATTAGCGTACCCTCAATCACGCAAATATGCACATTCGTGAAGGCTGAAACCATCATGTTGATTGCACGTATACTGAGTGCTCACAAACAGATAACTGAGGTGAAACTACGCAGCAGTCAGTACAGCAATTTGTAAGACCTAAAAATGCTCATTTCACAACGGCCAGCAGCAGTGTGGCATGTGACTTACAGGCAAAGTGCGTGTTTATATAGGTTTAGCCCGAATTCAATGAAAAGCTAATGAAAAAACTTAGGATCTGCAATGGCATCAGCAGGGTATGATTTAAATGCAGAGACAAATTATAACTGTCCGCCTTTCTATGCTACATATAAACATATACGTTTTGCATCATCTAGCCCTATTTTTGATTATGCACTTGGCAAAACTTGCAATAAGATAGGAGAACGAATGAATTATCTTTTTTATAAAAGCACCATTTTTAAAACAATGGTCAGCAACACACACTAGACACCATTTATTGTTCTTTTGCCTTCCGTCAAGACGTGGTAAAGACAAGAACTAGCTGACCTGCGCTTTTTGTCTTGCCATGTTTTTGTGCATACTATAAGAATAGGAGTTTACTCGATCTAAGCTTTCCTCATCTAGTGCAAAAGTCGGTGTGGAATCTCAGCAAGCAACATCTTAATATTTCGTTGTGTTCGGTGTGTTTGAAAAACAAATTGGCAGTTAAAAAAGTCGAGCCAGTGATTGACAAAAATTTGAGCATGTGATTTCTGCTGAAAGCCTAGTGGACAGAATTTGCTTGATATCTTTTTTAAGAAAGACACTTCTGGCGATACAGCAAGAGTTATTGATTCATATATATATTTTTTTTACAGTGAAGGGCTGTTATGAGATCAAAACTCGGGTCACACGCTGGCGTAGTTGTCCACCGTCCCCACCGGTGTCCGTAACCACAACACATGAAATTAGAAAAAAACCTTGTACCAATGATAAAGTGGGACTCGAGCCTGGGTCCACTGGGTGCCAGCTCAGTATTCTCCCACTAAGTCACGCCGGTGCTTTGAACTTGTTGGCAAACTTGCTTTAGGCAGGCTTGATGTCGGGAAAGCAATAGCGCAAATACGGCTTATAAAGCGTTTTAAAACAGCGAAAGAACAAGCAGTCGTCACATAATGCCAATAGCGTATACCTACTGGGTCGTCCAATGTTCAGACCTAATACAAAAGCTTGATTTTTTTTTCAGCAAACAACTCAGGCGCTTACCCATTTCAGGCAATTCCTCGTCGTCGTCAGCCACTGCATGAACGATTGGCACAAAATTCTTCGCAATAGTTTTGCGGATACAACGATTCTCAGAAGAATGACAAAAAGAGCACAGCAAATGTCGGCCTACCCTAAAATTTTATTATAAATGCCGTATTGGGCACCAAGCAAAGTTGCTTGCAGCAGTTACTCAATGATCGTTTAGAATAGGCTCTGAAAGGACGCTCACAGTAACACACAATAGGCGTGAAAGGCGCAGCACAGTAACATCTTTCGATGTTACTGTGCTGCGCCTTCCACGCAGGCCTAGCTCTTATTTTATCGAGGCATACAATGCTTCGTGCCGTGAGGTAGAAAACCATTGCGCCCTGTGGGAGTGTGTACTGTAACTTACTTTCCACGAAAAATTTTTCAAGGCAGAGTTTACAGTCCTTGATAAGTCTATTTACGACGTTATCCTAGGGATCAACATTTTAGGATTGTAGTGCCACCAGGAACTGTTTGATTGATAGATATGTGGGGTTTAACGTCCCAAAACCGTCATATGATTACGCCATAGTGGAGGTCTCCGCAAATTTCGACCACCGGGGGTTCTTTAACATGCACCCAAATCTGAGCACACGGGACTGCAACATTTAAGCCTGTATCGAAAATACAGCCGCCGAAGCCAGGATTCGATCCCGCGACCTGCGGGTCAGCAGCCGAGTACCTTAGCCACTAGACCACCATGGCGGGGCACAAGGAACTGCGGTGAAAGTGAAAGTTTACGGTCTACTTTTTTTTAGAAGCCCACACAATGCAAACCGACTATTGCCATCGTTAATGACAAATTCTACCGGCGCAGTCTATCGTTCAAGTGCCTGTCCACCTCTGTGGTGTCGCAGCTGCTAACGTCCATGTCATAGTTGACCCGATCCTGCAGAGCTGCGCAAAAAAAAAGGGGGAGGTGGGGGGTGCGTTTGTGCCAGGTTGTGCAATTTCCACGAGCTTACCTTTTGAGCCGATTGTTTTGCCTTCATCCATTCACCTTTTTACAGTTTCTATACTATAAATCTCTATACTAGCTTTTTGGACTCACCATGTTATCAATACTGGTTCTGCACATTGCATCCACCAGAGAACATACAGAGTACCTCCGTCCAAGTGCAAATTAATTGCCTAGCAGGTGAAAGAAAGGCTAGCAAAGAAAAAAATATGGCAGCCTATCCACGGAGTGAATGATGGAGAGTGGGGCGAAGCATTCGTCTGTCCATTCATTCTTGCTTGCGTCCGTCCATGCGCCCGTCTCTGTGACCGTCCATGCGTCCATCTGTCCGTCCGTGCGTGCGTCTATTTGTGCGTCCATCCATGCATCTGTCTACGTGTCCGTTCGTCCATCTATTCAACACTCCAAGTACCACCATGTCGCATATTTTCATCATATATTCCCCATATAGAAGCACCGCCATCCAGCGGACATTCCAAGGACTAAACGAGAGGTGGCACACGCACACTTTCTTACGGCTTGCACTTCGGGTCTACTTCCCACCTTTAACCACCTCGAGTTCATGGTATATACTAGTTCACTGTATTCATGGCACTGCGGCCCAACGCTCGCTAAACATTTCTAAAACCGAGGAGCTTACGCCCAGCGAGTATAACGTAGACCCCTCTTCCTGTCAGAAAGTGCTCAATGTACATGCCAATGGCTGCTAATGGGAAATGAGAGATAGGAGAATTTGGCTTATGCTTTCTTACAGCTTGCGCTTCGTATCTACTTCCCACCTTTAACCACCTCGAGTTCATGGTGTATACTAGTTCATTGTATTCATGGCACTGCGGCTCAACGCTCGCTAAACCTTTCTAAAACTAAGGAGGTTACACCCAGCGAGTATAACGTAGCAACCCTTTCTTGTCAGATAGTGCTCAATGTACATGACAATGGCTGCTAATGGGGATCGCAGCGTGCGCGTTAACTAAAAGCCAAATGTTCCTGTCTCTGATTCGCCCTTAGCAGCCACTGGCATGTACATTAAGCACTATCTTTTAATGTTCAACAAGGCCGCGGGATCAAATCCCGGCTGTGGCGGCTGCATTTCCGATGGAGGCGGAAATGTTGTAGGCCCGTGTGCTGACATTTGGGTGCACGTTAAAGAACCCCAGGTGGTCGAAATTTCCGGAGCCCTCCACTACGGCGTCTCTCATAATCATATGGTGGTTTTGCGACGTTAAACTCATATATCAATCAATCAATCATTTAATCTTCAGCAACGCACAGAAGAAATTTCTCACTGGCACCACATTGGAGGTCAAAATGTTATACTTGTTACACACTACAACGGCTACGATGTACGAACGGGTACCGCTATAAAAAGCTACGCCCCCAAAAATTGCAGATCTCACGTTCAGTAGGAATCGATGATATGCGAAGCGCAAATGAGGAAGGTTGATATGTCACTTTCAAATGAGCACAGCGTTACAAGGTGGAGGTAAATTATGCCGTACACAACTTCCGTGTCATGATTTTCATGTCTGTATGTGTCGTTTCTCTTCGTCATGTATTCACGTCACGCGATGCGAAATTTGGTACATGTGGAGCTAGCGAAACAGCCGCGAGCACGCTATGAGCGTCATATATTGTCATGTTCTCACATGTCACGTGTCTCATGATTATCATGTTTGATCCAATCATATACCTTCGTCATTCAATGGCATCACGTGATACCAAATTTGAAGAGAGCGAAACGGCCTCGACTTGCATCATGAAGGACCCAATATACTCCCATGTAACGCTGACGGGCGCGCACGCTAGGCACAGTGACGCTACGTTGGCAAAACGCGAGCACTCCATTGTCTGACGCCAAGCGCGACCGGCGCGGCCCGGTGACGTCGGACGCACTGAAACGCGCATGTGTCAAAGCAACGCAGCGTGGCACGCGCCTGCGAGATTATGGCAGGAGCGGCGGCTTGCGTGACGCGACAAAACGAACGCCGGCGAGTGCACGCCGGGTCGCGTCGAAGTGTATTGGCGCCTTGACTTTGGCATGTATTGATAATCTTACATGACAAGCATCTTATGATTATCATGTTTGCACCAGCCACATAACTTCGTCATCCATTGACGTCACGTAATACCAAATTTGACATATGTAATGCTCGCGCAACGGCCGCGAGCACATCATGAGTGTGGCATGTAGTCATGTTGTTACATGACACGCATGTCGTGATTATCATGTGTGGATGTGTCATTTACCTATGTCGTCCGTTCGCGTCCCGCGATACCAAATTTGGTATATATGTGAAGCTAGGGAAACAGCCGCGAGCGCATTATGAGCGTAGCAAGTACTCATGTGGTCCCATCACACGCACATCATGTTTATCATGTTTGCACCAGTCTCATACCGTCGTCATTCACTCACGTCCTGTAATACCTAGTTCCGTATAGGTGAAGCTACTGGTGCGGCTGCCAGAGCATCATGAGCGTGGCATGTAGTCTTGTTGTTACATGACACGCATCTCTATATTATCTAGTTTGCACCAGTCAGATACCTTCGTCATCCATTTACCTACCGTAAAACCAAATTTGTTATATGTGACCCTAGTGAAATGGCCGAGACCGCATCATGAGCGTGGCACGTAGTCATGTTGTTACATGACACGCCCGCCATGATTTTCATGTTAGGGTCTGTCGTTTGCGTTCGCCACGCAATCATATCATACCATACCAGTTTTGCAACATGTCATGTGAACGCAACGACCGCAAAAGCAGCAAGACCATGAATTGTAAATCATGACATTCATGACAAACATATCATAATTTTCATGTTATGAGTAGTCACATATGTTCTTCATACAGTCATGTTATGCCTTACCAAGTTCTGTACCGATACCATTATCGAAACGGCCAGGTGAGTTATAAGTCGTAGGTGGATAGATAGATAGATAGATAGATAGATAGATAGATAGATAGATAGATAGATAGATAGACAGACAGATAGACAGACAGACAGACAGACAGACAGACAGACAGACAGACAGACAGACAGACAGACAGACAGATAAATAGACAAATAGATAGATAGATAGATAGATAGATAGATAGATAGATAGATAGATAGATAGATAGATAGACGGACGGACGGACGGACGGACGGACGGACGGATGGATGGATGGATGGATGGATGGATGGATGGATGGAGACGCTTAAAGTCGCCGAAGTTCACTAAAAAATGCTTTGCATTTAAAGGTATTCAGCAGTCATCTAGCCCCTGGGCAGCGCCTGTTATACTAGAAAGATAGTTCCTGAAGATTTTTTGTACATTACCGGCGGCTGATGTCAGTTACAAAAAAATATGTATATTCGCCTCCTCGCATTGATGAGGTCATAAATTGTCTACACTCAGCTTCATATTTTCATCCGTAAATCTGAGATTGGGATATTGGCAAGTATCTATGCACTCTGCCGGCAAGTAGAAAAGAGCGTTTATCAGTCCAGTCAGTCTATTTGAGTGTATCGTCTGCCGTTTGGCTTATACAATGCTGCTGCCACACTTGAACGTTTCATAGACACGGAAGTCCGCGACATAAAATGGGAAATATGCTTTTGCCATCTTGACAATGTGGTAATTTTGGACGCACGCACGTTTGATGAACTCAGTCAACGCCTTGATACTGTTCTGACGTGAATTGAGAAAGTGGCTTTTACCCTGAATTAAAAAAAAATCCATTTCGGTAACCGTAAGACTATAGTTCTTGCACATCTCGTAGACAAGCACGGCATCCGACTCGATCTACATAAAATGAACGCGGTGAGCAGCTTTCCTTCACCCCGTTCAATACGAGAACTTCGGAGCCTGTGCTCATATTTCCGGCGCTTTGTGCCTAACTTCGCTGAGGTGTCTGAGCCCCTTACTCGCCTGGTCAGCGAAGTTGTGCCTTTCTAGTGGGCTAATGAGTGCGAATCATGATTTCCTGAGCTAAAGTTTCGACTAACTTTCGGGCCTCTCCTTTGCCATTTCGACGCATCAGCCCCAACTGAACTTCATAGTGACGCCAGTGTAATTGGCATCAGCGACGACTTAGTTCAGCGTCACGGAGCCACCGGAAATGTTATCGCCTACGTAAGCTGTTGTTTGAGCAAAGCTGAACGCAATCACATGGTTACAAAGCAAGAATGTCTGTCGGTTGTTTTTGCGGTGCACAAGTTTGAGTAGCACCTTCATGGTCATTGATTCTCCATCGTCCTAAATCACCGCTCACCCTGTTGACTCACTGAACCTCATGATCCTTCCAGGCGTCTTGTACGATGGACTTTACGCTTGCAGGAACATGACTTTGGTGGGATGTTTCCAGAGTGGCCGTCGTCACACAGGCGCTGGCTGCCTGTCACGGCTTCCCCTTCTGTCGACGGAATGTGATGCCAACAATTTCGATGACTGCATGGCAGCTCTAGACAGACCGTTTCCAGATTTTACTACATTTTGTGCTGAACAACGCAAAAAACATACTTTGGCTTCTTTTTTCTCATCGCCACTAGCAAGTCGCTATCGTGCTCAGTTGTCGACATTACATCTGACATTGAAATATTATGGCTTCGTATTCGTTTTACGCCAGTAACTCTGCTGCTTGGAGTGTGCTATCGTCCCCCACAAAGCAGTCCAGACTTTCCTGAGAAATTCAACAACATACTGAACAACCTCACTGTTAAACAACCCAACGCGCACGTCCTACTTTTTGGTGATTTTAACTATCCCGATATTGACTGGAAAGACCAAGTCGCTTTGGCAGGGAGCAGTGTTGAAACAAAAGAATTTGTAAACATCTGCTTAAACTTTAATCTCACCCAGCTGGTATCGGAGCGGACCCGCGTGACAAACCACTCAGCCAATATACTAGACTTGATTCTAACAACGCACCCCGAAAGTTTATCGTCACTTACATACCTTCGTGAAATGAGCGATCACAAGGTAATAAATACACTCAGTCTTGAATTTCGAGCACTTGTCCCGCAAGCCTCATCCTTAAACTATCAGTCTGTATGATAAAGGAAACTACGAGGCAATAAATAACGAACTTCAAATATTTTTTCCGGACTTCGAAGCAGACTTTTAGAACAGATCAGTAAAGGACAACTGGGCGATTTTCAAAAACAAAATATGGGAACTGGCAACAAAGTACATACCGAAAACCACATTTCGCGCATCTTGTCAGAAACGAAGGTTCACAAAAACCCTGAAAAAACTATGTAATAAGAAGAAACGATTATTTCGGTCTGCCAAGATAAAACCTATAGCTCAGCACTGGGATAAATACTACGTGTATTTATCCCAGTGTACAACGTTTAAATATCGGAGTAAAATTGCGTGGTACAAACGTAAACTTCCATTGGGCGTCAGAGCAGGTGATTATCATAACTACCTGGGTGTTTAAAAGCGGTCACTCTTACAATTAGACACACACGTTACGGTGCGTAATCAAGACCACGTAGAGGAGTATAGTAAGTTCGAAGGTATTTCACGCACATTACTGCTCGTGGTTTAAAGCATGCTACCCATTACACAGAGAGCAGCCATACGCGAAAACTTGACTGTCATAAGCCATTTTCAAACTTATTGATTGCATTGTAGTAATCCGCAATCGGAACTTCTGGAGCACGCCATCCACCATGCAATAAAAAGTATGCGCTTAGTGGTTGAAGAACCTCTAAAGGCCGAATAACGCTATCGCGTTGAACTCTTAAAGGCGAAACTTAAGGATCCTCCGATATGTCAATTGGTGTTTCTGTTGCATTATCAGTACCGAATTGTTTGTAGGTGATTCACAACTATGCGTTGACGCAAAAAAAAAAAACGCGACACGCGTAAAGTTGATATCACTGCTCTTTTACTTGACACCTTCGGTTTAATTTTCTCCGCTTGGGTCATACAGTGTTTACGGCGTGGGGCAACTGAGCTGCATTTTACACGAAGAGAGATGCTGGAAGCCCGTGTACTGGGTGATGCTCGAGCACACCTGATATTTAAATTTCTGGAGCCCTCCATTTCAACATGTCTTGTAATCATATCCCCGTTTGGCACGTAAAATCTGAGATATGATTGCTAATATTATTTGGTTTACTTTTTAATATTCGTAAAAACGCTTCCGAAAAAAAAACTGCCATCAAAATTGTACCGCCAGCATAATGAGGATATCTAGCTTTTAAATTTACAAAGCAGTCGTGTGGGGCATCTGTGGAACAGGCATTAGAACAGTTAGTTTTAGCGTCTTTTGCGAGCTTATTTTTGGGACAAATATTTTTGGCCTTGAAGGTTTAACAGGAATTCGAGCTCAGCACCCTGCGAACTTCTGAATAAGAAACATGGCCGGGTGCGTTGCATCACTTCCCCCCCCTCTCAGCCTTCACGTGGATATTACGCTCACCTATCTACTTCATCTCTTTAGCAATTGTGGCACTTTTGACCTTGAAATGCCCGTGACGTCAGGCTTTCGCTTGTCATGGAATGGTAGAGCTGCTCTATCTGCGTCTCATGCCTAATCACCAGGTTCGTGCTCCCGTTCCGCTGACTTACGGGTTGTTTCTATTTGGCTGTCACCTCGTGCGTTCAAGTTTAGTTATTGTTGCTACTGACTCACAGTTATAGCTCAACCGTAGACGCATGATCGAGCTAAAAAAAAAGAAAACTTCCAACTGCTAAAGAGACTGCCCAGCCCTAAATATGACACTGTGGTATCAAACTTCCGGAGGTTAGGGTAGTAAGTCTACTTGGTACTAGGTATAAAATGCAATAGAGGTAATTTATCAGTTTCGAGAAATGCGTACTGATAGCGTGTAGCCAATCAGCTTTGCGAGAAACAACAAAGCAGGTACAAAATTACTGTTCCTTGTCTTGATGAACTGCGAAACGCTAAACACAAGTAGCGCACATTCAGAAGCTCTATATACCACAGTACTCAGCAATTGGCGTCACCTAGGACGTTGCTTGGAGAGCGCATAGACTTAATTAAAATCTTCTCCAGCTCTCTTGTGAGCGACCCTGCATGTTTTTCCTCAGCCTGGCAATACACTGTCTTTACTTGTTCCCAATGTTTCGTTTGTGATGTACAAGTTATGTGTGCAATAAACTTCCCTTTCTCAGTGCCCGAATGCGTGCCAGCTGCGAGCGCAGATTTTTTCTGCTACTTACGTATACTATGTAGAATGAAGTGCTTTTATCTCACAATAATATTGCCATAAGTCGCGGGGAGGGATTTGTGGTAAGGTTACCGTTATCTTTTGGGGAATACGTTCAGACGAAAACGCAGGGAGGATAAGGTGGTTTAAGACTACGGAAGCAAAAAGGAAAGCAAATTAATAAAAAAAGTTAACTGAAGGAAAAGTAAGGTAGCCGCAGTGATCGGTAATCTGGATTACTTTGGAAAAATGCGTTTCGTTCATTATATAATAATGAGAACTTTCCTTCGTCCACTATAATATATTATGCATGACTACGGCTCCTTGTTTTCCGAGTTTAGTTCTCTTAAAATTCGAAGTGTCTTTTGCAGACTTTGTTTATGTGGAAAAAAGTTTGCTTTCTCGGAGTTTACTTGTCGTACCACAAGTTCTCCGGAATTACGCTTTTAGTTTCACTTCATGGCTTGTTGCAATGTCTTTTTAGTAACGTTATTTCTGATAAAAATGCGTTGCGTTGTTGCTGACAAATGTTGCTCCATTTTTTAATTCTTTCTCACTCTTGTTCACTTACCTTGAAAATAAGGCCATTGAGGTGCACTACTTAAAGCACAACCAAGTGTACTTTTCGGGGCAGGATCTAGTAAGGCTACTTCCAAATTTCTCTTCCCAGCTTCTCTCAAGATGAAGATCCAGGGACCTAATGATATAATAATAATAATAATATAATAATAATAATAATAATAATAATAATAATAATAATAATAATAATAATAATAATAATAATAATAATAATAATATATAATATTATTATTGTTTTCAGTGCTTCGAAATTTTAGATACAATGCTATCTTAACAAGATTAGTTGTGAACACACTAAGTGTAGCTTAGATAACTCGAAGGTGAAAGCACAAACATATAATTACGACTACTTGAATAGAGATCGCCTATTTTTTCTCGTATTAATGGCTTAATGCTTGCCATATTAATCCCAATCATGCATTACAAGGTCACTGCCGCTCGTCAAGCTGCGTTTATTTTAATGATGATACTCGGCTTTGAAAATACGCCTGTAACGTTGAATATGCTCCTTTATAGTTGGAGCTCATTGGAGAATTTCTAATTGTCAAAACAACTGCCGGCAAATGCTAGCGTCTGTTTTTTCACATTTATGAAAAAATACAGTGGGCTATCCATGACTTACTAACGTTTATCCATACGGAAATCAAGATTAGGTGGGTAAAATAGAAGCAAAGAATGCTTCTAGTCAGACAAATTGTCAATCGCACATAAACTTAGTTGAACCTGACCTCGGAGCAGTTTGTAGACTGGTGGGTTAGTGTGTCTGTACGTTAGTTAAGTAATAAAAGGAAACAAATTGTTGAAACCTTGCTTGAACAATTTGTGATGCTCGGACTGCTATCCCGCGTGCCATGTCTACTCGCTAAGCTCACGCATCTCTATTGCAAATTTATGGGCGGCTTACGCGTAGCTGTCACGTCGTGCAGCCAGACCGAGTGAGTTGTGACGGAGTACAGTTTTTCTTCGCCTTTTGAAGGCGAGTAGAAACATTTATTGAGTGTATATTGAAGAAAGAATTTTAATTATGAGCATGTGTGCGCATTCTTTATTGTTAGCAGCTCTTCCCATACGCCACCTTGAACTTTGATCTGTGATCACGCAAAGGCCTCTTCTCTAAATCTTGTCCTATTTTCTTTCAACGTAAAAGGGGAGGCAGGTTCCTTGCTCAGAATTTCACGGTAGTATACATGACCCGAATAAAGTGCCCCCGGTAGGCTGGAGACACGGGGGTAGTCTTCCGTGTCCATCGAAGGTGGTGTTGCTGAGCGGTAAGTGCACCTCTACGTCTTCAAACTGTATTCCAAGTGCTTCGTGATTCGCTGTTCTTCAGGTCTGGGAAAAAAATTACATGCTTTCGCGTTTCTCTCCTAGCTCTTTCGGGTAGCCGAAACTCTTAGTACGCATTTCTCGCAACCGATAGAGGACCTCAGTTTGGTTCCTCCTACCGCAAAATGCAAATAAAAAATCATGCGAGCATGAAATGCTGGCCTGGATTGCTTACACGAAAGCAGGTTGCGAATCAAACGTTCATGCACCAGTTAGGCGACTCATAATTGTTAAGGTTTCAGATATATTTCTCCGCAGCAAGGTCATTCTCATAGCTACATGAATCTATGATATAAACAGCGGAGAGAACAAAACGGGGGCAACACTGATTGTTGTTTTCATCACGCTTTAACCTTGATGGGAATACGCAGACTCTAGAGTTGTCCCTTATTATGTCATGAATTACTAGTGGCCTTTTATGGTCGTCCAGGCTTGAAATAAAATTCTAAATAGCAAAAAATGTAGGTGCCTCATGGTTCGCATTTCTTTTCATCGTGATAGTACATGAACAAGAACACCCACCACTGCAGTGGACAGCGTAAGGGTCAAAAAGATAACTCGCCTAAAATGCGCTTCGAGAGCCCCGTGGAGCACCTTAATGCATTTCCTGATGCAAACTCATGAAGTACTGCTCAGTTGCCGAGACATTGTTGTGGGAAAAGCAGAGTCGACAATGTATGAACCAACCTATTATGATGATCGTGAGTCCAACTCATGCTCTCTGGTGTTAACTAAAATAACAGACACATAAACTAGCCTGTCTATTAAGCGACGTGATCCTTAGCGATTGACCCCTTTGAGTTTGAAATATTGATGCCTTTTTGTTTGAAACCCAGCACGCTCTTGAGTCCGTTGGTAATTTGGTGCGAATTAAGTTGTCATCGTTCCGGCTCGGTTACGTTGATGACCGGTGCCTAATGTCATGGTACCAATTCTACGAGTATACTGTACAATCGATATTTTTCTTGCTCTTGGAGCCCCACGTGGCAATCAATTAAAAGATTTGGACAACTAATCCTTTTCTGTGAGACATCAATGCGCGGCACGTAATGAGCTGCAATTTATTATTATTGTTCGTATATGATGGTTGACATTGTAATTATTCGTAAAGCTGCTCCAGATTTATTACTCTCGCACGGTGTGGAACCCGCACACCGGCGCCTCGCCATATCGATTTCACTTTAGCAGGCATACGCGTGGCGCTGGTGCGTTTTGTGTCGACTGGGGAAACAGCTGTGGCAGTATAAAGTTAGCGTGGGGCTTTGCACGTGTCATATACGTTTTTTTTCGAGAACGGAATTTTTTTGGATAGCCAAAGTTAACTGCATTAAGTTGGATGAAAGTTAAATAATCATGCATATTCTATACTTGTATTTCACTCGCCACCACAGGCGTGCGAGCAAGAAGGAAGTATTATGGCGTCCCCTTTTGCCTCGTACCTAGTCTTGGCGCTGTGTTCTGACAGTTGCAGCGTCAGTGGGGAAGGCGTTGGGAGAAAACAATGTGAGTATATATTATTAAAACATGCACCCCCCTACCCCATTGGAAACCAAAGCTTTAAAATGAAGACCTACGCGCACGCCTCACCACACCAGGTACTTATGACTGATTAGAACTTGGCGGCTGCTGCACAGAGGCGTAATGGCTAACCAGACAAGAGATCGCGAGGGGGGGGGATGGCATGATTCTGGGGTCATAGCACATTACGTCTAATTTCGCCACATTCCTTCGGAGTGAGAGCCACAAGATAAACCTTCAAGGCTTCTGTTAGCGCTGCCACTGCGGTTCAGGAAGTGGCTGGTTGTCGAATTTTCTTAATGTATTCTGCATTAATGTTGTATTCACACGTGCACTCCTCAATTGGAAGAGTGCAGATTAGATGCACGCTATGTAACTGTGCGTTCGTTTCGAAGAAACTTTATTCATGCGAGAGAAAGAAAATGCTGTTTGCACCTTTCTTCAGCTGCCAGTCTGACCTCTTCTCTTTTCTTGCGCTTTAGATTGGGGATGTTTTTTCTAAGTGCGTTAAAGCGATGAGTCCGTCGTTTGCTGAACAACACTTTCCTCATTCGTAGTGAAAATTGTCAAACAAATAGGCAGGGTTAATGAGCATTACAAAGAGCACAATATGACGTGAGGCGAATAAATTATTTCAACTTTCTCCACACATTGCAAGAACTGCTCATCTAAACTAAATCTTGGGGGCGTCAAAGGCAAAAGCTCCGACTAATACACCGATGAAATAATCGAAGCCATGACACTGAGACATTTATCCAATGGGTGTGTTATTATGTCTTTCTTGTCTTTATCACACAAGGAAACTGATTGCATTGAGTTCAGTGTGCACTGAAAGAGCGCATGTATAAGTACCTATGGAACCACACTTCTTTAGAGTGGTGGAGCATGTGGCTGTAAATGCTGTTGTTGTGGGCAGCAGCTTACTCTTGTTAGCTACAAACTTCTGTTCCAGCCTGAAATATAAGACGATGGCCTATAGCGTGCAGTACGACCATAATGGGTATCAATGTGGCACCGGTAGTTGCATATTACTGCCAAGAACAGTAGCGGAAGTGTCTGGCTGACCACTATAGATCAGTGTGATTCCGAAATAGTTATATCTAGTGTTTTACGTTGTAAACCCTCCCCCCCCCCCATGACTATGAGAGACGCTGTAGTTGAGGGCTCGGGTTGTTTTGACCATCTGGTGGTCTTTATTGTGCACTGATATGGCACAGTACATGGACCTCTACTACTTCTCCTTCACCCGATTGCGACCCCCACGGCTGGGATCGAACCCGGTACCTTAAGGTCAGCCGCGGAGCACTCTAGTCACTGTTATAGCGAGGCGAATGACTGTGATTCGGTCTGGACACGTACTTTTTCCTGTCAATAAATCAATTAGAATTACAGCACCATGTGTCCTGGTCTCCTCTTTGTAGGTGCTCTCATTTGCGCTTGAATATTTCATTAAAAAAGTGTTGCATAAAAACTGATGCCAGAAGTAAATGATTACTCTGGAGCATTAGTATTCGGCTACCCTTTGGATACCATAAATGTAATGGTAACCAGTTGCTTTTTGTAGTGAAGTTTTTGCAACCTATAGTTTAACAGGAAAAACTGTTGTACAATTTTTCAAATGTATCTCGATACAGCACAACAGATGTTCGAAACTATCTCTAGAAAACTGTCGCAATACTCTTGTATCCCTACACTGCACAGCTCTGATATGAACGTCATGTTCACCTCGTATCAAGAAAAACAAATTTGTTATCTTAGATAACTGTAGGATCACTCAGACATGACGCTTTGTCCTATTTTTTTTACTTCTCAAAAGCTTTACGATTTCACTTACTTCTCCTTTTTCCAATGGTTCGTGATGTGAAATAAGAGGAGCAGCCCCAGCAGTTCTGAGGCAAGTTTACACCAGTGCATATGAAGTGGAGATAGCGGTGTTCACGCAGCTTGTGATTCAGGTGTAGGTTAGTCCAGCCGGTGGGGAAGCGGCCCCATGAAAACAGAATTTTCATTAGCCGAACATAGCATTCGCTTTACCTCACTTTATTCTATGGACTTTACTAATTGTGATACATATCGAACAGGTAGCCGTCCCTGACGGGCGTTAGAAAAATCGCTAGCCATAACTAGCCAACTTTAGCAGTAGGTTAGCCATCATGAGGCAGTAGTGCTGGCCTGATTAAGCCTTCAATAGCCAAAATTAGCATGAAATAGCAAAAAGGGGCCGGCAGTGAGCCAACCTTTCTTAAACCTTAGCTATCACGACCCACAATCAAGTGCTATCTCTACACAAGCCAGCATTTTACCTGTGTTAGCCAGATGCAGTCAAGCGTATACAGTCAACATTACCAAGCTCAAGAATGCAATGCTGACAATCAAAACTACGCACCGCTAGCTATTATTATCCACCAGTCATCCACAACTATCGAAAATTCGCACTCACTCATCAGAACTGGCTCACCACTACATGAAACCAGCCAATATTGCCAAGCACGAACCTTTGTTTGTAGTATTGGTTATTGTTGGCTAAGTGCTGTTCAGTGTTGAGAACATTAAGCAGCCATGACAAAACGTTAGCCTAATGTCAATGTACCAGGTTTTCTTTCGATAAGATAACGTTTGCATTGTTATTTTATTTGGAAAGCGTTTTCTATTGTCTCTCTTCTCCTCACTTACTCGGGCTTCAAAAGACACCAACATGTTCACACCCTAGCCTACCCTCCTCCTGATGCCGCTTGAAATTTGATCTGGGCTCTTATCCGGGACTCCCTGATGAGGTGTTGTAAGCTTAGCTTTGATTCCTGCATGCGCGTATTCACAGAGACATTGGAGAAACTCTGGTAGGATTGCAGACATAAATAAATAGCGTCGCATAAAGCCTGAGAGTCTCAGACATAAAGCCATAAAGTCTCAGGCATGAAGCCTGAAAGGCTTCCTATATAGCATGCGCCTAAACCTTGCTAGAAGTATCTAAGCTAGCCCCCTTATTAGACTTTTCAGAGTTATTTGGTTTTATTTTATATATAAGTGTACGATGACGCTATCAGTACACCGATGATGCTTTGCATGCAACTATTTGTTATCATACTTTGGAAAGAAACATCAAATATCGTTGCATATTTTTCTCAGCAAAAGAAGAAAGTTAATTAGTCTGGAGCTAGCGAAAAATAGCGACATTTGTATTTTCTATGTTGTGCCAGGATGCACGATGTCGCACTGCTGAGCCGAATTCAATACACTGCCACACAACACTTCGCAACCAAGTTAAATGCAGTACAGTGTAATACGATAGAGATTTCCAGAAATCGCCGAACGCACTTCACTGGGCTTGCACCTCCGTAATTGGTATACGTAATCGTGGTAAATGGTATACGTAATCATTGTAAATAATAGCAGTTTAATCTTCCTATACACCGAAAAAAAATCAAAAAGACAGGACAATAACGATATCACATAGGGATTTAAGAAACACATGTTCGAGAGAAAAAACTACAGCAGAAAGACATGAAAGAAAGAATTGGCAGGTATAATGAATAAATAAATGAACCAATTTGGTTCTGGAGAGCGTTTGAGCTCTGGTCTAGCACTGACTACAACCGGATGGCAGCGGAACGCACCAAGCCAAGCTTGTGCAATCGAATTGTAATTTGCCGGGCGTACGGAGGACTGCAGACTGTCTGAAATAAAGAACAACTCCCCACTTGTACATTAAGGTGCGTTTCTTTTTTACTTTTTTTTGGCTGATGAAAAACCATACGGGGTTCGTACTAAGATATTTGTTTGTTTGATTCATATGGAGTTCGTACTAAGATATTTTGGAAGTCGAAGAAGTATTGCTTTATTAAACGAGTATCTTCACATCGACTGCTCGATGTTACTTAAAAAACTAGGCTGTTACCAGCCTACAACCACTAATAGTTTTGGTGGTGCGCTACCGCGTTTTCTTCTGCCAGAGGCGTTCATCGCAGTTATCATGCGTAATTAGCAAATGCAAATTGCTTCGTGCTGAAAGCGAACCCAGGCATTCTTCTAGGCAGTCGGGTATTTTACCACACACCTACGCCAGTGCTTCCAACTTTGTAAAATAAGACGGATACAGACGTGCGTCCGGGAATCACGTTAACAGATAAAGCGTTTCGGGGCAGAAAAGTAGAACCAGACGAGGCGTCACAGCCTGCGAATTGCATGCGGAACGAGTTGGTGGTTTACAGACTCAAAACACTTATAGTTATCAATAAGCAGCAGCAAAATAAGAGAGTGTGCTACTACGCAAGGGTGTGCACTACCCTGCGTGTATGGGGTGCACAAACGATACTTCGCTGCTGCGCAAAACTTATTCAAAGAAGGGATCCGTACATCAAGCTCGACGATTTTTAAATGAAATGTAATAAGCGGAAGAGCTATGCTGCTGTTCTCGTTGTGGACACGGCTCCCGCGGGGGAGACGAAAGGTTTATAGAGGTCTTTTGAAATAACTCTTATCACTTTACGGATCTCATCCTTTAACATTTCATCCGAGCTTCATGGACTTCTATCATATTCTTGGATTTATTGGGAAAATGATGAATATTTATGACGTAGTGGCTACGTCGGAGCTGTAATTCTAGTAGACAATATACGAGAGCTCATAACTGGCTCTACGATTACACTGAGACAGCAAACTTTTTGACTGTGCGTCATGCACCGCCAACAGGTCGCATTTTATTTCCGAATGTTGGGAAAGTTCCAGACACTACTAAAACGACCCATAATTGTTATTCTGCGACTGCAACTTAGGCGGATGATGTGAATATTATTATTCGCGGTGAAAATTATACGGAGTTGCTGAAAGCGTCTCGAGTGCTTGCATGGTGCCGGGATAATTCGGCCTGCTCCTCATTGGCAAGGCTGAATGCTTTCAACAACACTTGGTGGGAGCGTTTCTAGATATTACTGCAAGAAATTACTGAGCAATGAGCGTTTCTAACTGTCAAAATAATATGTTGGGTGAAAAGAAAACGCACCACTGTTTGTGGACATTGTCACTTTATAGAAGAGTTTGGCGACATCACATTCTGTAATTCTTCAAGGCGAAAGCCTGCTGCGGACCTGGCGATGCGATAAATACATCTTTTTTCAGCAATCCCACAACGGCCCGCTGGCGCGCATAGTACTATGAAAATAGTTCGTACGCCGAGAAAGCTCGCCCCTCCTCCGCCCGCTGCTAGTTGGCGCCTTGCGAGGACGAAACGAAAAGAACACGCCTCCACTTGCTGAATAAGATCTAAACGCACCTGCATGTTAATCTAAGCATGAAATATGAAATGAATAACGCAGTCAGTGTAGGCGTCAATTGACGGGTGTGCATAAAATGTAGAATATAATATGAGCGGCATGTGAGTTGTTGCGTATGGATACATGTGGTCAAAACATGCCATCTTGAGGCATGTGAGCTAGAAAATCGAATTCAGAGTTATTTAGCAATGAACTGCTCATAAAGCGCTATGGATTTTAATACCATCCCGGTTTGATTGCGCCGTTAACACAAGAGTGTGGGGAAGCGTTGCAGCTACGGAATGTTTTTTTTTTTATTTTTAACCCTTTCGGCCCTGGCGGTGTCAATTGACACCACCGCACATTTCCCCTGGTATCTCGGAAACGTAACCAATGACACTCATTCTTGGGGGCATAGTTATTCAATAATCCCCACTGAAAATGACACCAATATTGTGGCACGTTTGTGAAGGTAGCAGCCACAAAAAAGAAGCGCGACCGAGGTTTTCCATGAAGTTGAGGCGGGTAAGCGCCATATTCGGGACGGCGTACCGAAGCTGTTTCAGTGAGTATTAGGCTGAAAAGTAAGACGTTAGTTGTTATTTTGTGCACACCATTGATTAGCAGGAAAAAACAAGCCATTTTTTTCATTTTCTGATCACTGCGCCCTAATCACCTAATTTGATGCCACGTTAAAAAAATCAAAAAATGCTTGTACCAGTGGCTCAATTTTTTGTTTATGGTCTTCTGAGGTCCTAACTACGAGAAAAACGCGCACAAAAAGTGTATCCGAACAAAAGAAAAAAATCCAGGGCTGAAAGGGTTAAGGACAAATGCCGCGCTGTTTAAAAATGAGCAAGAGTAAACACCATCTAAACGTGTTTAAAGATGAAGGCAGGGAACTAGAATTCATGTGCGATATACCTTGCTTTGATAATTTGTGGTTTATTATAAGATGCCTAAGTGTATCTTTGGAGCATGTTTGCTAACAGTATATTCCGCACTGAGTGAAACCATCATTGGATTTCGCGTCGACGCATTCAAATATTTTTCAATGAAGAATAGGAATGTCTTACTTACGCTCAGCGAAAAAAAAAAAAAAACTTGGGCGCATTACATGAGCAATAGTTTGCAGCTACAATAAGGGGTGGTGTCCTGCGCATATCATATTGCATCGGTTTGTGAACAGCTCATTCCCACTGCAAACATAAAATAATTCGAACGGCCTTCTTTCGGCGAAAAAAAAAAGAGGAATATTGCATTTATTCCATGCGTACGTTTTGCACAGTCTGAAAGGAAGTTAGGAAGCGATACGACGGGCGGGTTGTTTTCGGCACCTTGCGATTAGTAACATTTCTTCCATAGAGCGCAAAATGTCACATGGGTTCTGCAGTACGTGGGCAGAGATAAGTAATATGAGAGGCATGTCACTTGTTCTTTCAATTGCTCTGCAAGAGTTGATAACAAAATTCCTCTTGTGCTCACATATATACATCGGTCAGAATGGTTGATGTATAAACATGCGCCTCAGAGAGCATCAAAATTCATTGAATCAAGCCATCTCATCGCACCTCACATTTTTAGTCATGCAATTACACCTTTGAAGGCCTGGTAATCTTGCTCAGTCACCCTAACCAGACCAAGCGAGAGAGAGAGAGAGAGAGAGAGAGAAGTAAACGTTCATTTTGAAACAGTGCCCCGAGCAATGCCCGGTGTAACCCTGAGGTGTTAGGGCTCCTTAGTCCAGGAAGCCTCTGGCTTCTACCGCCCTCTTGGCCCTGGCGACGAGTTGGTGTTGGTCTTCCAGGTCCTCGAGGGCGAGCTTCGCCTCCCACGTTTCGGTTAGGTCTTCGTTCGTCCGTCCTGCTTCGTTATCAGTCGTGTGTTGTTGCAGATTACGGCTCGCAATACACTGGCATGTCGAGAAATGCCTGATCTATCTTATCAAGAACACCGCCCCTTGTGTAAGTCAATTAAAGTTCGCTATCACTACAACACAACAAACTTGACTTTACTAATAAACTGTGAACACACACCTCAGTTGTTAATCTTTTTGTACCTCTTTGTGACATGCGCGATGTACACCAATTTTCACATTTATGTTTGTTAACACGTGAGACAAACTTTTAGTCGTGAGTGAGCATTTCCGGTGTGCATATTCCTTTCCTGGACGTACTTCTTTTTTTTTCCTTGTAAGTTTTCTTCCAGTCTGTAGTTACAGTGCCGAGGAAAGTCCATATCGTGCAAGCGACGCGCACATGCATCGTCTAGTGAATGTATTTAGTTTAACAGAATACCGATTATTTCTAAAGCACTCTTTAAATATGCCAGAACCGCTCAAGTTACTCGTAAACAGCGCCAAAAGACTTTGATTCCTAATGCATCCGTGAATTTATGGAGAGTGCTTGCACCTTTTGGGCAACCAAGTTGAACTGCTTTTTATTTATGCTGAAGGTGGACTGACACTGTAGAATAATGAAGATTAAGTGACGCTTCTGAGCCGCTAGGCTGGCTGAACAGGGGGAGAAATGCAAATCGTAGACAGGTTATCGCGTTTAAACACTGAAGTTTGTCAGTGAATCACAGAGTAATAAAACACACCTTACCCTGTTCATTTGATAGGAGAAGCGTGGCACGGCGCAAACGGAAAGTTAGAGCGTGAGGCCGGCGCGCTCATCGCCGTGGCTGCTGTGGCGTATACCAACTTTTCTCATAAGCATTTGCGTGCGTGTTGGCGGTGCTAGTGTGCTTAGAAAAGGTCTATTGCACAATCGGGGTCCAGATTTGTTGCAAGACGTAAGGAAATACAGTCTCAGAAAATCGTATTTCCTTACCTTTTCATTCTCGGTCGAATACGTTGTTCCTCGCCCATAAAGCTTTCTGCGCTTCACAGGGTGTTACATTGCTTCCGAGTTTCGCCCCTCTTTGACCAAGTGACAATGCTGTGTGGGTACATCATCCTACGACGTCACTATGACGTCACACTTATGAAACGCGATAAAGTCGTAGAATGGCATCATCAGTGCCGTAGCTAGATTACGTGCGTTTTTGTACCCACGTGAACAATGTGCGCCTGCCGAGTTTCGGCCAAACGGCTCGAGGGGCAAATAAAAGACAGATGCAATTGCAGTAGCAAAGAGTAAAGGCTGTGAACAGTGTACGGTCACCAACGCAGCTATTTTGCTGAAAAAATTGTGTCAGCAACGAAGAATTCTTGACACCTTTCTGACATAGGTACATTTGGTCCCCAAGAGAACAAACAAGGTTGGGGAAATAACAACTTGAATTTTGTAATAAATCAGCTCAATTTATCTGGAGTTACTTGTGCTTAAGATATGTAGTGACCTCGCAGCAAAACGCTGAGGCGGAAGTAACTACAACATTAAGAACAGGGTGAAGTGCATTTGCCAGAAGTTGTGACATCAGGTATGGTATTTTGCCAATAACTCCTCGTGAAAGTTACCTATGGAGCAAAATCATGAAGGCATCGCTATGGCGGTGAGAGGTGCCATGTCTTTGGTTATCAATGGAAGACCACACCTGGTCAACGTCTACGTTACCGCAGGTGAAGGAACAAAAAAAAAAAAGCGTTATTCGTGGTATAGAGTCGTACACTCCATCTGAGACGATCAAAGCCAGCATCCGGAGACTCACAGATTACCATCTTCGCTTTCTTTGGGGACTTTCTGCCGAGGTATGTTTACTATAGAAGAGGTGAGAAAGAGCGTATTCCTTTTTGTATAACACAGTCCTATTCCGCCGAGCTTGTGGGGAAGTTCGCCACTGCACCGACGTGTGCGTGCAACCAGACTCACCCGTGTGCCGTTTCAGTGGAATTCGTAGCTCGGAGGTAAAGCACAACTGCACTCTAGCATGCGCACTCTCTTCGGGAAACCATCTAAAAGGAGACCGCAGTTGTCTGAAGCGCCTCAAGCCTATTCGTAACCAAGCAGCGAAACCACTCAAAAAACCACACAAGCCAGCCCCTCGCTAGTTCAAGTCGGAGGAAAAGGAATCGAAATGGGAGTCTGGACGAAGAGGAACCCGAAAGATTAATCCCTGAACACGCGTGCCATCGTAAAACCGTGCCTTGGAGGCAGGGCAATCAGGCCATTGGCATCCAAGACCGAGATCTATGTCAAAAGCAATCTCTCAGGACAATAAAGACGCCAGAAGCAAGCCACCACATGCCATGCTGATAGATACCCACCGGCAGACGCAGTAAGCTGTGACTTATCTCCCACTGTCAAACATTAACCAGTAGCACCAGCTGTCAATGAACACCCAGAATACAAGAGGTCGGTAGCTGAAATCAGACAACTCAAAACATATCTACAGAAGGTCAAGTCTGATATAGTGCTCTTGGAGTCACTACTTAACAGGTCGAGTAACACAAAAAGCCCAACGGACACGCCTGCTTTCCCGCAGCCCGTTGTGCAGCCCATAACAACGCAACAGCCACAAACGCCATCAATAGCTTTCTTAGTTTAACGAGTACAATATGTTTTCACGAAGCTGGGCCAGATGGAACGCAATGTAAGCGACATGAACCATGCGCAGAATCCTCGCAAGTGATCTTGTCATAGCCTGGGTTTCCCTACAAGGCAACCTCTAGAAATCGGAATGAGAGATTGTGAGAATACGAATCATGGCAAGACAACGTAATAATAAAAAAAACATCAAATGAAAACACGGCACTCGAGTTGCTGCTGACTGAAAACAAAAATTGAGACTTCAAACAGTAATTAGAGCACCTTCAATCCCCCCTGAAATAATCTGCCTTCAAAAAGTAGGCAAATGTCCCATAAATCTAGGAGGGTACGTACATAAGACCTAATAAAGCAAAGTAGCTACAAGTGGTGACATTCACCAAAAAAAGTCACAGCTTTGCCGTAAAGGCGAAGCAAAGCACGTGATAGCGACAAATTGGAAGGTGATGCGCAGAATGTAAAGCGAATCGAATTGGCCCGCGTTTCTCATGCGGGTATATGAAATACGAAACGTACTCCCAGGTAGAGATGCGCGCGAATAAGCGTCTCAGTTGTTGCTTCGCACTGTCTGAAAAGCGCGCGCTTTTCGCGAATGAAGACTTCAATTATTTCAGTGACCTTTGTGCACCCAGTAACTATAACAAAATCGTTTCAGGTAAATCCGGAGGCCCGCCAAGACGTACGATCTTCTCCGCGAGATAAGGGCGCACGAGGAAGCCTCGCCTCCTAGCACTGATTGGGGCAAAGTATGCGTGGATGATTAGCGCGCGCGCCGCCGCGTGATGTGGCGACGCGCGCTCATTGTGCCATCTTTCTGGTAATGCTGAAAACACGACAATTTCCCCCAAGTCCTGTCCGCAGGGGTAAGTGGTATATATAAACAGCTTTCATTCACGACGAGGCGTTCAACACAATTTGTCTGAGTTTTTTCTTTCTCGTAGTTTTCTTAAGTATATATATATATATATATATATATATATATATATATATATATATATATATATAAGGGAAGAAAGAAGTGTATACCTAAGGGCTCGTTTTTCCGTGTTTTTAACACAATAATAATGAGATATAACAGACAGTAATGCCAAGGAATGTACAGGGGAAGTTATTAACATTAATGGAATGTAAATAAGAAGAAAGAAAAGTGGATGAAAAAATTACCAACTGTAAGCAGGATATATATATATTCTGTATATATATATCCTGTAACTGTATATATATATATATATATATATATATATATATATATATATATATATATATATATATATATATATATATATATATATATATATATATATATATATATATATATATATATATATATATATATATATATTCTAACTACTCTCGCACATGATGCCCTTAGTCATCTTAAGATGCCTGCAGCTACAGAAGTAATATTAAAGGCATAAAAAAACTTGCATTTCCCTAGTTTTTTTTAGGATTTTGGAGACACTTCTTGAAACGTAGTATGTATGTATGTATGCATGCCTTTACTATCATATTCTGGCTCCACTGGCTCGTACCGCTACATTAAATTATTAGAACATTTTGTTCTTCAAGGGGCCTTGCAACAACACTTTTTTGAGCATCGTTTGAAAATGCTGCCGATCGGTAGTCGGGCATGCATGTCACGTAAGAACATGACTACATGCCACGCTCATGATGCATTCGTGGTCGTTTTGCGAGCTTCACATATACCAAATTTGTCGTTATGTGACGTGAGTGAATGACGAAGGCATATGACTGGTGCAAATGTGAAAATCATGATATGAGTGTCATGTAAGAACGTCACTTGATGCCACGCTCATGATGCGCTCGTGCACGTTTCGGTAGCTTCAGATATACCTTTTAATTAGTGGAGTTGATCACCTTTTTAATTAGTGGAGTTGGGCAGTTATGTACTTGCATACATACATACATACATACATACATACATACATACATACATACATACATACATACATACATACATACATACATACAAACATAAGAACCCTAAAAATTATGGATTGTGCCATGGGAGCAGTGAACAACAAAAATCGATGGACCTTGTGTTTGGACAAAAAAAAAGAAGTACGGAATGGTGATGTAATATTAGGAGTGGATATTCTACTCCCCTCTAAATTTGATGTGGTGTTCAGTATCACCTAAGGTACGGAGCAGGTAACCTGTTTAGCACTAGAGTAACAACAGCGGGTGAGAGAGAGTTTCAGGGTTATAAATATTACACAATGAATGATGGCAGGGAATTAAGTGCTTGTGATTGAATCCCGGTGCCGCGCAGTTCCCAACCGGAAAAAAAAATCCGCGTGTTGATGGAACTGCATTAAGAGGCCTGGGCTGCGGCCTCACCGGTAACCACCGTCGGGAACGCACTCCCTCACCAGAGAAGGATTAGCCACCCTGGTGCAGTATCTGGCCACTACCTCCCACATGCATACGACAAATAACTCACGGCCCTCAGTCCCCAGCAGCAGCGAAGCAACTGACCATGGCGGCGGTCAGATCTGCAACGCAGCAGAGGGTGCTAAGAATCTCTGGACTACAGGCCGCCATTGGAACCTGAACTTGGCAACGTTTAACAGTAGAACCTTATCTAGTGAGGGAAGTCTAGCTGTACTAGTCGAGGAGCTAGAGGGTGTTAAATGGGATATAATAGGGCTCAGTGAGGTTAGGAGGACACATGAGGCCTATACTGTGCTACAGAATGGGCACGTCCTTTGCTATCGGGGTTTGACAGACAGAAGAGAACTGGGAGTGGGGTTCCTAATTCACAGAAACATAGCTGGCAACATAGAGGAATACTATAGCAATATTGAAAGGGTGGTAGGTATTGTAATTAAACTGAATAAAAGATACAAGATGAAGGTAGTACAGGCTTACGCGCCTACATCCAGCCATGATGACGCTTCAGTTGAAAGCTTCTATGAAGACGTGGAATCGGCAATGAGTAAGGTAAAAACACAGTATACTATAGTGATGGGTGACTTTAATGCAAAGGTAGGGAAGAAGCAGGCTGGAGACCAGGCAGTAGGAGATTATGGCATCGGCACTAGAAACGCCAGAGGAGAGCAACTAGTAGAATTCGCAGAACGCAATAATTGGCGGATTTTGAATACCTTCTACCGGAAACGAGAAAACCGCAAGTGGACATGGAGGAGCCCTAATGGCAAAAATAAGAACGAAATAGACTTTATATTGACGGCACACCCAGGAATCGTGCAGGATGTGGAAGTGGTTGGCAAGGTACGATGCAGTGACCATAGAATGGTATGGTCTCGAATTCGCCTTGACTTGAAGAAGGAACGACAGAAACTGATACGCAAGAAGCCAATCAATGAGCTAGCACTGAGAGGGAAAGTACAGGAATTCAGAGTGTCGCTGCGGAACAGGTACTCGGCTCTTAGTGAGGAAACCAACCTTAGCGTAGATACAATGAATGATAATCTGACGAGCATCATTACGGAGTGTGCCGTGGAAGTTGGAGGCAGGGTAGTTAGACAGGACACTGGCAAGCTTTCCCAGGAAACGAAGAACCTAATTAAGAAGCGTCAAATCATGAAAGTGTCAAGTACAACAGACAAAATAGAACTGGCAGAGCTTTCGAAGTTGATCAATAGAAGTAAAGTATGCGATGTAAGAAGGTATAACATGGAGAGAATTGAACACGCTCTGAAAAACGGAGGAAGCGTCAAAGCAGTGAAGAGGAAACTTGGGATAGGCAAAAGTCGAATGTATGCACTAAGGGACAAAGAAGGCAAAATAACTACCAATATGGATAGGATAGTTAAAATAGCGGAGAAGTTTTACAGAGATCTGTACAGTAGCCGAGACAACCACGACCTTAATACTATAAGAACTAGCAGTAACCCAGATGACACCCCACCAGTAATGATAGAAGAAGTCAGAAAAGCTTTGGAGAGCATGCAAAGAGGCAAAGCTGCTGGTGAGGATCAGGTAACATCAGATCTGCTGAAAGATGGAGGACAGATTGTGTTGGAAAAACTAGCCACCCTGTTTACGAGGTGTCTCCTGACGGGAAGGGTACCAGAGTCTTGGAAGAACGCTAACATCATCTTAATACATAAGAAAGGAGATGACAAGGACTTGAAGAATTACAGGCCGATCAGCTTGCTCTCTGTAGTATACAAGCTATTTACAAAGGTAATTGCTAACAGAGTAAAGAAAACATTAGAATTCAATCAACCAAAGGAACAAGCAGGATTTCGAACAAGCTACTCAACAATTGACCACATTCATACTATCAATCAGGTAATAGAGAAATGCTCAGAGTATAACCAACCACTATACATAGCCTTCATAGATTACGAGAAGGCGTTTGATTCAGTAGAAATATCAGCCGTCATGCAGACACTGCGGAATAAGGGCGTAGATGAAGTATATATAAACATTCTGGAAGAAATCTACAGGGGATCAACTGCTACCATAGTGCTTCATAAAGAAAGCAACAGAATACCAATCAAGAAGGGTGTAAGGCAGGGGGACACAATCTCCCCAATGCTATTTACCGCGTGCTTACAGGAGGTTTTCAGAAGCCTAGAATGGGAACAGTTAGGAATAAGAGTTAATGGAGAATACCTTAGTAACCTGCGCTTCGCCGATGACATTGCATTGCTGAGTAACTCAGGGGACGAATTGCAACTCATGATTACGGAGTTAGACAAGGAGAGCAGAAAGGTGGGCCTTAATATTAATCTGCAGAAAACGAAAGTAATGTACAACAACTTCGGAAAGGAGCAGCGCTTCGAGATAGGTAATAGTGCACTTGAAGTTGTGAAAGACTATGTCTACTTAGGGGAGGTAATAACCGCAGAGCCTAACCACGAGATTGAAGTAACTAGAAGAATAAGAATGGGGTGGAGCACATTCGGCAAGCACTCTCAAATTATGACAGGTAGATTGCCACTATCCCTCAAGAGGAAGGTATATAACAGCTGTATCTTGCCGGCACTTAGCTACGGAGCAGAAACCTGGAGACTTACAAAGAGGGCTCAGCTTAAATTGAGGACGACGCAGCGAGCAATGAAAAGAAAAATGGTAGGTGTAACCTTAATAGACGAGAGGAGAGCAGAGTGGATTAGGGGACAAACGGGGGTTAAGGATTTCATAGTTGAAATAAAGAAGAGGAAATGGACATGGGCCGGGCATGTAGCGCGTAGACAGGATAACCGCTGGTCATTAAGGGTAACTAACTGGAATCCCAGAGAAGGGAAGCGGGTTAGGGGGAGACAGAAGGTTAGGTGGGCAGATGAGATTAAGAAGTTTGCGGGTATAAATTGGCAGCAGCAAGCACAGGACCGGGTTAACTGGCGGAACATGGGAGAGGCCTTTGTCCTGCAGTGGACGTAGTCAGGCTGCTGCTGATGCTGATGCTGCTGATATATATATATATATATATATATATATATATATATATATATATATATATATATTTACGGTGAGTGACGGCAACGCCGACGGCAAAATGATGTCAAGAGTGTCCATATAATTGCTATCGCAATAAAAAGATAAATGATATATATTTGAGCATCAGCTACGTGAGCGATGGATCATTGCAACACCAGATACTAACGGTGTGGTCTAATAAATGTTGAGGGCCCAAAACAGTGGAAGTCAGTATATATGGCCCACCTAAAAAGAGACGAGCTGACACAAAGAACATCACAGTGCATGTTTTGGCTTTATTAAACGATAATAAAGAAATGTTATCATGGGGGATTTTAATGCGCGTCACACAGAAATCGGGGATATAAACAAGGCAGGCCCAAGGGCAAGCTCCTTGTAGACATTGTTTTATTTTTTTTTTATTTGAAACAAAACCCGCAGCGCCACTTAGGCATTATTGCGGGGGGCACAGAGCCTCATAAAATGAATCCGCAGTCTTGCGGCCAACTACATCGGCTGGTAACGTGTTCCATTCAACAATGGATTGCGGAAAAAAAGAATGCTTAAAAAGATCCGTTCTGGGGTTGTATGGCCGTACTTTAAATTTGTGATCATGACGGGAGGATTGATAATACGCTTTTTTTAAATAATCTGAAGCATTAATGCCCGTTTTATTGTTATATATCGAATAAAATAGTTTTAATCTTAGATTACGTCTTCGATCTTGTAAGTATTGCCAATTAAGTTCTCTTTTCATACAACGGGAGCTTTCAGTTCGGCCATATTTTCCCAGAACAAATCTTGCTGCCATCGACTGAATGCGCTCTAATTCATGAATATGTATTTTGTTAAACGGATCCCACACAGGACAGGCGTATTCTAGTATTGGTCTCACATAGGCATAATATGCGGCCTGTTTAACCTCCTTGGTTACATGTTTAAGATTTCTTTGTAAAAAGCCTAGGGCTTTTCCCGCTCTACTTACAACATTGCCAATGTGCTCAGACCATCCCCCATCCTCAGAAAGCGTGACACCCAAATACTTATATTTGTGTTCATACCTAATAACTTCATTGTTTAAGATGTACTGATTTGTAAATCTATTAACCTTTTTGGTGAAACTGACGTGAACACATTTATTCGTGTTTAATACCATGTCATTATTTTTACACCATGCCTCCACGTGATTAAGGTCATCCTGAAGCTGGGTGGAATCCGTTTGGTCGGTCAATTCAGTATACAACACACAGTCGTCAGCAAACATTCTAATACGACACCTAATTGTATCCGAAATATCATTAATAAACACAAGGAAGAGAAGCGGACCGAGTACGGAACCCTGAGGTACCCCTGATGTCACCGAAGCTAAACACGAACAAGATCCACCAAGCACAACCTTTTGTTTTCTTGAAGTTAAATAGTCCGCAATCCAACGGCAAATGGTTTGATGAATGTTCAAGTTCTGCAGTTTTTGAATCAGAATAGAGTGTGATACCGTATCGAAAGCCTTTCTGAAGTCTAAAAATAAACAATCAATCTGTCCTCGATTATCTAAAACTGATGCTATATCATGATAGAATTCAATTAATTGGGTTGTGCATGAAAAACCCTGTCTAAATCCGTGTTGTTTAGGATTAAAAAATTTAATTGAAGTCAGGTGATTCATTAAAGCGGAAAAAAGAACATGTTCAAGTACTTTACAACAAATCGGCGTCAAAGAAATTGGTCTGTAATTTGATACGTCTGATTTAGAACCACTTTTGAAAACTGGCACAACATTAGCTATTTTCCAATCATCAGGAAGCTTGCCTTCATCGAGTGATTTTTTATAGATAACATAAAGGTAACGAGCCACTGCCTCAGAGCAAAGTTTTAAAACTCTTGGTGATATGCCATCTGGGCCAGTTGCTTTACCTTCGTCAATGCGCTGTAATAACTTCATTATGCCATTGAATGAAAGCTCTATCTCACCCATAGGCAAATATTGTTCTTTTTTATTCGTGACAATCACTTGTGTAGGTGGGCGGAAGACCGATTTAAAGAAGTCGTTAAAAAGTGTGGCTTTATCTCGATCCTCAATTACAATCTCGCCACCGTAACGTAGGTTTGGTGGGCTAACCTTCTCAGTACCACATCGTCTCATATATTTCCAAAACCTTTTCTTATTAGAAAAGTCAGCGGCCAGACTCTTAAAATACTTTTTCTTGGCTTCTTTCAGTTCCATTTTATAAAGTGATGTCAAATCTTTCATTTTATTAAAATTTTCAGGGGATTTTTTTTGGCAGTATCGGGAAAAAGCCCTCTTGCGCTTTTTGATAAGCTGAATAAGATGCCCCTTAATCCAAGGTTTCTTTATTTTACTCAGTTTATCGCTTGAGACGCTCGGGACGTGACGCCGAATGAGCCCAGTAATGCGTTCCTTAAACACTTGCCATAGCTGCTCAACAGTTGCTTCGTCTGCACTGCATTCAAAAGACAGAAATTGTTGCTCAAGACCAGCTGATATTTGCTGATAGTTTGCTTTACTATAAAAGAAGATTCTCCTAGATTCGCATTTCTTTGTATTTACCCGAGATCTTGTTAGCTTTGCAAAGACGGCGTTGTGATCACTAATACCGGGAATAACGTGTGTTTCATTAATGACATCAGGGGTATTACAAAACAACAAATCCAGAATGTTGTCACCTCGCGTAGGACTGGAAACATACTGCATGAGGCCGAGCACGTCAGTCAACGTTTTCAATTCACAGTATGTCGCTGCCTGAGACTTTAAGACACAATTACCGTTATTCCACTCAGCATCCGGTAAATTAAAGTCACCAGCAAGAACGACACATTCTTTAGAAAATGTGCAGACATTGTTGACAGTTATTATCTCTGCCAACTGACACATATAGAACTGCCGACTCGAATAGGGAACAGTTTAACTAATGACACATCACCCTACTTGACTTTTACAAATTCTGAAGGCAGCGTCATATGGGCACACCTTAGAGAAATCTCGGGAAGCAACCACTACATTATTGGAATTACAGTAATGCCACCATACAAACCTGAATATGGAAATCGACAATACCTGATTGGAACAAGTTCAGAAAGAACCTAGAAAACGAAGGATAAATAAAATATCTAGCTAATTGGCCATCACGTACAGATGTAGGAGGCACGCGGCATGGTGACAAAGAAACTAGAAAGTGTGGAAATCTCAGCAGTCAAGAAACACCTGCTACATCTGTGAACGCGTTACAAAGAGGTGGATGTAGCGAGAGCTGAATCGGAAATTAAAGATAAGGATAGCTCAGTTGTCACAGGAATCCAATGACTACGCACGTCATTCAAATAATAGTGTCACGGGCTGAGTAGACACCTGAAAAAGACGAATACGAAGTGCTGGGCGGACGTGCGTGGACTGCAGCAGCATTGTACGCATTTGCTCGTGAATATATTGATACGTGTATGGAAATGTCGCCCCGACACAGCTGAATTGGCACCCAAATGAAGAAGACGACAACGTGGTTGTTTTGGGTTGAACACTCGAGCTTCTCCCGTTGACCTGCTTGACT
Source organism: Rhipicephalus microplus (assembly GCF_043290135.1). Classification (NCBI taxonomy): domain Eukaryota; kingdom Metazoa; phylum Arthropoda; class Arachnida; order Ixodida; family Ixodidae; genus Rhipicephalus; species Rhipicephalus microplus. The sequence goes on along the minus strand of NC_134700.1, from coordinate 94,023,025 downwards.
GTGCGCTTTCTAAGCCGTTAGCAAGACCAGCTCTCGGTGAATAAATCTTCGCCGTAACATCTTTTGGTGGAAGGTGCGGGGTCTTCACACAACCCGGCTCTGGAACTCCGCAGTGGACGCCAGCTTTGTCCAGCCGCGATGCCTGAAACCGGCACTCAGGCCTGGCCATCCGCGCCGGCTCCATTACCTGTGATCCCCCCCCCCCCCCCATCTTATCGACCCTGGCACGTTTTCCGGGACGGACAGCACGGACGTCGAAGAATGGCTCGCATTATTCGAGCATGTCAGCAAGCACTACAGGTGGGACGAAACGCTTATGCTGGCAAATATTCTATTCTACCTACGGCGTACGGCACGCGCCTGGTATGAGACGCATGAAGAAGAACTAACCAGCTGGGACACATGCAAGCAAAAGCTTCGCGATTTGTTCGGTCGGTCAGTTGCTCGTCAGATGGCAGCCAGGCAGGAACTCGCGTCGCGTGTTCAATCATCGACGGAGTCGTACGTCACGTACATTCAAGACGTACTGGCACTGTGTCGGAAGACTGACAAAAACATGTCCGAGGTGGACAAGATCAGCAATGTGTTGAAAGGCATTGCTGATGATGCTTTCAACATACTAATGTGCAAGAATATCGCCACTGTCGACTCCATCATATCTGAATGTCGACGATTTGAACAAGCTAAAAGCAGGCGAATAACCCACCCCATCACGAGACTACCAAACACTGCTGCGACTTCGTCTTGCGAGGATTCTGCAGCGCCGCGTTCACTTGCGCCTCCTGCCAATATCGCAAGGATTGTTCGCCAGCAGCTGGAAGCCATGGCACCCACTTCCTATCAGCCCTCTGCGCAAGGCAACTGGGCAACAGTCTTGGTTATTCAAGCCGTCGTACGTCAGGAGTTTGCTAACCTGGGCGTCCAGGTTACCCAGCCCGCCAGACTTATGCCGCAACCCATGAGCCCTCCTGTCCACAACGCTGACCACCACTCTGCTCCACTTGTCGCTGCGGCAGCTGCGACTCCTCGGTTTCCACCACGCTACCGAAATCCATCTGAGTGGCGCACGCATGATGATCGACCCATCTGCTTTTCTTGCTCTCGAGTTGGGCACATGTCCCGCCATTGCCGCAACAGGTGGTATTTCCGGCCAACTTTTCCTAATATCGACCGCCGTCAGGACCGTGGACACTATTCGCAACGCGGTTTTCTGGATGACCATATTTAAGACCCTTCAGCTCGCCGTTCATCTCCACGCTCCAAACTGTCTTACGCTGACGTCGTCGCCCAAAGAAACTGGTCTAGCCGCTCGCCGTCACCTAAGGGTCGGCCGTCACGCTCCCCTCAACGCCGCCGTTCTCCGTCACCAGCTTATTCTGGCCATTCCCCGGGAAACTGACGAGTGCAGCTCCTCGAGGTGGCGCTGCGTTGACGACTTGGAACGAAAACCCTCAACCGGCTACAAATTCAAGACGCAATTTACTTCGGGTGTTCGTTGATGGCCACGCCATTACTGCTCTAATTGACACTGGTGCCCAAGTATCTGTTATGAGTTTTACACTTCGATCTCGCCTGAAAAAGGTTCTCACACCGGCTATGTTCTCTACTGTTCGAGTTGCCAACGGAAGTCGAACATCGGTGCTTGGTATGTGCACTGGCCGCGTTACTGTTGCTGGCCACCACACTTCCGTTCTCTTCGCAGTCCTCGATGCTTGCCCACACGACGTCATCCTTGGAATTCACTTCTTAACCGCCCACTCCGCCCTCATCGATTGTTCTACCGGTATCTTACGGCTCGAATTGCCTTTGTGCACCGATTTCACTCCTCCAAGTCGCACTCGGCTATGATCCGTGGAGTCTCTACGGCTACCACCCCAGGCTTCTATGCACATTCCTCTGTCGCCCTTCCCGTCCGTTCCTGCTGGAGACTATCTGGTGGCTCCCCTCAATGATTTGGCCCTTACGCACCACATCGCACTACCACATACTATTGTGGTTCTTGCTAACAACACGGTGCTACTTCCAGTTCTGAACTTCTCTACGTCAACCCAAGTTCTTCCCCAGGGCATCACTTTAGCCGATCTTTCCACCCTTGATGAATGTTCGATTTGTTCTTTTACCCCTGACACTAAGACCATGGCGAAACCTGTCATCACGTCGCAATATAAGGCGTTCCTCGACAAAATGATATCCAGCGACCTCTTACCTTCCCAAGTTGCAGCGCTCCGGGGTGTTCTTTTTTCTTACCTGGACATCTTTGACGTCGACGACCATCCCCTGGGCCGCACAAGTGCCGTAATCTACCGCATCGACACCGGCGACGCCAGTCCACTCCACAAACGCCCTTATCGCATGTCTCATGCTGAGCGCCAAGTTATAGAGACGGAGGTCGAGAAAATGCTGAGTAAAGACGTCATTGAGCCTTCATCGAGTTTTTGGGCATCCCCTGTGGTCTTAGTTAAAAAGAAGGACAACACCTGGCGCTTTTCCGTCGACTATCGCCATCTAAATCAGATCACCAAGAAGGACGTTTATCCTTTACCCCGAATCGATGATGCGTTCGACTGCCTCCACGGCGCCAACTATTTCTCGTCCCTTGACCTTCGATGCGGATACTGGCAAATTTCGGTCGACGACCGCGATTGCGAGAAGGCAGCATTCATCACACCCGACGGCCTTTACCAATTCAATGTCATGCCTTTTGGGTTGTGCAATGCCCCGGCTACTTTTGAGCGTATGATGGACTCTCTTCTTCGCGGTTTCAAATGGTCTACCTGCCTTTGCTATCTGGATGATGTAATCATTTTCTCGCCCTCCTTCGAAAGCCACCTGTCTCGTCTCTCGGCAATTTTCGACGTTTTTCGTTGCGCTGGTCTCCAACTGAATTCGTCGAAATGCTCATTTGGACGCCGGCAGATTAAACTAATCGGGCACCTTGTTGACGCCATTGGTGTTCAACCCGACCCTGACAAAGTCCGCGCAGTCCGAGAATTCCCGGTTCCGCGTTCCACAAAAGAAGTTCGCAGTTTTATTGGGCTCCGCTCATACTTCCGCCGCTTTGTCTTCAACTTCGCGGATATTGCTAGGCCCCTCACGGATCTCTTCAAAAAGAATGCGGCCTTTTCTTGGGGAAGAGACCAAGAACATTCCTTCGCGTCGCTAATTACCGCCCTCACATCACCACCTGTGTTGGCTCATTTCGATCCAGCGGCTCGAAGAGAGCTTCGCACCGATGCAAGCGGCCATGGCATTGGTGCTGTACTCGCTCAGATACAGAATGGCACCAACCGTGTGATAGCCTACGCTAGCCGCCTTCTGTCGCAAGCGGAACAAAATTATTCCATCACTGAGCGGGAATGCTTAGCCTTCGTTTGGGCTATTGCGAAATTCCGTCCGTACTTATACGGACGTCCGTTCACAGTCATCACGAACCATCATGCGCTTTGCTGGCTGTCGACGCTTAAGAACCCTACAGGAAGACTCGGCCGATGGGCACTTCGATTACAGGAGTACACGTTCTCGGTTGTTCACAAATCTGGAAAGCTGCACAGCGATGCTGACTGCTTATTCCGGCAACCCGTTGATCCACCTAGCTCCAATGATTTGGAATCCGATGCCTGCGTTTTAGCCATCACTGACTTTCTGAACGTGGCCGACGAACAGCGCCGAGATCCATCGCTGCTCACCATCATTGACCACCTTCAATCGCGTTATGCTGACCCTTCTTTTAGCAGATACCTACTTCAAGACAACGTTTTGTACCACCGCAACTTACACCCCGATGGCGCGGAACTTTTACTCGTCGTACCGCATCACCTGCGAAAGGATGTTCTGCGACAATTCCACGACGCTCCAACTTCTGGACATCTAGGAGTCTCCAGAACTTACGACCGCATTCGACGACGAGTATTCTGGAAGGGCCTCTACCGCTCTGTTCGGCGTTACGTCACATCATGCGACCTCTGCCAGCGCTGAAAGAAGCCTACGACTCCCCCTGCCGGTCTTCCTCAACCCATTGAAGCTCCAGCCGAGCCATTTTATCGAGTGGTGTCGGACTTGCTAGGTCCCTTTCCTACTTCTACAACTAGAAATAAATGGATTGCAGTGGCCACAGACTATGCCACTCGGTATGCAATCACTCGAGCCCTACCAACCAGCTGCGCAACCGACGTTGCCGACTTCCTGCTGTACGACATTATTCTTCAGCATGGCACTCCGTCTCACCAGCTCACAGACCATGGTCGCTACTTTCTATCTCGTGTGGTCTATGATCTACTGCGATCTTGTGCTACCCGTAACAACTTCAACACATCTTACCACCCTCAGACTAACGGCCTTACGGAGCGCCTAAACCGCTTATTGACAGACATGCTTGCCATGTACGTATCTACCGACCACACTGATTGGGACATAGCTCATCCGTTTGTAACCTTCGCCTATAACTCGTCACGTCATGAAACAGCGGGCTACTCCCCTTTTGATCTACTCTTCGGACGTCATCCCTTACTGCCCTTCGACACACTGCTTTCATCAGACCACCAATCCTCCACTTCGTACGCTCAGGATGCGATCACCCGGGCCCTGACGGCACGCGCGGTAGCGCGCGCTCGGTTATCGTCGTCGCAGACAGCACAGAAGTCCCTTTATGACCGCCGACATAGAGATGTCGTTTTTTTCTGCGGGATCTCTTGTTCTCCTGTGGCTCCCATCTCGACGCGTTGGCCTCTGCGAGAAACTACTATCGCGATACGGTGGGCCCTAACGAGTCATTCGTCAGGTCACACCTGTGACCTACGAGATTGCCGCTACCACAAACTCATCAGCTGCTGCACCCAGAACAGCAGTAGTCCACGTTTCTCGTCCCAAGCCCTACAACGCCGACTCACTCATTTAACAGGCACCGAGACGGTGCCTTACGGGCCGGGGTGATGATATGTGTATGGAACTGTCGCCCAGACACAGCTGAATTGGCACCCAAATGAAGAAGACGACAACGTGGTTGTTGTGGGTTGAACACTCGAGCTTCTCTCGTTGGTCTGCTTGACTGTGCGCTCTCTAAGCCGTTAGCAAGACCAGCTCTCGGTGAATAAATCTTCCCCGTAACAATATTTTCGTGTATACTTTCTTCCCCTTAACATCTTTAGCAGAACCTGCGGGGTATCGACGCGATATACAGCCCCAGGAGCTGCATCTTCGCAGCGAACGGCGCGTGGCAGCTACCACGACGACTGACCAAGCTACTCATGTCAACAAGGTGCGGCAGCCCCGCAGCCGATCGTTCTGGTGCAACCTCGTGCCCCAAGCGCATTCAACGGCACAAGTGGCATAGACGTCGACGATTGGCTGGTTTTGTATGAGCCCGTTAGCAGCAGCAACCATCGTGATCTGACGCTGATGTTGGCGAACGTCAGCTTCTACTTGCGCAGCACGGCAAAACTCTGGTACAAGGCGCATCATGAAGACCTAACCAGCTGGGACGCTTGTAAGCGGAAACTACGCTATTTATTTGGGAAGCCCATCAGACGCCGAGTGGCCAAAAAGAAAAAGCTCGTGACTTGTGCCCAGACATCCACAAAGCAGTACATCGCGTACATCCAGGGCGCGTTGGCTTTGTGCCCCAAGGTCGAGAAGGGCATGCTTGCGGAGGACAATGTCAGTCAGATCCTGAAAGAAATTGTCGGTTACGCCTTCAATTTCCTGCTGTGCAAAGACTGCTCGATGGTACAGCTTGTCAGAGACGAATGTCGTAGCTTGGAACAGGTAGAAATTAGGCGCATAATTCACTGATTGGACCGCCTTCTCACACGGCGGCAACATCGTCCTGTGAAGATTTGCATGATTTGTCCACAGTACATCAACCACCAGCGCCGGAAAATGTCACGAGAATAGTTTGTCATGAACTCGAGATGTGGCACCTGTTATGTCTTACAACAGTGCTCCAACACACAGCCGCACTTCTGTTTCAATGGTACAGGCTGTGGTTCACCTAGAGATCGCGAATATGGGCCCTTTGCCACCCTATCAAACTGTCCCTGCTACTTCCAGCTCGGTTCCTCCAGTCGTTCCGGCTGTTACTATAAATCGCGCCCTCGCGCCACAACAAAACCCAGCTGATTGACGCACTCCTGATGATCGGCCGATATGTTTCACGTACCCATCTAATAGGACGAATGGCCCGCCGTTGCCACAGCCATTGGACCTCATCACCTCGACCAAGCTTCCACGATTGCGGCTCCCGCTCTGAACGTGCGCCCTACGACCCTTGCTACCATGCAGAGACAAGTGCAGAGCCTTTTCCAGATTTCGGGCCAGCCGCTTGCCATCGCTACTGCGTCGTCAGTTCCGCTCGCAACCACCTCACCGCTCTTGGTCTCCCTACAACTATCACTTAGAAAACTAGCCGGGGCAGCTCCCGGAGGTGACGCTGCATACACATTTCGGGCTACAAATCCTCTGATAATTTCCGACCAGCGGTGCAACCTTCGTCCGATTCTCGTGGATGGTTTACATGTGACTGCTCTTATTGATACCGGTGCACAAATAAATATCTGTGATGAGCTCAGACGTCCGCCGCCACCTCCAAAAATTTCTGACAACTTTTGATCGCCCCTATCATTAGTACAGCGGATGGGCGTACTCCTCCTGTGCTTGGAATGTGCACGGCGTCATTAGCAATTTCTGAGCATTAAACGTCTGTTTGTTGTACTAGAAAATTGCCCTCACGACCTCATCATTGGAATTGATTTGCAGGACACGCTCGATTCACCTACTGACTGCTATGAAGGGCTCCTTCGGCTCAAACTCTCCTCGTTCTGAGGTACCGTTGCGGTCAGCTAACCCAGTCTCCACGCTCTCAATTTCTTCCACCGGCCACCGCAAGCTGCAATCCAAGTACAGCGTTCGCCATTCCTTTCAGTACGCGATGGTGATTATGTTGCTGACCCTAATTCTGACGTCGCCATGACCCGCAATGTCGCGCTCCCCTATACAGTTAAAGGGGCCTTGCCACACTTTTTGATCATGGCCAGAAAACGCTGCCGGTCCATGGGAGAGGCTCGCGACTACACGCAAGTCAAATTTTATAGCGCAGCACGTGGCCTGGAATTCACATTAAATTATCTAAGTCAACAGAGACTGTTTTCTCTTCTCTCAACAAATCCCGCAATTTACCCCAGAAAATCACACGTAGCAAGACCATCTATCAGCAATTGGCTGACTTGAACATGGCGTGCTCTCTCGTTATAGAGATCGCCGCGGGAAGCCGCCACTTGTCCATGCGTGCGCGTGCGGCCACACTGATAAAGCCACGCATTCGAAGAGAAAAAAAAATGTGCTCATTGTCACGACGCTCACGTGACGACGTTTTTCTGTGGCCCTGCCATCCCTCCCTGCTTAGCTTTCAGCGCTTTCATCGGGACGAGAAAAGAAAAATGCGATTGCAGCATGTGACACATCTTTTTCGCTCCGCTCGTACAGGACGGATTCTTAAAATTTTTTTCGGCGTTGAATTCGTGAGGCAATAAGCTTTTACAGTGAGCTCATCCCATAGTTACTTGAAAAAGTGTTTCAGGGCTCCTTTAAGGACAACCGAACTTCATTTCCCGTCTTCAATTTTGACTTCTCGGCGCGAGTTATTCGGCACCACATGTCACTTGCACATCTGACACCACTGGCCGACCACACAGTTTCCGCACTGGCCGCTGATTTGCTACCCTATTTTTTTTCGTCACTCACGTCACGTTCTTTTTACGACTTTTTTCACGCCAATGATATCCGACAAGCTGACATATGAACAAGTATCTTCCCTTCACCACGTCGCCGATTCTTATCACAATATCTTCGATTTTGGCCACCGTAACTTGGGCCAGACAATCGTGGTAGCCCCATCGCATTAATACGGGTGACGCTCGAACCGTGACCCATTCGTAGACGGCCCGACCATGTATGAACCACAGAGTGTGCTAATATGCATAGGAAGTGGATGAAATGCTTCATAAAGGCATAATTGAACCTTTATCTAGTCATTGGTCCTCCCCCGTTGTACTTGTTAAAAAGGAGGACAATGGCTGAAGATTCTGTGTTGACTACCGCCATCTCAACCAACTTACCAAGAAATATGTGTGTCCTCTACCACGCATAGATGATGCACTCGATTGTTTGCACGACGCCAAACATTTCTCTTCAATAGGCCCCACTCAGGCTTTTCGAAGATTGCTGTGGACGTCCAATGAAAATAGTAGACGTCGTTCGTGACTTCTGATGGACTTTATTAGTTGAAAATGATGCCTTTTGGATAATGTATTGCTCCCGCGACTTTTGAGTGTTCGATGAACGCTCTCCTTTGAGGAAGAAGTGGTCCACCTTATTTTTATCTTATTGTGCATGTTATTGTTTTTTTCAACTACTCTTGAAAACCATCTTACCCGTCTGTCTACAGTGTTTGATGTTTTCCGAGGTGCCAACCTGCAAGTTAACTCGCTCAAATGTCGTTTTGGACAACGCCAAATCTGCGCACTCGGCCACCTTGTTGACTCTGCGGGAGTACGACCAGATCTTGCGAAAGTCCTAGCAGTTCGCGGCTTCCCCACAACCTGCTCAGCCAAGGATGACTGAATTTTGTGGGACTCTGATCAATGACAGAAGTATACTTCTGTCGTTTTGTGGAGAATTTTGCTTTAGTCCCCCGTCCTCTAACCTACCTACTCAAAAAGATGTCGCATTCACCTGGGGTCAACAGCGAGCAAATGCCTTCTCGTCGCTCGTTGCCATTCTCACCAATCCACTAGTCCTGGCGCACTTCGACCCATCTGCCACCACGGAGCTTCGTACCAATGCCAGTGGCCGCGGCATAGGCGCAGTGCTGGCGCAACAGCACCGCGTCATTGCGTACGCAAGCCGACTGTTGTGCTTGTAACCAAATTATTCGATCCCAGAACGCTAGTGCATAGCGCTTGTTGTGGCCATCGCAAAATTCCGACCGTACCTGCATGACAGACAATTCTTAGTTATTACGAACCATCATGTGCTTTGCTGGCTCTTTTCGCTCAAGTACCCTACGGGACGGCATGCCTTGGTCACTGGGCGCTCCGCTCACAAGAGTAAACTTTCTCCGTATCTTATAAATCCAGACAACTTCACAAGGATGCCGACTGCTTATCGCATTACTCAGTCGATACCCCTGAAATGATGGACGATGGGCACGAAGCCCTTGTTCCCTCATTGTAGCCTATTTCATTCTTTATGACACCATTCTGCGTCATGGTGCTTCTCGTCAGTTCATCTTATACCACAGCCGCTGTTTTCTATCTAAAGTTTTCGATGAGCTCCTGTGATCCGGTTACACCCACCACAAGTTCACTATAGTGTACCACCCAAAAACAATCGGCCTCAGCGAATGCCTAAACCGTACTCTGACAATCATGTTAGCGATGTACGTCTCTAAGGATCACAATGATTGGGACATCCACTTACCTTTCGTCACCTACGTCAACAACTCTGCACGTCATGACAGAGCTGCATTTTCACCTATTCACCTACTGTTTGGTTATGACCCGCCTCTACCCACGGACACCATGCTGCATTCTGACGCCACTTCATCGATTGCCTACGCTTGTGACGCCTTGGCCCGTGCTGAGATCACCCGACAAGTCACCCCGGATCACTTATGGGCCTCTCAGGTTAGTCAAAAGAATGTTTACGATCGCCGGCACCGCGACCTGTAGTACTGCCCGGGCTTGCTTCTCTTGATGCAGTTACCATCACGACGTGTCGTCCTCTGCGATAACCTCATGTCCCGTTACGTTGGCCCTGACCGCGTCATGCGGAACGTCACCAGCGTGACCAATGAGATCGCTCCATTTCATTCCACGTCAGCCACAGCTTCAGTCCCGACTACTATAGTGCATGTCTAGAGACTTAAACAATACTACTAACGCCCCTAGGATTGATCGTACTGGGACGGAGCTTCTGCCACTGGCGGGTATTGTCATGGGTCGAGTAGATGCCCGGAAATGACAACGATGAAGAGCTGAGTGGAACGTGTGTAAATTGCAGCAGCGTTGTACGTATATGCTCGCAGATATATTTTCATATCTACTTTGTTCCCATCACCAATTACTGGAGGCAATATAATGGCTCTCTTAGAGGGACGTTCGGAACCAGAAAGACATGGCATATCCCCGAGGAGTATGATCAATTCAGAGGTAACAAAAGATTGACGAACAGGGATTTAAAGATTCTGCAGAATGAATTTGAAGGCAACGATGACGTAGTTAATTGCAAAGTCAAGAGTTTATATGTCGCACAGTACATATGCGAAGCAATACGTGATGATAATGTAAAAAAGGAACAACCAGAGATAGATCGGTCTATAGCATTTCAAGATATTCATGTGGTGGCCCAGTCTCTCAAAAATACCCCCCCCCCCCCCAGGAAGAGACAAAATAACAAACGCCATGTTCAGAAAGTTGAGTTAGACGGCTCGCCGACAAATCACAGATTTCTGTGACTCAAATAGCTTAATGTGACTCAATAGCAGGACTCAAATAGCTTAATGCCGAAACCAGGGAAATCAACAAATAAAAGGAACCTCTGACCAATCTGCTTTGAATCATGCTCGGCTAAACTAAAAAAAAAACTTGTCAACTAGATTAACATGCTTATAGAAACGGGGGAGGGGGTCTGCTACCAGCGAACATGTTCCGTTTCCGACCGCATGTATAGTCTAAGGATATTTTCTCCTGTAGAAAGATGACGTACTTAATTCAAACAGAAGATCAAGCGACGAATTCGTACTGGCAGTGCATATATAAAAAAGTATTCGATACAATATCAATAAAGGTGATAATGAAGGCCTTCAATCAATTAAATTTAGCCGTTGAATATATGAGAATGACTGGTCATTTCTAACAAAGGGGAAAGCTACTATATCTCAGGGCGGCTACATCTAGAACCTTCAGCTAGCTAAATAGAGGCACCCCCCCCCCCCCCAGGGAGCCATGCCATCTTATGCGGATAGAGAAAATGCCCTGCAGGAAGCAGTAGATAAAGTGCATGCTTTCGTGACCACAGCAGGTATGCAATGCTCACCGTAGAAGACTGAAATGGGGAGAATTAGGGTGACATGCGCAGAGAAAATAACCTAATATTGATGGAAGTACTGCTGGATGGAAAACCAATCAGGGAGGTTGAAGTAATTCGCGTTCTAGGAATGTGTATACAGTGAATTTCAGAAGCGGTGAACTCACTGAAAAGGCTGTGGGTAACCACAGAGAATGTGGCCCGAGTGATCAGGCGGATCACAAAAAGTAAAGTGGGGCTAGAAGAGAGAAAATTGGTTGCACTGGTTTATGCATTTGTTGTCAGCTGAGTTACGTACCCGCTGCGAACTAGGAGACAGAACAAATCAACAAAATCCAAAGCAGCGTTGCGGATTCCGAAAAACGCCAAAGCCGAGAGGCTAGAAAAATTGGGCATATGCAATACTCTTGAGAAGTATGCGAATACGATGTTACTATCTCAAACGAAATGGCTGAATTCAAGCTACCATAGGATAAGACGTCTGGAAATTATGGGACATATACACACGGCGCCCGTTATTTTGTGATGACGAAGCGTCGCTTCTAGAACCGGAAAAACGCACACATTTAATGGTGACCCCTATTCCCAGAAATATGCATGCGACGTATCACGAAGGAAGGGGCAAGCAGGATCAAGTTCATTAGGGAAAACATTTGAACATAACCCTGAAAACGTCTTTACAGACGTCAATAAAGGGAGTAGAAAGCCACATGTAGAGTCAATCGTAGCACAAAAAAGCACCACAACAGCGTCGCTAAAACGTTTTTACCCGAGTGGCAGAGGCGCCGGCAATAGCCATAGCTGCATGGAACGCAGAAAGCAGGCGAAAATCAGTGATCTTGCCTTGTGATTCCCAGGCAGCATGCCGAATGTTTCTGTGAAGCATTCTACCCAAACTAATGTCTATAGTTTTAAATAGGCCCTTAAGAAGAAATCAGCATACTATATGTTGACCTTCTCACGAAGGCGGGGAGGGGAACGTGGTGGCAGACCGTATAGCTCTAGATTTCACCAACCAAGTGATGACAGGTACAGGCATTGAATGCCTTTCTAGTTCACGTGACATCCTTTTCCAACAAAGAGAGCAACGAAGAGGAGTGCGGCCTTCCACATAAAGACTTGGATAGCCAACAAATCAGGAATTGGAGACGCATACAAACCGATAGCTTTCCAAATTTGCACCGTCTAAGTAGAAAATATCCCACATATTTTACAGAAATATGACCATGGTGTTGAGACAATCCGACACTCAGCCACTTAACAATGAAGTGCACCAAGAGGCCCACGCACACCGACAGCCCACAGGATACTAACCATCCGCAAATGATACTCAAGCAAGGGGAGGCATGGCTTGCGGACGAGACCAAGCAGAGCAAAATAGTTTTGCTTCACCAAGCCCAGCGAGCCGCTCGTGTCAGTGGAGCCCTGGAGTGAGGGCCCGACCACAGCAGCCTGCATTTGACTTTTTTTTAAAAAATGTTCTTTCTCGCCACTCTTCCTCAGACGTAATCATTCATTCTTGAGAAGAGCCACTGGTATACATAACATGTGAACGCATGCGTCATGGCTCACGACAGCCGTTAACACATCGAATCTGATACAGAAGAAGGACCTCTTAATCAAAGCATTTTATCCTCAACGAAAGTTCAGTGACAAACCAGCTCCAAATGTTCTTTTTTATGCAGTACGAACAGATAAATTTGATGTACGTCTTCACACTGCTAACCCCCCCACCAACCCCCCGCCACACACACACACGCGCGCGCGCACCGCACACGCACGCACACACACATACACGTGCACACACGCACGCACGCAAACACACACACACACACACACACACACACACACACACACACACACACACACACACACACACACACACACACACACACACACACGTGTGTGTGTGTGTGTGAAGTGCTTGTGCATGTGAATATGTGAATTCCTTGTGCATTAAACAAGCGCAATCGGGGCCCAAAGCTAAGTATATAGTTTTAAAGCTTAGCTTTGGTTACTCCGAATTGTCTCGCATTTCTCTATTTTAGAAGGTCTCACTGATTTTTGTAAATGCGAATATTTTACCACAAATATAATGAGAACTAACAGGCAATAATGTCAAAAGTGTAGGGGATTTTATTAGAAGTAATCGTAGTGTAAACGTGAAGAAAGAAAAGTGGATGGAAAGATAGCTTGCTGCTAGCAGGATACGAACCTGCAGCCTTCGAATAATGCGTCCGAAGTTCTACCGCTGAGCTATGCTGGCAGTCTCCCCTCTGTCTACTTTACAGTCCTTATAAGTGCATTTAACTGTCAATGGATGAATGGATTGATATGGCTGTACCCTTTAGATTGGGTGGTGGCTAACGCCACCAAGCCGTAATACTTAGTGAACCAAAAACTAGATTTATCTTTTTTTGCTTTAAATAGTGAGGTTGCGGACAGGTACTTTGCAATCAAGGGTTTAATTTTCACTCGTGCCTTGACATTAGCCCCCAATCAGAAAACCTCCTTCTAGTCAATTCTACCCGCTTGAAGTCTATTTTGCCCTCCCTGCTCCTACACCACAGTGCCTTGAAAAAACTCTGCGCCACCATCCTGAACTATAGGGTGCAGCCCTCTACAGAACATTATCAAGTGTTCGGCAGTTTCCTCCTCCTCTCCGCACGCACTGCATACCTTGTCTACCCCTTTGTATTTGGCCCGATATATCTTGGTTCACAATACTTCCGTCCTCACCTCATACAGTAGAGAAAAACCCCGAGTATTATCATAGATCCTTTCCTTGACAATTTCCTGCGTAAAATTTCGATGGATCTCTTGTGCGGACTTCTTAATCATGCCTATTCTCCACACATCGGTCTCAGCTTCCTTCACCTTCTTCTTAACCGATAATTATTTTGGTTTGGCCCCGGCTATTTTCTAAGTATTTACCAGTCTACTTTCTTGTTCGCTTCCTCCATTTTGTATCGACATTCTTCATGTACAAGTAGCTGAATACCTTCCTAGCCCAACGCTCCTCCCCCATTTGTCTCATTCGCTTCTCAAATTTTATCTTGCTGCTAGTTGTCCTGCGCGCAAATGATGTCCATCCCAGATCACCTTGTACTCTCTGATTCGGTGTATCCCCGTGAGCTCCTAAGGCAAGCCTACATATTCCACGTTGCTTAATTTCTAATCTCGCTTGTACTTCTGATCTCATGCACAAGACCGCATTGCCGAACGTCAGACCAGGAACCATGACCCGTTTACATAGTCCTCTCATAACATCATACCTATTGTAATTCCACAGTGCCCTATTTTCCATAACTGCTGCATTCCCGTTACTTTTAGTGTTTACGCAGATTTCGTGTTCCTTTAGGTACTCGGTTCAATTGCTTATTCATACGCCCAGATATTTGTATTTATCTTTTATCTCTAGCATGACCTGCATTCTAAGCTCACAACCTTCATTATCATTGAAAATCATGACTGCTGATTTTTCCTTACTGAATTTGAAATCTAACCTATCTCCCTCATTACCGCAGATGTCCATCAATCTTAGCGAATCTTTCTTGTTGTCGGCCATTAGCACTATATCATCTGCCTACATCAATGCTGGTAGTGCCTGTTCAATGCGTTTTCTTTGTTTGATGAAAATGAGGTTGAAGGTAAGTCCACTCTCCTATAATTTGGCCTTTAATTCTTCAAGGTACATCATGAATAACAAGGGTGACAGAGGACACCCCTGCTTAAGCCCCCGTTTTACCTCCGTGGGCTTGGATACCCGTTTTTCCCACTTTATAACTACCGTGTTACCTTTATAGATATCCTTTAAAAGATTAGTCACTCCATCTTCCACACCTAGTGTGCCCAGTATTCCCCACAAGTCCTCTTGAACCACGTTATCGTATGCTTCCTTGATCCCAAAAATGCTAGCCACAGGGGCCCGTGTTCCTTTTCTGCAATTTTGATGCACTGCGTCAGTGAGATAGATTGTCTTCCAACCTCCTGTGTTTCCGAAACCCATTCTGCAGTTCTCGCAACACCCCCTCATCCTCTATCCATGCATGCAAACTTTCCTTTATAATCTCCATCGCCAGCCTGTAGTCCACTGATGTCACTGTTATAGCATGGTAGTTGTTTATGTCAGCTTTCTCCCCCTTTCTTTTAAAGATCATGCTCATCCGGCTGAGTTTCTATCCATTGGGGACTTCACCATCGGTTATTATTTTGCTCACTGCCTTTCTCAAAGTCTGCTTAGACTTCGGATCTAATGTCATTATCAGCATATTTGGAATGCCATCTAGGGCTGTTGATGTACTACTAGGAACCCTTTTCTCAGCTCTTTCCCAATCTCGTTGTGAAAATGGAGCCTTTGCGCCACTTGCTTCATCCTTGTCTATTGTGATGCATAAGGCACTTCTTTGTTGAAATATTTCTGTGACCCTTGTTGTTATATATTTTATCACTCCGTCCCCTTTTAGCCTAGCACCTTGAGCTGTAGCTATAAACCTCTTCTCTAGGCTCGCCTCATTTCTTAGGGAGTTTAGATGGTTGCGAAATTTCGCAGCTGCTTTTCTATCATTTTTATGTATTTCTGCCATCCGATCAGCCCCCTTTTTTCTAATCTTTTCATTGATCAGAAGGAAAGCTTCCCTTCTACAGCTTAGAAAGGTGCCCTATTTTCTTTCAACATCACCTGTCGGTTCACCTGTCGGTTCACCCCACTGCTTAGCATGTCTGTGTTTCCTAGAGGCTTCCTTACGTTTTGCAATGGCTCTCTTAACTTCCTTATCCCACCAGTTCTTGGGTTTGTGTCTTCATTTCCGGGATGACTTGTCACGTGCCTTAGCTAGCACTTTAGCTCAAACAGTCTAATTATATTCGTGTATGTCCACACTGTTTTATTTTGCTGAATGATTACTTTCTCAATTTGTTTAGTAGCTATTATATTTGCATTTCTGAATAAAAATTTTCCTGTAGTTGCTCATATCGTCTCCTTACCACTATTACTGCTCTTCCAAAACTTAGCTAGATACGTTTGTGATCAGTACCCCGACTTCTGGAGCCGCATTCATCCATGTGCATTCCCCGAGCCTATCATACATTCTGTGTCCTCAGTACGTAATCTATGATCGACTGCAGCCTTCCTACCTTCCATGTTATTTGACCGGCACACTTCTCAGTGTAGTTGCAAGGGATCAAATTATGCCTTTCACACATATCCATGATTATTCTGCCTGTTGGGTTGGTATACCCATATTTAATTTCTTTGTTCACATTCATATCTCTTAGTAGAATTAGCTCGCACTCTCTTCCTGATTCCTCAATGTCCTTTGATATACAGTCCACCATTGCCTGGTTTTCATCGCTGGCCTTTGCTCCCATCCTCAAGTACACCAAACTAAGGAGTGTCATTTGCCCTGCAACTTTACCTATTAGTCATAAACGGTCCTTGCAATCCTGCTCGACCCTTTGCAAGTCTGTACTTTTATAAATGAATGTCCCAACACTACCCCTCTTTCTGCTGCCTTCTGTTCTATTACAATATTCCCACGCGTAGTCCGGATCGTTACGAGGTTGTTCCATGCCCCTAAGATGTGTTTCTACGAAACCGTATACCATCGGCCTCTCCTCCCTTAGCTGTTCTTCTATCTCTTCCAACTTCAGCCTGTTCCTGGCAACCTGCATGTTGATGTACCTTACGTCTGAATTGGCTCGGCCCTCTTGGCTACGTCTATTTCTGCCCTGGGCTTTACCTGTCTTAGATATTGGTACCACTTTGAAATTGTATCTGTCCATACCACCCGTCAAAGAGTCTCCCTGGTTGTTTTCCTTGTTACTAGCTATCCTGCACCCCTAAGTGCCCGTGTGCACCTCCCCCCCCCTCCCATAAAAATATTCTGCGCATCCTGCAAGTCGCCAACCCACCTCATGACCTAGCCGCTCATTGAAGTGAATGCTGTCTCATTGAAAATCACCCCACCTATGCACCTATCTACTTATTTCCACTACCTCAAAGCCTTTATTTTGACTAATCTGTCATAACTCCTGGTTTGCGTTGACAACCGCGCTTTTCAAGTTGCCGTCATCCACTGGTAGCTCCAGTAGCGTTGCCTGCAATTTGAGGAGAAGTGGCGCGCATGTCATCGACCCCTTTCGCCAGTATGGTCGGTAATACTACTGTATCTTCATTTACGACATCGTGTAAAGCACGTTAGATTATCACGAGTTTTCCTCCATCAGCGGTAGTTATAAGTTTTGCGTTCGCTTGCCTCATGACTGCTTCCAGCTTGCACCCTGGGAACGTCCCTACTGCAACCCTCTTGTCTCCTCTTACCCTCTCTTTGATTGCTTATGCGCATCGGTTTAAATTCGAGTCCCCGGCGATTATCACGTGCTGTGACTTTTCAGCTGGAGCGTCCTGCACCTGGTGGTTACTTGCAGCTGTGACGTCGGCTGCTTTGTCCCCTACCAGCCCCACCACTACTTCGCTGAAGCTGGCCGAGTCTTGCGACCATTGAACCGGCTGAACCTGTTTTTTTGAAACTTGCTTACTCTTTCTTGTCCGCCGTTCTGCGTGTCGGTGCCCTACTGTTCTCTCCGTCGGCGGCTCCTTTGTTCACCTTTCCTAGTGCCTCCTCGGCGGACTCACAGCATTTCTCCCATAGTTTTCGTTTTCTCTTGCTCTGTCGCCAACGCAGTCTCCAGCTCGGTGATTCTCAACAGCAGATCACTCTAGGCAACCACTATTTTGTCCATTTTTCCCTGACCTCACATTACCTACAGTTGGCGTCAGCCTCCTCTCTATTCGTTTTTGCCCTTGGGTCCATTTTCAAACCCACCCCACATTATGAACACTTTACAATCTTTTTAACCATGCCTTCCTGACACAAATTGTCCTTATAAATTTCCGCACTCCATAATCACCAAACACGGCGTAGGACGAGCCTTGCCCTACAAAAAAAAAGTCTAAACTCTACTACAAAAATTTGCGTGTTCAATGTACGTGCATCTCTCCCACGGAATGGCAAGAGAAAAAAAAAACAAAGAAACAAACGCACACCCACACACAAACTAGTAAATACCTGGTGACTGACCCCCGAAAAGGCCGTACAATATAAGTGCTACAAAGGTTTTAACTGCTGCCTTATGAATTATAAAGGCAAGCTCGAAACATGCAAAACCACTTATCTGCGCAGTCGATCGTGAGCGCGCAAAAAACACGTCTATCCACCGTGGGAGCGTCAGTCAGCGCCACCTGTTGGCATTGCAGTTAGTGTGGAACATTTTTGTATGTTTGTTTGGCGTGGCGAAGTACCTGACTTTACGATATGGCTGCTGAGCAATCAACCTCAAGGCAATTTTCTTCATTGATCCCGAAGGTATCGTTCTGGCAGACTTGATGCCAAGTAGTTATTGAATAATAAATTGTATATGCCATAATTTCATTTGTAATACTTTGGCACACATGTTTGATTTGTGGAGTCTAATATGAGGTTAGAAGCATCAGCCTGAATGTTTTCTTAGCAGATAATCTTGGAGTAAATGGCAAAAGCAATAAAGGTTTTGTTGTCTTGAATAACCATTTTACAGTGCATCTTTCGTTCAGACGGAAGTATGCCCATTGTAAACTCTATGATCTAAAGTTTCTACAGCTTATTTACGCTAGCAGTGAAAACTTCCATCTCAGGTGGGATGTTTGCATTGCAAGAATGAGGAGTAAGCACACACGCATGGCTTAAAGCGGGCTCACGGCGGGCTCAGAAAGAGGCGACAAGTGGCGGTAAAGGAGAGGCCTTGCTTTGACGTCATATCGCCGCGACTGCCGCAGCGCCGGTGTTTATCTCGGGGCTTCTGCTGAAACGTTCATGATGCCACTCCGATAGCTCTATACGTTCTCTTAAAATTTTTGCCGGAGTATATGAAAAATATAAGAACTCTATGCTCAATACTTTAGGATACGGAGTAAGTTTCAGCAAAGATCGTGGCTAGCATTTAGTTTTTGTATAGTAGTTTAGGTGTTGGTGGCATTTGTTTGTTGCTTTTTCACCACATTTGCTTGGATGAATCAAAGTGAAAATGGAAGATAAAAAATAAAGGCACGCAAATTCTTTTGCAAGCATTTAACGTCAGTGCACTTATTAAATCAGAAATGCTACTAATATGAAAGTTCACTGGGTAAGTTTAAAGCTCAAGTAAACGTTCAGAGACTAAATGAAAACAATTAGGATAGACAATGGAACACACAAAGATTATGCAGTGACAGGTGTAGATACACCTGTTCACAAGCTGGTAAATTGATTAAGTAAATGGTACAAGCAAACGCTTTCTTATGCAAGTCGTACATGCCACAACGTCTTTCCTAAGTTTACTAAACTGACCTTTTTTTCAAATGCTGCCCCGACAGGCACAGATCGGCAATGCAAAGACGAGGTGGCCACGCGCATTACGAACCATGAGACCGTTCGCGCATCTCCTTAACATCAAGGTGAGGTAGTGCATAAAAACGAAGACAAGGTCCTTGAAAGAGCTGATCTTGCTCACTGATACGTATTGCCGACACAACGAAGGAGCCAAACGTACCGTGCGCACGCAGGTGGACTCCACGGCCTTGATCTCGATGGGTGCGAGTACGATGTGTAAGTGAATGCAGATACGTAAACAAAATAGGTTGCGTTGCGAACCACCATAGGCAAGACGTTTCAGGCTTGTCGTTGTTGATTTAAAGCTGATGCGAAGAAATGCTGTATGAGTTCCTCTAATATGCATGTATATTGTGACCGTTAGGTTAATACATTTAGGTTCAGAGCACTTTAAGAGGTCTGGCTGTCGTTATCTGTCGTATGCTGTCGTCGCATGCGGTCGTAGATTCGCGTAATGCAAGAAAAAAAATACGAGTAACATAGCCATCGGTAGCCTATAAGGCGTGCGCTCACGCCAGGAAGAAACCTTCTTCCGCTAGTTCATCAAGAGCTTTGTAATCTAGGTTAGAAAATGAAAGTTTTAACTACTAGCGTAAATAGGCTCTATAAACTTTGGATTATAAAGTTTACAATGGGCGTACTCCCGTCCGAACGAAGGATCCACTGTAAAATGTTGATGCAGGACAACAAGACATTCATTGTTTTCGCCGTGTACTCCAAGGATTTCTACTAAGAAAACATTACAATAATTTTCCTAACTTTACTATAGACTCCACAAATAAAAAAAATGTGTGCCGAAATATTACAAATGAAATTATGGCATAATAAATTCACTAAATACTTCTGCAGCACCTTTGGGCTGTTTCAAGCCGCACAGCCGCAACGCACGTGCCGGAACAGCTGCCACACCCAAGCGGAGGGTGAAAGAGCATTGCCGATTCGCTGATCTGTCGCCCCCATTTGTCCCCCCACATTTATAGATGAATGTGTTACAACTGGGCAAATCGAAGTTTTGCTTCAATTCCAAATGCTTCTTTTAGGTTTTCGCGTTGTACAGGAAGAGTAGGCGGGTATTCACATATCGAGGCTACTTCCTAACGTCCACTGGTACCTATAATTGGAGCTTAAGGGTCTCGCCTTGTTACTTATCAACCGTATATAAGGAGTGCAAGGAGTGAAAGGCGTCGAGTACAGGTGCTCCAAAAGAAAAACGGAACACGCGAGCTGTGGCCAACCTACACACAAGAAAATGCCTACGCGCTCCATGAAAAAAGTGGTTCATAATTTTTATGTGGCAATGTGCGATAAGGTATTGGCTCCATCACCATGGAAAAAGAAAGAGCCACTTCTTTAATGTAACACGCTGGAATGAACTTTTGCGTAGCTTGGCCACCGCCCACGTGCAGTTGACGCTGCTTCTGGTATTTATCGGAGACTGCTGCTACGCTGAGAACGTTATTAATTTCGTTGTCTAGTCAATTTATATCATTGATATGCGGGGTTGAACGTTCCAAAACCACCGTATGGTTATGAGAGACGCCGTAGCGGAGAACTCCGGAAATTTCGACCACCTGGGGTGCTTTAACGTGCAGCCAAATCTGAGCACACGGGCCTACAACAGTTGTCTATTCGAGGCATTGTGAATTCAGCATATCGTCAACTAATATTTCAATACTAAATTACCTTAAGGGAGGTTGCGCTCATCAGACTTTATTTACCAAAGTCTGACCAAGAATATTTGGTAAAATTGTAAGAGTTCCTTTTTTTTAATTGAAATTGCAATTATAACATCTTGGTAGTGCTATAAACAAAACAGCTGTAAGCTCTTACATACCAAAAAAAAAAAGCTTTCGAGTGTGAAAAGTATGCAGGCTGATTAAAAAATTTTTCTGCGAGTTGTCCCAAAAGGCCGACGTTTGGGAAGTGGCAGGGAAAGCTATACTTGGCCTGCGTTAAAATATCAGATTCGACATGCTTAATTTTGTTGCGAAAGTGGAGGTAATAAAATGACTGATGACACGAATGAGTCAACGGAAGCTTTCAACACTCGGCCTTCAGTTAAAGAAAATAATAAAAACCGCCTTGCTCACGTTCAACGTGCGCTCCTTTTTCACGAGGCGCAGTTGAGCCGAAGGAAGAGCGCCAGTTGGCGGGGGAGGCGCGAAAGAAGCGCCGGTAGTTGTTTTGCTTGGCAAATAGTTCGAAGGTGAGCGATTAAAGCGATTTCGAAGCGGCGGCAGCGACCGGTTCAGAGTCGTCACGTGACTTCCTTCTCCGGTCGTTAACGGGGTGATCTGCTTTTATTTGTGTTACATCGATTCAGCGTTCGCGCACGCGGCCTCCTTTGTTGCCGCAAGTGTTGCGGTGTGTTCCGTAGCAGCCGTGATTGTCGTCAGGTTTGCGGAATTATTCGACGTCGGTAAGCGAAAGCAAGGGTCCACCAGGAAGTGAGCACCGTCTGACTTTATCCATATTCGATTACTGTGTGCTGCTATGTGTCGATCATGCGTGGTTTTATGGTAGATTGTGTGCGTCATCTTTATTCGGATTTTCGTTCTTGCAATGAAAACATAGAAGCGGTGTTTTACAATGTAATGATGCAGTTAAAGGCCACCAAGGTGGTACAGTAGCAAGGGTTCTCTTCTGCTGCTCCGGAGATCGCGGTTTCAATTTCTAATACGACAGTCACATTTGCAATCGAGGTGACATTACTAGAGGTCAGTGTAGTTTCTTTTAGGCGCATGTTAAACAGTCAAAGGCGGGGAAAAATTCTACAGCCCTTAACTCTGGCGTCAATCATATCGTAATTATGATACGTAATACCTATAGCAGTGGTTGTCATTTGTGAAACATCAAGAATTTACAGCCAAATCTTAACAACCTGTCAAAGAACCTTGTTGTACTTGCATTAGATGCTGTTCGTTAAAAAGGAAATCAATACCTTTTCAAGCAGAGCTAATACCTTGCAATGATCCCTACACCGAACACATTCACGGGAATCTCATTTATTGATCAATTTTAGCGTGCTTAAAGTGTTAAGTGCAACAGATAATGATTCGGAATGAACTTTTGTTTGAAGTGTGACTATTGTTGACAAAGTACGGTGTTGTAGACATTCTTGACTGTATTTCACTCGGACGAACATTGTACAATAATGTAATTTTGTTTTTGTTTTGTTTAGTGTGGTCATAATCTTGTCTACGCTGAATGTTAGCCAAGTGACGTCATCGTGAAACTTGAAATGTTCAAGGCTGTGTTGTTTCAGTTGCTGTACTGGAGTCTCTGTTCTTTTTTAGCAATCACTAATCAGTGTCATTACACCAATGGAAGGAATTAGAATATTGGTGCTGTGGGCACTGATTTTGCCCGCTGCTGTTTGCCTCAGCAAAGAACCATGTCTAGAACGAAGGCCGTACCTTGCTGAGCATCAAGATGCATGGAAGGTAAGCTAAAAATCAGAGATTGTCATTATTTTAGCTCAGACTGCGCGCAGTGAATGATAACAAAATTTCAGCGCAATATTAAATCAAAGTCGCGCAGAACTATACTGAGATATCTGCCTTATTTCAAGAATGACCGAGCTGACCGTTATCACGACCACAAAAGGTTTGATTTGAAACTGATGTTGCGAAATCAATTTTTCTGCATTGCGATGGCATAGGATCAATAGGATAATATTAACATAACAGGCGCGATTGAAAGCATTTTTACGTCGGTGTCGTTTATTTATTATAACAAAGATGCATAAATTTGTTTATAAGGTGTCAGTGTTTTACGGAATGCTGAGCGAAGCGTTCTGACATTGTTAGAAACGAATGGTGTGGCACTTATGGTACACATATATTTCACTTAACCACATCGCTAAACGGGAAACATAGAGAAGAAATTTACGTCAATGAAGAGCAGAGTAAAAATATTTTTTAAATTTGGAGGGATAAATACTATGCGCGATTTTCTCCACAAGCGAATTAGTATAGTGAGCAGCGGCTGCGATAAATTGATATGTGTCAGTGCAAGAGGAAGATTATCCAATCACTTCAGTGTTTCCAGTTCATTACCATGCGAATCATATGTGTAGTTGGAATGCACATTTTAGATTCCGTTTGCTGGAAGCCTTGTAGTAATGATGGTCCTTGCTATAGAATAGTTATGAAATCGAAAATCTCATCACGTATCCAAGTTGCAACTACTTTTATTGAACAGCTAATCTTCTATCAGCTTTGTGGGTGAAACATTGAAAGTAATACCAAAAAGAGCAACGCATCATCATACACATACTCTCAAAGTGTGCCCTACGCTTCATTTACGTGCCCAATAGCACAAACAGTGAGGCATTAAATGCAGATGTTGCAAAAGTAAGATGAAAAGTTTCACCGAAGATTACGGTATGTCGTCTAATGTGAATTCTTAGGATTGTTGTTTAGTTGTTTTGATTTTGCTCTAAATTGAGACGGATAATTTGAGAAAGAAGTGTATGTACGTACATTAGCATACAAGTTTTTACTTGTATTGGATATCTTCACACCCAGATTTTTCAGTAGCTGCATGCTTGTAATCCATGTCACCTTTCTGTTTCACAAATTCTCGCACTCGGCGGCTCAGATTGGGCTCGGTTGACTTTATCTACATATCTAACCACGCAAGTGGTACACACGCACGTGTGAAGCACCACCTGAAGAACGTTTCGATTCACAATGGACGGCATCAATGGGTTTAAAGTGACTCCCCCACCTTTGTTTCACGGTGCGGGATAGCATGAGTGTGGGACGAGGAGTATCCGCTCCGGGAACCGAGATGTATATAGTCTGCCTTGTCGATACAGCCGGGATGTTTCCAAAACTGTGCCACTTAATTATAATAGCTTCCAGGGCATGGTACATGGCTTAGTGCTTTTCCCGAAGCTTCCTAATGTGTTTTTTTCTGCACGGTGATGGCGACGCCACGCCATACAGAAATCGGTGCCTAAGAGCACCTTTTACAAACTCACATCTTTGCTCACCTTATTCCTGTGGCACATACTTTGTTGTCGTTGCACAAGGTATCAGGCCTTCGCCAATTTTCTCGGCACGTACTCATTCGCGCGGTTACGCCACCGAAAGCGATGGTAGAGGTAAAGGCAACGGCGACATCGCTGAACGCGAGAACTGGCCCTTACGAGCTACGGTGTCAAATTCAGAACAGCGTTACTTCTAAAATCTTGCACAGTAGGAAAAGACAGAAAAGAGTCTTTCTAAGCCAGTAGCGCTGCTATAATATAGCATAAGGGCATTGTATTCTGCAAAAAAATCGTGTAGTTGAGATGGGCGAATGTGGTCGTCAAATGTCGGCTGCGTGCACTGCAGCGAGAAAACATGTTTGAGTGCTTGCGGGCCACCACGGTTCACACAGTTCTCTTCCAATGCTGAAATCAATGAATACCATGGAACTGAAATGAGCCCACATTTGGCATAATACTTGTTCCTTGGTCAGCATAGTTCCCATAATACGCGAACTTCATGATGTAGTCATTTTTTTCTAGTGGTTTTGGGACTCCCTACGCGTGTGCCCAGTTTCGTCGCTGCTCCTATTCTTCAGAGTAAAGTTAGTTACCTGCATGCCGTGCTAAACTGAAAATATGAATTAAAACGGCTCAGTAGATGGAATGGCAAGTGTTAAAGTATAAAACTCAACGTATTATAAAGATATGGACGCGTAAATCAATGATCAGTTGTTCACAGCAACCAAGGAAATCTCAGGATGAGGCGAAGCTGTTTGAAATGCGAAAGTTTTTTTTTTGCGCACGGCAGTCACTTTTGGCGTCTATCTATCTATCTATCTATCTATCTATCTATCTATCTATCTATCTATCTATCTATCTATCTATCTATCTATCTATCTATCTATCTATCTATCTATCTATCTATCTATCTATCTATCTATCTATCTATCTATCTATCTATCTATCTATCTATCTATCTATCTATCTATCTATCTATCTATCTATCTATCTATCTATCTATCTATCTATCTATCTATCTATCTATCTATCTATCTATCTATCTATCTATCTATCTATCTATCTATCTATCTATCTATCTATCTATCTATCTATCTATCTATCTATCTATCTATCTATCTATCTATCTATCTATCTATCTATCTATCTATCTATCTATCTATCTATCTATCTATCTATCTATCTATCTATCTATCTATCTATCTATCTATCTATCTATCTATCTATCTATCTATCTATCTATCTATCTATCTATCTATCTATCTATCTATCCGCTTATATCTTGGTGCTCTGTTGATCAGCCTTTTAGATTGGCGTGAACCAATATTAGTATGATAGGTACTAATATGATACCCGTGGGTTGGTATAATACACTGGTATGCGCGGATATGCTGTGGGTGAATGACACTTTCTATCTACCTTGGTACGGTGATAACACACATGGGTTATTTTAACGCGTGAGCATTAAACAAAGGCTGCCATCAGCAGCGTCGACCCGATCGAAGAATGCAAAAAAAGTGTCAACGTCCTAGCAGGAATAAGCGACAGCATCCTGCGTGTCAATCAAGTATTCTGCCACAAAGCCATGCTAGGTCTGGAAACTACTTTTCAAATCGATCTTATTCGTGTAACATCAGTTGTGGTTGCAGTGCCGGCTAAGCGATTTTATAAACATTACATATGTACTCCTTTGATACAGCCGTCACGTCGGGCTAACCTCAATTGTGGTTAGCTGTCACCGCTGAACTGGATTTAAGTAGCAGTGTCCAAGGCTACCATCCTCGCGAGCATCATCGTTTCATATCAGCTATTGTTTCTGGTGTTGCTAATACTCATGTTCCGCATTGCATCGCTATGCAAGTGCAAACAAATGGTTAAAAAACACATCTTCATCTGTTTAACGTATGCATGTGCTATCTTCTGTAACGTTTATGCTTACATTTAGCGTCATTTTGTAACGCGTCACTCAATAAAAAAATTAGAACACGGTGACCTTCCCTCCGCATGCTTCGCATAACGTCGATTCCCAAGGTACGTGGGATCTGCCTAAGCTTTTTACCATCATAGTTATGAAAAGATGCCCACTGAGGTTATCAATCGCACACTGCAAACACCTTGCAAAGGCATTCAGTGGGGTATCTTTACTGACCGAAGCAGTGCCCTAATGTGATGGCAGTAAAGTCCGAGAGAAAGAATGCATATCCTTAGTTTTGTGACAATGAGGTGAGATGATAGCAATAGGTGGCTTACGCAACATGGTCACAGTTTTTTCAACTCCTAAAAGAAAAGGCTGCGTCAATCAACAACCCACAGAAGATACCATTGGCGTTGCAGGGCGCTTAAATTCCCCTTCGCCCACCCCTTCTCGCCAAAAATCAAACATTGCAGCTGTTAATTCACTGCGCTGTTCCAGGTAGTGCTGAGAGAAACTTAACTTGGTTGCGCCTTGCTTCGCGCTTTCTAACCACCACATATTCCATCGCATCCGAGTAGGAAAGCTCGAAACAGTCTTCGCGACGGCACGACTGTCTCCGGCCTCCTTTGTTACGTGCGCCTGCCATGGGAAGAGCAAAAAAAGTTCGGATGCTCTAAGACGAAGTGGCTTGCCGGGAAAGTCGTCCTGTCACCCTGTTTGAATAGGATCGCAGATGCTCAAACAACCGATAACATCGTGTAGAGGTTGCAGTTGAGAAAAAAATCACGTTGAGTTGAGAACTCCAAGTTTCAATTGGGAGAAAGCGAACAGCAACGTTTCAGTAATCAGCGCCTTTGAGAGAGTGATCCCACCATGTGAGCAACGGAAAACACCCAACGTCGAGCCTGATTACGAAACGGCAGTGAAAGCGATCGTTTCTGCCCCAAGATCCTACGAATAGAGTTCGCGGCAACTGGGAAAACAGCAAAAATTGAAACTTGCTTTGCAAGACTTTGTGAGCATTGTCAGAAAGCGCAGCTGCTCGGTTGTCGAGTGAGA
This sequence comes from Rhipicephalus microplus, assembly GCF_043290135.1. Taxonomy (NCBI): domain Eukaryota; kingdom Metazoa; phylum Arthropoda; class Arachnida; order Ixodida; family Ixodidae; genus Rhipicephalus; species Rhipicephalus microplus. The sequence continues at coordinate 93,995,568 of NC_134700.1, read as the reverse complement.
AATCTTGAGGCAACGCGAGTCAAACAATATTGCACAGTACGCAGCCTGGAATTACCAATATATCATTAAAGTAAACAGAAAATTGCTGTCCCTTCTCTCCACAAATTAGGATGCAAGGTTGAAGATCACTTGTCGCAACCATTGTATCACACATTGGATGATTTGAACAAGATGCCTTTGGTCGTTATTAAGGCTTCTTCGGGAGGCCAAGGCTTGTCCATTTGCTCTCGCGCTCGCGATCTCACTAAATAGCTACGTGTCCAAAGAAGAAGAAAAAAAGAAGAAAAACTAGGCTCAAGATGAGATGGCGCGCGTGACGTATTTTCTTTGCTTGTGCTTTTTCTCCCTACTCAACTTGCAGCGCTTTCATCAGGATGGGAGAGACAGGCTTCAATTGTGGCATGTGACAAATCTTTGCAACTCTGCTGGTACTGTACAGATTTTAAAAGTTTTTATGGTGGTGAATTCGTAAGACGATTAGCTCTTCCAGTGAGTCCATTCTGTGGCTACTTGAAGAAGTGCTGCGCCTTTAAAAAGCTCTCGCAATACTTAGCAAAACTAAGTGAAATCTGACGGGCACCTTGCAAATCTTAGCAAGAGCAGTCCAAGGTAGGTGCTTACTCGAGCCTTTCACAGCTCAGTGCAAGCTGCGCATATTTTCAGTCTTGCATGTCTATATATGCGAATTCACACACAAACACACACACAAACACACGCGCACAATCACGTGCACGCACACGCACGTACACACACGTACACATACATGCACTCACACATACACTTACCTACACACACACGCATACAGGTACACACACCACACGCTTGAACACACAAAGATACTCATCCACACGTGTGCGCTCACACAGACACACACCAGATATGCACCCACATACACACCTGTGTGCAGTCACGCAAACGCACGCACACTAGTGTATATGAAGTATGGCGAAGCACCCCCCTTCTGAAAAGAGTTTCTGGTAACGCCCTTGTTGTCTGCGAGCTTTTGTTGGATGTTTTTTTCTTGCTGCCCCTTGCGGCCTGTTGGTTTTCCTCAAGCTCTTATTCCCTGTGTTTATCACAAGTGGTTTTTCCTATGTTTCCCTTGCCGTATTCATTGCCTGTTGACTGGATTACTACAACTGAGCTCCTCAAGGTTGCTGACGGGTTATGCAATGCTTATCTTACATATTCCCGGATATATCAATGAGTAAACCCTCATGCTATGAATTGCTGTCTACCTGGTTGGATACTGCCTCCTCAAAGTGCTGATCTATGGTGCGATATCCACCCACTATTAACCGATTTTTTTATGTACCACGAAGCTTTCATTTGAAGAAGTGCGCAGTGATTTTGGGGCAGCTGTGTATGGTGAACTCTGAAACTATCACAATATGATATTGTGATACTTTCTGTTGCAGCTGCTGAATGTACCAGGGAGATATCACCTGTTCATGAGATCCTACGAAAAGGAGCCATTCTACAAAAACAAGAAGTGTGTTTTCAACGAGCTCGTCTCTGTAAACGCAGAAGAGCTGTACACCGTGAATCTTATTGGGGCCACAGATCCCACCGACGGGTCGCGGTAAGCATTGGTTTCTTTGTTGCCACACATCGGTGGTAGTGCAGTTGCCCCTACAGCATAATATGAAGGTGTTTATAGGGAAATCACTGCAAGAAAATACTTATTAAAAGCGACGTAAAATTTCTCAAAGAAATGAAGTAAAGCAATCTGCGTACTTTGACAGCCTAACAAATTAGCGGAGATCGTTTTGAAAAAATGGGCTGATTTGTCCATAGATATGGAATTATATTTTAATTGATTCTAAGTGATTGCCGAACACAAAAGCGTTAGCCATATATGAAGGACCAAAAAGGCAAACTTGGTTCAATATATCTATTTAAATGCATTCTTCGAAATGCTTGACAGTCAGCAGTTCTCACACGTGCAGCTTACTGTACCAGAAAAAGTTGCCCTTGTGGTGTCTCCACCCCCTAATCGTCAAGTTTTTTTCTCAAGTACATTAATACTTATCGTAGGAGAGCTTAGCAAATACACTTAAAATGTAACAGAGTGCTTGCACATGCATTTACCTTGATTGATTGATTGATTGGTTTGTGGGGTTTAACGTCCCAAAACCAGCATGCATTTACCTGCTGATTACGTACTTATTGCACAAATATCAAACTTGCGCACAGCCAACGTATTGTAAGAATATAGTATTCTTCAAGTAAGTGTTAAAAATTGATATCAGCAATAATTTGCGACGCTTTTAATGAAGAAGGGGAGTATGTTCCGGCGCTCATTAAAGGCCGACTCCGGCGATTTTCTGACCATGTCAAGGTAATGGTGTTTCTATGTTCCTGAGACACTCTTGGCACGAGCCCAATAGCTGAAAAGCTAAGGAAATTCGAAAATAATTTTTAATAAGCAAAAAGGTGCAATACCAATACCAAAACCCAACCGGGCACCCTGTCTGTGTATGACGTACTATTTGGTAAGAATCGGAGGCCGTATACCGGTCCCGCCGGCGCGGAGTACGAAAACCGTGAAAGCCAGGCCAGCAAAGCACCGGCCAAGCAGCACAGAGGAAGGAGGAAAACTTTCCCGTGCTATACCCGTGCCAAACAACACCGCAGTTGCCTTGTGGCAAGCACAATAAACGCTGTAGCGGCCAAATCAGCTACGCTATCGGCTGCGTCACTGGGACGTCATGCCGTTCTCGACGTCGCACAGACAATGCTGCCAGTAGTTCTGGCAAGCGAGGGGATCTTTTCCAGGCAATCTTTAAAATTTTTTTCTAAGCATTCAGCGCATCTCCCAAGTCTGTAATTTGGCATAAATGACAAAATATGCGAAGGAACGTACTCAGTGAATTTCATTGAGATCCATTGACCTCAAAAAATCGCCGGAGTCGGCCATTTAAAGAGACACGTCAGAATGAAATTTATATGTGTGAAAACATCTAAAATGAATATTATGAACAGCAGGGCCCTCCTTACCGAGAATAGAAGGTAAAGGCAGTAGAATAGATGCGCCGCAGCACGACATTCCTCAAAATAATCCGAATGACGTCAAACGAACCACCTACAATTAATCTCTAATAATCGATCTAGCTGCACAAAATAAACAAATTTCCGTGCATACATAGACGCAATGAAATGCTGCTTGTTCGTTTCTGTTTCATTTATACAAAAGAAAACCGCTGGATGTTACTATAGAGAATGTTGCGAGCGGCTCAAAAATTCAGTTTTTGCGTGGTTAAACTGGACAGGTCGTGCCATCTAGTGGGGTCGAGTTGAGTCAAAACAGTTCGGAGATCCCTAAACTAATAACAGGAAATTGTTAGATGCCATTGCTGTTGTGGCTCCCACTGCTTTCGTTTTTATACTATTGTTGGCGGACGCGCAGTAAAGCCGGGCAATGTAGGGCACGGCAACAGTGACGTGACACGTTCCGCTTCTTGATGCAGGTGATTTGAAGTGCGCTAAAACGTGATTTTGTTTAAAAATAAGTCATTACTTCGCACACAAGTAATACTACGAGGTTTCTGGACCGTTATTTCAACAACGAACACTTCGCACACAAGTAATACTACGAGGTTTCTGGACCGTTATTTCAACAATGAACGTCGACCTGATAGCTTCCTTTAGTGTCCCTTTAAAATATGCGCTTATTGCAATTTTGAAGGTATTGGCTGAAACTATTCGCCTTATTTCCACATAGATTCCATTTCATGCTTACTTTTATGCAATTATGAGTGGGGAACAGTCGACTATAAATTCAAAATGACGCTACGTAATGTTAAAATGAGCAATTGACTGGCGTCAATCTGCTCTTACAAAATATTTTGTTTCCCCTTCACAAGGAGGTAAGTGCTTCCGATAAACACAAACACCCTGCATCAAAAGATGGAACGAACCAAATAAATGAAGCGCATGCCTTGTGCGAGGAGCTTAGGTATAAAATAATTCATGTAAAGTGCCGAAAAGCGCACGTACTTCAAACTGGCAGCACGCGTCACCCATAATATTGCTGTCACTTTACCTGAAATTGCTGTTTTTTTTGTTTCCTCGGCGAAGCGCAGAAACTTTGTCATAGGTTGAAAGAGTGGTTCCAAAGTAGTTGACGTTATGGGCTCAGTCATTTTTTTTCATTCACTAATCCGTAGTATTCATGAAAATTCACCTGCACAGAATCCTTGTCAATGCGACATTTCATGGAAAGTCTTGCGTGATACTACTTTCTTTCAGGGAACCAGTGAACTTGTTGATTTATTTATGCGTGCGCTTTCAAAGTGTACTTAGCAGATTCGTACGCGGCTAGTCAAAGTTTTTAAATAGCTGGGCGTGCAAGAAAGTTTCGTTTGTTGCAATTACTATTTCTGTGAAACTTGCAGCCTTGCAAACAGCAGCAACGTTTTTCGAAGCAATATTGCGTTTTTAGCTGTCATAGCTCCCCAACACTGGGCCCCGAAATTTCACAGAACCTAGCGGTAACGTTTGAAGGCAATTGAAATTGACGGTATTTGCGTATTCTTACATCCACAAAGGCCACATGTGTACGTGCGCACAAGTGAGCAGCACGCAAATAATTCTAGTAATAAATTACGTAAAACAATCCTCACAAAGTGTTCACAAAGCCAGATTGTCGCAAAAAACTGCAATAATGCTACTTTTAGGAGTAGCCTGTGGAACGTCCTCGTGAATCGCTACACCAAAGCCTAAGTCAATCTACAGCTACATGCCTCTTCGGGGACTTTGAGAAAGAATCAACTGATGGCCGCTACAAAATAATCTACTAAATGTTACATGCGCATTGTTTGCTGCAGTACCTGCGCCGAAAAAAATTTGCGGAGAAGTGCCTAAAAGGGTGGTGCGGAGAAGTTCCATTTACAATACAGAGCAAGAAAGAGGCGTGAGGAGCGACTCACTAGGAATTCGCTCGCTTAGCCATCTAACTCGATGGGCCTAAAAACAAAAGCAGCATTCTTGATCGATCGAGTGCGTCTTCAGGAAACAACAGGTGGAAAAGGTGAAAACTATACAGTTTATCTCACTGTTGTGCACCCGTCGCTACCTTTCACTGCAATATAAGAAGAGAAAAACATAAGCGTGGCATGTATATTATTCTACGCATGGCATAGATGTCAGTAATTTTTATTGTGAACTGTGGTATATGACCTATCGTATAAATAAGTCATAGTCACGTCGCGTAACACTAAGTTCGGTGTGTATCAACAATCAAGCAAGCGAAATTGTTTTGAGCTCACCATGAGCGTTGCACGTAAGGTATTCCGCACATGACATACATGCCATGTTTATCATGTTACCGCCTGTAACATATGCTGGCATATTGTCACGTTACAAAATACCAACCTTGGTGTATATCAAGCGGTTAGAACAACCACAAGCTCGTCTTAAGCGTGGCACGTAAGTCATTGTGTACATGACATGCATGCCATGATAATTATGTTACCACATGTGAATTATGTTTGTAATACAGTCACGACATGCAATACCAGTTTTGATGCTTATCTATTAAATTAAACCGCTGCGAGCATCTCGAAGTCAAGGCATGCAAATCATGGCTTACATGACATGCGTCTAATGATTTATAACTCAAGACTTATCAGTTATGTCGGCCATAGAATCTTGTCATGGCCTACAAATTTCGGTATATAAAATTGACAAAAAAAAGCTGCAAGAGCGTTAGAACAACAGTGGGAAGATCAGGTGATTTATGGCAGGCACATCATGACTTTCATGGTATGAGCTGTCATTTACAGCCATGGGAGCATAGTCAAGATGGATAGATAGATAGAGGATATATATATATATATATATATATATATATATATATATATATATATATATATATATATATATATATATATATAGATAGATAGATAGATAGATAGATAGATAGATAGATAGATAGATAGATAGATAGATAGACAGACTGATCGTGTAAAAATTGCCTCGCATTTAAACAGGCGAAGAGCAGGCAGTCATTGTCTCTAAAGACTGAAGAGTGTATGTAGGTAAAGATTATCAAATGTGCAACTGCGGTGGTAATGGCCATGACAACTTAAAGCAATCTCCACGAGCGTTAAAAAGAATTTGTACGATATTTCAATGTATTGCTCTTCTGCCACTGCCCAAGATGTGAACAATGCCTTACAGCCGAAGGATACGCATTTTGGCTGGTTAGGTATTGATTGTCATGAAAATTTTGCAAGAAGGCGGGATCAAAAATGAAAAAGATCCCGGTGTGTTGTATATGGGCTTTTCGTTCCGTATTCTAGAGCTGTACCTGTATTGTTCTCCTAAGTGTATGTATGTATGTATGTATGTATGTATGTATGTATGTATGTATGTATGTATGTATGTATGTATGTATGTATGTATGTATGTATGTATGTATGTATGTATGTATGTATGTATGTATGTATGTATGTATGTATGTATGTATGAATGTATGAATGTATGAATGTATGTATGTATGTATGTATGTATGTATGTATGTATGTATGTATGTATGTATGTATGTATGTATGTATGTATGTATGTATGTATGTATGTATGTATGTATGTATGTATGTATGTATGTATGTATGTATGTATGTATGTATGTACGTATGTACGTACGTACGTACGTACGTACGTACGTACGTACGTATGTATGTATGTATGTATGTATGTTAGCGTGTTGGGATGGAGGACATGCACAAATGAAGTATGCTGCTGCGGAAAGGTATGCGCCTGCACTTGAATATACCGCGTTTCTGTGATGAACAACAACTTCTGTCGATGACTCAAGAAAGTTACAACTTCTCCGTCTGGCATGGTAGTGTGCGCAGCTTATGCGCAACGCATACATACACACTTTAGCTATGTGTACGGCGCGTGTCGTTTTCAAAGCATTATATAACATCACTGAATTGTCTGTTTGAAGATCCAAACCGAAATTTTTCCGCCGTCTTACTCTCGTAACTTTACTTTTGGTGTGGATCTTTTTTCACCTCACGAAGCTGTCACATATTTTTCACGTGCGAAAGTATTTTTTTTTGCCGGCATACAAATCTTCATCACCAAACCATTCCATCCATTTCGTTCGACCATTAGCCCGGCCACTTTGTGAGTAACATAACGACCGTCATTTGCATATTCGCCTGAATTTGATGAAGGAGTTTGCCTCTTGCTTCGCTTGTTGTTCCACCACTAATTTCTCGAACTGCGGCCACAGAGAATCTCAATGACGCTAGCAAGTTAGACTGCGGTGCACTTTCACTCTAGCGAAAGACCTCCAAGGTGAATACATTGTCGCTTGTAAAAGTCATGACCTAAAGAAGGTACAAATAAATTAGACCGCTGCAGAAAAAGAGTGCTTGCTGTTGTGGTGATAGTTTAATGTTTATGGTTACACAGGGGTCATGGGCCGGAGGCCAAATGTCTTCCCCTAATTTTATCCTCAATCGGGCAACATTAGTGGTGTGAGCATTAACTCCCACAACATTGATTTATAGTAAAGTGTAGAGTACTACACGTAACGTCGTATTGCATTGAAAGTGTATATGAGACAATACCGCCATTTATAACTCTTTATTTGGTATCAAAACTTTCTAAACTTCTACAACGGCCGAAATTTCCTAATGGCGAGTTCAGTATCTTCGTTTTCGGTTGTTCTTGAAGTCATTGAGCTTGGCGTTATTAATGCTTTTGCAACTGCTTTCTCCCACCACATGTTTCTTAAAACTAAGCAATAGCAGTGGTGATGAAAAAGTTTGCTCGCGTGGAAATCCTAGTACCAGCAGTGTGTTTTGATTTCACACCTTGAGGTCCGATTATACCAGACAGTGACTCACTGAGTTTACCTCTAGTTGATGGGAAGTTGTTGGGCGCTTGGCACTCTCCGCGGTTAACCAGTCTATCTAACACAATGCAATTCGTAACCTTCATAATATTTTTATTGGTGGCTGTCTCGACGCTAGCTCTTCGTTGTGCACGGCACAATAAAAAATGACTAGTATGTGGTTTTTGTATTTGGTCATTGAGAAAAAAATTGAAACCTTTTTTAGTAAAGGTAGCCTTAAAGCCCCCACGCTATGCGTATTGTTATAACGTGTAGCTTTTAACAAACGCACGCTGCTTTACACGCAAGTGGCTTGCCACACCAGTACTTTTTTGTTATTCGGTCAGCAACTGCATGAATACTATGAACACATTTTTGCCGCTGGCGCCTATGCCACTATTATGGTCCGTAATGCCCAAATGTGATAAAATTGCCGCATGCATTGTTCGTTCTATGTGTGAGTGCAAGCGTGAAAGGAAAGCATACGAGTGCAGCTGAAGCAGGCAGAAAACGCACCGTCCTATCACCATCGTGCAGTGGGCAAATAGAACGTCGTGGCGCAAGCAGGAACTGCATTCTTGGATCGGCTAGGCAGTCACCCTCAGTACACCGCATGCGTCTAGCGACGCCTTGTGTGTCAGTGCTCTTTCTTTGACCATATTTATATCCGCGCTACCCAGCCTTTATATATGACATGATTGCGTGCAAGCTGGCTAGAATCTGGTTTTCATAAGCACAGGTCCACAACCTCGCTCACTAACTGACTCACTCAGATTCACGCAGACCGAGATCGGGTGGTGAGTTGGAGTCGAAGTCTGAGTGATTAATGTTTGAGTAAATTTGATCTCGGGTGAGTCTGGCTGAGAAAGAAGTTTAGGGAGTCTGAGTCCGGGTGAAGTCTATTATCGAAACTTAGTCCTCGGGATCCGTGTGTGCGATGTACATTGTCTAAACGTGCGTAAGTGAGCTTCACATTTTTATGAACCTAAAGCCAAGTTTACTGTTTTTCAGCACGGCTGACAGCCTTATCTTGCCCCACGTTTACACTTGCGTGGGCTTACGCAAATTACACCACAGGAGTGTTCATGCACCAGCACAATATTTATTGATCGGAAGCGTGAGTGCCTCTCCTCGTGGGGCAGACTATTTCATGGGAAGTTCTCGATAAAAATATAGTGTTAATGTTGTTGCTACTTTATTGCCCCTCCCCACCCCCTGCAAAAATTATTTTGTATCAGTCGCGCCTTTCATAAAATTTGTAATGAGCTCCAGCACCTGATAACTCACATATTCAAATTCAAATTCAAACTTTTTATTTACCAGACCAAACTGGAAGGTCGGCATGACTGAAAGCTCTGAGAACGGTTTGACAAAGGCTCTGGTGACTTGTAAATGTATGATATCGAAGGCCACCATGTTGGGATTCGATGAGTCAGCTCCGGCTTAATAATGTGCTTACAAAATTGGGACGGCTCCCCGTCCTCCTAAGTGGAGTACGACGTGCTCGAAATTGTGAAACACTTTTTCTAAACACACGTAGAGCAGAAATTATGTGGCATATTAGCGTTAAAGCGCATTTACACGACGATCGAAAAAACTCGACGCCAACGCACTCATGGGCACTTGGACTCAATCAGGCTTGTAGCAAGGAGCAAGTGAAAGTCTGAGTGAGTCTGATTCAGGATAATTTTGGTGCGTCGGAGTGCGAATCAGCCCAATGCGTAGAAAATATTTATTGAGAGAATCAGAGTCAGCCTCTTTTCTTTTTTATACGAACTACTGCGATGGCGGATCGCATTCGTATCTTACGCCAAGCATTTATCCTGATATACGCATGCGCCCTAGTTGATGTAAATCCATTGGTGAGCCACAATGCTTGGAAGGACTACGGATAAGCCTATAACTCCTGTGGATATACCTATGAAAGGAACAACCCTGAAGTTCTGTAGTCGACAGCCTCGCAACTTCAAGCCAAAGAATTCGCGACAAAGAACTCAACAGGAGACGGAAAGAACGCGAGACGCTGAAATTCTCCGGCACACTCCGTGAAGTTTATTGGGGCCAGTGACCGCTTTGTGCGCAAGAACTGCCCTATCAACTACCAGTGGCTACCCTACGTGTCTGTTGTGCGCACGTTTGACGTACGAGAACTCTATGCGTCTTCAATTTGGCCAATAGTGAAATTCTTTTTAGGCGTTGTCAAAAGGAAGACGCTTACTATCTGTAGCTGCCGACAAATTGCGCAACGCTCCTGTTGGCATGCAAGCGCACCCGAAATTCTTTCTCTGAAGTGGAGCTTCGCTTTGACATTCTTCTCACCACCACCTGTTCTGCGATGTTTGAATGCCTCGGCGCATTTTTTCGATGCTTACGACACAGGAGGATGTGGAATGCAGCTTACTGGCTTCAGCCGCCTGACTCTCGGAGCACAGAATATGACCCTATTTTCTCTTTCACAACAAAGGCTAATGTAGGTGAGGCCACGTTCCTGAACATAGATAGGACACGAGCCAAGTTGGAACGAATGCGCATGAGAGGCAACGACTCTAGATCGAATCGTGAAATGAGAAGGTTCATAATATTGCGATAGCGTCCAGAGATTGAAGTTGGCCGATAATATTTCATGTGAGTTGGTGAAACAGACCAAAGGAGGAAGAATTACTCTTGTGAATGAGCGGGTAATGATCTCTCAGTACAATATGGAACGTCACAAGTGCTTGAATTCGACGGTATGTCACAGATTATGGCTCGCAGCCAATAAACAGCAAGCATGTTCAGAATGACCAGGCTCTTGCCAGAGGAACAGCTTGATTTGTGTGAGCGGAACGCTGACGGGACAGCCTTGGCGCTGTTCCTTCCGCCAAAAATACAGGCCGCGCGCACATGTGCAGCCTTGTTGCTTAACTTAAAATTCACCCCGTCCGTTGTGTATTAAACTAAAATGACTCGAACGGGAAAGTGTTCTTTTTCATCTCCACCCATGTGGCGAAGAACATCTATCTGCTTATTTGACACAACCACCGGTTCGTTATTTTTCTTTTTCTTTACATAGAAAACTTGCGTGCGTGCGCTCACCTGTTGAATAGCTTTATTTTTTATTTATGCCCTCTAAATGTCAACTGGTCTCTATGGCGTTCTTCACTTTAACATTTAGGAGGAGAGACGACGACGAAGTGTCTCTTCATAGAACGCTTCTGCTTTCGGCTCCGAGCATTGTTATCAAGTTTTTCGCTTTCTACGGGAGACGCTGCTCCCTGCCCCAAGGCGACGGACGCGGAGTCATCCACTGGTCCGCCCAGCCAGAGGTCTGCTATGGCGAGCTCCTCGGTAAATCAGCGCGCCTGGCCCAGAACCAGTGAGGCCAACGGTGATAGTCACTGCATCATGGCTGTGGACGTGGAGCCTTCTGCGGCTATGTCCGACCATAGACCACCTTTGGCAAGCTCGTCGCGGAAACGAAGCACCTGTTCGAGCACCAGCGAGGACACGGAACTGTACTCGGCCACTGGCGACGACTCGTCGGATGACGACTTCGAGACCGTGAGAAGCAGGAAGGCCAAAAGAAGAAGTATCAAGTCGTCTTCACCAGCAGGGACATTAACGTCTCAGTCAAAAGGAGAATGCTGGCCGCACACCATCCTCTTCATGCCCGAGGACTCCACCATCAGCCTTCGAGCAGTAAACAGGCAAGCTCTCTCTATGTACTTTGAGGGGGTAGCACCAAACGACATTAAGGATATCCGGGTGAACACGCGGAAGAATATTCTAGCTGTGGACACAATGACTGCCAGCGCCATAGACAAGCTTCGCAGAGTATCAGATTTGGGAGGCATCAAAGTACGACCGGTTATTCCAATGGACGGTGCCTGCACGGCGGGAGTAATCTACGACATTGATTTGGCCATAGCAAACTCGGACCTCCCAACTCTCATAAAACCAGCGAACGAAGGAGTTCTCATCGCGAATGTACTTCGCCTCGGAAACACCCGATGTGTAAAGATAATGTTCAAAGGAGATTCCATTCCGTCGCATGTCAAAGTGGGACACTTCCGACATCCTGTTCGACCATTTGTCCCTAAACCACTCCAGTGCCATAACTGCATGAAAATTGGTCACATCAAGAGTGTATGTACAAACACCACAGTATGCCCCCGATGCGCTGAGCCGCACACTGCAGACGCATGTCGGGCAACAAGTCTGAAGTGCAGAAACTGTGATGGTCCGCATGATGCTGCATCCAAGGAATGCCCTCGGATTAAGAAGGAAATAGCCATTATCAAACAAATGGTTAGGGACAATTCAACCCACAGAGAGGCTGCTGAAAGGGTACGGCGGCGACGTAGTCGCCGACGGAGGCGTGGAGGACAGAGTGTTGCGCATAACCCATTTCCTCCGAGCACGAGTGAAGTAGTAAGCACGAAGCGAAAAGAAGTGGAGAAGCTCACAGCTGCGGATGAGTGGCCTACGCTTCCGCGTACACAGCCTGCAAAGGAGCCTCCTGCGAGGCCTCGCCGCCCTACACCTTCCACCGAGTCTACTTCCGTTGAGGATGTGTCAAGGGTCGATCGACAGATCATCCCGATGTTACGATCCCTCGTCGCTGTCATGGCAGACATACTAAGAAGCCTGGGAACTCCAACCGCTCGAAGCGGGTTACAGGTGTTGGACGCGCTGAGCCCAGTCCTCGCCTCCCTCGCGTAGAGTCATGGCAGGAGATCAACAATCGTTCCGCAAAGACGTCAGAGAAGCATCAGTCATCCAGTGGAACGCAAGAGGACTTAGATCACGGATTTCCGATTTTCGTCAGTACGTGTTTTCTAACCTTTTCCCAATCATCGTAATATGTGAACCGAAATTATCAAACCCGATCAGGCTATCTGGCTACGAATCAATCCCGTCCAAAACCCGAAACGAAAGCAGCAAGGTCATTGTGTATATTCGTCGGGAGCTTACCTACATCATTCAACCTGTGTCGCCTCATGATGAGAACCAATATGTTTGCCTGACTGTGAAGCAGAAAACCCTCACCTTCACATTAATAGGTGTCTACTTATCTCCCTCAGCCCGTTTTGATTGCCAAAGACTGGATGACATTCTTTCGAGCGTCCCGGATCCGTGGATAATTATAGGAGACTTCAACGCCCACCACCCAATCTGGGGAAGTTCAAAAGTCAATACCACGGGCCGGAGGCTGGCTTCATTTGTATCGACTCATGAACTGTCTCTACTTAATGATGGGAGCCCTACATTTCTGCGAGGATCAACGTACAGCAGCTGTTTGGACTTGACGTTCGTGTCACGTCGCTTCGCCACAAGCGTTAAGTGGTTTTTAGACATCGAGACACATGGTAGCGATCACATCCCCAGTTATCTCACCATCGAAGGCTTTGCTAGCGACCACCCGCCGAAAACCGTACGGAAGATCGATCTTTCAGCATTCAAAACCAACATTGAACACGCTTGTGAAAAAGGCTTAACCTCTGACATTGAGCAAGCGATCAAACAAGCAGCGCAGAGTGCGATGCGCACGCTGGCATATTCTTCAAAGCCCTCAGAAACGGACATGGAGTTAGAGCGACTCCGTGCGACTCGTCGGCGTGCGGAGCGTAGATATCGACGCACAAAATCCATTCAAGATCTACGGATGGCCAGGCGCATGCAAAAGAAGATCCAGCGTCGTATAGACAAACTGGAGTTTCAACGGTGGGCGAAATTTTGCGCGAGTCTAGACCCTCGCAAACCGCTTTCTCAAATATGGCGAACCGTGCGAGGCCTACGCACATTTCCCCAACAACGTTTTCCGTTTAAAGCCTTGGCCCTTTTCCAAAATAGAAGGGATATCGAGGTAGCGGAAGATTTTTGTAGGAAGATTGCGGGCCCACCAAATTGCACAGAAGCCCTTACTGCTCATTACACGCCACATTCACTTGACCCGCACCTGGACCTGCCTTTTTCAATGGAAGAACTGAATGTGGCTCTTGCTTCATGCAATCGATTGTCATCGCCTGGGCCGGATGGCATATCATACCGCCTATTATGCAATCTCGGTGATCGAGCACGAAGTGCTTTGCTGGAAGTATTCAATGAGTCTTGGAGAGATGGAACGGTCCCCAGAGAGTGGAAAACAAGCCGGTTGGTTGCACTTCTCAAACCTGGAAAATCGCCTCTAGAGCTGACATCATACCGCCCAATAGCGCTGGCTAGTTGCGTAGGGAAGCTGATGGAGCGAATGATCCTTGCCAGACTCGAGTGGTTCCTAGAACGCCATAGAATATATCCAGACGCCATGGCCGGTTTTCGTCGTCTTCGGAGCTCCATTGACAATGTCATTGACCTGGTGACCTACGTACAACACCAGAAAATGAGCGGACGGTTATCTGTCGCACTATTTTTAGATGTCAAAGGAGCATATGACAATGTTTCTCACGAAGCCATACTTGACGCCCTCGAGTCAGTTGGTTTGGGTGGGCGAGTGTACCGCTGGATCCAATGCTACCTACATATGAGATCATTGTTTATGCAAACTGATGATGGGCCGACTTCTGAACATTATACACACCGTGGTGTTCCTCAAGGTGGTGTATTGAGCCCCACACTGTTCAACCTGGTTCTGATCGGTCTCGTTGAACGCATACCAGATTCCGTGCAGATATCTCTCTATGCAGATGATATTTGTGCCTGGACATCAGGTGTAACACGTCCTCAGGTACGTGCGAGACTCCAGAAAGCAGCGAATTCAATATCGGCGTACCTTAGAGAACAAGGCCTCGAGATTTCTCCTGAGAAATCGGCGCTGGTCGCGTTCACGCGGAAGGCAATGACGTCATATCCCATCGCCATCAATGGACACAGTGTCTGCTACGCCAGGACCCACAGGTTTTTGGGGGTCACGATCGATCGAAATCTCTGCTGGAGTCCCCATGTGGCCACTCTAAAGAAGCGCCTAACGGCCATCGCACAACTTTTCAAGTTCCTCGGAGGCAAAACGTGGGGCACATCAGTGCACGCGATGTTGCATTTGTACAAAACGCTGTTTCTGGGGTACCTGCGGTATAGCTTGCCGGTTCTGACGAACGCTTGCAAAAGCAGTATACGCACAATAGAAAACGCCCAGGGCCAGGCACTCAGAGTTTGTCTTGGATTACCACGCTGTACATCAACAGCAGAAACCATCGCAATCGCCAAAGATCATCCGGCCACAGTGCACATTACTTTGGAGGTGCTTAGAGCTCATATTAGACACCTTGCTCGCGCCCCTGCCCACCACCTAGCTTCGCTTCCAGAAGATCGACCGAGTGCCTCCTTCTGTAAGAGAGTATTGACTTTCCGTGAGTGCCTTCCAACAGTCTACACACCTCCGGAACGGATACTAACACCTCCTTGGTGCTTGGACCGACCAAAACTGCGCTTGACAGTGCCGGGGATTCGCAAGAAGGCGGAGCTCTCGGCGCCAGCTTTAAAGCAGATGATTCTACTCATGCTACACGAAGAATACAAAGATCATGTCAAACTTTACACGGATGGCTCGACAACTGTTGGAGGATCTGCAGGAGCTGTGATCTTCCCAGCAAGAGCCGAAACCATCCAGTTCAGAACGTCACACAAGACGACATCGACAGCCGTGGAGCTCGCGGCACTCCGCAGCGCACTCCGCAGGATTGACCAAGAGACACCACAAAAATGGAGCATTTTTACTGATTCGAAACCAGCTCTCCAATGTCTACACAATACTCTACGTCGTGGACCTCAAGATCAATTGGCGCTCGAAATACGACAACTGTACCATCACCTAATAGACGAAGGACATGACATATCTTTTCAGTGGTTACCAGGCCATTGCGGCATCATCGGTAACGAGCATGCCGACAATGCAGCTAAGAATGCTCACGAAAATGGAGTGATGGAACCTATTCCACTATCAAGAAGCGACGCAGCAGCAAAGATTAATACGCTTGCGCAGGATGTCGCAAGGTCTATGCGGAATACGCCCGGTTTTCTCCACACCCGTCTTCACCGCCTGGACCCATGCCTACGACTTACTATTCCATCTGGCCTACCCCGATCCGAGACGACCCTTCTCTGCCGTATGTGGCTTGGGGTGTCCTTCACGAACGCTTTTGCCTGCCGCATCGGAATGAGAGACAGCGCTACATGCGACCATTGCGACAATGACGAAACAATTGAACATATTTTATGTCAGTGCCCCCAGTACAGCTCTCAGCGACAGTCCCTCTCAGCAGTGTTTGCTCGCCTCGACGACCAGCCATTTTCTGAGCAGTCAATCTTGGAATGTCGGAAAGATCGAGCTTCACGCCAGAAAGCAACGAAGGCGCTGATGAAGTTTCTGCGAGCGACCCGCCTCGTAGAACGATTGTGACACTACTGTGTGCGAGTGTGTTTATGTGTGTTTGTGCTTCTCTTCCTCCCTTTCCCCTTACCCTTTCCCCAGTGCAGGGTAGCAAACCGGATATGTTTTCTGGTTAACCTCCCTGCCTTTCCGCATTAAAATTTTCTCTCTCTCTCAACATTTAGGAACACCCTCAAGAACAGCTAGTTTTCCTCTCGCAGCAGCGTCCTTGAAGAAGCGTCTTACTCCTTAAGCAATTTAACTCGGCCTCATGTTCCTCAGTCCTAAATATATTAGGGTGCTACTTAATGCCGTGGAAACGCAGAAACTTTTCCTTGCATCCCGCTTTATTGTGCGACATGGCCGATGCACTAAAATGCGGCATTACGCTGAGGCAAATGTGAGATTCACAGTGAAATCTTGGCATGCAAGGGTGCAGCACTTCGTGGAATCGCGCGAAAGACTCCACTCGTCAGCCATCCCTCAGCCTTAATTGGCAGCTGCGCCTTGTTGCTAGGCGGTTGACGCGGCCATTCGCCGGCATTGGAAATTCAAATTCTACGGTTTATTTGCCGAGGGTCTTATTCCGGGCTTTGTACGCATGGATGCACGTTGTCGCACTTGCTAGGCGCAGTATTGCACGCGTCGTGAGTTGAGTGACAGAGTGCTTTCGGGGGAGTGCACGCAGAAATTTTCCGTAAACAAAAAAAGTAAAACAACCCTGCCGCGTATAAAAGCAACCTTGCAAAGACACTCAAAATGTGCATCTTCTTGGAAAAACACAACTTCGAAGCGTACTTAAAGAGAGAATGACAAGCAAGGACTAGTCATGAACTTGTTATCTATCTATCTATCTATCTATCTATCTATCTATCTATCTATCTATCTATCTATCTATCTATCTATCTATCTATCTATCTATCTATCTATCTATCTATCTATCTATCTATCTATCTATCTATCTATCTATCTATCTATCTATCTATCTATCTATCTATCTATCTATCTATCTATCTATCTATCTATCTATCTATCTATCTATCTATCTATCTATCTATCTATCTATCTATCTATCTATCTATCTATCTATCTATCTATCTATCTATCTATCTATCTATCTATCTATCTATCTATCTATCTATCTATCTATCTATCTATCTATCTATCTATCTATCTATCTGTCTGTCTGTCTGTCTGTCTGTCTGTCTGTCTGTCTGTCTGTCTGTCTGTCTGTCTGTCTGTCTGTCTGTCTGTCTGTCTGTCTGTCTGTCTGTCTGTCTGTCTGTCTGTCTGTCTGTCTGTCTGTCTGTCAAGATGAGATGACAGTCAGGTACGAAGTCAAGTTCTTCGTAAATCTCATTTAGATGGAGAACGATATGAAATGCATTCTTGAAGTAGTCGTTGGTTCTTCCTTACGGTCTTGCATGCGCATTTTCCATAAACTGTGCAGTGCCATAAAGAAGAGCATATCAAAAGGCACTTCATAAAGGCGTGTTAGGAGAAGGTAACGTATAGTATGTGAATCATTGTTAACACACACACACACACACACACACACACACACACACACACACACACACACACACACACACACACACACACACACACACACACACACACACACACACACACACACACACACACACACACACACACACACACACACACACACACACACAAACACACAAACACACACACACACACACACACACACACACGCACGCACACACACACACACACACACACAAACACACACACACACACATATATATATATATATATATATATATATATATATATATATATATATATATATATATATATATATATATATATATATATATATATATATATGACGCTATGATGAATCGGAGACGTGGCCTGGCTCATACACCAAGTTTATTTCATCTCTGACTTCTTCCTTCTCTGCCTCTACCAACCATCGCTTCATACGTCACACGATTCCCCCTCCCCCCGAAAGATGGCACTGGTTACAAACTATAACAAATTAGAAATTAGAAAGTGAACGAACAAAACAATGCCCAAATTCCCAGATTCACGTCCAGACGGAGTTCCACAATCTCACTAAATCTTCAAGGCCGATTGACCAGTCCGATAAATTTTATGACAACTCTGGTGGGCGAGGTTGACTGTAGCGTTCTGGCCAACAGAAGCACGCCTTGAACGTAGAAATTACTGATGACACAGCGATTCTTGTTATGAATGATCAAGGGTCGAAGTATTTGTAGCATTTGAGAGTCGGATGTCGTAGGCACGAAGTTTTCCGTCGTAGACGCTGCTTTCTGTGTCGTGGCTGAGACAGAACGAGTGCTTGCAGCCTGCATGTGCGAGAACCGAAGCTGACGGTATGATGCCTTTGTTCCTTCATTGTACACGTTGTAGCTGCACGTCTCTTTCGTAGCTTTCTGTGGTCTTCTCTCAGTTTGTCGAATCGTAGACACGGCGTTGAGAACTGGTGCAGAAAACTTTGTCGACGTTGCTTTCTGTTAAGATGGTTTAGGGATTGACTATGTCTTTGCTGCTTTAATTGGTGTTGTCTCCGATTAAGCCACAAGTATACTCGTGATGAGGTTTCGCTTGTTCGCTGTTTTTGTTCGAGTAAGCGTTGCAGTGCCTGGGGTTCTTGGAGTTGTATTTGTTCAAATTGCTCGTTTTGTTGTGAAAGTTGGTCAGATGAGTATCTTTCAGGAACATGAGTCTCCTTTTCTTTGCGTGATGTTGTGATCACTAGATAGTCGGCAGTCGATACTCTACTGTTGGGCTCATTTTGCGATGAAAGCAGCGTGACAGACTGATGAGAAAGCTCCAAAAATGGTTGTGCGTCATCATTGATTGTAAATGCTTCTGTCAGTTGACAATGTTCTGGCATTGGCGGATTCAAAACTTCTGCAGTGCTTTGACTCGCATGTGTGTTATCACTTGACGATGCGGGCACAACCGACATGGATTGAGGTGGTTCAGATGGCGTATGTTTTTCTATTTGCAGCGTGATTAGGCTGACAATGTCTGTCGAACGACCCTGGTCCGGAACGTCAGGGTAGGGGCTGGTATTGCGAGGATTCACCAGCTCGTCACGCGTAAATTCCGTCGCACGCTCGAAACCGTCTGGGCCTTGTGTGTGACACGAAGCATCAAGGTATTCGGGTGGTTCAGTTAAATGTGAAGTGTTGTGGTGCAGTGAACACGTTGAAAATGCTGATTTAATAGTTCTTGGGAAAGCCGGCTTTAGGTTTAGTCTTTTGCCGAAATGGTCATATGATGGTACAATGGTGGTATATTTTCTCTGAGGTCTCGTTTGGGAAATAGGCTTACGGCGTGAAGACTTCGCGTAACTCTGATGGGCGAGTTGAAAAGTCTTCCGCTGATGAGGTATAGACAGGTCTTCATAGTATTCTTCGAAACGGGTGATCATTTCTTCTTTGATCTTTTTCCAAGACTCATCGTTCTCGAAGATGTGGGTGAGGTAAAATTTGAATGCCTCACCTGAGATGTAGTCAGTAAAATTAATGATCATCTCCCGTTCCGACCAGGATGCAGCGGCGGCGAGGACCTCGAATAGGTTGAACCAGTCCTGTACGGGTCCGTCGTCCGCTGATCCGGTGTACTTGGGGAGGTCGAGGTCAGCCGATGGTTCTGTCATGGGGCTGGTCGTTGTTCTTCTAGGCGATGATTCGGTAGTCAATGTATGGTCAGGGTGTCTTCTGGGGAACTGCGTGGATGATGAGTGACTGATGAAGGGGCAGGCAGGTCTCCATCCTGTTGACTCGTGTGACGCTATAATGAATGGGAGACGTGGCCTGGCTCATACGCCATGTTTATTCTACTCTGCACTTCTTCCTCATCTGCCTCTACCAACCATCGCTTCATACGTCACACACACACACACACACACACACACACACACACACACACACACACACACACACACACACACACACACACACACACACACACACACACACACACACACACACACACACACACACACACACACACACACACACACACACACACACACACATATATATATATATATATATATATATACATATATATATATATGTATATACATATATATATATATATATATATATATATATATATATATATATATATATATATATATATATATATATATATATATATATATATATATATATATATTACCACATGAGCCAACTATTTTCACGGAAATGTTTCTGTGTCATTGGTTTACTTGTTTATTGATATTGCAAGAAGAAACACAAAATTCAAAATTAAATCTTCCCAAAATTAAATATTTTATTTATAATAACCTTCAGTTTCACAAAAAAAAAACTCACAGCATATCTACGGAGTGAATGATGATGAGTGGGGCGAAGCGTCCGTCAGTCCATTCTTTCTTGCTTACGTCCGTCCGTTCATGCGTGTGTCCGTTGTGTGTCCGTACCTGTTTCCGTCCGATCGTGACTTCATCTGTCCATGCGTCCGTCCATCCATTTGTCTGTGCGTCTGTCCCTACGTCCGTCCGTCCAGCTGTCTGTCTGTCCGTCCATCCATTTTTCCGCGTGCTTGTCTGTCTGTCCGTACATGCGTCGTCCGTCCATCTAGTGAACTCTCCAAGTACCGTCATCTCGCATCTTTTCATCATACATTAATCATATAGAAGTACCGCCATCCAGCGGACATTGCTAGGACTAAACTAGAGGTGAAACGGCCGGACTAGAGGAGCAGCACGCGCACACTCTATTGCGACCTGCACTTCGTGTATCGTTGCCACCTTTCACCGCCGCTAGTTCATGGCAAGGCGGCCCAACCTCGCTAAACTTTTCTGAAGCCAAGGAGGTTACGCCGAGCGAGTGTAACGTGGCAACCTTTTCTGGTCAGATAGCGTTCAAAGTGCGTCCTTCTGTTACTAGTTTTTTTAATAAGTATCACACTCAAGGCAAATATATTTAGAGATTAAGCCACTGATACTTGTCTCTGTAAGTTATTTCATCGGAAAGAACTCTTAATTTATTTATAAATAACGTGCACGGGTTTCCTCCTTAGCTCAATGGTGTGCACGCATGCCACTCCTCAAGTGTGGCCGAGGAGGTGGGTACCTACTACTACTACTACTACTACTACTACTACTACTACTACTACTACTACTACTACTGCTACTACTGCTACTACTACTAATAACTGCTGCTGCTGCTGCTATTACGTACATTGTAGACGCACGGCCCACGGCTTAAGGAGCTTCGCCCTTAAAGTCTCCCGACGTGTGTGGGAGTAATATATCCAGGAACAAGCGAGCAAGCAAGCTTCTCCCACCATCCAGCCACACTGCTATGTCTGGGACAATTTTAGGGGGTGGTTTTGGTGAAGTGCATAGGAACTGTAGTTTTCGCTACCGTCACGGGTACCGTCGACTTCGCCTGACGCCAAGGAAAGAAACGCCGGACAAACGCCGGTGAACAGACTGTATGTAGTGCGATCACGATGCCACTGCATGTCGTACGAACGCCTGCGCAAGCGATCCAACTGTATGCTAGTCGCGATGAAGCAGGGCGGGTACGCGTACTCGCCCAGACACAGGAAAAACGTATAATGAGGAACGCTGCAGCTCAACGCACATTCCATCGCGTTCACAACATTTAGTGTAGATCCTAAATGTCCCACGCATACTTCGTGTAACAGTCCCTCGTGTTGCTATCGCAATCATTGCCTCGGCTTTGTGCCGAAACTGTGACCTCTTTTTTTTCTTGTTAATTTTTCTTTCTTGGTAACCACTCAATTTTTTTTTCGTGATAAAGGGCCAACACACCTGGAGGCAAACGTAGTCTGCGGTGAAATTTGAATTTGGCCTGAGGGGTCAAAGAAGAATTTTTCTGCCAACCGCAAGCAGTATCTTTCCGGCTCTTATCTAGTCGCACATTTTGCGCTGCGCACATGATGGGTCTTCTTCATCTGTGCTTAGGCCGCATCGCTCCGCAGTGTGGTACTGGGCGTTCACTTGCAAACGAAACGTTTGAAATGGTGACCGTTTATGCTCGATATGGAACATGGCAGTGACGGCTAACATACGCTTCAAGTGTTCTTATAATCAATACCACAATAATGTCGACAGATTCTACGTATCTTAGAATAAATAAGCGTGTTCACTTCATCTTCGGAAGGTTGGAATGAGCGAAAAAATAAAAGAAGGTGGAAGCTTCTTGCCAACTTGATTTCAGTCCCACCAGAAACGCAGCATTTGAATAAAAAGCAGCAAGACATAAGAGCATATTTTAAAGTTATTTCACGGTACCATAAAATAGCCCGAAATCACCAAAAGCACGCGAAAACAAGTGTTCTTTATGAGTATGTATAGTTTGCAAAAAAAAGACCATGGGAAATGGACAATGAAAGCTTCCGTTGAAAAATTCATAAACAGGCGTTGTTTCGACAGGCAGTTTTGTCTTCCTCATAGCCAGAACAGTGCAGTTGTGTTCTAGCCTTGAGGAAGACAAGTTTGCTTGTCGAAAGGTTGCAACCGAGAAAGCACATAACATATGTTATGCACATAACCTATGTTTACATAGGTTATGTGCATAAAGCACATAACCTATGTTTACGGATTTGTTTTATAGTTTTCAAAAGCATTCTTTCTACTGTTCATGATGAGTATACGGGACGTCATTCGAAAAATTCGAGAATGATTTTCTCACACTAGATATTTCGAGTGACGCCACATAAAGTTGGCAAATATTGTTATTGATATTGAAAACGTCCAGCGAATGTAATAACGCAGTTAGTAAACGCACCCACCATGTTTGATTCAGGTACGGGTGTCTCACGAAGCTTATGATTCTCGCTAATAGCGATCAAATTTCAAAAGAGCACTTCTAGGTCCTCAATTAGCCCTTCAAGAAAATGAGAAAAATATGCCTTGTTTGAAACACATAATAAATGCATTTTTTAACCAGGAGCAACCAAACGGCTTATGCCTGGGTACGAGCTTCGAAAGGCTACCCTGTTCCAAACGTGATCCAGTCATCACTCACACTTGGTAAGTTGCAGAAGAGTGAAAACTCCGTTCTTGTTACTAAGGTGGGGACACATGTCTTGCTGCTAGTTCAAGAAGAGCACTTTCAGCACAGGGTTAAAAATAAGGTTGTATAACGAATGAGAAGGACGTAAGACTTGCGCGTTGAAAACTTTGTGAAATGTTTAAGTTATGCTCATCAAGCATTAAGATGCACCTACATCAAGGGGGAAGCAAGCGTTAGTGAAAAATAGATTGTACGGCAAGACGAGTTCTTTTAAGAATAATCCAAATGTCGTGCGTTTGAAGTGCTGTTAGTGCAAGTTACGCAGTCGCCGTTCCGT
The DNA here is from genome assembly GCF_043290135.1 of Rhipicephalus microplus. Taxonomy (NCBI): domain Eukaryota; kingdom Metazoa; phylum Arthropoda; class Arachnida; order Ixodida; family Ixodidae; genus Rhipicephalus; species Rhipicephalus microplus. Next base: position 93,972,013 of record NC_134700.1, on the reverse strand, counting down.
AACATTCTGCTTGTGCTTTCGCACAACTGACTTTGGAGAAACATGCTTCCACAGTGACATTGGTACATTCGAAGAAATACATTTGCAACACCGAGTTTCGATGGGTTCGTAATTTAAGTGATAGGGAATAGTTTCATTGCACCCGAGAATCGGAAAAAGTTTGTTCAATATGAAAGGACGTAACTGAGCATGCTAAACAGGGCCCATGTGCTTTTGTTTCGCTTGTACACATCAATGCAAGCATCTTTCCGCCAAATAACATAACGTATATCAGAATCTTCGGGCGTTTGTTTTTTCATACAAATATTTATTGAAACAATTGGTTGAAAATGTGCCAGTAAATAAGTGCAGCCTTAATGTACACGTTTGGAGTGTTACAATAACAAAAAAATTTAGTGCGCCATTGCCCAATCGCAACTTAGGGAAGTCGGCTCATTGTTGCTTATTAGATCCTTGTTGTGGCACTGAATGTTTGCTGGATGCACTGTAATGGGGTTAACAGCATTCACCTAGGCTATAGTCGCCAGTACGCTGCTTATACTTCTAGATACTTTGTGGGAGTGTAAAGCAGCATTTTTTTCATGCCATATTGATGTTAGCCCTACAGAAGATGAACCCATTAAAAAAAAAACTGTTGACAGACAGCCGCTGTCTGTCGTCGGTTCCTGACATGTACTAGTCTTTTTAATACTAAAATATTCAAGTTATGTAATTACCAACTCACCCAACAACTTCTTAAGCACAATTTTAATGTGCGCAATCAAACTGAAGCCTCATCGCTTTGCATTGTGAGCTATGCGGTTGCTCTCCTGGGAACCAATACACAAAAGTTCTCTTTCGTAAGTGCGCTTTACATCATAGCTGTGTGTTCGTGGTTTTCCACGTGCCGTATATAGACAGTTATCTTAATCCGAAACGAGCACGTGCTCAGTGAATACCCAAGGGTGCCGTACAGATAGTTATTAAAAGAAGCCGCGATGTACCTCAAAGCTTCGCTGTCGAACAGCTTTGCAGGACTTGGCGCCACCTGCGTTAATTTAAAATCCCAGTTTTTAAGCGCTCTTTGCAGTATTCAGCTGCGTCGCCACCGCTGTTGACGTCGATGGCGTAACCTATACAGCTGATAAAAATAAAACCAAGAAGTAACCACTGGGCATCTAATGGTGTTTGAACTCGCGTCCTCTGCGTTGTAGTCGAGTGTTCTTCCACAGAGCCTTGCTGGTGCTTGAGGCTTTTTGTCTCTATTTCTTACCAAAAAGAAAACCATTCCACTAAGAGTTATAGTTGAAAAGGAATAAACTGGCTTATTTAAATACAAGTCAAATGCAGGAATCAAGTATAGAGTGTCAGAACATTCATATATTTTTCGTATTTGAATGGCTTGCTCCAGCAAGGTGTTTTTGTTTTTCGTGGAGGTTCAGCGTTTGTATCGATCTGTCTTGTAGTCGAGATACTATACAGACCAAGAATAAAAATAAAGTCGGGTAATAGTGTATCGTCGTTTGTACTTCAAGGCACCCATGGGTTCCAGGGCTGAAATTAAAGTCCTTTCTCCCTGCTCGCTCTAGGTCACCCCAAAAGCATCACAATACCCAATTAAACAATTATGAACATTTTTTCGCTTTTTGCACTGTTTGCAGTTTACGTTCACGAAGATACAGATAAGTGCTGAAAGCTGGTGCTTGGAACAAATTCGCAAAAAAAAACCTACACAGGCGTCATTTCGGCCAAACCAATGCGTTCGGGTATGTAATACGGGGTCAGAAGAGTTAAACGCCAGGTGCACAACTAGCGTGTGGCTTAACACTTTCCGCCCACTGCAAAGTGCTCAGACATAATTCTTCATGGTCATCAGCCACATGCGAAACCAACGAAGGGATTTAACAGCTTACAGACGTACAGCGGGTACCTCAATTATATGTAGAAATATAAAGAATGCCGTACTGGGCGTTTTACTACTTCACAAATATTAAAAAGTATGACATTGTCATAATTACGGAAGGTCCGAACTTGAAACAGAGTTGGCCTTTAAGAAACGAGAAATTTCCCTCATAGTTCACATGAGTCCTTACCGGAACCGCCGGTGAAAATTTCTCTATAACTTGCTTCATTCACGGAACATGTCGCGCAGCATGATAGGCTGAAATATGCTTGTGATGTGATTGCGCGCGTTTAAAAAGTGCGCCACTCCATCAGCCAGAAGAAGATGAAGATAACGCTCGGTTGTGGCACGTGTGGGCGTGAAAATTTTGCTTCAATGAGGTCCTTCCACGGAGATTTCAAGGCCCAATGGCTGGGTACCACGAAAGTACAGAATCTCCAATCGGGACGAGACAAGTGGGCCAGAGCGGCAGCAGAAGCCTGAGCAGAGCAGATCAAGGGGAGTTCAAGAAGACGGGGCAAGCGGAAGGTCGTCACCAGACCGGGCGCTGAAGATGGGCCATCGGGCGTCAGACCCGAGCCTGCAGGACTCAGTCTTAAAGCCAGGCAGACGTGGCCGAGTCGGGACAGAGTGAAGAAGGTGGCCAGGGCGCGGGAGTGGCGGCCAGCAGAGCTCCTGCATCGAGGTCCCAGCGGGCTCCCATCTGGACACTAAACTTCTTCTCGTCACCTGACGTGGGCCAGGCTTGTTCTGGTCTTCTGGCGTTGGCCAAGAAACGTCTCCGGCTTCGTGTGCGAGCTGCGGTTGCCGAACGCCGAAAGGTCACTGACTTCGACCAGCCCGACGCTTCCTGCCGTGCCAGTCAACCACGTGAGCGTCTCAAGCTAATCACCATTCTTTCCCTACTGCACAAGTGCGTCTTCACCATTACTCGGTCACATCAGTTGCAAGCCCCGCATCCCCGCTGTCGTCGTTTACGTGAGTGCGTCCATGCATTGGTAGCACAGCTTTCGCTTCAAGCACCTCTTCCATCTATGTCGTGACAAAGTTTATTTTGAACTGAACATTTATGTAATGCACTGTTCACGTCTTTAGCCGTTTGGTCTTTTTGCCAACCTATTTGTAGTTATGTATGCTGTGTTCTTTGTCTGCTATTTGTCTTTAAGGGGTTTCTAAATATATTGAGTGTTGGGGATTTGTGTGGGAGCAAATGGTCTCGTCAGCTCATTTCCCGATGATGGTTATGTCGTCGGTGGTTTTTGCTTTTACACGAACCTACACGAGTGCATGCCCGTTAAACGGCCTCGTGACAATGCTGTTATGAAAAATTTTAGCATAAGACCTTCTTCTGAATGCGGGACCTAATGCTTGACTGCATGAAATTTCTAAATACAAAAAAAAGTGATGTAAATAATGAAGGCGTGGCAACGCAGCAGAGAACACTAACTTTGTGACCATGGCACTCATTGAGCACCGGACGCCTGATTGACAAATGGTTCTATTGTTGTTCATTACGTCTGCAGACAGGAAGAAAATCGTAGAGTTCCCAGTTGCATTCACCGAGTACGACAACTGTGAAATCCTGAGAGTGCCACATAGAAAAAATGGTAAGAACATATAGATAAGCATAAAAGTTGAATGGGAAGATGATTTTTTCACGTGTTTGCTGTAACAATGCATCAACATCTAAAACTTTGTTCGCAATTTTTCCTTTATTTTCAGGATGCGAACTGTGGGTGAAACAAGGTCAAGAGAATAAGATTGAGCCCCTTTGCTTCTTTGTATTTCATTTGCTGTGTGGGCCGTCAAAGTACGTTGTATACGACCCCGATTATTGTAATGGGAAATAAATGTCCTTGCTTACGAATAGTTGCAAGCATTTTTCATCGCTCACATGGTGAAACAATGTCTTGCTTTTTTTGTACCTGCGTCCATCAGCTACGTTAAAACAATTGCCTGCATAATTTAGAAACTAACAAACGATGCGTTTTTTTCCTATTTTAGCATACGTCCTCAAGAGGCTGCTCAAAACTTTCTGAGAATCCATATAACAAAAAGGACGAGTTTTTTTCACACGCGCAGCAAGTGTCCCAACCTCTAAAATCAGTGAAATCGGGTAATTGAAACAAGCTATGGGCATAAAAAAATCTGTTTGCGACTTGTCTAGATTCACAAAAAAAGAAACTAAGCTTTGGAAAATAGTTACAACGTTACCCATCAGGATATTCTTTTTGAACCCTCAGCTGCAGGTGCCCGAGCTGTATTTCTGCAAAATCTGGCTATATGAATTTTGACGGCATGACACATAATCCGGTCTCATCAGATGTGGCGTGCAGGTGAACGAAACAAGCAAAGGCACCTTTCACCCTTATCCATAGAACCTCTTGTTTGCAATTCTTTCTGATCAAGGGGACCTCAGTGAAAAAAAGCGGGAAGAAAGGGGCGAGGGGGGCATTGAAGTGAAACCACCAATCCCCAACCAAATGGAAAACTCTCTCGAGTGCCTCTACATAGGACCCGGGTACTTCAGGATAGCAGTGTTCTGTTTAGAGCACTGCACGAGTTCTGCCCTACTGACAGACTGCGTGGGCTGGTCCAGGCCGAGTAAAGTATTTTCACGGTGTGCCCGGGCTTAAGACGGAGCCCAGGCTTGACCAGGTGGATCTTAAGAATATATTAAAAATTTCGTAAAGGGAAAAATCGAACCGACTTGAACCCATCAGCTCAAGCCCTGGTTCGAGTCTGTTCGGGCTTTGATTTTACGAAATTCTTGAGATTGTTCGATGTACATTTTTCATAGATATATCTTCCACATATTTTTACCAGAACAAGTGAGTTTTTATGGGTGCACCTATTTGGAGATGTTTATGAGGGACAAGTATTCTATTTTTTTGCTTCATTCATAATGTTTACTTCATTTGTTGGCCATGGGTGAGCTGAAAGTTAATAAGGCTGGTGCTTGTATAGTTAACATCACACGGTTTTGCGCTTCGTAACTGCATCCGCTATTGTCTTATATCTATAACGCTTCTGTATAACGCTTTATATCTATAGCGCTCTTTTATATCTTGATAACGGCTTTTTTACAGACTGTATATTTTGGACTTCTCAAAAGCATTTGACAGGGTTAAACATGCATTGCTTCTACACAAACTACCCGCACTGAACATTGACCCGGGAGTACTTGAATGGATAGAAAGTTTTCTTTTGCCCCGTTCTCAATTTGTGGTTGCCAATGACTTCACATCTGATTTGGCTCCTGTCGAATCAGCTGTTCCTCAAGCGTCCGTCCTCGGTCCTCTTTTATTTTTAATCTGCATTATTGATATACCCGACAACATTTCCTCAAAAATTTGTTTATTCGCGGATGACTGCGTTATATATCGCAATATTACAGATGCCTCTGACGTAGCAACCCTTCAATCCGACTTGAATAACATATATAAGTGGTGGCTCACATGGTGCATGGAACTCAACATTAACCAATGTAAATCGATGCACATTTCTCGTTCTAACACAATCTGCCCTGCCTTTGCACTAAATACCTGCCCCCTTCAATCTGTTAGCACGTACCGTTATCTTGGCATTCATATTACCAACGACCTTTTTTGGAAGCACCACATACAATACATAACATCAAAAGCTAACCGCTCATCAGGATATTTGAAAAGAAATTTTTCGTTTGCACCTGTACAATTAAAACGACTGCTATATATAAGCTACGTCAGCCCCAAACTGGAATACGCCTCATCCATCTGGGATCCACATCAATTCACATTATTTAACGAAATAGAATCGGTACAAAATCGCGCTGTTCGTTTCTTCCTAAGTAATTATCATCGCTCTGTTAGTGTATCATTAATGAAGAGTACATTCCATATTCCATTACTCTCTATTTGCAAAAAGAACTTGCGAATTTCATTATTTCATAAAATCTACCACCACAATCCTTTCCTTCGCTCACTTTAGATTCACCCGGCACCGTACCATTCTGCTCGCCATGATCACGCGTACAAGGTGAGCGTACCTCATCACAACACCTTAGCATGTTCACAATCATTCCTTCCTAAGACGTCAATAGATTGGAATAACCTACCTGCATCATTAGTAAGCATCACCGACCCCACGTGAATTAAGAATGCACTAATAAACTCAGAATCGTGAACTGTACCAATTGGCGTAAGTGTTATTGACTGTTTAGTGTATTCTTTGTGGCTCTAGTTCAGTTGTCTTTTAATAAAGTGTACCTCTTGCATGCAAAACTTCATCACTATATTTATATTCATGTTTAATGTGTTTACATAATGCTGTAGTTATTTTGTTGTTCATCTATATTTCCACCCCTCCCCACTATAATGTACAAATGTACCTTGAGGGTTTCGCAATTAAATAAATAAATAATTTCACTTGGAATATTCCACGAAGTTTTTAACTCATTCCACAGAATCTTTACCGAAAAAAAAACTAACTAGCTGAATTAAGAGGCCGGCGTCCTTTAGTGGGCCTGTGCACCCTCCACGGACGTGGTTCCAAGACCATAATTGTCTCCAAGGGTCTCCTTAAACTTGCTGGAAGGCCCGAAGTTGTGCTGGCATGCACGTCCGAGCTTAGCAATGCTTCCTTCAAGACCAATTCTTTTTTGTGGCACCGGCACGAATGGCAGTTGTCATGTGACGGGACATGGGCATACACAACCTGGTTTATGTGCCCACGCTGTTAACTTCTGAGATTGCATCACATTACACCATGTATAGTCTGAACTGTATGATACTTCTGCAACATCGTTACAATGGGCAGAAATAATGTAGGTGAAGTAAACAAGATCTAAGGCACAGCATATTCACTTCACAAAACATCTCCCTGGAAAAAACACAGCTTCCAATTCCATGCCAGATGTTGTCCCCTTACCTTGAACCATTCGAATCTAATGGGGTGGCGCCGAGAAACTTGCTCACGCCTTCACTACCCAACTGAAATGAATCCTGCAAATGGATCTAAATGTATTCGTTCTTCTCATGCCCGTCCTACCTGCGTATCCCAATTGGCACCTTTACCGGCGCAACATCGTTAACAAGGTATAGACCATTATAATATAACGAAAGAGCAAAGTGCAGACCTCAGTTGACATACACTGCTCAAACCTACAAAAGGAAGCTATTGGAGATAAATTTTATAGGTTATACTGAAAATAGCACGGTGTTCAGAAACAATATAAATGAAATGGTGAGCGTGACAGTTATGTTTGTTCTTGAGATCCCTGCACAGACATCTGAAGTTCGCTTCAGTGGGTGAAGTATGACAACAAAGACTGTCGTTGCGTTTATAATTTCCAAGGCAAATTTTGTGCACCCCGTCTGTTAGCGCAACAAATTGAGGAAACTTTGGTGTGGTAGGATATCTGATGTCACATCCCATGGTGTGATTACTGCGAAAATCTGTTCATGATCGGGTTTTTCTTGCAATATTGTATTATGAAATGACCACCAAGCTGTGCCGCAAAAGCTTATAGTGTAGATACTAGAAGTGGTGCAATATGTCGAAAGAACGGCAGGATTTTCTTCATTTAGGCTGTTCGAAAAAGTTCCCGTGGCACGCGTGGTTTGTTTTAATTTCAATTTAGGTTAATATGTTTACAAAAGAAGGAGTGAATTTGAACTTTTACCTTCATTTATTTTTCGGTGGCAAGGCACCATGCTGAAGATAGGTGCCACATATCTAGAACGGTGCATGGTTGGGTTTGTTGATAGAGGAGGCTTTTAATTTTAGTACAGAGTGCCATAAAAACAACGTGAAAAGAGCGTTCTATTCTCTCTCTCCTGCCCTCCTATTACTCTCAATGTTGAATCTGAACTGGTGGTGCAAAGTTGTTTTCTCGCTACCATATATGCTACTGAACGCTAATGGCCATTCCCGCTGTACTTCCAGAAAAAAGCACTGTAGCGGATCTGCTAGTCGGGCTAGTTGGTGACTCTTTGTTGTAGCCATGGCCCTTCGTACGTGGACCGAAAACAAAGCAATCTCACAGAAAAGGTACCAAAAACCACCTGCTTTTAAGTAATACTACGCGTTCTACTAATTGACCAGAGTAGACAATAATCGCACCAGCAGGGTACTGTAACGACAATTAGGATTGAATTTAGTTATACGTATTACGAGAGCACTGCAAGTTTATTGTCTTAATATCTAACTGGCACTCCGGAAGCTCAATTGACCAATATAGAAACAAATAAGGCACAACAACCCTTTCGATGCATCCTTGTTCTACACACTTCTCGGCCCACTAGAAATGCTGCGTCTGGTAACTTCAATCTGCCCCCCACAAGCAACGTGTATGGAGAGCGTCAGTTGTCGTTTATAGGTGCAAAAATATGGAACAGCTTGCCGCCTGAAATGAAGAAAGCCCAAAACTTAACACTTCTGTAAAAATTTTAATCTAAGCTTGAATGATGAGAGCTAATTTTGCGATTTTTTTGTTCCTTAGCATGTCGTATAGCAGTCACAGAAACATCATATTGCCACATTGAATAAGCGGCGCCAAGAGAACAACGAAGAACACGCGCAGCGAGAGAAGAAGACGAGGTTCTCTTCCGATCAGTTTGCCAGCGTTCTGGTACAATTAAAGTGAGTTTCCTGGATTCGACTGCTGGTGTTTCTGCATTGTGACACTGGTGGAGGAGCTGGGTACATGTTCGGGACGCCTGACAACAGCCCCGCATCTGGTCAAGAAAGACTTCCGCGCATCGACACCCCCGTTCACCGAAGCAGCCGGCGCCTGTTAGGCCTCAGCCCGGAGTTTGGTCCATTGCCGGAAAGCGTGACTGTGCCAGAAAGCATGACGGCGCCTGGAACCACTGGCCCCAACATGACCAGCCCAAGCACGACACAGGTGACTGTTTTGAATCCTCGACTTCCGGTTGACTTCCACGGAAACGCATATGAGGATGCACATGACTGGCTCGAGGAATTCGAGCACACAGCGAATGTTAACGGTTGGAACACCACACAAAAATTGGGCTACGTTTATTTTCCGCTTCAAGACGGAGCCCGAACATGGTTCACAAATCGCGTGTGGTCGTCTTGGGACGAGTTCCGGCAGAAGTTCCTCGACACGTTCGCGAGCACTGAAAGACGAGAAATCGCACAGCGTCTCCTCGAGTCACGGATTCAGAAACCGAATGAATCCGTTACGATGTTTGTTGAGGACATGGCGCGGCTATTTCGTCGAGCAGATCCTAATATGCCCGAAGCCAAAAAGGTTAGCCACCTCATGCGGGGCATTAAGGAGCAGCTGTTCGCTGGTCTCGTACGAAACCCGCCTACAAGTGTGGATGAATTCTCCAAGGAGGCGACATCTATCGAACGCGCACTGCATCTACGTTATCGCCAGTATGACCGCCCAACCCACAGTGCACCGATCAGCGTGGCAGCCTCTACCACAGCAACAACACCCGACGAAGGTTCTTTGCGCCAACTAATACGAGAAATCGTACAAGAAGAGGTCAAGAAACTCGTCGCCAAACCAAACGACTGCGCGATCGCCTCAGTAACGGAAGTTGTACGCCAGGAGATCAGGCAAGCGCTCTCGCTTCCTGAGCCGAACACGAGCACTCCCAGGGCAAGCTATGCAGACGTAGTCCGCCGACAGCCATCGAACGTGCCTACACCACATCAGTACCACCAGCAACATCCGCAGACAGCGCCTTGGTACTACAGAGAAACTTCGATGCCGAGGCGGCCACCACTTCGCAAAACTGACATCTGGCGTACCCCTGATCATAGGCCCCTTTGCTTTCACTGTGGGGAAGCAGGCCACATCGTTCGGTATTGCCCGTATCGCGCCGCAGGGTACCAAGGGTTTCCTTCTACGGTTCCTCGCCGCCATTTCAACGGAACACCTGACGTCGACACGAATGTCATGACCCCGCGGGATGTTCCTCCTGGGTTTCGGTCACGCTCACCCTCTCCTGGGCGTTATTCTCCATCTTCTAGACGGAGCACCACTGACATGCCAAGAGGGAGATCTCCTAGTCCACGCCGGGGAAACTAAAAGCAGCGACCTCAGGGGGGAAGGTTGCGAATCGTCGAAGTGCTGAAAATCCCCCATTACTGCCGAGCGAAGAGAGACACATTTTCAATGAATCGACGAAAGATGGGGTTGTTACTGCCGAAGTTGCAATTACGATTGACGGACATGACGTCATGGCATTGGTCGACACTGGCGCGGACTTCTCAATAATGAGTGAAAGTCTGGCAGACACGCTCAGGAAGGTTAGAATGGAATGGACAGGACCGCAAATTAGAGGAGCTGGAGGGCAGCTACTCACACCTACCGGAAAGTGCACCGCAAGAATGAAGATAGGGGATGCATCCTTCGTCGCAACTTTTGTTATCCTTTCTGAGTGTTGCAAGCAGGCAATCTTGGGGATGGATTTCTTGCGTGAATATGGTGCCATCATCAATATTCCGGACGGTGTACTGACCTTTTCAGCGGATCAAAGCGCAGCGCTACACCGAAAATCCCTACGAGTCATTGACGATGTGACCGTACCTCCGTTATCGTGCCGCCTTGTTTCAGTCACGTGCAGCGAGCAGAATACTGGAGAAGGAATCGCTGAACAAGTATTGACGCTCCTACTCTCTCGCGGTGTTGCAATTGCCAGAAGTATCGTCAATGTTGTGTGCGGTGAAGCAGAGGTTCTGTTGACGAATTTTACCAACGAGCGACGACACATTACACAAGGCACTACAGTTGCCTACTTCGACGAGATCACCGAAATCCGCGAGTGCTGTGTAGTAAAACAGGACGAGCCGCAAGCCACGTCAGCCCCACCACCTATTGACGTAAGCTCGGATTTGTCACCAGCGCAGAGACAGCGTCTAGTAGATCTTCTGCACCAGTTCAAAGACTGTTTTTCATCGACCTCGAGGGTCAGTCAAACGCCACTGACGAAGCATCGGATAATAACGGAGGAGACGGCAAGGCCAATACGACAGAACCCATACCGCGTAGCACCGAAAGAGCGTGAAGCAATCCAAGAACAAGTGAAGAAAATGCTCGATGATGACGTCATCCAGCCGTCAAGAAGTCCTTGGGCATCGCCGGTAGTGCTGGTTAAAAAGAAAGACGGAAGCTTGCGATTTTGTGTCGACTACCGCAGGCTGAACCGCGTAACAAAGAAAGACGTATATCCATTACCGCGCATCGATGATTCACTCGACAGGCTGAGGTATGCACGCTACTTTTCGTCAATGGACCTCAAAAGTGGGTATTGGCAAATTGAGGTCGACGAGCGAGATAGAGAAAAAACGGCTTTTGTAACGCCTGACGGGCTTTATGAATTTAAAGTCTTGCCATTTGGATTGTGCTCAGCCCCCGCAACATTTCAGAGACTGATGGATACCGTTCTGTCAGGCCTTAAGTGGCAGACATGTCTGGTCTATCTGGACGACGTCATTGTTTTTTCAAAAACATTTGAGGAACACCTGAGCAGGCTGCTATCGGTATTCAGGGAAATAAGATCTGCCGGCCTGACACTGAAACCCGAGAAGTGTCACTTCGGCTTCAAGGAGCTTCAATTTTTAGGCCATGTGGTGAGCCATGAAGGTGTTCGACCTGATCCCGATAAAATTGCAGCCGTCAAAAAATTTCCGGTACCAAAAGACAAGAAAGCAGTCAGGCGTTTCCTTGGCCTATGCGCATACTACCGAAGGTTTATTGCCAATTTCTCCCACATAGCCTCGCCGTTAACACGACTCACAAGAGACGACGTTTCGTTCACATGGGGCGACGATCAACAGGTGGCATTTGACGATCTCCGACAACGCCTGCAGACTCCGCCTGTGCTTGCTCACTTTGATGAAGATGCTCCTACCATGGTCCATACAGATGCCAGCAACGTGGGTTTAGGCGCTGTACTAGTCCAGTGGCAAGACTCAGCCGAGCGTGTGATCGCATATGCTAGTAGGACGCTTTCCCGCGCCGAGTCCAACTACTCCACAACGGAAAAAGAGTGTCTTGCTGTCGTATGGGCGGTTATGAAGTTTCGTCCGTACCTCTATGGTCGTTCCTTCCACGTAGTCAGCGACCATCATTCCCTGTGCTGGCTGACCAACTTGAAAGACCCGTCTGGTCGGCTCGCACGGTGGAGCTTACGCCTTCAAGAGTTTGATATGACGGTCGTGTATAAGTCCGGACGGCAGCACGCCGACGCCGATTGCTTATCAAGGTAGCCGATAAAGCGCGACGATGACACAGACGATGAGAGCATGGCGTTTGTAGGAGTCGTTGACACCACTACGATTTCGTGCAAGCAGAAAGAAGACAGTGAGTTGCTTCCTCTTATTGAATTTTTGAATGGCCGTACAACAACCGTCCCTAGAAGATTTGCAAGGAGCCTGCCGTCATTCTGCTTACGTAGTGGTGTTCTCTATAAGAAGAACTTTTCCCCCAGAGGAAGCACCCACCTACTTGTCGTTCCGACGTCACTTCGTGAGGAGATACTTTGTGCTTGCCACGATGAGCCAACGTCTGGTCATCTCGGATACACACGCACATTGGCCAGAATCCAACAGAAATACTACTGGCCAAGACTTCCCGCCATCGTGAAGCATTACGTGCGCACGTGCCTCGATTGCCAACGACGAAAATCGCCACCGTTAAAACCAGCTGGACTATTACAACCAATTCAAGTGCCCACGGTACCTTTTGCCCAAATTGGAATGGATCTCCTTGGACCATATCCGACTTCCCATGCTGGCAACAAGTGGGTAATAGTCGCCACTGATTATCTTACGCGCTATGCGGAAACAAAGGCTTTGTCAAGTGGTACCGCTATTGAAACCGCACGATTCTTCGTAGAAAATATCGTCCTGAGGCACGGTGCTCCAACAATCATAATAACAGATCGAGGTGCCGCTTTCACGGCCACGCTCCTGAAGACAGTGCTTGAGCTCAGTGGAACAGCCCATCGGAAAACCACTTCCTATCATCCACAAACCAACGGCTTAACAGAACGCCTCAACAAGACTCGTGCTGACATGTTGAGTATGTACGTTGACGTGGATCACAAGAACTGGGACGACATTCTACCGTACATCACGTTCGCCTATAATACAGCGCAGCAAGAGACTACACGGAGAACGCCGTTCAGTCTCCTTCATGGCCGTGAAGTGACGACGATGCTTGACGCCATGTTACTGCACGACTGCAATGACATTGATTTGGACGCTGCATCTTTTACCCAACGAGCAGAAGAAGCGAGGCAGCTTGCGCGCGTCCGAATCACCCAGCAGCAAAATTACGACGCCCAACGTTATAATCTGCGACACCGACATGTCGTCTATCGGGCCGGCGACAAAGTCTGGGTATGGAGTCCTATCCGCCGCCGGGGACTGTCCGAAAAATTGCTGAAGAAGTATTTTGGCCCCTACACAGTTTTACAACGCCTGAGCGACGTTAATTACGTGGTCGTTCCTGACAGCCCCTCGACAACTCGCCAGCAAAAACCAGAAATTGTGCACGTTGTGCGAATGAAGCCCTACTTTTCGGACTGATTTACACCATGCATCTACTCCACCGTCTTTTGTAGAAGAGCATCGGGACGCTGCTCTCTGGAGGGGGGCAAATGCCACATTGAATAAGCGGCGCCAAGAGAACAACGAAGAACACGCGCAGCGAGAGAAGAAGACGAGGTTCTCTTCCGATCAGTTTGCCAGCGTTCTGGTACAATTAAAGTGAGTTTCCTGGATTCGACTGCTGGTGTTTCTGCATTGTGACAATATGAGCTGGATGGTTATTTGGTGTGTGCAATTTTCAAAACGCGTGCCGCTGTTTTGATTGTGAATCTTGTTGTGGCCTAGCAATGAATGTTGTATTTGTATTGCATCTGGGAATGCGGTTACTGGTATTGTTGAATACTTAATACATCTCTGAGTTGTCTTGTTTATGTTATTATGTACACTTTCTTGATTTGCTTGCGTTGGTGCACCTTTGGACACTATTGCGATTATAGATTTTATTGTCGTTTGGCACAAAAATCGCATGCTAAATAATGCTTGTAGTTGTACTGTAGAGCAACCTGTGTTTCTGAGTGTTAGTTTTTTTTATATAACAGTAAGCCTGCATCATTGTATACATTTTCTTTTTGGAACCAGGACTAGCCATTGGCTACGGCTCCAAGCAGTCTGATGATCTTTTGTATTGTATAATTTAACAAATAAAACAAAATTTAAAAAATATTGTGATAGTGACTGATGCTTTTGTTTATGAAAAGAGAAGAGGTACGAGAATCGCATCATGCTCTCTATAGGTAGGTCTTCTCAATTGGGCTACCGGAATTTATCGCTATTTACCGAGCTTCAATGCTGGCATTAATTCTAGCAATGCGTACATTGGTGCATTGTTTAAAAGACTGCCTCTCTGTCTGTTCTGCCTTCGGTGCACCCAATTGATCAAATACTTTAGGGGCATTCTACTCGTTAATTCCAAGTAATTGCTAACAGCATTATGACAACATTAAAAGCCAATCAACTGAACTATCAAGTAGAGCTTCGTACACGCTACTCGGCAATCGATCACATTCATACTATCAATTAGGTGACATAAAAATGTTCAGAATACAGCCAACCACTATAGATAGCCTTCATAGATTACAAGAAGGTTCAGTAGAAATATCAGCAGTCATGCAGACACTGCGGAAACACGACGTCGAAAAGCACATATAAACACTGAAAGAAATATAAAATGAATCAACTGCAATTATTGTGCTCCGTAAAGAAAGCGGCAGAATACCAATCAAGCAGGGTACTTAAGAAGTGTAAACTTAAGGCCTCGTTTTCCTTGTTAGAAACAATATTGTTTTTAACAAAGGGAACGAGCCAATATACATGAGAACTGACAAAAAATTATGCCAAGGTATAGGTGATAATATTAGAAGCAATTGTAATGCATATGTGAAGAAAGAGAATTAAAAATAACTTGCCTTGGGCAGAAGCGAAACCTTCGACCTTCGAATAACTCGTCCGAGTCCAACGGAGCTACCACGGCGGCCATCCCGACATCCACTTTATTGGGTATGTATGTCCAATAAAGGTAGCAGCGTCAGTAAGCTCCGTCTGTTGCCATTGTAGCGAGTGTGAGGGACTCATATGGGCAAAAAAATGAACACAAACACAAAAAACTACACAAACAATGCACAAATTTTATTTGCCCCATGTGAGTGAGGGCTGGCATCACTATTTCTTTCGTAACTTTGTCGTTTTCTGTAGAGATCTAAGGTAGGCGTGGAGCATTTATCCATCATTACCAAAGTATTGACATGAATGTTTATATACAGGTATTCTATAGATAAATAATGGACTTTAGTTTTTTTATTCAAGAAGAGAGCTTTGAACGCGCTGTGCTTATTTTTTTTGACGAACCCATTAAATGCTGTTAGCATTCTGCTGTTTACTTTAACTATAAAGAAGTGCATTTCAAACCGCATACTCTTGTTAATAGTAGTGCGTTATAAAGTGACAACAAACTAAGGTGCGGCTGCGGTTTTACACCAAACGTTGCCTGCTTGTTAACTTTTTAGCGCTACTCTTGTAAGATTTACAGCAGTCGACTTCACTGTCATGCAGCTAAAACAAATGGAAAATAAGAAACAGCGTTGTGAAACAATAAAATAAAGAATTGTAAAGAAATCAAGCAGAAAACCCAAGCCACTAAACAAACCAACGCGAGAATGTAATGTTCACTGGTAAAAGTTAACTTTACAGTAAAATGTTAACTCATGGAAAGTATAGTCCAAGTTGTACCCTTGATACAGAGAAGCACACATCACTTCACTAATAACTGCCCATTTCATCTCATTACGAGTGCTTGTCTAGTCGTGAGTTCGCAGAGAAGTAATTTGGTAAGGTGTTTGCCACTTGCCGTATATGCTTTCTAAACCATGGAGCAAGTAATCTTTAGGAGGTAAATGAGTACGTCGTTTGCGTACTTCATGTATTCCAGACGATTGTGACCAACGTTGTCAATTTTATGTCCACAGGACCCAGGTGAGTTAAAATGGTGCAACCTGTGGAGAAAACTATTTGTGTATGCTACTGCCTGTCGAGGAGGCCTGCCACTACTAAGAAATTTCGTCCTGCATCATTTTCATATATCAATGATTGCTTTTTTGTGTACTTGACAAAGCAAACTCATTATCTCTTGGATTATTCAGGAATAAAGTCATTTGTTCTGCATATTACCTCCATAAGGTCACTTTTCTGCTACTGTTTCCGAATAAACAAAATTATTAACCCGAGAAAGAAGCCATCAGCCCACGTATTACTCATATCGCAATGACCGTTTGCCTCTCCAGAGTATTGCTCTGTTTGAGATTTATCATTCGTCCGGCGAGTGCAGTCCGGAAGGCCTTTTTTTTGGCGCAGCAAAAAACTAAGCGCGTCAGTTATGAATGTGAGTGTATCCTGCCTTTGTGACGGGCCGGAAGTCTGACATGCTCCATTTCTGTGTGTACTCGTGGTTTGCCTAAACTAGCGAATGCTCGTCGCAGGGCACAACCGCATGACAGTAACCGAGTGGTCCAGTGGCCGCTTTCGCGGTTTGCTGTGCGTCTACGTTTTCTGCCTTCCGGACCTCTTTCGTCCGACGAGGCACTCCGTTATCGGCGCAGCTTCTGTTTCATCTGCCGTGAGACTTACAGGGGCGATTTGTATACATAACCACTGTTCGGAGAAAAGCGAGCTACGCAGTGATCCCCTAGGCAAATATAAACGGATGACCGAGTAACTGCTATCCGCCAACGCTATAAGGCACTCCTTGCCAGATCATCGATCAGGACGACTATAAGCCTCCATGGCGATTGAGGCCGGCAGACGCGCTCGCTTCTTCGTATAAGGCCTTCTGCTCGCGATGTAAATGTCGGCCGCTGGCGCTCTCTTATCTCGGGCAGTCGCCTGCGGTGCGGTGCGGTGCGCCTTTTGCGGGATGTGACCAAGTGGCCTCGTTGTAGAGGCAGATTTGCGTTAGATTTGACCTCAGCTGTGACAGCCTCTTCCAAGTTTCCTGGGAGTGCTGCAACTTACCCCAAAATTTACGGTAAAACGGAATCTAATGGTTTTGTGCCCTTCTCTTCTCATGCAGATTTTTCACACTATCTGGCACCCTGCGTTCAGTCAGTGTTTTTATGATGAGCGTATTGGCCAAGGAGTAGAATAATTGTGTTCGAGTTGGCCTATGGTCAAGAACATATACACTTTTATGAACATTTGTGTTAAGAGATGAGCTTTTAAATGTTTTTGTGGCACCCGGTATTGCAAACACGAATGATCATCATCATGCCCCGCAATGCGTTAGCTTCTTCCTCTTTAAATTGTAGTTTGCTCCCACAGTCTCCCTGTCTGTTGTGCATGGTGTGATGAGTGGGAAGGCGTGTCTGTTACGTGACTAAAACCACGCATCATTCAGTTATGTGAATGAAATAACGCAACATGGCGTAACATGTAGTCACATGACATCTTCCTACTAAAAGCCACGTAGCAGCTTGTCACGTGCCAAAAATGCCATCGCGTAACAGGCAGTCTCGTGACATGTCTAGCCACGTCTGGCGGTACTTACTTGTTATACTAACAAAAATTTTGCATTTATAGCAAAAGTTTGCATTGCAAGAAAATCTTAGGTCAACCACTACTTACGCTGGTGATCGCGGCCATTTTTTCCATAACAATTGATAACGCAGATATGGCTACACAACAGACTCACGCACATTTTTTTCTGAGCTTCTGTATGAAGTACGCGAATGAGAGATTTAGTAGACTACGTAGCATGAAATAAAGTACAAAAAGAAAACAAATAGGTTTTACGTTCAAGATTGTTTGCATTCTAAGTAGCAAAGATAATCTCGCATAAAATTAGCAATTTGTAGCGTTTCGAGTTTTCACGTTTTCTGGTGTCGATTTCACGTTTTCCGGCCTTAGTAAAGAACGATGGTGAATCTCGCTTGCAACAGCTGCACTTAAGCGCCTGTTCGTTGGGTGATCGGTTTTCATCGAACATAAAGCAACGAAGACGGTGGTGCATTGTGAATTTTTTTTGTTCACTTGCCCACGTGCAGAAGTTGCAGGGAAGGGATATGAGCAGCGCCAGTGGGTTTCTCGTGGGTTTCTCATTGCGATGGCCCCCTTTGCGGTGACGCTGGCGATCTGCCACTCCTCAGAAAGAAAAGCCGCCTAAAAGAAAAAGTGCATTTGGAAACAGTACACAGAATACATGATTGATGCGCCTTAGTGAAGGGCTCTAAATTTCGACCATGTGGGGTTCTTTAAAGGTTCACTAAAGTCAAATAACAACTTTTGTTAGAGTGAAAGTTGTATGTGACAACGTTTAAAACGACCATATTATCAAGGGAATTGCCCTACTTATTGAGAAATTAAGGTAAATGCACAAGAATACATGGCCGAAGTAAGACACTCTCAAAATGATGCCGATGACGTCAGGCAAACCGCCTACAGTTAATCACAAGTAATCGAACTAGCTGCGTTAATTAAGGAACCTTCTGTGATCAAGAGAAGTAATAAAGTGCTGCTTGGTTGTTTCTACTTGGTTCGCGGAAAAAACAACCGCCGGGCCTTACTATGGGTAATGGCGCAAGTGGTTGAAAAGTTCAATATTCTCCTTTTTAATCTGGACAGGTTGTGTCATCTAGCGGGGCCCAATTGAACCAAAACACGTCTGTAATCTAAGAGCCAACGACACGAACTCGTTCAATTGCCGTAGTTTCTGCTGTGGCTTCCGCTGCGTTCGATCCGCTGTACTACAATCCGCGGTCGGCAGCCACATGTTAAAGCCGAGCAACGTTGTGCACGGCAACAGTGACATCACGCGGTACGTTGAGGCGGGTAAATTGAAGTGCGCTAACCTCTTCTTTTAAACATTTATTTAAAAAAGCCTCATGCAGCCCACTTAAACACAATATTATTTGAGGATAAGCCCTTCTTTGACACAAAAATAACTACGAGGTTTCTGGACTGCTATTTCGACAATCATTGTCGACTTAGTAGTTGCCTTTAGTGTCCCTTTAAGGCGCTTGCAGAAGTCGAGCAGGTCTTCGATGTAGCTTGTGAAGCCTTCTCTCTGCAGCTGCGCACGCCCCCGGAGACGCCGTTCAGAACGGAGCTTGCGCATCTCGGGACGACTGAAAACATCGACAATTCCTTGCTTAAAAGCACTCCAAGTGGTGGTTCTTGAACCATAGGCTTGCAACCTCTTTCAGCCATGAAGTTATGAAAGTGCAATTCCAAAGTGTCATTTCACTTGTTGCTCGCACCCATCTTTTCATAGGTCGACAGCCAGTCTTCGACTTCTTCTTTATCGGTGCCCTTGAAAAAAGTAGATCGCGCACTAGTAGCACGGTAAGCACGATGGAAATCGGAGGCTTAGTCTGCGTCGTGACTTCTGGCTGGGTGTTTTCGTCGGGCATTTTATGGGCGAGCGGACAGTTGCCTGTTGCTGAGCTCCATGCTGAATACCCTGTCCTTCACCACTACTCTGAAAAGGGCTTTGTTGGTACAAGTATATCACTTGGGCAGGAGGCTTACAGAGGCTGAGAGGGGGTGGCGACAAAGGGCACAGGAATCAGAGCGCGGATTACAACAGCTCGAGTTCGGCTCTTCAAACTCTAAAAAAAATATGGTGTAAAAAAGGTGTCTTTTTGTCCCACAACAATAATCGTCATCAAGCGTGCGTGGGCTTTCTTTCTTGAAAACTCGGCGCTGGCCACTTTTCTATAGAGAATGCAATGTAACCCTGATAATGGGCATGTCGATCGTGACCGGAATGTACCGGGAGCGGGGCGATAGCGCAAGGACGGAACGCAATATAGATGACGATTATTGTTGTGGGACAAAAAGACACCCGTTTTACTCGTCCTTTTTTCAGAGTGCACTCTAAAAAAGAACGAGTAAAAAGGGTGTCTTTTTGTCCCACAACAATATTCGTCATCTATATTGCGTTCCATCCTTCAGCTATCGCCCCGCGCCCGGTACATTCCGGTCACGATCGACATGCCCATTATCAGGGTTACATTGCATTCTCGATAGGAAAGTGGCTAGCGCCGAGTTTTCAAGACAGGATCCGCACGCAAGCCTGATGACAATTATTGTTGTGGGACAAAAAGACACCCTTTTTACACGATATTTTTTTAGAGTGTTCAGGCTAAAGTGGTGGCCCATGACGGCATATCGCTGCTCCTCCTCCTTACACATGGCATGTATGATGTTCCTTTAACGAGACCGTTTACCCTAATTTGGGGCTAATAACCTCGCGGAAATCCCGGAATGTGCCCATGTAGGCTGGGTAAAAAAAAAAACTCGCCCTCTACGGCACTTCTCAAAAGTACATAACAGTAAGCAGAGACATATCAGTAGTAATTCTTATGCTTGAAACTTTAGTGGGGCTACAAGCAAATCAATCGAATTTTAGACTTTCGAATAATTTAGTCCCGGTGAAATGTTCGGTTACAAATGAGTAGCATACAATTTGAATAGCATAAAGATTTATAAGAATGTAAAGCTGGCTGTAGCACTTTTGGTATACACCAGATCAAAGCTAGCGCAGTGTGTGCTGCCATATTTAAGCTGCCGTTGCACCACCTGTCGCAAGCATGGCGAAGCAACATCCTGAACTGCCATGCTAGCAGACGCTTCGTAAATGAAACGCGAAACTACCCACCCCGAGTGCGGCCGCAAATACGTTTTTTTTGTTTTCCTCTTCTGAAAATCTGTGCTTTTTTCTTGTGAAACATCTAGAAGACTTTTCTCAACAGTCCTGAATGTCTACAGCATGTGCATTGCAGACTGCTAAAGTAACTTCGTCAAGTACGCACTATTGCAATAAGAAGAAATTTGAGCCGCGAAAAGTGGGGCTTTCAGCTGATTCTAACTGCTAAATGCTTAGAGGTGCTAGGCAACACATGCCTTCAGCCGTCGTCACAGTAGCGCTAGAATCCTGATCCGGGTGGAGCTAATGCACCGAATGTGGTTATCATTTGCCAGTCAAGCCTGGCACTAGGAACGCACTCGTTGTTCGAAAGTGCCAGCCAGAGCAACATTTTATAGTGCAATGGTGCAGCCAACAGGAAAAACAGATTCACCTAGAGATAGGCAAGGCGTGGATGTCACAGTCCGAGTGAGTTGAAAGCCACGCTTCCGCTGTTAGCGTTTCTTCGCATCGCTATAGTACTCCCTTACAATTGTCCTAAACCTGCGGAGTGTGTGCAGGCGCGCAACGCCGTAAGTCTTATTATTGGCGTGCGGTCTTTGAAAGAGTGTCACAATGATTTGAGGCTGCAACTACACCCATACTGCACACAACTACTGAGGTAAAGTGAAATAGATGTTCTCACGCTTAAGTAGACGCAATAAGTGTATTACGCATACGCATTTACTGCGCTGGAAGGACTCGCTCTCTAAATTTCGTGCCGACTGGTTGTGCCCCCGCGATCTGCGACAACAGCGCAGCTCTGGCCGACTGGGCTCTCTCTACGACATCTCCTGCTGCCGACATGAGCTCTCGCTGAGTGGTGTCCCGTCCTCGGACTCCTGCGACCGTGTCCATCTTTCCTATCTCCTGTTTACTTCCCTCGCTCATTGTCCCTGCACCTCGCTCTCTCCTTCCTCTCTCTATATATACCTTTTAATTCTATGTTTTTATTCCCTTCTTACTCCCATACCTTGTGAGCTACTGTTGAGGTTGGTTGGTTGGTTCCTCAACACCTTGGAGCCACCCACCTAGGGGGATTGTCCATGAATGGGATGGTACCTTGCTTTTTAAATTAATTCACGTTTTGAAAGGGAGGTTTGGATTCATTAGGTAATACAGGTAATAATTTAAAATTGTTAGATTTCTAAACAAACAAAGAGAACTTTGAAAAGAAAAACATAATAAACACACAAAGAAAAAAAAGAATTATATACATAAAACAACAGAAGTGATATATTTTTAGCATTCCATTGTTTTATATTCTCTTAAGAAATTTGTAACAGCAGTAAAAACGCTCCTGTGACTGAATCACCTAAGAAAGGGCTGGAAGTTTTTAAGTTGATCGTAGTTATCTCCTGGAGCCGAAGCTAAGCGTTTTTCACTGCGGAAGGTAACCTGTGCAACCTGAAAACACCGCACGAGCATGATTCCCGCATCGTGTTGTAATCTTCATAGATTGGCCTTAGCAATATCTTCCTCTAGTGCCGATTCACTGATTGCTTCACATTGAAAGACAGCGCAGAGATGCCCAGACGACTTCTTGTAAGCGGGAACAGCGTAAGCAGGCGCTTTTTGTTATTTTAAAGTCACAGAGTGGTGACTAGCAGAGTTAACGTTGCATAGTATATATCTATAGATGTACGCCTGGCATTTCAGAACAAAATCACAACTAGGTGAAATAGTATGCCGCCTGGAGTCTACGCGTGTGAATGCGAAATAGGCGTGTTCCAGTCTGTATAGGCCTGGGCTTTTTGTGGCTCGCACTTGGCTGGCGCGGTGCTGCGCGGACTATCTCCGTCAATGGGTGTAGCTTGGCGCAGATGGTCGCGGTGTCTTTTTTTCTTTAAGAGGAAAAGAGAGAGAGAGGAGACTAGTACGAGGACTGCTTACCTTCGTTCTGAGGAGGTCAGTGCGGATACTTTGGGATACCACATGCAGCCCCCACCACGTGCTGGATGAAATGGTGGCTGCTCCTGGGTGCATGCACCGCTTGGCAGGGATAAACCTAAGTGGTGCGCATCTATGGCATGGTTGTCGCTCTGCAACGGCTGAGAGGTTTTTTTTTCCAGGGCGGATGGATGAATGTTTTACCTTTAGCTTTACGAGATTCGCTGTTAAAATATGGTATATTTTCGAGCATTCAAAAACCTTTTGAGCTCTTGTTTACACGTTACCGGGCAGAACGATTGGATTTAGGAATTGTTGCGTGTGAAAATAAGGAATGACTAATGGTCTGTTCACTGTAACCAAGACGTTATTTCTGTGAATCCAATTTTGGTGCGACTATTGAGGGCAGTAATAAAATAATGCCTTTGCCAATCACTTAATGAATATTACAACGCAGGCCCAGGCACTCGCGTTTCACAGGCTACGAGGAGACAACAGTATTGAGGACACAGTGATCAGTGCAACCTATTACGTGGGCGTTTAGTTTCCAATAATCGGCTGCGCTCTGAAGTTTTTCTGTGGAAATATATCACAAGTGGGCCTCGTTTTTTTCTTTGTGACATCATAAACAAAATAAAACGTTATACGGTATATATACAACTATACTCAACCACAACTTTTTGAGGCAGCACAGCCAAAGCTACGTGGGCGGAGCTTCTGCACATGTGTTATAGCGCCAAGTCCACTTTCGTGTGATTTTGGTTTCGGTTTCACAAGTGCATTTAACATGTACTTTTCGCACGATCAACATGCTATAAATCTTACATTTATATGAGAAGAAATAAATAAAATGTTCAATTATAAGGGAAAGAACATGAAACTTTTTTGATGTGCTGAGGTTTATCTTAGAGAAAAGAAAAACGATAGCCGAGCAGATGCTGGGTGACTGGAACAAAGTAAAGCCAAGTAATCGTTTTTTAAATTTTGGTGCATACTTAGTTGGCACCATTGTTTTTCTTCTTTTAGAGACGCAAGAGCTTTCTAGAGGCGCTTACGTTATTTTTTAGGAGACGCGAAGGAAACGACGGGAAGCAAAAATCTTGGCACCGATCAGACATGGGTGGCCATCTGACGTTTGTAAATTTAAGTGAAAAAAAACGCAAACATTTACTCGACCAAGAATGCTGTCATTGTATAGGCAACAGGGTAATGTACATGAACGCGTCTGTACCCAGGAAAAGCACGAGAAACGACTCCCTCTGTAGAAACCGACAGGAGTGGTGTTACGGTATTCTATCAACAATATTAGGCAGCTGAAACACTGAACAGGTATGCAACGCAATTTAGAAAAATGGTTCATTGGCTTTACGTAGAGTTTACAATCGCACTCTTCCTTCCAAGCAGCTGGTGTTGCTGAAGACTGACAGGTCTCCTATGTCACTTTTAAGGCAGCTATAGGGATTAGAGTCACAGTTCCACTGAAGATATCACTTGCACACAAATACTCCATGATTGCATGTGCGTGAAACAATATATTTCACGACGCACCACTGTCTTCGTTTCTACCTTCTCGATGAATGCACATCACCTGACGAACACGCACTCATACTCGCTTATAAGCTTCGATCTGAACATGCTGGACCCGAGCGACGCCACCGTTGTTTACCGAATGTGAGCTCCAGCTTCACAGATAGTTGGTTCAAGAAGAAGGTAAAGCTACCATGGGTGTCACCCTGCAGTTACCGGTGAAGAGTGGAGAGCATCGAACACGCTGCGTGTAAACATGGAGCCTTTCTTCTAACGATTAAAAGCCTTTTTTCCCTTTTGGCCCGTCTCGTACGCTAACATATGGCGCAGTCGACGTCCGAAACCAGCTATAGTCATTTTGCCGCCAAGTAAGTCGCCGTGCCTTCGACCAAACGTTCTCGTAGACCAAGCCTAAACAGCCCGGTGTGTAAACGATGATGTCGTTCATTTGATGAACTGGCAACACGCCAAGACCTCACCACCGTAAGTGTACAGTTAATTCGAACTGAAATGCAACGCGCAATCTCTCCACCAACGGCAACAAGGAGGAACTCATCGACCGAACTTTAGTTGATATCGCTAAATATCCACCTCTAGCTCACGAAACCGAGCCAAGCGCGTCCGACATTTCAACGCCGCTAGCGTCCACGCAAGCGCCTCCTATAGCTATGTCCTGTCTTACGTGACACTCAGTAGGGAACATGACACGTGTGGCGGCCTTTCTCACCAGAATATGGTCGTTATGACGACAACGATGGCGAGTCATTTGAACCAAGTGCATATGACAATGCTGCCGAATCTCTCAGCTTCGCTGCCTACCTTCAACGAAAGTGGCACCCTGACATTAAAGATCTAGATAGAAGAGCTGGAGTGCGTTCAATGGCTTGCAGGATCGGAAGACGCGACTCTCCTTGCCATCGCGCAAGGGAAGCTTCATGGAGTCGCAGCAGACTGGCATGCCTCAACAGAGCGTCAGTTTACCACCTGGACTATCTGGAAAGCAGGACTCCGAAAACAATTCAGTGAGCAACTTTCAAATAAACAGAGCCAACAGAAGGGTCACCTTGCAAGTAAATGTACTGCATTAAAGCTTCCTTCGAATGACAAGCAGACAGTCCCCAAAGACCAACAGCATTTGTGGGTCACGTCAACAACACCCTGTACGGATCGAAATTCCGATGTGCCGTGGTTCCTGCTGAAGTCAACGTAGTGGGGGAAATCAGTGCCTTTCCTGAGAGTGGCTCAAACGTCACCATTCTTGCAACAAAACTAGCAACAAACCTTAAAATTGAGCCGTTGACCAAACCACCTTTGATCCTCGTCGGCGGAAACTTCATTGTACCTGAAGGATCTGCCTTTTTAAAAGTTACCATTGGACCACTATCTGCAATTGTCGAAGCAGCCATCCTTGAACGGAACGCCCTTCCTTTTATTCTAGGCGAAGATTGGTTTTACGCAGCTCAAGCCGAACTCCACTTCAGACTTCCCAAGTTACCTGTCATTTGCCAGCCATCTACCAACGTCGTTGTGCAGTGCAAAGAAGAACTACTGCCAAGGATGTCAAATGCAGTAATTTTGACGCGTCTGCATTTTCACGTTTTGACCTCTTGCGGTCAACAGCCGAGCCTCTCCGACTCGAGTGCCTGACGAGAACAAACCCCTGTGGATCCAGCTCAACAAAACTGTCCTAGTTCATCTCCAAACATCATGTTCCACGAGCCAACTCCAGACAAGCTCATCTAGCCCATTGACTTCAGAAGTGCCACGTTCATCGCCGCTCCAGAACACTCCTATTTCGAAAACGCTACCCCTTTTTAAACCTTTCCGCACGAGCGAGTCCTCACAGCACAGCTACAGAAAGTTGCTTGGACTGCATCCTAGCGAAGCGTGTGGCACGGACCTTGCCACCGACTATTCGCCGTCTGAGAATGACGACAAAATGGACACTGTAGCTGCTCCCCACTCTAAGTGTGACATAAAAAGTGCGCAAGGAAACAAAGTATTCGCACAGGTGATGACATCAGATGATCTTCCGCCAGTGCCCCAGACTGCAGAGATGACCTGCCACGTGTCCGTCACATTCCCAAAGATATTGAAGCCTTTAAAGGTCTGCGAAAAGCAATTTAACGGAATCAATGTTGCGCACCTTAGCAAACATGCTGCAGTGCTGTCAAACTGTTGCGCGATGCCGATAGTGGCTAAGCCAACGCTTGCCCTTGTGCGTATAACACCAGAAAACCGGAAAACTAGAAACAGCAAAAAACGAGAAACCTTCATGGCTGATGCTCCTTAATGTTAGTGCGAACACTCTTGAACATAATATTTACATCTTTTTGGATAATTTTCATTATGCTATGCAGCGTACAAAAGTTAGCACTCGTAGACTACATGCACAAGCGTAGTAACAAAGAGTGTGCTAGGGCTTCGTAGCCCTGGCTGAGCTACCCCATAAAGTGTTCGCCGAGTATACGTATACATAATAATTTCTTAGCAGGAGCACCCTAATGAGTGCTCCTGTTAGAAAACAAGGAGACTGAGAAAATAGAGCTGATTGCAGTGGGTTTTACAAAGGAGCTGGCTAACATGACCGCCATGTCAGTCCTTCAAAGACACTCTTAGATAGCTTGACATCGAGCTTCATAGGATCATTAGATAGCTTCACATGGTAGCTGGTTTCTGTTGAGTAAAGTTGTTTGCATAAAAAAAGTGATAAGCTGTTCATTGTGCATTTCTGATACGAGAGACCCTAATTGTCTTTCAGTGACAAGTAATATTGACAGCAAAATAAGTGAGCAGAAAACAGTCAGTGCAATGAAAACCACGTGCGTACTATAATGCCTAGCATGCATCAAACTCACAAAAATAACCGTTAGGTTTTCATATTTTGCATGGTATAAGCACAATAGGGTCAACTTTTCTAGTACATTACACCGTGTGTGTCTCATAGTCAGCAATCATACTATTCAATTGACGAAGCACTACAAAAACCTAAGAATTGAAAATGCAAAGTCACTGGAAAAAACCTTTTTATTATAATTCGCATAGGTCTTTATCGTACACCATATATTTCTCCGGCCCACAAAGTAAGTGGAATGCGAAAAAGCAAAGGGATTCAATCTTGTGCACTTCTCCCGCTTTGGCCCAGAGTTCGCAGCCTGGAACAATATGGCGAGTTGTGTTAAACGCCATTTTGAGCAGGTCCTTATAAGTCAGGCACTTTGAAATTTCTCGAAAAAGCTTACCGTTATTCCTGTGTGGAACTCTGAGTACTTCGCAGTTGTTGTACTCCGTGAAGGCGACAGGATACTCCACGAATTTCTCCCGTGCTATCGCGCAAAACAGAAAAAAAAGACATTTTCAAGTTTTCCACATGAAAGGAATGTGGGCTGACTTGCTCTAATCTCACTATAACCGCAAGCACGCATTTTCGTGAGCTCTTATTTTGGCAGCTGTCACATGGTCTCTTTGAAAATGCCTGTTAGTTTCAGTCACATATAAATGCGGCGTTCACTATAGTGTGACAAAAAGTGTCTTGCACGAAATCTAAGGAAAATATTTGGAAAGAAAAAATAGGTACTAGGCAATTACTGCTTAGGTGACGTCATTTGGTTCATTCTGAACATGATTCTCGTTCAGGGAAAACAAAACGTCTATTAATACAAAGGTGCGTTATGCCGTGGTTCAACAAGACTTCAGGGACGTATTTCCTTCGCAGAAATGGCGTGAAAAATTTGTGCCAACAGATGTCCAAAGAAAATATTCTGTAACTGGTAGAAACACCAACGTCTCTGGGTCCGCGAGAACAGAGGACAATCACGCACGCTAGAGGGTTAGCAAACACACCTTTCATATTTAACACTTTTCTCGCATGGTACTCTTGGTCGACGGGGTGGCGTCGCTCTCTGGAAGTGGTAAAGTGAAGTAACGCATCACGATCATGGCCGGAGTGATTATATTCTGCATTTCATTGCTGGTACGAGACTGTCTAATGCAGCGCATTTGTGATTAGAAAAGCCTCGTTTTGTTAACGCCTGAACTCAACGCGAGGCGGGGCCCTTAGCCTAAGTGTTGGCCTTACTCGTAGCATTCATGCCACAAAAAATTACAGCCTATTAACGGAGTGAATAATGATAAGTGGGGCGAAGCGTTCGTCCTTCCGTTCGTCTTTGCGAGCGTCTGTGCGTTCATATGTGTGTCCGTCCGTCAGTGGAGGCGTCCATACGTCCGCGCGTTCGTCCGTAGTGCGTCTGTCCATGCTTCTGCGCGTCTATCTGTCTGCCTGTCCGTCCATCCGTCCGTCCGTTCATCCGTCTGTTTGTCTGTCTGTCTGTTCGTGACGTGAACGAAGGGAGCAGACTTCAGGTCAAAGATGAAACTTCTTATTCAGGCCGAACTTGTGGCCATGCAAAAGGAAAGTCAGATTACAGCAAGACCCTGGCACTGATAGTTCCGAACAGACCGTCGGCCATCAATCGATTAACCGACTAGCGGTGATGCGCGTCGGCTTTTGCACACGTTCCGTCGAATATTTTAGCGTTATTGCTAGTGGCCACTTAGGTTCCAAAATAATCTCTAATATTTGCGAAGTGGGCGTAATCTTAACAAAGCGATCTACTACAGCCTCGAAGCTTCTTGAACACCGTAGGCACGGTTAGCACTGAACAAGTGTAGCAGGGCGATAGCAAACTTGAAGAAAGGATGTGTCAATATCCTCACTCAGTTGTAGTTTGAATGTACTTCTATGAGACAGTCCATTCTATTATACTGCTTGGGAGATGGTGCCGCATACGCCCGATGCGAGACACGGTTAAACTAAGAAGAGCTTTGCTCCCAAAAAAGCACACTAGCTCTGCGACGCACACATTCCCAGCTTGACAACACCACGTTCTCTGCTTATTCCCACTACTATAAAAATCTCAGCTGGGCTACTGAGCACACACGAGGCGTATTGCGTTCCTTTCTCGTGTAGCCGGGGTGTTCAATAACTTTTTAGGATGCCGCGGGATGGCGACTTTAGCCCCAATTCTGTATCTATTCCATCAGTGACACTCTTTTGGCTGCCCCACCTTCTTTTGAAGACGGTAGTATTTCTTGGGATGCTTCAACACAAAAAGTTTGGCCTGTCTGTTTGTTGGTGTCTGTCTGACAAATGATCCAGCCACCCGGTTTAGAGGAAAATAAATAAAAAGAAGAGACAGGAAGGTTAACCTAGAAGAACTGGTTTGCTACTCTGTACAGGGGTGGGGAAATGAGGATCAGAAAAAGGATGGACATAGAGAGATATAAAATAAATTAGGAAAAAAAAATTGCCCGCAGCTTCCCTCGGGGGAACACTGAGGAGGATGCGGAGCATATAATTGGTTAACGGGGTGTTAAAGTGCGACTTACTTGGGTCGATGGCTAAATTGGTTAACGTGGTTGTGAAATGGGGTGTTAAATTGCGACTTACTTGGGTCGATGGCTAAATTGGTTAACGTGGTTGTAGGAGGGGGTGTTAAATGAGTGAACACGTACACACGTATGCGAAAGGGCGGCGCTGGTCGAAGGGACGTCGATCATTGTGTTTGTGGATTCGTTGGAATTCATTCCACCGCGACCTTGGACGTCGACGCGCCGTACAAACCAACCGACGAGCGGCAACTGAGCGAGCGAGCGCCGACCTTGAGTATATATACAGCACGACGGCGCATGCACTGTCAGCTGTTGAATGTTCTCAAAGCGCGACGCCACATGCGCGTCCACTGGAGAATCAGGAGAATTGTAGATGTCGAACGCGGTGTGTAGAGGAGGAAGGGTGCACAGATGGTGGAGGAGTGAAGCGCGCGGTGTGTAGAGGAGGAAGGGATGCACAGATGGTGGAAGAGTGGGCGACGGCGCGACGGCGCATGCGCGCGCGTCAGCTGTCGAATGTTCGAGAAGCGGTGCGGACGGCGCGGACAGCGCACTACAAGGCGCGAGTATAAGATGCTCCGCATCTAATACACATGCACACATATGCAGGATGTTCCAATCATAGTCGTTTGGAGAGGTTGGTTGAACGCAAGAATCGCAGGAGCGCCTTCACAGCCTTCTTCTGCGACATAAAGTTCTGCCGGTAGCGCAAGATTCTTTCTTTCGAAAGAGTCAGGTTGTGCAGTTCGTCTAGTGCATTGCAGAGTGACTGTCTCTGCGAGCAGTATTGTGGGCATTCGCACAGAATATGCCAAGTTGTTTTGTACTGCCACATTGGTCACATGCAGCAGTGTCAGCCGTTTCTGTGCGCAACGCCTACGCATTTGTAAACGCGACACCCAACCATAACCTGCACAGCATAGTAGCGTCTCGTCGGTGGAGTTCTGGAAGGATTCGAAGACTGAGAGTTTGGCCTAAGGTACATATTCGTGCATGGGTGAAATGTGACTCGTTTCATTGCGACGTGGTTTGCTTGTGAGCAAGCATGCGGAGTTTCCGTCCAGCGTATGTTCTGGAGAGTGGTGTTGTTATTTGATTGCTTTCATTATGGGCAGAACGGGTAGCTCGATTGGCTCGTTCATTGCGAATCATTCCAAAATGACTTGGAAGCACTTTAAAGGATATTTCATGTCCTTTCTCAAATAATTAGTGCGTATTTTCTGCAATCTCAAACACCAGTTGTTCGTACGGGCCGCGGCGTAAAGGTGATAGAAGGGATTTCAGTGCTGCCTTAGACTCTCTGAAAATTGTCCATTTTTGAGGCTGTTCATCAGTAATGAAATGTAATGTGCCACGAAGAGCAGTGAGCTCCACTCCCGTCATGTCGTAAGCTGGGATGTCTTGATTTTGCACGTTGTGGCGTTTATTAATATCACAAAAGATGCCGTTGAACTGTTGTGTAAAACAGAGCTGTCGATGTATACGTTTATACTGCCTTGGTACGTCGCCACTAACAAAACAGAGCAAGCTGCTTCAGAGCAGGTGAGGACATATCTGCTTTTTTTTCTGGATGCAGGCATAGTTAGCCAGATGTTAGCCTGGGTCAGACAACCAGGAGGAGTCGAAGGCCTGGCGGCGGGTGTGAAGCATATTGGCAAACAGTCACGATACAATAATACCGTCTGGCAAAAGGATGAACGTGGCCTGTCTGCTGTTAAAAAGGCCAGGTAGTGGCAGGCTTTAGCACTGCACTGGGTGACATTACCCAAGTCTTCCCTGCAAAGAACTTCAGCAGATTACAGATGTATATTAACCATGTTTTCATGTAGCAGACGTGATCACTCTATGATAGGTTTTTGTCAATTATGACGCCCAAAAACTTGTGTGATCGAACGTATGGTACAGTTTGACCATTGATGCTTACGGTGCAGTTATTCATAGGCTTGCGTGTAAAAGCTACTAGGGCGCATTTCTCGAAAGAAATTTTCAAGCCTTGATTTCACAGGTAAGGTAATGTTTCAGTGTCAGCTTTTTGAATTCTCGCTCGCAACTGCGGGCGTGTTACAGGCGATGCCCAAATGCAGATATCATCTGCGTACATTGATAGCCTGACTGTGCTTGGCAGATGTGCAGAAAGAGCCATTAGCGTAAGATTGAACCCCACAAGGCTGAGTACGCCACCCTGGGGGGCGCCATGGTGGCTATAATGTGGAGAGGTTTGACCGTCTTCAGTGCTCACAAAGAAGGATCACATTGACAGATAACTACGTATCCAGCGATACATCTGACCACCTACCACTACATCTTCGAGAGTGGTAAGGACTGCTTCATGCGTAATGCTGTCATACGCCCCTTTGACGTCTAGGAACAAAGATGCGCAAAGGCGCTTACTGCCTTTCTCGTGCTGGACTTAAGTGACCAGGTTGACTGCGTTGTCAATCGATGATTGACCACGCCGAAACCCTGCCATTGAATCTGGGTTGATGTTGTTGCTCTCCAAGTACCACTCAAAGTGTCCTAGGATCATCCTCTCCATAACTTTGCCTACACAACTGGCCAATGCGATCGGACGGTAGGATGAGAGCTCCAACGGTGACTTGCCTGGATTCAGAAGTGGGAATAGGTGACTTGTCTTCCAGCTTCTCGGGAGCGTTCTATCTTGCCAGGATTTGTTACACAACTCCAGGAGCAGGATTCTCGAGCTCTCAGTCAGACGACACAGGGCCTTATAGGAAATTCTATCGGGCGCTGGTGCCGAGGTGCATCAACACAAAGCTAGTGCTGCTCTGAATTCAAGGATGGAAAAATGCAATTCCATGTGGGAATCCAGTGTTTTTGGACAGCTGGTCGAGGGCAATATGCCACTGGGCACTACGAGTGGCCCAGATAATCTGGAACAAAAGTCTTCTTCCACGTCAATGTCGCGTCTCTGTTCAGAAAGTGCGAGAGCCCTGAATGGTGAACACTTAGTGGGTTTTGTGCGGAGACATCGTACAATCTTCCACAATTGTGATAAATGTTTGCTTGGGGGAAGCGACTCACACAAAGCAGTGCAACGTTTTGACAGCAAGTTTATCTATCCGGCGTTGAATCTTCTGTTTACGTCGAGTGATCCGTAAGTGTTCCATTGCCTTCGTGCGACAACATCTTCGTTCAGCACGCCGTATTGTTGCTCGAAGTCGTTGTAATCGATGTCAAATTCAGCAACTTTAGAAGAGCACGTGAAAGTGCTCGTAGTGTCGTGTATTGTGCTTTCATGATCTCTTCTATGTTGAGGGATCTTTTTGTTTGACATTGCTCTTCTATGCGAGACTGAAATTTCTATCAGTTCACTCTTTGAATGCTATCGCGTATCTTATCATGAGACAAACCCAGTTCAGCCCATGCCGAACCCCCCCCCCCCCCCCACCTTGATCTGGTGTCTGCGGTCACATTTGTGAGCATTGTCTATCACAAAACTGGCAGATACTGCGTACAGTGGAAATCGATGATATGCGAAGCACGAATGAGGACAGTATATGTGTCGCTTCAAAATCGGCACATCGTCACGAGATGAACGGATGTAGTGCACAGAAAACACAAGTAGACATGTTATGAGCACTCACGTGTCCAAATAAGATGCAAGTATGTTGTTATTAGTCGCGTAACAACGTCACCACTAACATTTGAAATACCACCAGCAGCAGTGGTAGGCATATAAATTTTGCCGTATATGATTTCCACCTCATGATTATTCTGTTTGCGCCTGACATTTGTGTGAGTTGTTCATTCGTGTCAAGTAATACCAAGTTTGGCACCTATGAAGCTAGCCAAACGGCCACGAGCGCAGCCTGTAGTCATGTTTTACATGACAAGTATGTCATAATTATCATATTTGAACGCGTAACTTACCTTCATCGTCAATTCGCTTTACTTAATAGCGGATTCGGTATATGTGAAAGTAACAAAATGGCTGTTCTTACATATGTTCTTACATGACACGCATTTCATGCTTATCATCTTTCATGCTTAGCACCAGTGACATACCATCGTCATTCATTCACGCCACATAATACCAAATTTGGTATAGGTGAAGCTAGCAAAACAGCCACGAGCGCACGATGCGAGCAGCCTTTAGTCATGTTTCACAGGACACGTATGTCATTATTATAAGTTTTGAACTTGTCATTTACCTTGATCGTCCGTTTGCGTGTCGTAATACAAAATTCGGTATTTATGAAGCTAGGGAAACGGCTGCGAGCGCATCGCGAGCGTGGTATGTATTCTTGTTCTTACATGACACGCGTGTTCTGACCATCATGTTTGCACTTGTCATATATCTTCGTCATCCAAACATGTTACGTGCTACCAAATTTGGTGCATGTAAAGCTACCGAAACGACAGCGAGCGCATGATGAGCGTGGCGCGTAGTCGGGACTTACATGGCATGCAAGTCATGGGTGCTACGTGAGGGCATGTCACTTATGTTCCCCCTGCAGTCATGTTATACTATACCAGTTCCGCAATACGTCATGTGAACGGAACTGCCGCAAGAGCAGTATCATTATGACATTTCTGTCATGACATTCTTGTCATGCATGTCAAAATTTCGCTGTTATGACTTGTCCCTTATTTTCATTATATAGTCATGTCATGCCATGCAAAATTTGGTATACATTCCACCATAAAAACGGCCAAGAGAGCTACTGTTCGCCGACGCATATATATATATATATATATATATATATATATATATATATATATATATATATATATATATATATATATATATATATATATATATATATATATATATATATATATATATATATATATATATATATATATATATATATATATATATATATATATATATATATATATATATATATATATATTGCAACAACGTAGTGAAAACGTCTTCAACTACGCGCATCGAATGCAACGTACCATCGGTGGCAATAAGAATTGGCATCGTCAGGCCTATCAAGTGCTATCTACACTGCCGCATTCCGTCTGATTCGTACCTCAGCCACTGCACTTGTGAAGAGCCACGAACTAGATGAGGAGTCAGACACAGGCAGTTCTGCCAATTAGACGGCGCTCTTCGTGATAAACTGTCGACATGAATGACACATCTGAATAACATTACGGATTGCCACACGGCAGATCTCGCGAGTGCTGTCATCTACTAGCTCGGTGTGGATACCGTGTTTTGATCGAAGATTGCGTTCCATCGCCCCACAAGGCTCGCAACGCTGGTAAGCGCCATACGTGTGACGTAGATTACTATGTGCATACGAAAGCGGCGCTGCTGTAGTCAGTATCGCCTTTCAATGCACCATTCAAACGGAAGTACAAATGACCATATGGGTGCTCATGTTACCCCATGGCCCATATCTAGGTTGTCTAAAGCTTTCATACGTACTGCAGAAACATGCGCTGGAAAGGAATGTCAGACACCCAAAGTTATTCTTTGCTTCTAAATTAAACCTAACACACATTTCAGCTGCTAGTTGACATGTCAACATGTGTGTATAATAAATCAACACCTCTATCTGTGTGCTATTTTAGTTGACGCTTGGCATCAAAATTGGAAAGAATCACATACGAAGTGACTGCACAATCTTATATGCATTGAGTGCGTCGGGATTGTAGAGTGTGAATCATACGCAGGCATGAAAACGAGGAACATTAATATTGGGTGAACCATCGAGTGATTATAACTACATCAAAAGACACGAATGTGCTCTGCAGACTACAGATCCCCCCCCCCCCCCGCCCTTGCCTGTTAGGATGTCATAAGCACCTCAGCAGCATAGTACTGGAAAGCAAGATGGCGGAATGTGGCAGCGTGTGGTAACCGCACACAGTCGAAATTGGCAGCTCAACCTCGCAAGCGCTTTCGGGCCATTTCAGCTGCCCAACAAATGCTCAAGCTTGAGCTGGGTCTACATTGCAGTGTTTTGGTTGATTTCTCTGAATTACTTCTGAAAATTTTCTGAAGAGACTTACCTCTACATTATTAGGCTAATATAATTTCGAATTTCCCTAATTTATATTAAATGCGAAGCATTTCTTTGCGTACTGCAAGCACTTTTGAAGTCTATCTATATATCTATCTATCTATCTATCTATCTATCTATCTATCTATCTATCTATCTATCTATCTATCTATCTATCTATCTATCTATCTATCTATCTATCTATCTATCTATCTATCTATCTATCTATCTATCTATCTATCTATCTATCTATCTATCTATCTATCTATCTATCTATCTATCTATCTATCTATCTATCTATCTATCTATCTATCTATCTATCTATCTATCTATCTATCTATCTATCTATCTATCTATCTATCTATCTATCTATCTATCTATCTATCTATCTATTCGATAACGTCTGGGTGCTGTCGGGATCACATCCTTAACTTAGCGGAACCAAACTTAGTATGCAGGGTTAAATGGATCACGATCATGACGCGCTGGTCAAGACATAAATAAAGGGACGATCCCACCACGTCGTCAAACACTTCCGGCCAGGCAGCTGCACATACCGGTGGGTGGGTATGTACCACTAGTATGCAACAGGTGATTGGCACTCGATATCTACCCAACAATGGCGAGAACACGCATATGCTATTTTAACGCGTGAGCGTTAAGAAAAAGCTGACATCGACAGCACTGACCCGTAAAAGCAAAGAATAAAGGCCAAGGTCCCAGCAGGAATCAAATCTAAGCATTCTACGTGACAATGATGCATTCTACCACACAGCTATGCCAGGTCTCGGAAGTACTTTTCAAATAGACCCTTGTGTTCGTGAACCGTCCAATTTGGTTGCTGTGCTTGCTATTTAATTTTATATACTCTAGATATGTGCTCCTATGATACAGCTGGCATGTCTGCTTAATGTTAATTGTCATTAGGTGCCGTGCGCTGAATTTTATTTGTTTAGCAGTTCCCAGAGCTGCGATTCTCGCGAGTTCCAGCGCTTCATATCAGCTTAACGTTTCTGGTGTTTCCCATACTCATGTTGCTGTTGGCGTCACTCTTTTCTCTCAAAC
The DNA here is from genome assembly GCF_043290135.1 of Rhipicephalus microplus. Taxonomy (NCBI): domain Eukaryota; kingdom Metazoa; phylum Arthropoda; class Arachnida; order Ixodida; family Ixodidae; genus Rhipicephalus; species Rhipicephalus microplus. The sequence goes on along the minus strand of NC_134700.1, from coordinate 93,935,526 downwards.
AACTGGCTATGTAAGCACCTGTTACTTCGACTTATGTCTGGGCGTGCAACATATATGCATATGGTTAGCATACTTTCATAACGTGTTGTTAAAGAAAAAAAATACGACACGTTCACATTCCTTGTGCATACTTCGGGTAACATTGGTTGTCAAGATGCATGAGATCTGTTGAATTTTTTTGCATCGACACTAAATTTATTTTGAATACAGTTCTGAGCGTCTTGACCTAATAATGAACTGATCACTTTGAACAACAATTGTTACTTCGAAAATAAGAAACCCTGCATCCAGGATTCGATACAGAATTTAAAGCTCTTGCTTCCCACTGATCATCATCATCATTATTATCAGCCGGATTACGCCCACTGCAGGCCAAAGGACTCTCTCATGTATCACCAATCAATCCGGTCCTGCCGCTGTGTTATACCTGCAAGTTTCTTAATCTGCTCTGCCCGCACAATTTTCTATTCTCCTCTTCAGGCATTTGTTTTCTCTAGAAATTCAGTCAGTTACCTTCATTGACCAGCGGTTGTCTTGCTGGCGGGTTACGTGCCCAGACCATGTCTATTTCTTCTTGATGTCAACTACGATATCCTTAACCCTGGTTTGTTCTCTGACCCACTCTGATCTCTTCCTTACTCTTAAGGTCACATCTATCATCCTCATTTTCATTATTCGCTGCATCGAGCGTAACTCAAGTGCAACCCTCTTTGTCAGCTTCCAGGTTTCTGCTTAGTAGGTAAGTGCTGGTAAGATACAGTTGTTACGTACCTTCCTCATGAAGGATGGTGGTAGACTACCATTGATGATTTCAGAATGTTTGCCGAAATCGCTCCACCTTATCCTCTAGTTATTTCGCTCTCACATTTTACCTCCATGACTACTTCCTGTCCTAAGTAGACATAGTTCTTTGGAATGGCTTAGTGTTTAAAATGGCTAAGTAATAATGGTTGTTGGCGTATAGTGGATAAGGTCTTAGTGTTTATTGTAAGACAAGTATCCGGAATGTTAAAAGAGACACTCTTGAGTTATATAGCTTACACGGGGAAGTGGAAGTCTGGATGACGTCAGGAACAGGATACCCTTCAGTGGCTCGAACCCATGCGTATGCTGTTCTGTTGCTCCTGCGAAATCAAGAAACATAGCAGGCATTCGCGAAACATTGTGAAAACACCTGCAACGAATAATCAGCTATACCATCTGTGCACATGTTTCTAAAGTGCAGTCCACTGGCGGGAACGGTGGTTCCCCAATCACTGGCGCTAAATACAGAAACAATAACATCTAATATGTTGCAGTACTGTTTTAGCGATGACCTAACACTGTCAGAGAACAAACGTAATCATAGAGAAAGGTTCAACTATCGAATACATAGCAATGATAATTTATTGGTCTTATATTGTTGTGTAAAATACATTTTTATTCTGCCATACCAATAACGAGATTGTTACGCCTTCCATCGAATGCTTCTCTATACTTGACTAAGATGTCGGAAATAGAAAGCGAGCACATGCATATGAGTACTTGCGTGTATTAGGCACTATCGTCTACCATTCAAAAAGGTCACTACTATTTCTTTCATGTGGTCAGTACCTATCTTTGATCTGCAAATAAATAATCATGTGCCACAATGTGGCTGGAGAAAACTCAACGGCGCAGTTGTGATTCATTATCCTAGATGATGGTGTGCTTTTTTAAAGGCTCACTGTTGAATGCCAGCTGCCTTAAATCTCGTGTCATTGTATCTCACTCTACACATAGTATTTCACTCTTTTTTGGCCTGTTTATCTCTTATCTTCATTTTCAGTCCTCTCAGTTACAAGGCAGAAAAAATATTTGCCGCCTTGGCTACTTTTCATTTGATATGTTGTATGTGCCTTCTACTAATAATTTTTGAAAGCTCGCATAAAAACCCAGCTATAAAAAGAGACAAGACTTCAGATATTTTACTGGTGCAATTTTGGTCAAGCACCAGTGCATAGAACTATCGTGTCATATTTTTGTAGTCATAAAATTGAATTGAAACACGTAAAAAAACGAAACGTGTCATGGTATGTCCTACTGTAATTCTTACTTTGCAAGGGTAAATGGATCGATGTCTCCAACGGCATTGACGGTGTACTGGTCCTCTTCGTTTACAGAAAGCAGTTCATTGTAAACGCATTTCTTTTCATTGTAATATGGCTCGTACTCGTATGACCTCATGTAGAGATAGTACTTTCCGGGCACTTTTAGCGCCTGGAAAAAAGGGAGATAAAAAAAAAACAGGTTACGCTTGCACGGTTTGTGAAACAAACTTTTTACGGGACGAGATATTGGGCATATCATGAGCGGCACCAGCTAACTAGTGAGAAGAAGGGCACCGAATTCCAAGCCTGGTCAGCTCCGCGCTGGTTTTTTATACAAGAACAAGGACTGCTGCACATATATAGTAGGAGTAAAAAAGGATGTGGTGTGCTGGATTGAATATTAGAATTGAACATATATATCGAAATACGCACGAAGCGTAGTAAGACAGAGAACGTAACAATCACATCTATATGTTATACACAGTCTTATTTTGAAAAGCAACACACTACGAGGCTAGGGAGGGGACGCCGTGGAAGAAGACCTTCATATTAGTCATTTAACTAGATTGTAGTATTTATCATATAAATGAGCAGAAAGCATTTACAGTAGGTAAAAATATCATGCGATGTGTGGTGCCAGCTGGCAGAAAAAAGCTTCGAACTCGCCGTCATGGCCACGAGCTGCTCTGGTAAACACCTCAGGTTTACATGCACATAAATACATTATAAAGATCAACGCGATAGCTTATCAATAAAGCATCAGCGGCGTTTCACGAAAGTTTTATGTTTGGTCCTTACCAGCACAAAGCTTTCATTCGCGCCACTTTTTTTTCCGGATTCATGATAAATACTAAATACTGTGAAAACACTACAAATAACCTCCCTGTACCCTTTTTAGCTTGATACACATTTGGTTTTGGGTCAAGCTTAACAAGATGAGATTCTGACAGTGAATAACAGCTGAACCTCATTGAATTGCAAAAACAAGATAACATTCAACAGATCTTGAAGTAATATGTTGGCTCGGAACATCTTATTCGATAAAAAAATTATGCTACGTAGTGAACGTGGTAACAGATGCATGAAGTTATGATAAATCGGTACTGTCACTAAGACGAAAACAGCCTTTCTGGAAGTTGGCGATTCGTAATTTCAGAAGGACTCAACAAAACAACATGGACGATAAGCCAGGAACACCCAGTGCTAACTTCCAAATGAATCTAATCTGCCACTACATCTGATAGTGTGCTCACGGTATACATTGCGTATGCGTGAACGTAGAAGCTATAAAGAGTGCTATGCGTACAGGATGTATAAAAAAGTAACGATCCGCATGATGCTGCCGCCAAGAAGACAGGCTGATTGTCGGCAAGAGCCAGTGATGATGAACACACTTGTCGCCTATTTCCACTAATCATGATCAGCACACAACAAAGCACAAAAACACAAGAAATGACACTTGGGTTTCAGAGTTTTTTTTTTTTTACGCTGGTCGTGATAAGTATGTTCGAACTAGCCCAATTTACTATTTTATATATTTTCACAATCGCCTCAGACTCTGTGAGTTTTGTCAAGTGAAACGATTGCACGAAAGGTAAAGGAAAGTAGAGAGCCACAAGTGCGACAAGGAATTAAAAAAAAAGCTCCGCTGCCATTTTTTACTTGGCGTTCACGTAGCCAGTCACTGAGGCATCACAAGTTGCCCACTATTTTGCTTTGCCGCGAGAAAGCGTTAGGCTGTATACCACACGGTCGACACACCAAACGAACTTGTTTTAATGCTGCTTAGTGTACTTCTCGGGCGGTACGGCATCGGGACTCGTCAGCTTGCATAGCTTCCCGAGCTTGTTAAGAGCTGAAAACATAATCTTAATCCTTTCGTTCTGGGCAATCTTTTTCACGTTACGGGATATCCCGTCTATGTAGGGACACACCTATTTTGGTGAGCTTGCGGGAAGCGCCATCAGCTACCTGGTTTGGCGCAGAGGATCGCGCTTCTATTGATATTCGCTCCGCGAGAGCCACCGCAACGTGTTTGGGATATTCTGCCCAAAATGAACGTTCAGTCTGCTGATCAAAATTTGAGCCCAACACGTGGCAGCTAGATTTTCTCAGGGCATTATTAAGGCATAAACTAACCATCGTCCACTTAACAAGCTTGGAATTTGCGGGCGTATACGGCAAAGTGATATGTTGGCTGGTGGCTCCTATGAGAAACATGTGTAACTATTCTAAATGGTTAGTCTAAGGTCAAGGGAGCGAATGGGACCGTTCATCGACAGATCACGTGTAACGCGAAAGGCAACTAGGCATTTTTAAAGTGTGCCTAACTCTATCCTTGCTTCTAAAACAAAATATTCTGATGGCAGTCAATAAAAGTAAATAGGTCATCAGCCTATCTAAATTTCTTCAAAAGTGTGGTGCTTTGCACTTGAAGTAAATTGTCGTGAAACAAATATTCGGATCGCAGTCAATAAAAAAAAAATAGGTCATCAGCGTATCTAAATTTCTTAAAAAGTGTGGTGCTTTGCACCTGAAGTGAAATTTCATGTTTTCATCGGGATAAAATCAAGTCGCTAAGAATAGGAGCTACGCAGGAGCTAATACAAATACACCCCTTTCGTAAAAAGGATTGGCGATCCCAGGTGCAATACAGTATGGTCCCCTCTCTCGTAAAGAGTAAAGTGATTCCTTAACATTGATGGAAAACTCCAGGAATCCACCGTACAAATTAGATTATAAGAAATTGATTACTGTGTCCAGACTGTTAGCAAGAAATTAGTTACTAACAGGTAAAATACCCAGCCCATTTTTTATATACACGTCCAAAGGCTTTTGCCGAGCATCATTCTCTTAAACACTCGCCCTTAGGGACAGTGTTCTTGTGTGGTTTGGCTCTGAAGAGCACTTCAAGGTTATCCCGCGTGCGGTTGTGAACAGCCTTGGCTGGTTTTTATAGATCAACCCGTTTTCCAGGGCACTTTGCTGCCGTTTTAACCTTTGCCATCGACACACCTGTATGACAGTTCAAAGTAGAGTTGACAGCTACGAAAGCCTTGGCGTTCATATATGAAGGAGAAACCACTGCGAAATTTTTTCATTGTTTAGCTGCAACAACACACAGCAACTCGTCAACCAGGATAGAAGCCAAGCAGTTAACCGAAATCTTCGCTTTCACTTGTTTCAACTTTTGCAGTACTTTGACACCTTCCGAGACGCCGCGGCCTACCTGTGTTCCGTGTGGCAGGCATTTGACCACAGAGCCTCGTCGGGACTTTCAATTGCTTGGCCTGCATGCAGACGTACTGCCGGTGCACTGTCACTTTTTGTGTAATAACAAAACGATAAATATCCCATTTTACTCCCATGATAAATGCATCATGTTGGGATAACGTCATGTGGGTTTCTAGTGTGGGCTTCTTTTTTTACACTAGACTGTTGAACACTACATTTGAATTTCTATGATTCAGTAAGGTATATTGAAGTGTTGAGCAACCCCGAGAAATACGCTAAGAAATTTTGGGCATGACATCCTTATCATCGCACAGTGAAGTGCACATCATTCTGTAATACCGACGTCTGTGGTATATCGTGAATGCTAACAGTACGTCAAACTTTAAGTGCCCTTTATACTCCAGTTTAGTTGATGTAGCAGGTGAGCTCACAATAAAAACGCAGCTACTACACCTACAAAAACATGTCAAACCACCTCGTACCTAAGGGCTTAATGCCGGCAAATTGACAGTTTTGCTGCAAAGGCGAGTCAATGATCGTGATAGCAATAAATGAGAAAGTCACGCGCAGAATGGAAACCAGATCAAAACGTGCCCCTCGTTTCTCACGCACAAATAACGCACGAAACGTACCCACAGGTACATATGCACGCAAATAAGCTTCTCAGTTTTTCCTTCAGTGTCTCAGTTGTTACATCACCCTTTTCGCAAACGGAGAGTGTGCAACAATTGCAGCGACATTTGTACACCCGGCAACTACAATAGAATTGTTCTACGTAAGGCCTGAGGCCTGCCAAGACGTACGATCCTCACCTCCTCGCCACCGCGAGATAAGGGCACGCGATGGAGTGGCGCTACAATTTTCTAAGCAGAGCAAAGTACGATGTGGCGACGCACGGTCGTTGTGCCATCTTGCTGGTAGTGCTGAAAACACATGCCCCCCGAATGCCCCTCAGCAGGTGTAAGTGGTAGATATATATAGCTTGCCGTTTGAACGATGAAGGACCTGCTCCTCAGTAGCGCAGTGGTTAACACCTCGTATTCACGGATCAGAGGGGCCAAGTTTGACTACGCGGGGCAAAGTCTTTCTTGGGGAACTTGGACGCAAAAATTTTGGTCTCTCTGTGTGTACATTTGTCTGTTTGTCCGCCCAAACAATATCTCCAACGGCCAAAATCAAACCCCATCCGCAGTGCCCACCAATATTGCACAAGTTTGAGCCTTCACACTTGTGCAATTGTCAGTTAAAAACAATCATTGCACGTATCAGAGGCACAATAACAATACATCAATATTCTTTATATGTGCCTTTGTACTAGAGGAGGCAAACATAAGTTATTATAAGGACCGGAGCGTTTACCACGCTGCGTTGACAATGCAACGCTATGCACAAAAAGGCAAGTGTTTCCAACGCTTTGCTAAAACGACACGGTGGTGGCACCTGCCCTGGGCTTTGCGTTCTACACCTAATCACCTCCGAGACAGGCGCGCACGCTTTCCTTCGTTTTCGAAGATAACTGCCAGATAGCGCTCGTGTCTCACGTGCCTCGATGAGCTAGTTTCGCTTCGCTGCACGGATCGAGGCACTTTTACACAGCGCTTTCAGAATACAATTCAGCGATTTTTTCGCACAGAACACCAAATAAACGTTTTATTCACTCTCTCCAGTCACAAGACTATCGTCTTCGACGAACATTCAGTTCAGATACAGGAACATTTTTTTCTTGCATATATATATATATATATATATATATATATATATATATATATATATATATATATATATATAGGCATACATACACGGTGAGTGACTCAGACGCCGGCGGCAAAACTCATCCAAGAATATCCATATAATTGCTATTGCAATAAAATTGCTCCGAAGATAATTACTCGCTGAATGATTTGCATGGAACCACTTTCTATAAGGCGTGTGTTGTGCCCGGGGTATACGGGTATGGGCCACACGCGTTTGGCAGAGAGTTCATTGACGTATACGATGGCATTTTCACGTTATGCATGCCATGTTCAGACAGTCGTAAGCGTAAAACCCTCTTATCCTCGCACAGACAACCAGACAGACAGACAGACAGACAGACAGACAGACAGACAGACAGACAGACAGACAGACAGACAGACAGACAGACAGACAGACAGACAAACAGACAGACAGACAGACAGACAGAGAGGCTGGTGGGCAGGCCGGTGGGCAGGCCGGTGGGTAGGCAGGCCGGCAGGCAGGCCGAGATGGGAGAAAAGCGTTGTTCTATCACAAACACGATTAGCGGTTCATCACACAAGTAACGTAACATGTTTCTCGCGCACCTTTGAAAAACCGTTCTCTCAATCCCGTGTGGTGCATACCCGCAGGTCACCGCCTATGGTATGAGGGTAGGTGCCACAGGTGTTTGAAAGTGTACCAAGAACGATGACAGAACCTCTTGGGCACCTTAACAGGATAGCATTCGGGAACCCTTGTCGCAGTAGTCTCTCTAACAGCGAATGCAGAGTGGGAAACATTCTCATGAACGCAAAAGATAATCTTGATGATTCAGGCTGCACTCGAACCCATCTATCACAGAATTATGGTTGCACTCGTAACGGCTTAGAGAAAACACATGTCGGCTCAACATCATTGGTGTTTCTCATGTTGACCACCTGAATTTATAAAAGTTCACTAAATATTGGAGGAAAACTCGTATTATTCAACAAGCTATAGTGAAGTGCTTCTCGATTCCGTAAAAGTGCGAAGATGTTCGCTACTCGTGATATGCATATAATCGTGCAATAGCATCCCGTTCACATCGAAAAAAAAGGGCGGGGGGGGGGTAAGTATAGGCGCGCGCCCGCAGCTGTAATTATGGGGGGAGTGAGAGTGGAGAAACAACACCTTCCGGCGCGTGTACACCACCACGGACGTCGCGGACAACGCTGGATTTCTGACAAAGCCCGACTAATAAATACATTCGCATTAAAAAAAAGCATGGTCGATCCCTTCATCCTAGGAATCGGTAAAGCATGAAAGTAAAATGGCTCCTTACAGAAGCCATTTGAAGTTTACTGTGCATTGATATAAGAGCTTGCGCAACGTCTATCGGTGCTTGACAGCAATAGTAACACTTATGGCATCCATTTTGACGTTTTGCCGTATATCTACATACCAACGAGGGACGTCCATCACTAATGACTAAACAAAACCTTGTGGTCCTATATGCTTGTGGTAGACGTTGTAGTTAACGGTGAAAGTGGAACCAGTAAAAGCTATGTGATTGCCAGAAGAATATGACTGATTGAATGCCGAATTTGGGCTACATTCGCCTTCACGTGGCATGTTGGAGTCATTGAACACTAGTGCCCGACCAGACAAAAACGCAACGCACGTCGTGTCTTACGGCCTGAACGGTAGACTTTAGCCAGACAAAGCTGGCAGGTGTCGAAGACATATTTTTGCTATGGATGAATGGTATGAGGGATGCTGACGCTTGGAATGAGGTCACCATCTGGGGGTGTGCCGGGGAGTGTGAAGGCGTTTACAAATGGCGCTTCTATAGGAAACGCGTTGGAATTGTGCCCAATGGTATGGCCTCTTAGAAACAACGGTTTTAAGGAACTCATTGTGGATGCCACAGTCATTATGCATTACAGACCTTTACCAAGAACGTTTTGAGCAGTAATAGGAACAGAAAACATATATTAACGCCTTCAAAGTATGCCGCTGTAGTGTAGTATATAACAATAAATAAAAAAAAGTGATGCAGTGGATAGTGTATCCGGCCTCTTCTGTCGCGGAGCCAGAAGTCAAGGCTTGGACTACGACGGAAACTCTGTGCTTTGTCTTCTGATAGTGCACACCTTTCGGCGTTACTTCCATGACGGAAATACTTCGCTGAAATCTCGTTGTACCTCGGCATAAAATATTTTCGTGTTAAAAACTGATGCCTGTGCTTTGACGTGAATTTTTAGTTTACGTTTAAGAGCAGGGTACCCTATTGGTGCCAAAGTAAATGGTATGCATGGTAATCACCTGATATTTGAAAAAAATACTCAATGTACAAAAATACACGATTAAACAACGTATCTCCAAGTACCGAAAAATTACTGTGTAGGCAGCTTCTGGGTGACTGTTTCACATGAGTTCAATTCACTTAGAGTCTGACTCGGTCGTCTTTAATTGAACCTATTCCCTGCAACGAGAAGCTCGCACCTCACAATTAGAACAATCTGTGTGTATAAAATTTCTGTGAATTCCAGCCTTCCTGTCTACTGGCAGTGTAAAATTGACTCTTAAAAATACAACAAACACAATCATAGTTTGGTGAAGTCTGTGTGAACCGAGAATTTGTGTGTTTGCACTGATTTATAGGTAGCTCAGCAGAGAAGGCTCTGCATAACAAAACAGCTCTGCAAGACATTAAAAAAAATTTATTTCTATTAGTCATGAATGCTAAAGCGTTGCCTATTGCTGGGGCAGTTTTAAATGAATGCTTGATTAGTGATTGAAAGCAATGAAGTGATAAACGAATGAAACCAAATATGTAGAATAACAGAGAGCTGAGATAGTTGGTACGTATTCGAATAAAAAAAAAACAGGGCCTGCAAACAGAGATAGAGGAAGAAAGCCAGGACACCACAAAGGGCATTTGAGGTGTCCTGACTTTATACTTCTGTTTACGTTTGCACGTCCTGTCCTTTTAGAATAATATATAGGTCTGCTAAACCCGATGCTTGCTCTGCTTACCTTCCAGGCGTCTTGGTATTCTGCATATTCTGGCTTCCGTTCAATTTGTGATAGGCTCACGGAAAAAGCCGCTGTTAGCAACAAACAAAACATCAAAACATGGCCGCTTGTTCCTGTGTGAGCCTTCATAGTTTGCGGTTTTTCGCGACCACCCCTAAAACAGAAGAAAAAAAAATATGCACTCATCCTCAGCCATACTGATCAGTGGTCGGAAAACGCGAAGACTTTCGATGTGTAGTGGTGCCAGGAGAAAACAAGAAGACACAAAGTGCATGTGCCAGTGTGCATCATGTTTCAATGCAAAAAGACTTCTTTTTAATACAACAGAGTAACAGCACAAGAACTGATGCTGCTCGACAGTCTTCAAAAAGCACACAGCAAAGTTATTTGTGACGTATTATCAGGAAGATGCCGCTAAAGATTCAACCAAGATGCAGGCACGGAAAACTTACGGCACGGGTTTGTCTACACTTTGAAGTAGTTTATATTCTACTCGTGCTGTGTAGCCACCTACGGTTAAACTGTAATATTACAGCTTCGAAAATACGAAGCAAATGCTTGTGAAGAATCTCGCTTTTGAGTGATTTAAGGGCCTATGGTGGTATCACGTGGATGGTGAAATGTGCATTAAAAATTAGGAACGTTCTACTTTATTAGTTAAGCTTTAATTCATTAGTTCAACGTCGTAAGTCTTCAGTTACAACGTAGGATGAAGAAATTTCTTGCAGTGAATGTGCCATTATAGCGGACACTTAATTAAGCATACGGCGTACTACTAAACGTACTGTACAACATACTATTAGTGACAAAAGCAGATCATTGTGTACACATGTTTGTCTTATTTGGATTAATGCCAGAATGATCGAGAAACGATGGTGCATTGTGCAAAACATTGCTACAATTCCCGTTGTCTTCGATAAAAGGTTTCTCCTTAAGCAACTCTAAAACGACGTTAGCCTCGATACTGAAAAAAAGAGAAGATAATAGAGTAGAGTCGGCAGCTCATTTCCATATGGACGTCTCTTTTCTTCTTTATCATGTAACCAATTAGAATGCACTTTAGACATCCCTCTACTGCCCTAACCTTATTACGACCTGATTCAACAAAAGTAAACGAATACAGTACACTGAAACCTCGAATCTTGTGGAGCAGAATATTCGAAGCAATATTTTTTTAAAAATCACCATACATTGTTAGGAGTGTGCTAGGAACATGACACTAGTTATGGTCAATGGGCATATTTATGCTATAAACCATACCATATATTTATAAAAGGTGTCATTATCCCAAAAACGAGCCATTAGAGAGATGACAAAATCAGACTGCGCTCACCGCTTTGTCGAAATCCAGGCAACAGACCTACTAGCAAGACGTCTGTGAGATATATGCAGTCTTCCCACACAATGCTGATACGTAGCGAATCTACTCGAGTATGGTTTCAAAAATACAGGAAATAAAAATGGGAGAACATGTTCGCGGAAATGACTCCAAGAGCTAGTTCCTGGAGCCAGAAGAACCGGTAGCCGCAAGCATGAGGCAACCGTCAGTCGATCAGAATGCCTCGTACAGAGCGAAATACAGATAATGCACTGCGGCACACACAAGCTCCTCTTGATGGTTACGTGCTTTGAAGCAGCAATAGCGTAGGCTACAAAGGAGGAAAGAATAGGGGATGTGGTTTATGCAATTGAGTATTTTCGAATTGATCGAGAGAACACATCCGTTCTTCCTGCACCTAGAGTGAGAAATGTGTGAGCGTCATGTACGGCAAAAAAATATCTTCCGAAAGAAACAGGAACAAATATCTCACCTTTATGGAGAAAAAGAAACAGTATCGTAGCTGTTCACTCGCGCATAATAAAGTAGATATGAACATTTTCATTCATTCCGACCACTACTTCTTAATGAACCCGCACGAACAAAAAAACGAAAGGAAAGGTCATAGATGTTTCTCCACCCGTCCGTCCGTTCATACGTCTGTCTGTCTGTCTGTCTTTCTGTCTGTCTGTCTGTCTGTCTGTCTGTCCGTCTGTCTGTCTGTCTGTCTGTCTCTGTCTGTCTGTATCTGTCTGTCTGTCTGTCTGTCTGTCTGTCTGTCTGTCTGTCTGTCTGTGTGTCTCTATCTATCTATCTATCTATCTATCTATCTATCTATCTATCTATCTATCTATCTATCTATCTATCTATCTATCTATCTATCTATCTATCTATCTATCTATCTATCTATCTATCTATCTATCTATCTATCTATCTATCTATCTATCTATCTATCTATCTATCTATCTGTCTGTCTATCTATCTATCTATCTATCTATCTATCTATCTATCTATCTATCTATCTATCTATCTATCTATCTATCTATCTATCTATCTATCTATCTATCTATCTATCTATCTATCTATCTATCTATCTATCTATCTATCTATCTATCTATCTATCTATATATCTATCTATCTATCTATCTATCTATCTATTTGTCTGTCTGTCTGTCTGTCTGTCTGTCTGTCTGTCTGTCTGTCTGTCTGTCTGTCTGTCTGTCTGTCTGTCTGTCTGTCTGTCTGTCTGTCTGTCTGTCTAGCCGCCTACTCAGGGTGCTCTCGTGATAGGACTCTCGGAACTGAGGGAAAACCAATATTAGCATGGGAGGATCAGATAGTTTGACGAATGTGATTTGCTGGTCATGACATAAATAATCCGTATCCGTACGTCATCATACACTTCTCGCCAAACGCGTTTGGTCCATACCCATATACTATGGGCAGCTATGTGCCGCAGATATGCAGGTATGTGGCACAGGTGATTGACAATTTATATTCACGCAGTGACGGTGCAAGCAGACATTGGGAATTTTAACGTGAGAGTGCTAAGAAAAACATCACAGGCAGCTTTGGCCCTACGAATAGAAGTAATGTCGGAAGGGAAAGCACTGCAATTTGTTCCTTCTCCTCTTGTGTCCGGGTAGTCGTGCGCTGTATTAAAATATGCTCTCAAACATTTTACCAAGGAGCCGTGCCAAATTTCAGAAACTACTTCCTAAATAGACCCTAATGTTCATTAAACGTCAATTGGGGATGCAGTGATGACTATTCATTTTTATAAACATTAAACTTAAACTAGTGTGAAACAGCCGTAACGTAATATTAACGTCAGTGGTAGTTAGACGCCATCCACTGAAGCTGACTTATGTAGCAGTGTCCAGGACTACAATACTCGCGAGCACAAGTGCTACATATCAGCTTACTGCTTCTGGTGGTGGTAATACGCATGTTTCTGTTGGTACCGCTACACAAAACCGTAAACAACTTATTATATATTACAAATTTAACTGTTAGCAGGTATTTGCATACGTTTACACATATCTGAAGCGTCAATTCGTAACGTTTCGCTCAATAAGAAATTTCAACACAGCCACATGCCCTTCGCACGCTTCGTATAACATCACACTTCATTGGGTACGACGCCACTTCTGCCCAAATCACGTGGTATCTGCCGTGTTTTTATTTGCTCGTGTTCAAACTTGTTGCGTTTTGTTTTGCTTTGTGTTGTTTAGTCCTGGTTTGTTATGTGTGCATGAGTAAAAACCTGTGTATGTCCTATATACCTAATCAAACAATTAGGCTGCGCAACGAAGTGCCTCGCCGGCCATCTCCACCTAAATATAGAGACCAATGCTGTTTTTGAGATAACTAAAACGAGTGTGCATAGTATCGTTAGACAGTAGATTGAAAGTGCCCCAACAACCTTACAAAAATACGCCTCAATTATGAATATCGTCAACTACATCAGAAAAATTTTGCGTTCTGGGAAAGCATTGTTTGTCACAAGAATAATAAAAGAGCCAGTTCTCCTAATTCACTTCGCATATACGCGAAGTGAATAAGGTGAAGCGGGAGTAGCTCTGCATATCTAACGGGTGAGGAACGGTGCATTACTCGAACGTTGCTCCATGTAACGTACATCAAGTGATATATAGGACAAAAAGAGGAGACCGTAAAAGTAGGCCCTAAGATCCATAATTTCTTCGTTGAAGTCTCTAAATACTGTAAATGATTCGTGTTTGTTGGAGTTTTACATCGATTCGTCACAATTATATAGATATTCGTTGGTTGTTAAAATTATTTTGTGTCTCTCCTCCATGCATTTTCTCGTGACAGCCGACGCACACCATTGATTGACAAGCCTACGCCCTAAAGTTCTTCCCCCCAAAAATCATACTCGAAAAGCCGTTTTACACTAACAGAGAGTCGGAGACCCCCACTATGGCGTCTCTCTAAGTCATGCCAGCAATTCGGGACTTGAAAACCCAATAAATATTATTATTATCTGACTGAAGTGTAGTAAGCATAATTAAATTAGGGCGCTTGCGTATTAGTTGCAGGACTACGGAGAAGTAATGTTGCCAAATAAGACCATCGACACCATTTACATCATATTATGAAGTGTAAATGCTCGTTTTATATATATTTGTATATTGAAAAAAGCAAAAAAGTTCTGTTACCTGCACCCGTGCAATCTTCAGCTTTGTAGCACCAGCATTGTGGGCAACACATGGATTACCAGTACAGCCGTTCACACTCTGCTATTAGCCAGTACGTTTCGCTTGAACTTATTCTATGTTGTCACATGGACCACGTAGCGGAGAGAGATTCATGAAATAAAATTAGATGTAGTCGTAACAACAGGTCAAAATAATGAACGAGGGAGGCAACATTCTCAGACAGGTACAGTAAATATTAGGCCGGATGCGTGAAGAGGCCCTTTAAGAGGTGCTTAAAATTAAAGAGCGACATCACAACGAGACTCTCGCACATCAGCTGACACAACTGTTTTCGAATATCCTTCAAGCAGTAAAGCAGACAGAAAGTTATTATGAGGGTTAACGGGTAGGAGTGATCATAACTGAAGCATGTTTAGCTGGTGGTATGTATGTGTGCGTGCGAACTTCCGAAAAAATTCGGGAAAGTTTCAAAAATCTACCCCCTCCCCCTGTTGAGCAAATTTTTTATTGTGCAAGATCACGAGCGCGAGCGGACCGAGGAGAAAATAAGAAGACGAGAATACGCTGCAGCGTTCACCATGAACATCCTGTCACTGCAAGAGTATGCGTTAAGTAAATATATTTCTTATCCCTCTCAACTGGTCTGGTTTATTCATGATGCCGAAGAACCGTCGGGAGTTCTACACGGCATGATTCTGGCCACCAGAAGAGAGCATCTCGGAACGCCGGTGGAGGACTTTTCCGATGACACAGATTTCAGCGATGCAACGAAAACCGAAGCTGGGACTCTGAGTTACGCCGGCTCATGAACAAAAGGGACAGCCAGCTTCATTCTACGAATGTGAAGGCGAGTGACAGAAATAACAACCGTGAGAGGGATTGCGAACTGCCTTAAAGAAATGAGCAAGTCACGTCAAAGTGAGTCTACGACTAAACGAGTACGTGTGGTATTCAAAGCATCAGCACATGGACATAATTACTTTTCACTGAACCGATGCTTTGAAAAAGGTCCCAATCTTCTTACTGACTGGTGGCTCTTCTCATACGACTCCAGATAAATCCGATCGCTTTAACAGCCGATAAAAAAAGGCCTGTCAACAGATCGGCATTAGAAAGGAAGACTGAGACGCTCTGCGGTTTCTCTGGTTCAAATACGTTCCAACTGCAGCAAAGCCCGAACCTGAAAATTAAGAGTGAAGGATGACCATTTTTCCTTTTGGAACCACAGCAAGCCCATTTCCCCTAAACGCCACTTTGCGACAACATCTAATGCCCATACAGGGCAAACTATGGCCTACAGCCCAGATTTTATCTGAATCAATCTACGTAGATGACCTTCTCGTCGGAGCTCCAGCAAAGGAAGAAGCTCAGGACATCTACAGAGAAGCTAATTAGCTGACGGAATGAACAAGTATGCGTCTGAGAAAATGGGCGTCAAACTCGAAAACTTTACCTTATCTGTTTTCGGCGACTGAGGAAACCGACGTTTCTTCGTACTCCCTGAATGTGCTCCGAGCTACATGGAACCCTTTGACATACGTTATGACGGTTGCTCAAAGTCGATACTTGGAGTCGTGCAGACCGAGTTAAAACTTTGCAAAATATCTGTGCAGCAAATAGTATTAAGAATATTTGAGCCGATTGGATTGATAACATCTTTAATGATATAAGCAAATTTGCTATTTCAAGAGCTGTGTAAAATGAAATTTGAATGGAACGTGGAGGTACCAGAAGACATTCATAAACAGTGGAGTGAATGGGTGCTCAGAATTACATCAAATTCAAAAGACTTCAATAAATCGTTGGTAGATACTTTTACACGAGATGTAACTGCGCAACTACACCTGTTTTGTGATGCCAGTCAGAAAACTTATGGAGCCTGTGCGTTCTTGAGATATGTTGGAAAGAACAAGAACGTCTCTACAGCCCTCCTAGTGGCTAAATGAATGGTAGCAACTTTGCAGAAAAATACGCTGCCCAAACTTGAATTTCTGAGAATGGTGATTGCAGCTAGGTTGGCGACGTTTCTTAGAAGACATTTCAACAGATTATAAACGTTAACTTCTAGACTAATTCACCGTCGTGCTACATAGAGTTCCAAGAGTGAAATTGCAATGAAAACAGTTTGTTGGCAACAAAGTGGCAGCAATTCATCCCAGCTTTGACAAAATTCGGTGGCGACCTTTCTCCGGCACTGACAACGCCGCAGATTATCTTACATGGGGCACGTCGTTTAAATTTCTGAACTGCAACAAACTGAGGTGGCAAGGTTCATCCTGGTTAAGAGAAGATGGAGCAACATGACCGACGAACACGCCGAATGCACCAGGTGGTGAAACAGAGTAGAGCGAGTCTGTCGTGCAAGCCTTATATGCGAAAGGATTTGGGCCGATTGCGGACCTGGGAAGATATTCGAATCTCAAAGGAGTCCTGCAAATAACAGCGTGGGTTTTTCTATTCAATCAGAATTGTCGAAAAGCACGCCCTAGAGAGAAATTATCCAGCATAACAGATAAGAACGTGAGCAAAGCAGAAAACTATTGAAGTAGTACACAAAAAGGTATGCTTGGCAGACATTGACGAACTCGAGAAAGGAAAATTGTTAAGGCAACGTTCGAGTATCAAGCCGCTCTATTTTTTTCTGGATGTGGAAAAGCGACTGCTTGTAAGAGGCAGGCTACGATCATATCACCAAGCAGAAAGAGTAAAGGATCCTGTTCTTTAGCCTGCGCATTATGACCTAAGTAAACTTTTAGTCCGTGTCTGTCATCGGCGAGTTCTTCATGGACGTGTACAAGACACGCTAACTGAAGTTAGAGAACGCTTTTGGATACATTGGGGCAGACAGGTCCTCAAGAACGTTATTGGTGCAAGTAATACATGTGCAAAGTATAGAGCCAAACCAGCGAGAGCCACTGTGGCACCTTTGCCAAGAGAAAGAGTGTGTCACTCCGATCCTTTTCAGACTGGGAATAGATTTCAATGGTCCGCGGTACGTGAAAATAAACAAATCGTCTTTGAAGTGTTACATAGTTTTATTCGCGTGTGCTGTCACAAGAGCTATACACTTCGAACTGATCCCCAGCGTATCAGCCGACAGCTTCATGGAAGCCTTTTGAAGGTTCACCTTACTTCGTGGATTATCTGCTGTATTATATACTGACAATGCACAAACCTTCAAAAAGACTTGGAAAGAAATCCATTCTTTATCTAGCGCATTGTCCAAAGACAAATTTCAAGAATATTGCTCTTAAAGAAAAAAAAATTGACTGGACTTTTATTGCAGAAAGGGCCGAATGGTATGAGGCTTCTGGGAAAGAATAATAAGAACAGTGAAGTTCACCCTACGGAATGTTCTTGGCCAGCAAAGGCTCATGCGTGAAGAGTTGACTACAGTATTGTACGAGGCAGAAACCGTGATCGATTCCACGCCTCTCGCATACTTGTCGGCGTCATCAGAAGAAGTAGTAATAACCCCAGTACCTTTCTTGACTTGCAAAAGAAAGAATTACAGGTGCTCCCGACCACAAATAAAACATCGACATTTCGAATTCACCGCGCACAGCCAATTGAACACTTCTGAAAAATATGGAGAAAGGAGTACCTTCTGAGCCTCCATTCTGTACAACACACCAGTGTTCAAGCTCAAAATTCTGATAGTCCTAAACAGGGTAACAAGATAAAGCAATTTTGAAGATTGGAAAAATTATCGTGTGACACCAAGGATGGGATCGGAATATCAAAGCATGCTCTGTGAAACTAGTAAACGGCTCTGCTATGTACAACATTTCTACCCCGTTGAACTTTCGTTGTCTTACATGACTCCAACTACGCACCTTTCTAGGGGACGAGAATGTTGAAGAATTCTTTTATTCTGCAAGATAAAATAATTCTTTTATTCTGCAAGATACAAGTGCGAGCAGACAGAGGAGATATGAAGAAGACGAGTATCAGCTTCAGCGTTCACCATGAACACTATGCCAGTGCCAGAGAATGCGTTAATGTGAATATATATCCCTTATCTCTCTCAACTGATCTGGCTTATTATTCAACACCCTCTCAATCCTTCCACCACCGCTCCACAGCGGCGCCCCTACTTAAGCTGTAAATAGAATTACAGGTATTAAACACGAACCCCACGTGCGTATATAACCTTTCATCCTCACGAGCGTGTATATAATCAGAGATGCACAGGATGTAGGTTGATTGGAAAAGGGCCAAGACTCCACCCAATAGTTCCGCCAGCGCACGTTACGACCTAGGATATTTTTCGTGGTTGCATTTATCGAACTTGTTCGCGGCTGGTTTTTATGCACCACCATGTCGCATCATTAGCTCCCACTGCGGTGCCTGCTTATACATGTCTATTACATACTGTTTAAAAAAAGACAGCACTCGGGGGAGCGCCAAAGATTACGAAGAGCGTTCGCGGCATAGCCGACGTTTCGACAGGTGAACTTGTGCTGTTCAAGGCTGCCTTAAAGAAGATCTTCGGCTCGGGCAGATACCTGCTGTTTCCATAATATACTCTTGGTTAAATTATGAAATCATATCCCGCTACGCTTGCAGGCAGCACCATTTTTAACCGAC
Organism: Rhipicephalus microplus; assembly: GCF_043290135.1. Classification (NCBI taxonomy): domain Eukaryota; kingdom Metazoa; phylum Arthropoda; class Arachnida; order Ixodida; family Ixodidae; genus Rhipicephalus; species Rhipicephalus microplus. Next base: position 93,916,399 of record NC_134700.1, on the reverse strand, counting down.
CCTGAAGAATCGCGGAATAATATAGGTGCGCTGCTGATGCTGCGGGTGCGGGTGTGCTGCTCAGGCTCCGCTCGATTGCACCGCCTTGCACCAAGCATGGTCAGAGTAGCAGGTGCTGAGTACGCGATACACTTACGCTCTACGTGCCCCTTCTTCCCCGGGCCTGCATACACAAAAAATAGCGAGAAATCAGAAAAAGGAAGGTAGCCTAATATATTATTAGTTTACGTATGTATCTACACATACTTCACTGCTAAGTGCGCCATAGGAGAAGTGGGTATACAAGGATATGCTGAAATATAACTAAAAAGAATGCGAAAAATGAAAACAGGTAAAAAATATTGTCGTGAAAACATAAAAGGCTGAAGTGGAACCAAAATAAAGGGAAACATGATAAAAAAACATTGGGCAGATTTCACGTACTTTGAGAATCAATGTTATGCGAATCATGCGTTTGCAAGGTGAATGTGTTTTTATTTTTATTCCGCGAAATGCTATGAATAGGCGCACACACATACGTTAAATCGTCTCATGTGCTTTATATTATATTATATTATATTATATTATATTATATTATATTATATTATATATAGGTGCGCAGACAAATGCTGAAATTGCTTGCAGTACGCAAGAAAATGCTGTACATTTAAAACATAGGACAAATAAATACAATTTCCCAATATATCAACGTACTTTACATACATATGTAGTCAATTTCGGCAACAACAGTATGCGATGAGGATGAACGAACAAAAGCAGGTAATGAATTCCAGTCTTCTATTAGAAGAGCGAAAATCAAATTTGAACATATAAGTTTGAAGCGCAGTAAGGCCTCAAATTGAAGTTGGCATAGCCTCTCGTCATTGACTGAAGGAGGGGGTTATGTATAGCATGTTATTTGAAAATTTACCCGAAAAGAATTGATGCTTTTTAATAATTATATTGGCTATTCGGTGACGCGATTGAAGTGAGTAATTTGCAATGAAGATCCAGTAGAAGAGGGTGAGATATCAAGGTTATTATGATAACTTACAAGTTTTACCATCTTTTTCTAGAGTACTTCCAGCCTTTGAATCTTGCACTGCTTATGCGGATTCTATACAACAGATGCGTTGCCAGCTACAAGACGAATTAGAGATTTGCATAAGAGGAGCTTTGTTTTTTATGGGGGATTGAGACAGGGTGCGACGTAGATAGCTTAGTTTTTGAATAGTTTGTTACATGTATAATTGGTGTGTTTGGACCATGACATATTGTGCACAAAAACGAAGCCGAGATACTTATAATCGGAAACCCTGCTGGCAGAATTGTGATAAAAAGGGTAACAAAACACAGGGTCAAGTATTACCAAATGAGAAGCGTTTTTTTTTCCCGGTTAATAATCATCTGCCAGGATTTGCACCAATTTCGAAACACAGCAAACAACTCCTCCAAGTGGTAGTGATCACTGTGTGTTTTATTCACTTTATATAAAACGTAATCGTTGGGATAAAACCGAACAGGAGAGGAGGTGAGGGTATAAAATTCACTCACGTAAGTTAAAATAAACGTTTAAAACCAAAAAAGGACCTGTGTGGTACTCCAGATGTTGACCTTCTAGAAATAAACTGAGAGCGAGATGACGAAAAGCTACACATAAAGTTAACCAATTGATAATTGTTCAATATCACGGGAAGTTCAGAAAGGAGTTTAGAATGCAGTACTGTATCGAAGTCTTTTGACAAGTCTGCGAAAATAGCGTTAGCCTGGTCGCCATGATCAAGGCTTAGAAAAATATCATGCTTGCATTCGAGTATATTTGCGTTGTACTGCTGAAACGACATCTAAATTCATGCTGCCAGTGAGATAGAATGGTTTGATTCCAAGACGAGTGTAATGCGTTTATCATTGATATGTTGTAACATTTTTGCATGACTGAGAAGTCAATGCTATAGGTCTATAAAATAATGATGACTGCCTATCGCCAGATTTAAAGAGAGGGAGAACCTTATTTATAAAGAGTGCCAGAAAATAAAGATTTATTTAGGAAGATTGTTAAATGTCTGGTGATCGCAGGGAATAGTTAAATAAACTTCCATTGTGTATCCTGTCTGGGCCGATGCATTTTTTACAACCAATTTTAAGACAAGGCTGAGAATGCCTTGATTCGTTCTTTTAAAGTCACTAATTGATTCGCAACGAGGAATACCTGGCAGAGTGAGAGTGGTGTTCATGTGAGAAATAAAGCCAGTCTGAAAATAGGTATGAGAAGCATAGGATACAGCATGGCCCCGCCGCGGTGGTCTAGTGGCTAAGGTACTCGGCTGCTGAAACGCAGGTCGCGGGTTTGAATCCCAGCCGTGGCGGCTGCATTTCCGATGGAGGCGGAAATGCTGTAGGCCCGTGTGCTCAGATTTGGGTGCACGTTAAAGAACCCCAGGTGGTCGAAATTTCCGGAACTCTCCACTACGGCATCTCTCATACTCATATGGTGGTTTTGGGACGTTAAACCCCGTGCACATATCAATTCTATTAGGATACAGCATGTGGGTGGGTAATGACGTCATTATATATTTCGAAAAAAGAGTGGAAGGCAGCATGAGACAAAATAGAACACCGAAATTGGCGTTGATTGTCCTTAACACATCTGGCAATTTATCACAATAAAAGAAATATTTTGCTGTTTGAATCATTCAGTTTAGTTCTCACTTTGCTTCTCAAAGCTGTCTAGGTCGACGAGACCATAAGATCTTCGGAAGCTCCTTAGTCGACGGACAGGAGAAGATAAATGTAAGAGATCACGACTATTACAAGCAAGATTAACACTGATATTTTTTTGACTTGATTGGCACTCATTTTAGGATACACGGCTTTAGAAGATTTTCAAAGTAATTAACAATTTATATTTTAAGTGCCAGAAAGTGCACAAAACGCACCAAACTGAGCAACTAAAATGCCAGTTATTGAACTGTCGTCAGCACGAGCGAAATAAGGGAAACTGGTGAATGTATAAGGTGATCGGGACGTGGTATAGCAAACTGTTAGCAAGACATTTTTACGGTCCAATAATCCTTAAACTATCTGTCAGTTGCTGTCAGCTAGATCTGTACTTAAGAATAACTGTAAAATAGATTTGAGCCCACTTGGACATGAGACGACTTGAATGAGCCCAATAGATAGAGAAATATTTGTTAATTTATGGCATATTGCAGCATCACCACCTTTTACAGACACAGAAGACCAATGAATGTCAGGATCGTTAAAATCACCCGTACAAATAAATCTAGATGAAGCAATGTTTACATCGCACATAACATTGACAGGCACATAAAGAACTTCAAGATATCATCCGTGTGGGTTATATAAAACGCTAACTGCTATACCCTGATTATTTAGGTAGGCCTTAAATTGGAAGAATTTAGTTTCAAGAGGCAAGGGCAGCACTAAAAACCGGATACACGGATAACTAGTGCAACGCCACCATCTATGTATCGTGATCTGTCCTTGCATGTGGCAATAAAACAGTGTGGAGTAAACTAACAATTGTAAATGTTACAATGAAGCCATGACAATGAAGCCATGACTCTGTGATGCAAATGATGTGAGGCGAATAAGCTACGACAAGGGACAATAGATCTGAAAGGCTTTTAGTAATGCTATGAGCATTGATGTTCAGGACAGGAAGGTTTTCATGACGGCTGTTGTGAGGTCATGGAGTGAATAAGGTAGGATTCGAAGAGGCGGGGACAGGAAATGGAGAGTCAGGTGCTCGATCTGAGTCTTCCACTAGCCATTTTGAGGTGTTGGCCTAATTTTAACGTACGTTGTTCTGGAACGCATGATCGTATCTTAACTTCACCAAGGAGCCGTCGGTAAGTAAAGGAAGCGAAGCTTCCCAGTTTTTTCCCGTATATGTCTAATACGTGCATAAAAGTATTCTCTAATAAACATGTTTTAGTCTTTCCGTTTCGAGGCATATTTAAGAACAGCCTTCCAGCCCCGAGATAGAAAAGTTTAGAATGACACGTCTTGAGCCGGTGCGTACTTTTCAAAGCCCGTGGCCACGTTCGATTTTAAGGCACGTATATTTATCAATGTATTGTTAAACACAGAAGTCACGCAGCATAACAGGGTGCTGGCGTTTTTATTGAAATATTTCAACATACTGACCATGATCAGGTTATTTCGGGTTGATTGATTTTCAAGGAAATCCTTTTTTTAAGACCATGTCGTTCATCTTAGAAATTAAGCAGATAATTTCGTTACGTAAAACACTAGCACCACTCTGTTCATCGGAGTGAAGATAACGTTCTAGTTCACTAATATACGATTGCAAAGCATCAAAAAGACAGGCGACCATTTGTTTATATACCTTGATGTCAGCAATATTATCAGCTAGCTAGTTCGCCCCTCGAAAAGTTTAGAGAACATTTCAGAGACTTACGGATGATCATCATCAGCAAGCCCGTTGTTGAAGTGTTCATGGGTAACCTCGTTCAAAGCATTAGAACCAACTGCGTTCCGGGTTGGTGGCCTTTCACTATAAAAATTGGTTTTACCAGCATTAGCCGATTTGTTCGGATGCCCTGGATTTAGTTCCATATCACTGCTCAGAATGAGGGGAGTTTTTCTGTATAACGCGTGTAAGCCGAAAAAACAAGGCTATGGTGGCAAGGAAGCCGCAGCAGAAAGCGATCATCAAAACAAATGCATTTAGTATTAAAAAGGTAATATACCTGCTAACATAGCAAGCAACGAGTAAATGTTGTCTTGGTACTGCTGCGGCATAGACTGTTCAAGAGGCAGGCGATCCACGGGTAATGCATTTATAATTTTTTTGGTGGCTGACGTCACCGTCACGCAGTTGTCGATGAATGGCTGGTCGAGTTACGGGAAGCCGTGAACACTAGCTTGCGGTAGCTCGAAGACTGATGTGCATGCGTCGTCCGATAGCAAAGTGTTATGGCAGTTCTGTGGCAGACAGTTCATGACGTCCACGTGCCCAGCCAGAAATGACTGAGCAGAACCATGTGCACAGTAGACCAAGCGTGGGACATCCAAGAAGTTCAGTTCCAGAAAGTCGGCGAGAAACTGCAGAAATAGCAGCAACGAGTAAACATCGTGCTTGTTCTGCTGCAACCTAGCCTAAATAGTTATCTCTATTTCCTAAGAAAACAAAAACACCTACCAAATAAGTGACACTCTGAACTTAGGCAGGAAAAACATACGCAAAATCCTCAGCAAGCGTTCTGGTTGCCGTAGGTTGTGCTACAACGCAAAAAAAGTTTTTTGGGGGGTTAGAATGAATTGCAAGTCATAAATGGGTTTTGGTTCACCATTAGCTGTATGGCAGCTGTATGCCGGAAATAAATAGCGGACGCTATTAGCTTTAACCAACTCTTTGTGACGCTCTTGCTGAATTATAAGCCAATTTAGTGTGTAAACTAAATTATAATATAGCTCACATATCAAATGTTATGCGGGGATTTATGCAGGATATGCAGCCCTATCTCTATCTGAAAGCTTAATACACCTTCATATCACTCCTGCGCTGTAATGCGAAGATTTCATGCCACACTTTTAGTCTCACGTTAATAGAGGTTCCGAGAATTGACGTTGCGCGTTCGTCAATGTCGCTGCTGTGTGTCGTGTGCTTTTCCGGGTAGTCACTTTGACCGACAACTTTCTTAATCGAGCCTTCTTTCAGAAACATTTCGGGTGATACTGCTCTTAAAATGATAAAATGCCAAGCTAATAAATATTTCACATTACCTCACCTCGCCGACCTATCTTCATAAAAGCAATGCACAGGGCGATAACCCTCAAGGTATGTAAACAAGTATCCAGTAATTACATCGGCTGGGGTGTACGCATTTGTGTGTAGGAGCTGTTCACAGGTCCATGCTTGTTGTGGAGCTTTATTTTTACGAAGCGCGAACCTGTGTTAGCGCCTCATTTCACCAGTGTTCTTTTTTTTTTACACTTCGTACTGTGCCCTTTTCAAACACTCTATCATATTCAGGCATATTTGTAAAGTTCCGGATGTTTAAGCTTGTCCATTAGCAAAATTTACGCTTCGTCATTTATCTTGCAGTAAACGCAGATCACTTTCTTCATAGAATGATCCATGGTTTAACAGACACCACGCCTTGCTCATTTTTCTTCTCAAGGCACTCCAATATCACTTTGAACGTGAGCCACTGATGCAAATATTGCTGCGTAAATAGCATCTTATCGTATCTCGCGACGTTATAATATAAACTATGAAACTATAGAGCTGTGGTGAATTTTATTCTTTCTCGTGAGAAGAGTGGAAACGACAAACTTTGCACTGGCGTGTTCTCCCAGATGATGAATGATAGGCGGAAAAATTTATAGTCGCCAACTTTGACTCATTTATCTCCAACACCACTCTTTACTTCATTGTTTACGCTGTATGTGTGAATTTCAAGGAACGTTATATACCCTGCTATGAAGCTCTATGTTGCTTGGAAAAACTTTTGCGCTTCGCTAACGCGAAAGCGTAATCGGAGAGCGTTCGTGTCGCCTTCCCAATCACTATCCTAGCTTCACTTCTCCATGGACGACTAAACTGTGCTCCAAGAAAAATAAAAGTGTGGGTGACTTCCGGCCCTTATAGGGGATAAGCAATGAGCCTTGAAGCACAAGGGGGCAACGCCATTGCCATGCCATTTGGAAGGCTTGTTTATACGCGCCGTCCGGCTATCCGCGCTTCAGCGTGCAGGAAATGTTCCGGAGGTCTCTGGATATCAAAGCTAAGCTGCCGTTCGAATCTCGGACACAGCAAGTGCAGCTGGTTTCATGCGTGTGCGGCAAACGCGGGGACCTCCAAAATCGTGACCACGGCACTAGCGATCTTCGCGGATGACACCAACGTATTCCTCTTATATGAGGCGACACATGATGGCATGATGCCGTTTAAGTAAAGCTCTGTAATCACACCTGTAGTGACACTGCGCTCCGAAATCTGGCCATTATAATGACCTACTCCATGGGGGCTTTCAAAATGTCACGACATCTGGGCAGAGCAATCCAATACTTTAGTACGCCACTGCTCCTTGCGCTGCTCCGTTGTTCCGAAATAGGGGTGGTGCTAGATATAGCAGTGAGATATCGCACACCGTTTTTGGAACTAAAGTGTCCGCCACCCCACCGCCGCCAGCGGTGCGCTTAACTGCTATAGCACCATATAAGAAACGAAAGGTCAAGAAAAAAAAAGCCGGAGTGTAAATGGCGCTCGAACCTAGGTTCTATTCGTTGAAACCCAACATTATAGCACAGAGCCATGGTGATGCACAAAACTCCTTTGCAAAAAGACCTTAGACAGGTGTTATATCGGGAAAGAACCATGCTAGTATACGTAATATGGCGTAGAAGAAGAGTAAAATAACACTCATCACACTAAGCGTTTTCTGCAACCAGGTGTTAGGGCTGGGCAGAAATTCTCATCAAGGTATTCCGGAATACAGATATTAAAATACCTGCGTTGGAGCCATAGAATACATATGCTGACAAGCATTTGTCTTTGACGAAGCAAAATATTTCGGAGGTACATTGGCAAAGAGACTTGATAGATATTCTGAAGCACAGTTAATTTAATACAGATCCTGAAATGTTTTTTTTGTTTAGGGTATGCTGGTACTGTAAAATTAGCTTTATGAAAGTGCAGCACAGGATTGTGAATAGTGCACGCTTTGAAACTATCAGGCAAACCATTACCACCTATTCACCAATGAATGGCATTAAGTAGAAAGTAAGCGTGTAAATAATATACACCCAAATTTTGCTTGTCTCAGAAGGCTCTTTTAAATGCGGCATAATTGAGATACTGCATCAGCAGTATCCCATATATAACGCTCATTAGCCAGCAAAAGCTGGACTTCAGCACAAGAATCACCAGCTTGCCAAGTGAATGGCCTTCTAAAGAAAGAAGCTAGGGGTGCTGCAACAGCCTTCAAAGATGGCAACATTGTTGATAAGGTCGAGAATACTGCTTCTATGTTTATGCCGTCAGCGGCGTTGAGTGCTTTAACACATCCTCATTCTGTAACCGCCAGTGTACTGATATTACTGGCAATGGCGACGAATTTATTGTGTTGACAACATCGAAGAAGCATAGCCATTGCACTTTCCCTACCTATCTGTCATTTCCAGGAATACGCAAAAAGTGTGACCAACCTGTTTTGGGAACTATACTAATTAGCAAATTCCCACTTATTTGTAAAATTTCATGAACATGCCGAAGTACTTACAGCCACATGTGTACGCGGCGATGACCTGTGTGTTTATGCGCTTTTCTACTGCCCTTCAACCAATATGAGGCGGTTGTAGAAACTACCGCAACCCCTCACCCCTCGTTGAGTATCATAGGAAAAGGACGATGAAGTTAATAGCGTCTAGAGCGTGCGGCACGTGTTTTGGACTTGATTATTTGGAACCTCCAACAATTAACGCGTTGGATTGGTGTTCTGGGCAATGCAGTTCTCTTTAACATCTTTCCAACAATAAGGCTTCCCTTTTTTATAATTTATGGTGCAGAAACCCGGGAACTTGTGATCCAAGAGACCCGGTAACAGAAATCACTTCAACAGCAAAAATAGTGTCAAGTGCAAAGAAGTGACCCAACAAGCTTTGCATAGACACCTCAGTAACAAGGTAAGCCAACTAATCAAATTGAGCCAGTTTAGAGCCCCGGCACGGCGAGTTCTGTACGACTGACTGAAGAACCATAACGACAGGACTACGTATGCTCAACGAACAACCAGAAGGACTCCTAACGGAAGAGCAAGCAGCTGAGGACTACCTCAGCTGTTAGCTACTGAGGTCTCGGTGTACAAAGATGTCGCAGCAGCAACGTTACACTTTCTCTCTGATCACATCGAGAAACTTCTGCCTGATACGATGGAGGAGCGAGGCCTGCCGGTATTCAAAGATGGTGTGACTCAAGGTATGACTTCGGGAAGGCGTTCCGTTAATTATGTTTCAAAGCTGGTTGCCGATGCTTCAATACTACCGAAACTTGATTGGATTGACTTCAATCTAGCAGTCCTACAGTGGCAGCCATTCTGTGGCATGTTCAAGCATGCTGTTCATACAAACGCCCGTTTGACGAAGGTTGAAAGATTCTACTACCGAAAATCTCTTTTGGTTCTGGACCAGCGGCCAAAGTGATCGAGGGAATTCAAGTGGCGGATGATTCGTATGCAGATGCCGTCGAAAACCTAAATAACCGCTTCGAAAACACGAGAATCATCAAGCAGAAGTACTTGGAGAATCTTAGAACGCTCAAGCCCGAACGATGTTTCACTGACGTGACCGCCATGAGGAATCCGCTAGATACGGTGATCATAAACGTGACAGGTCTCATGGCTCTTGGACGTTGGGAGCTTTCAGACGCTGCGATGCTTCTTGAGATTCTGACAAAGGTGATCCCCAATTACAGTGTGGTGAAACACTACAAGACAGAACTCGCCGGAGAGGCCCCATGAGACTTACTTTTCAGAGACGGAGCTACAGCAGTTGTAGGGCCATCTGCAACCAAAGAACACCTGTGTTCACGACACACTTGAGAGAAGGCGTTACAGGAGGCCAGGTGCAACACCTATCGCTTACGTTTTGCACTGCGAGTCTAACAAGATGACGCGCGCTTGTTAAATGCGAAGCATTTCTTAACAAACTTCGGTGACTGTGAGCGTATCTATCTATCTATCTATCTATCTATCTATCTATCTATCTATCTATCTATCTATCTATCTATCTATCTATCTATCTATCTATCTATCTATCTATCTATCTATCTATCTATCTATCTATCTATCTATCTATCTATCTATCTATCTATCTATCTATCTATCTATCTATCTATCTATCTATCTATCTATCTATCTATCTATCTATCTATCTATCTATCTATCTATCTATCTATCTATCTATCTATCCATCTATCTATCTATCTATCTATCTATCTATCTATCTATCTATCTATCTATCTATCTATCTATCTATCTATCTATCCACCAAAAACTTTTAGCTCTCCTGGCGTTTTTATAATGGTATCAATACCAAACATGGTAGGACATAACATGACTGTATCAAGAACGTATTTGACTAGTCATAACATGAAAATCATAAAGTGTATGTCCTGAATGTCATGATGTACTCTTCATAGTCCTGCAGCTCTCGCGGTGGTTTCGTTCACATGGCATGTTGCAAAACTGCTATGGTATGACATGACTGCATGGCAAACACAAGCGACACACCCTAACATGAAAATCATGACATGCGTGTCATGCAACAACAAGACTATCTATCTATCTATCTATCTATCTATCTATCTATCTATCTATCTATCTATCTATCTATCTATCTATCTATCTATCTATCTATCTATCTATCTATCTATCTATCTATCTATCTATCTATCTATCTAGCCACCTACGACTTCTAGCTCTCCTGGCCGTTCCGATAATGGTATCAATACCAAACAACGCATGGCATTCACATGACGTATTGGAAAACTGGTATGGTGTGACATGATTGCATGGCGAACACAAGCAGCTGGTCATAACACGAAAATCATGATATCCGTGTCATGTAACAGCATGACTACAAGACACAATCATGGTGCACTGGTGGCCGTTTCGCTAAATTTACTTATACCAATTTGGTATTACGGGGCGTAAATGGATGACAAAGGTATGATACTGGTGCAAACATTATAAAACATGAGATGCGTGTCATGTAATAACATCAGAACATGCCACCCTCATGATGCGCTCGCGGCTGATTCGCCAGTTTCACATATGCCTAATTCGGTATTACGTGACGTCCATGAATGATGAAGGTATGTTACTCGTGCAAATATTAGAATCATGAGATGTGTGTCATGTGACATGTTTACATGCCACAGTCAAAGCGCGAATACATGTCGACCTGACCCGGTGCATGTGCGCGCCAGCGTTAGAATTGTCGCGTCACGCCGGCGTTGCCACGCCAGGGGCCGGTGCTGCCATATTATCATTAACATTAGCTAACATTAGCTGACATTGTATAACCAAGAAAATATGTTACCTAAGCTTATTGCTTCTGCTTTTGTGTATTTGGAAATAACTATTCTTATACGTTCTGCAGAAATGGTAATATAATCTGTCTTTTATTGTATTGTTTTATTTGTATTATTGTATTGTTTGATTTGCATTTATTGCGCTGTTTTATTTGTATTTTTCATGTATATACCCACTCCCCTCTTTAATGCCTTTTTGGCCCTGAGGGTATTATAAAAAAATAAAAAAAAATAAATATACTCGCAGGCGTGCGCCGCGATGCGTTGCTTTGACGCATGCGCGTTTTGGCGAGTCCGGCATCCCTTCGTCACGAAAAGAGGCAGACGCAGTGTTGTCTGGGTAACGAATCGGCTCAAAATGCAGCATGTCCCATTTCGCACCGTCGGCCCGCGCCGATGGACGCCGGTCGCTCCGGTCTCGCCTGGCGTCCGTCGCTGTGCCTAGCATGCGCGCATCAACGTTACGTTGAGCCCTTCGTGACGCACTCGCGGCCGTTTCGCTAGCTTCACATATAACAAATTTATTGTTACGTGACGTCAATGGATGACGAAGATATATGACTTGTGCAAACATGATAATCGTGACACACGTGTCATGTAAGAACATGACAACATACCACGCTCATAGTGTGCTCGCGGCCATTCCGTTACTTCACACATACTAATCACTTATCATGGTATCACTTATCGTGAATAGACAACGAAGGTAAAGAACACATACAAACATGATACTCATGACACTAAAGTCATTTGAGGCATAATTTCCCTCCACTTCGTAACGTTGTGCTGATTTTAAAGTGACATATCAACCTTCCTCATTCGTGCTTCTCATATCATCGATTCCCACTGTACGTTCAAATTACTAATTTTTTTCTCTGCCTCCCAACCACACACAATACAGAAGCGTGCACTTCTACCTTGATTGATATGTGGTGTTTAACATCCCAAAACGACCATTTGATTATGAAAGACGCCGTAGTGGAGGGCTCCGGAAATTTCAAACACTTGGGCTTCTTTCTCGTGCACCCGAATCTGAGCACGTGGGCCTACAGCATTCTTGCCTCCATCAAAATGCAGTCGCCGTGCCTTGCGAGTCAACAGTTGAGTACTTTAGCCGCTAGACCACCGTGGCAAGGCTGCACTTCTACCTTAAGTATGCATGATTACGAAAGCCGTTTGGCCAGTTAAGGTAGATGATTGAAGTACGATTTATCAGGTAATTGCTCTAAAGGTTGCCGACTCAACATACTATGCGCTTATTGTAAAGGGATGCCCACAGCAGCTGTTCGTGACCGCAACTACGCACGAACGCAAAGACAAAGTGAATGACCCAGTCCGAGCTTACATGCTGCTGGTCAAACGTCTCTAGACAGCTTGTTTAGCAATGACATATTCCTGTGAACACTTTGAGTGCAAGCTGTATGAGACCACAGTTCATGCTTTGAAGGAGATTCTTAACAACAAAAGTGAAAGATCGTTCATCACGCAAAATATATCGTGAAAGCTTAGTCGAGCGATACTGAAGAAGGTAGAAGTAGACGTTAAAGCGTTTTGTGGTTTGAGTGGGGCGCCAAAACAACAACTCCGTTTGGTCTAGTGGACGCTGATGATCCAGTTTTACAGCCTGAAGCAGAAAATCAAAGCATTAGACGTCGCGTCTATTTGCGATCATTTGATTCAGCTCCTTCGTCACACTTATTGGCACGGAAGGTGGCTGCTGAAAATATTATTTTTGCTAACTTTGCATCGCTTTCTGGTCCGAAGACAGGAGTTGGCCTTAGTTTACTCATTGGAGCCGATCAAATGTACAGGCTAGTACTAAACGAAGTTTGCTTTCATGAGGAAGTAACATAACTAGGGGGGGTCAACACTAAGCTTGGCTGGATATTTCAAGGACCGACGCCACGTGATGGGCGTATTTTCAAGCAAGCCAGTGCACACGTGTCTCTACTTCTGACGAGTTGCACAAAAGCTAACGTGTCTGAACACATTTAAGGAATATAGACAGCATCGGCACTTCGGACCCTTCGTCAAACGACAAACAAAAAAGTGAAATGTCGTGACAATTCACGGAGATTACCTTCGAGAATGGGAGATATGAAGCAGCGTTTTCATCGAAACGCGTCAAGACAGATCTTGCAGACAACGAAAATCTAGCAGCAGTCAGACTCCTACAGGGCTTATTTCGCCGATTTGGATACAACGAGGAGCTTTGGATACAACGAGGAGCAACGAGGAGAATGCCAGATGACCAGAGGTCATCTGCCATTCAGCAATACGACAAAGCAGACAGAAAGTAATCATTGGATGATAACGCTGAAAAATCCAGAGGATCACAGTCATCAGACATATGTTGCTATATGCCACATAACGCAGTTGTAAGAGAGTAACTTTCGACGACACGCCTGAGGGTGGTCTTCGATGCTACGTGATACGCTCGAGGAGCAGTGTTTCTCAACGAGTTAATAGAGAAGGGACCGAATAGCAACAACAGCAAGGTTATCTCGCAGTATGAGCGTTGAGCAATACGAAAGCAGGTCGTCAAATTCCCGATAGTCTCGGCATTTCATACCACGCACAGCATGGTATGAAATGCGATATACCACGTGAAATCCGCAGTAATCTCATGATATCACCACTGCAAAAGAACATGCACCCTGATCTCAACAAAGGTAGAAGAATCAGTAGAGCTAAAATTATGCTCCGAACTTACGGAAGCGGTTTTCGTCGACGCAGCGCGCTATCAAAACTATCGCCATTTTGTGTTTGCGGTTGTAAACCATACGTAAAATGCATAACCAGCGCTTCAATCAGTACAAATCACGTGGATACAGCAGAAGAGGACGCTATCGAGCTTGCCATAGCTCATACCGATGCCCAGTATATTATCGATGATTCACAAACAGCAGTCCGAAATTTCGCAAATGGTAGGATTTCTCCGGTGGCGCACTGAAAGTCCTTACAAAAGCCAAAGCCCACTCTGGCGACCAAATTACATGCATTCTCTGGTTTCCCGCCCACCCACCCGTCGACTACACGGAGTTCAATCTTAACGAGGTGGCGCACGACGTGGCTCGAGGTCTCACGTTCCGGGCAACATCAGTGGTTAACACCACTCGTACGGACTCACTTGTGGAGAAGTGGGAGTGGGGGGATAGACGTAACAAATTCAACGACATTGTCTAACAATATAAACTTCATAGGACGGGAATACTCCCCGCCTCACCCCAAGCTCAACCGGGCCCAGTCCGTTCAATGGCGGCAATTACAAACAGGCACCTACACTAATCCCGTAGTTATGAAACACATTTACCCCGACTCGTATATGACTAATTCGCGCAAGTATTGTAGTAATAGGGCCACATTAGCGCATATTCTCAGGGAGTGTCCAGGACTAATTGGCAAAACGAGAGACGCGGCCTCCAATGAGGACTTTAGGGAGCGTTGGCGGACCACGCTGCTCAGCTCAGGACTAGATAATCAACTCTGGGCGATCCAGGAGGCCAAAGAAGCTGCTGAGAGGCATGGTCTCTCAACCAGCTCCTAGGTGGGAACCCATCCCGGTAACCTGCAGGAAATGAATAAGGTTGTTCGCTCACTCACAGCACCTGGCGTGGCAACGCTGGTGTGACGCGATGAAACGAACGCCCGTGCGCACGCGCACCGCTCATGTCGAAATGTATTGGCGCCTTTACTGTGGCATATAGTCATGTTCTTACATGACACGCATTTCATGATTATGACGTTTGCTGTCGCATACTCAGCCCAATATCGTCAGCCCAGAGGTCATCGTGGTGGCGAAGACAGGCGAGCACTCGATGAACGAGCGTACGGGAGGCCGACGGCAATGGCGGTCAATTTCTAGCTGGTCGCAAAGCACAGGCGAACTGCAAACGCCGAAGCTGACCTTCGCGATGCATTTCTTGAGTGCGATATGCAACACGACCGAGCCCGTTGCCGGCAAGCGCAATCCGTATCGCACACGCGACAAGTACACTCTAAGGCAAAATTACCCGAAAAGGGAGAAACGAGGCCCAATAGGCGCGCGTGATTAACGGATACACCGTTGAGGAGAAATCACAGAGGGAAGCATGGCACGCGAAACCAAGGGATTAACCGCCCGGGGATTGCAGGAAGCGCGAAAAGCGTTCACAAGGTGACCTGGCCTCCTTCTCCTCCTCTGCTGCCTCAGTCTTTCCCCGTATTTTGCCGGTGACTGTTCGCGTTGCGTCGCGCTTGGAGTGCTCGACCACGTCCGCCTGAATTCGACGATCTAAGAATTACGACGTGGTGCTTTTGTGAACGCTTGAATGAGCGTGGGCTGCTGCTTTTGCGTTTCGCTGCACCCATGAAGTCTGGAGCAAGTCTCGACACGTCACCACACTACGCTCTATATATCTGGCTTCAAGATAGTCATGACCAACACACGGCAGCAACAGTTGGGAAGGCCAGTATGGTGGCCGAGAAAAGAACAGGCCTATCGGATATATACTGCAGTCCGACTCAGGGCAGAAAACAGCGCTGGATTCTAAGGCAAGTAGGTTATCATTCTTTATTCTAGTGTACTTGTCGCGTGTGCGATACGGATCGCGCTTGCCGGCAACGGGCTTGGTCGTGTTGTATATCGCACGCACGAAATGCATCGCGAAGGTTACCTTCGGCGGCTGCAGTTCGCCTGTGCTTTGCGACTGCCTAGAACGTAGCCGCTATTGCCGTCGGCCTTCCGTACGCTCGCTCGTCGAGTGCTCGCCTGTCTTTGCCGCTGCGATCAGCTCCGGTCTGACGGTATTGGGCTGAGGCCTCGTCGCTGTGTTGGGAGTCGTCGAAAACACGTGGCGGGTTTTTGTAAAGAGCTTGCTTGTAGTATGTCGCACGCTGTAAGTGCACCAGCACGGGCTGGCGGGGCTTTCGCTAGCGTCGGAACTCACTGAAAATTGGTCGCCATTACAGTTGGCTTTCCCGTCAGTCGGTCGCAAGCAGCTCGACGCCATCCGTTGGCCGTGTTGGCGGACTCACGTTTGCGTGCTGCACTCGCTCGAGTTTGTGGAAAAGGGCCGCATTACTGTCGATTTCTTCGGCGCTAGCTCCAAACGAGCTCGGCGCTGTTCGTGGCGGCGGCCAAGCGTACGCTCGCTCTCCTGTTCGAAGTTCGCTGGCGGCAGACACTCCGCGTGCAGCGCCGTGCTTGGTCTCGCGTTCGCTTGCTTGAGCTGAACGACGTCACTCGCTTAAAACTCGCCGACTTGTTGGTGGCACGGTGCTTCGCGGAGGTGTGGCTGCTGCCGCCGCTCCTAAGCTGTAGCGCTACGGGGATAAAAATGGGCCTTTAGCTTGTCATATCTCACGTACGTTTTCATTTCACCTTGCACGTATTTCTCATATGCATTTGTATTGATCCTCTGTCACGTGTGACTCACTATTTTACATGTGGGCACACACCGTGCTGAAGACTGTCACTGGCGTCTGCGATGCATGTCATTCATCTCTTTCGTCAGAGCAGCTTCAGAAGGACTATGCGAGAAGTGAAGGTAAAGTTATTTTTGTGTCATACTTTAACGCTTGTTTTTATAATAACGTGCACGTACCTTTTTTATGCGTGCATCTTCATTTTCTGTCGCGTGTTTCTAACTATTTTTACTATATTATTGTACGTGCAGCCGTGGGAACACAACAGGTGGAAGGCTGCGTGCGCTGGCGTCTGCAGTGGTCATCTATCGTTTCTGTCGGAGGAGCTCCCCAAGGAGTGAACAAGATTTGACAACGAGACTGGACAAGTACACTTCACCATGAATTCACTTAAAAGAATGGAGAAACTTCATGTGTATGTAGAAAAATAAGAGATGTCGATGTCTTTCTTTTGTCATTCGTTGTTGCCGTGACTGCGAAAGTAGTTACGCATAGGTGGCTAACTACTCTTTCGCGTGTTCTTTTCTGCGCAATTGGTGGCTCACTGCGCAGAGAAAACAGGCGAAAAAGTAATGGGCCTGGCGGAAAATAAACAAAAAACAATGTGTGAAATGGGGACAAAAAATGTCCATGCGATAGGAGTATTTGAGTGGATCAACCGTTCGTCCGGCAAGGCGCAACTGTGAGGACTAACGGTTGCCCGGTAAGATGTAAATGTGGAGAATAACAGTTGCTCTATAAGTTGCAAATGTGAGGTCTAAATGTTACTTCTTCGAGGTGAACTGTAGGGCTAACGGTAACTCACTAAGGTGTAAGTGTGAGGACTAAACTTCCTTTGAGTTCGTCTGTGTTGACTAACTGTTAGACCAGGTGCCGTTAGTTCCTAAAGAGATTAATGGTTGTGGCAGCCCCATTAGTCCCCCAAAGGATGAACCACACACCCTCTTAACACCCTTTTGCCTTAGAGTCTAGAGTACAATAAAGAATGATAACCTACTTGCTTGAGAATCCAGCGCTGATTTCTGCCTAAAGTTGGACTGAAGTATATATGCGATAGGCCTGCTGTCTTCTCGGCCGTCATGGTGGCCTCTCAACTGCTGTTGTAGTGTGTTGGTCGTGACTATCTTGAAGCCAGAGATATACAGCGCGGCGTGGTGACGTGTCAAGACTTGCTCCAGACTACATGGGTGCAGCCTATGCGTGGAATCGAACGAATGGTCGCTCCACATAGAGAGATGTTACATATATTTTAAATATTATCCTAATGTAAAGGCAGACAAGAATCACCCATCACATTCCACAATTATTGACATGTCAAGTCTTGCTGGGTTTGAAAAACGGCCTTCTATGAGGCAGCCCTACTCACTCTGTGTGAGGGGCCTAGCGAAGGAAACCGGTGTTCCACTCGAACACCATTTTATGGCTCGCGCAGTGTACCTGCCACCGGAAAAATGGCAGCTTGCGCTTCAATTTCTTTTTCAACCGTGTTATGAAGACCTGGTTTAAAAAGGAGTTCCGTGCTGGTACTGTGCCGAAGGCCTAGCGCCTGTTTGTAAACTCGTCTGATGAGTGCGTTGAGTTTAGCTCTTTCCGCTGCGAACCATCGATGTGGATGAGTACGAAGGAGTGGATAAGCTAGAGAATACTACATTCTTTAATGTCCTGATGTTCATTACTTATTCTTTTAACGAGTCGCATCGTTTGCGCAACTTTGGCTTCCAATTTGCGGATTGTCTGACCATTTGTGACTTTGCTTTCAACCAAAAGTCCTAAAACCCGTATTTTAACGACTCTCGGTATGACGCGTCCATCAGCTGTCTTTAGGGTAATGTGTGTGTATGAGCTTGTTGGACTATACCGTTTGGGTGGTCTGCCTCTGAGTTTGGGGCGGTATAAGAGGAGTTCGGACTTCTCCTCTGAACACAAAAGCCCTGTTCCGCGAAGGTATTGTTCCACTACGCTAAGCACTTCTTGTAAGCTTTCTTCTATAGAGCCATCGCTGCCATCACTCACATATCCAGAGAGTAATATCGTGAGCATATATGCTGTAATGAAGCCAGAGAATCATGGACAGTTTAGAGGGCAAACCGAGGAGAGTTAAGTTGAATAACATGGGAGATATCACGGAGCCATGGGAGATAATAGCTTGTGTGTTCTGTTACTTTTGTTAGCACGTTCGCAGCATTGCGTGCTTCGTGCACCGCTCGACACAATTGAAGAATACCTCAGCTATTGTTGGAAGTCTCGCATGATGTTCTAAAGTAATTATCATTCTTTGTTGTTTTTTTGTACAGCGCAAAAATAATTTCCCGCGCGTGCCATTGTTCACCAAAGATTCTATTAGGCACAAAAAACCTATTGTAGCATCAAAAACGTTTTGGTCCATTAACGGCCAAACGAAATTACATGCATTCAAAAGCCAGCGTCTCTTTTTGTCTTTAGAACATTTTCGTCTGCACAGAGCCGGGAAGGTTTCATAGAAAACGGGACCAAACGGGGGCGGGGGGGGGGGGGTTGTTTTGTGTTTCGCAATATGCTAGAAACTTGAGCCGGCATGCCAGGCAAGTATTTCGCTTCAGATATATGGTAATTTAGCCCGACAATGCTTTAGCGAAGTGAACGATAGTTGTTTACAGCCGCTATGCGAGAAAATCAAGTCGTCACTGAAAAAAATTAACGTGTGCCTAGCCGGAGACGTAAAAACATGACAAATCCATTAGCGAGGTGGAATTCAAAGCACCTCGCCCTCGCACGGCCACGTTTGTCTGAATCTGAAAGCTGTGCTATGTGTGCGCCTGAATGAAAACCGTGGCACTCGCCGATAGCTGACTTCGTCTGAAGACGGGTGCCGCATGACTAATTTATAAGTGGATTGAGAGAGATGTTACTGCCCTCTATGTTGATTAAGTGACTCAGCACACAAACAACAGTGTACCCCTAGAAACAAGCGTGCCCACGAATGTAATTTGTTAGCACTTAATTGCAGCTTCTAGAATGGTTTCAACCCACTAGGCCCAATTAGAGTGTCCATATTGATTGATTGATTGCTTTATTTGCTTCGTCACAGTACAGTGTAACAGGAGGCGGAGGGAAAAGCCGTAATGACGGCTTGAGGGATCCTCCGCCCCCTTTGTGAACAATGGCAGCAGATGAAGGACATCACAATATCATACACTTTCACATTGTTTTACGTAAAGATCATGCCACAAAGGAAGGAAACCTGAAAACGTAGTTGATACATAGCTTACACAACAAAGAAACTTGCAGCAATCTTCTGCACCTGAATAAATACATAGTTTATAGAACATATAACATAGTTTGCTACATAGTTTATAGAACAAAAAGAGCCGCTAATTCTGCGACACTTAAATGAGACACATCTATACCTTTGCTAATATAAGTATTCAGAATTCGCGGTAGAGTACATCGAAGCATCTGAAAACCATAATTAGTGCGAAAGTACGGAACGTTCCACATTTCTGTATTTCTTGTTACATACGCCTTTTCCTTTAAGCAAAGATTCCTTTAAGCAAAGATATAAGATAGAAGACGCAGCTGAAGTCACCATTTTATATTTCAATGAAAGTTATTGTGTACCTGGCCCCAAGGGTCAAAAAATGTACTATGGGAAGCAATATGACCCTGAACGCACGAGCGCGTGGCGAATAGCCTCGAACCCTACACCTGCAGAATCACGGCGGCCGCTTTCAGAATCAAAGTGGAAATGGCTACGCACTTTCCCCTTGCTGTCGACACTCCCGCCTCGATATCGTTGCTGCAAAATGCAGCTTATAGCATGTCTGTGGCTGCTAGCAGTGACATGACCTCACGTCAACGCGCACAGCCATATCAATCAGAAGGTGTAGCTACAAAGATATCGGCTGTGACGAAGCCTGCAATGATGCACTTGCCATGCTTCTATTGCATCTAGATGTTGTTCGCTGAACATTTTGATGCGCATTCATGCCAATCTTTCAGTTTTATTTTTGGTGTATGTGATACTAGTGTTATTATTCTACTACTACTCGACAGCTATATTGAACCAAACATTCATGTCAATTTACTGGGTGATATCAATATTGACATCGCTCAAAAGGACTCTGATAATTATTCTTCTCGCTCGCGAAGGTCTGCTGCAATTAATAGCATCTGCCACTCGTATAAGAAGCTCGCGGCAAAGTATACTTGGCCACATTATAACAAGCCATCCATCACCGATCTTTGTAACGGGCACCATTTCATTTGACATCACTGATCATCCACCAGTGTTTGCGATATCAAATCCGGCTAACCAAAAACAAAAAATAAAGTCATGCGCACATTTTATGACAAGAAGCAGATTTTCAACTCTTTGGCAAGAGAAAACAGGCAAGATATGTATTCTGCAAGTTCAACTGAGGGAAAATATAGTGCTTTTATCAGCATCTTACAGAGACACAGGACGGTCGGTGAGACCACTATCGCTGTTACAAGAACTAATTTCAAACGCAAACCATGGATAACGGCTAGCCTTTCGCGCTCCATAAACCACAAAAACAACATGTACAAAAAAATGACGCCACATCCACGAAGTGAATGATGATGAGTGGGCGAAGCTCTGGAGGTAAACCTGGTAAACCATGAATCCTCCATACATTTTGCCCACTCGATTTTATTGCAACGCTCCCCCTAGCGTACGTCGCCGCACTATATCGAACGATGACACGCGCCATATGTGGCATCATTCCTATTTTATAACACCTCGCATCTTTCATAATCAACTACACGTACCGCCGTCTAGTTTATAACATCTTGCATCTTTTGGATGGATGGATGGATGGACGGACGGATGGATGGATGGATAGATGGATGGATGGACGGACGGATGGACGGACGGACGGACGGATGGATGGATGGATGCATGGATGGATGGATGGATGGACGGACGGATGGACGGATGGACGGATGGATATGGCTGTACCCTTTAGATCGGGCGGTGGCTAGCGTAATACTTAATGCCGTCAGCTACAAGTACCGCCATCTAGTGAACACTGCAAGAACTGAACGAGAGGTGGCTACATACAGGGGACGCACAGCCCACGCCTTAAGGAGCTTCGCTCCTAAAAGTTAAAACGGCAACCGCATAACGTCAACCTCGACACTAGGTACAAGAGATACAACAACCACCTTAACAAACTATTGGAAATTTCGAAGCATGGCTGCTTGAGTTCAAAAATAGCACAAGCTAATAACAACAGTAAGGCGACGTGGAAAGTTATTGAAGCTATCAAATAAAGAAAGATGGATAGCAATGTTACAGCAAATATTGATGGTAATGACATTATGGTTCATAATACTGCTATAAGCAATGCTTTTAATGATCACTTTGCAAATGTAGGCACTATCAGTAACGCAATTTCATGCGACAGCACTTGTTGTAGCCTTCCTGGCGGGAAAAACGTGAAATCTACTTTATTTCATCTGGCAACCAACGATGAAATAAAAAAAAAGAATTCTTGCACTAAAAAACACCAATAGGTGACGACGGCGTATCGGTTATAATTATAAAACACTTATCTACACTTCTAGCTCAGGCATGAACATAAGTCATCAATGATATTTTTGAAACTGGTTGGTTTCCTTCGAAATTAAAAGTCGCCAAAATAATACCCGTGTTTAAGAAAGGTGACAAGATGAAAGTAGCAAGTTATCGTCCGATCGCCATATTGCCAGCATTGGCCAAAGTTGTTGAAAGGACAATATATGTCAGACTGAACAATTTTTTGAGAAACACAATCTATACGCACCTGAGCAATACGGCTTCAGAAAGGAAACATCGACAGAACATGCACTACTTAACATTGTTAAAAAAAACAAAAGCAGACATACAAAATAAACTACTTACAATGGGTATTTTCGTTGACCTCACGAAAGCGTTTGACAGGCTTGATCATGACTTAGTACTAACCAAACTAGATCACTACGGAATACGCGGGACAGCGCTGACGCTATTGTCGAACTATATGAATAATAGAGAGCAGTGTGTGTATGTGAACGGTGTGTCGTCATGTCGATGTATACCTAATAGAAGTGTTCCGCAAGGTTCACTTTTAGGGCCATTCTTGTTCTTAGCTTATAATACTGATCTTCTATCCATAACATCGGATGATTGTATTCTTTTGGCAGATGACACTAACATATTTATAACAGCAAAAAACAAAAATATCCTACACCATAGAGCAACAACGGCCTTACAAAAATTATCATCTTGGCTTAATCCAAACAAATTACTCGCCAACAGCTCTAAAAGTAAAGACATTATATTTGCCCCCAAAAACACCCACCTTAGATTAAGTAACCAGCTTGAAGTGAATAACACAGTACTAGAAAGGGTTAGTAATACAAAATTTCTCGGTGTGTAGTTGGACGCACAACTTTCAAGGCACACGTACGTACATGAGACAACACTAAATATATACAGAAAAATACCTATTCTTTACAGGCTACACTACATCCAATAAAGACAATGTTAACTTTATATCATTCTTTCATGCATTCACACATCAAGTATGCCATAGTAATTTATGGATTGACCTACCTGACAACACTGAAACCCCTCAAAGTAGCAGAAAACACGGCTGTGCGAGCCCTTCTCTCCATACCAAAAACAGACTCAGCTTCCTATATTTATAGACTACTCAACATACAACCCATCACAGTTTGTGTCAATTACCGTGTCTTACTACTTGTCTACAAACTTTTGCATAACGCTGTTCAACGCCCGTCTATAGCATTAACATATTGCTACATGCATGCATACTGAGATTCTAGGGGGAGACGCACGTGTGTGCCGGACGACGAAGACGAAGAGTGGTCTCCGCTCGCTCGCTGGTGAACTGGTCACGCCATTACCGCTGGTTTAAAATACATCTATCCCACAGCCTCGTTGATACGGCGTCTCTTCTTTTCCGTAACATATTTGGTGGAGGCGGAACGTTCCCCGTCCTCACCACGAAGCTTCGCAGTGGCTGCACCGTTCTCTCTCCAGCCATGGCTACGAATAACAACAACCCATCAGCGTTTCCATCTGTAGCTCCAGCCACCACATACCTGACGATGCCCCACCCCCATGATCCCGGTACATTCTCCGCACAACCTGGGCTTCACGTTGACTACTGGCTCCGTATGTACGAGCATGTTAGCCAGACACACCGATGGGACCCTACAATGATGCTCGCCAACATAGTATTTTACTTGGATGGCACCCCATGGGTTTGGCTCGGCGCCCATGAGACCGAGCTTACCAGCTGGGATATTTTTAAGGACCGACTACGTGACCTCTTTGCGGACTCGTCCGGTCACCAAATCGAAGCGCGAAAAGAACTTGCCACTCATGCGCAGTCCTCAACTGAGTCGTATGTCTCGTACATACAGGACGTGCTCGTGTTGTGCCGGAAAGTGGACGAGCAAATGACAGAGAGTGACAAGGTAGGCCACATTCTCAAGGGCATCGCGGACGACACCTTCAACTTGCTCGTGTATACCAACGTGACGACAGTAGATATGATTACTAAGGAATGCCGCCGCTTCGAAATGGCCGAAAGCCGCCGTGTTCTGCCTTAGTTTACGCGGCCACCAAACATGGCGCTTACGTCAATCTGCACTGATCTCGGTTCCACACCACCCATGAAGGACAGTGTGACACGTATAGTTCGACGGGAGCTTGAGGCGCCAAGTTCAGCACCATTTCCTCCACAATCGCTCGACCATGGCGCCAGTCAAACACCTCCGGCGGTCTCCATTATCCAAGCCGTCGTGAGGCAGGAAATCGCAAAGCTCGGTATTCCTTTGGCGTGCTCTGCCTCCCGACCCACCTCCAGACCAAAGACATCAAATGCACCACGCCATGACTTACATTTTATTCCGCGATCCCGCATTACGACGGAATGAAGAACTGCAGACGACAGACTTCCGCTGCTTCCGCTGCCACCGAGTTGGCTATATCTCCCGCTACTGCCGCAGCACTTGGATGCCCTCAAACTAGAGCCCATTTCCCTCTACTCTACCATACGAGGACTCCCGTCGGTATTCGCCCAGTCATGTGTACCCTTCTTCCGACGTCCCTAACAACCGCTCCACCACTCGTTCACCGTCACCTCAACGCCGCCGTTCTCCATCGCCCCAACCACACCACTATCCGTCGCCGGTCATCTATGGATCCTCTCGGACGGAAAACTGGATCATGCAGCTCCGGGAGGTAGTGCTGCATCAATTGCGAGTGATCCAAATCCTCTGTTTACGCTCCCCACTCATACGAACTTGATTGAGGTGTATGTGGACGGTATTTCTTTGACGGAGTTAGTCGATACCGGAACTCAAGTGTCTATAATGAGTGCTCATCTGTGTCGCCTGCTCAAAAGAAGTCCTCACGCCTGCAGCAAGTAAAGCCCTCCGTGTCGCTGATGGTGGAACTGTGGTCATCACTGGAATGTGTACTGCTCGCGTTAGTAGTGCCAGCCGCCATGTCCCCGTTTTATTTACGTAGCTTGAAAATTGCCCTCACGATCTAATCTTCGGCATCGACTTCTTATCGACGCATTCTGCCCTCATCGATTGTGCCGCCGGTACTCTCTGCGTAGAACTTCCTCTTCTCCCGGATTCTCACCCTGAACTCCTGAACAGCTTGTGCACCACTGACTTCTTCTCGATGCCACCTAAAGCTCTTACATTCGTTGAATTGGCAAAACGCTCTCCCATGCTTGACGGTGATTATATCGTGACGCCGATTCCTGATGTTCTCCTGGCGCGCGACATTACTGTCCCACACTCCATCGTAACCATGGCCTCTAACTAAACATTTTTACCTGTCATCAATTTTGGTTTCATAAAACAAGTGCTGCCTCAAGGAATATCGGTCGCCACGCTAAAGCCCTTAATTGATGACCACGTCACCTGTTTTGCGGCAGACGTGTGTTCCGATCACCCAAGTCACTCGCAGGATATTACGTTTCTCGATGCAATCTTACGCTTCATGATCGCCCCGGACCTCGAACCTGAGAAGTCAGCCGCGCTCTGCCGCCTTCTGGCTTCATACCGCGACATATTCGACATAGGCAGCCGTCCACTCGGCCAGACTTCACTCGTTAAGCACCGCATTAACACAGGTGATTCTCATCCCATTCATCGGCGACCATACCGGGTGTCTGCGACCGAGCGTAAAGTAATTCAACAAGTCAGCAAAATGCTAGACAAAGGAATTATTGAAGCCTCTTCGAGCCCTTTGGCGTCCCCCGTTGTGCTCATTAAAAAGAAAGATGGCACATGGCGCTTCTGCGTAGATTACCGCCATATGAACAGAATCACGAAAAAGGACATTTACCCTTTACCCCGCATCGATGACGCTCTCGATTGTCTCTACGGCGCCTGATACTTTTTTTCAATAGACCTACGTTCTGGCTGCTGGCAGATTGCTGTCGACGAAAAAGACTAAGAGAAGACTGCGTTTGTAACTCCAGACAGCCTATATCAGTTCAAGGTTATGCTATTTGGGCTATGCAACGCCCCAGCCACGTTCGAGCGCATGATGAACTCTCAGCTACAAGGGTTCAAATGGTCAACATGTCTTTGTTATTTTGACGATGTCGTTGTATATTCCCCAACATTTGAGACCCACCTTCAGCGTTTGTCAGCTATTTTCGACATATTCCACACTGCAGGCCTTCAATTAAACTCGTCGAAGTGCCACTTCGGAAGCCGGTAAATTACGGTGTTGGGCCACCTTGTCGACGCATCTGGTGTGCATCAGGACCCGGGGAAAATTCGTGCAGTTACCAGTTTTTCTGTACCCCGGTCAGTCAAAGACCTCTGGAGCTTTGTAGGACTTTGTTCCTACTTTAGAAGGTTTGGGAAAAGTTTCGCAACCATCGCTCGACCCCTCACTGAGCTTCTGAAGAAAGACGTCACATTTACGTGGGGTACCGACCAAGCTGCTGCTTTTTCTCATATAATCGCGCTTCTGACGACTCCAGCTATATTGGCTCATTTTGACCCATCCGCTCCGACAGAAGTCCGAACCGATGCTAGTGGTCACGGGATCGGAGCCGTCCTAGCCCAACGCCAACGGGGACATGACCGAGTTGTCGCCTACGCTAGCCGCCTCCTTACAGGTGCTGAGCGCAACTATTTCATTACAGAGCGTGAGTGTCTTGCTCTTGTTTGGGCAGTCTCAAAGTTCCGCTCATATTTATATGACACAAATGTCTCTGTAATAACTGACCATCATGCGCAATGTTGGCTTACGTCACTGAAGGATCCTACTGGCCGGCTCGGGCACTGGGCTCTGCGACTGCAAGGGTATACCTACACGTTGACGTAGAAGTTCGGACGCCTACATCAGGACGCAGACTGCCTGTCCCGCTACCCGGTGGCTGAGTCAAGCACTATGCCTGACACCGACTCCGAGCCTAGCGTCTTTTCCTTTTCGCAAATGACATCCATTGGTGACGAGCAGCGCCATGATGCGTCCTTGCGTGCTATCATTGAGCACCTCGAATCCCCATCTTCCAATCAGTCCCATCGCTGATTCGTGCTCCACGATGGTTATTTTACCGCCAAAGTTTTGAGCCGGATGGACCGGCCATGCTGCTTGTCATTCCGAAACACCTTCGCTCGGAAGTTCTAGATGAACTTCATGACCTTCCGACTGCCGGTCGCCTTGGTGTGTCACGCACTTACGACCGAATACGCCGACGCTTCTTCTGGCCAGGGATTGCACGCTCAGTCAGAAGAAACGTTGCGGCTCGTGAGAATGTCAGTGCCACAAAACGCCATCATCACTTCCCGCCGGACGCCTTCAACCACTTGACATTCCGTCAGAACCGTTCTTCCGCGTTGGCTTGGAACTACTTGGCACTTTCCCTTTGTCTTCCTCGGGTAACAAGTGGATCGCTGTGGCCACCGAATACGCCACGCGTTATGCCATCACTCGAACTTTCCCAACAAGCTGCGCCACAGACGTCGCCGACTTCTTCCTCAAGGACGTGATTTTGCAACACGGAGCCCCACGGCAGCTACTTACAGACCGTGGCCGCACCTTTTTGTCGAAGGTCATAGCCGACATCTTGCAGTCCTGTCAAACGAGACACAAGCTGACCACGTCATACCATCCGCAAACCAACGGACTCACGGAGCGTCTAAATCGAACTCTTACAGACTTGCTAACTAAGTATGTTTCTACCAACCACACCGACTGGGATCTTGCGTTGCCGTACCTCACATTTGCCTATATTTCTTTGCGCCATGACACTGCCGGTTACTCTCCATTTTTTCTCCTGTTTGGCCGAGAACCAACATTGCCTCTAGGCACCGTCATACCATACCCTGCAGTACAGTACCGACCAGTGAATATGCCATGGACGCTATCACTCGGGCCGCTCACGCACGCGAAATCACCCGTAATCACCTTCTGACCTCCTAAGAGAAGCAACGGCATTTGTATGACCAACGACACCGTGACGTACACCTTCCGCCCGGTTCTTTGGTCCTCCTCTGGTCTCCGACCCGTCGAGTTGGCTTGTCAGAAAAACTGCTTAGTCCCTACACAGGTCCATACCGAGTCCTTCGTATTGTTACTCCTGTGACGAATGAAATAGGTCCTGTCGCCCCATGGGCTTCATGTGCCCAACAGGCTACCGATATTGTACATGTTGCGCGATTGAAGCCATACCACTCTCCTACCACTCTTCGTTGACATTTAGATGCGCCGAGACGGCGCTTTTGCCGCCGGGGATTATGCTAGATGCATGCATACTGAGATTCTAGGGGGCGACGCGCGTTTGTGTCTGACGACAAAGACCAAGGTGGTCTCCGCTCGCTCGCTGGTGAACTGGTCACGCCATTACCGCTGGTTTAAAATACATCTATTCCACAGCCTCGCCAATACGGCATCTGTTCTTTTCCGTAAAATTATCAAACGCCCACATATTCCTTACGTTCTACTTTAAGTAAACCGTTATGCATACCTCACATAAGGACTAACTACGGATCACATACATTTTCTTATATTGCAAGAAAACTCTGGAACACTTTACCTTGTACCATCGCAGCATCCGAATCATTTCATTTGTATAAACAATGTGTTCGCGATCACCTGCAAAACTCACAACAGTAATACATGAATTAAGACTATTATTTCGATTTCTTTGTGGTTATATGTATTTTTGTATTGGTATGTATCAATTATATGTATTTATTGTATTTCGTTGCACTTTTATGTACTTACCATTTGTTGATAGCTCAGCAGTGCCTACTACTGTTAAAAAACGGACCCCTGTAACTGCTTTGACTGGGCTCTGGGGCTCTGCTTTGACCTGTATAATAATAACCAGCCATTATATGTTTGATACACAACAAAACTGATTGATTGATATTGCTAGCAGCCGATGGAACGTGATCAATCAGCTGCCGTTTCAATGCAAAAATCATGCGGGAGTGCCAACAGTGAGTGGAAGAGCGCCCTCCTCTTCCCCTAGTGATTCGGCAGTGCCATCCACGCATCGCGTTATCTCGGTATTGAGGCCAAGTGCTCCCTTCTTGCGTGTTCGAGCTCGTATTGTTCACGATAGTACTTTTACTCAGTATTGAAAAATTCTTCTTCAGGTAACCTTAAGCACAGTGGGATGGATTGCCCTTCAACGTGCACAAGAAATCGCGCTCCGCGACGAAGGTGGGACCCTTCCAGGTTCGGAGACGACTGGGCGCAGTGACCCTCTCCTTACGTGTCCCTAAATTACGGCTCACTACGTCCAAATTTGTGCTCTACTCCATCCGAAACTACGCAGAGCACAATCTTTTACGCGCAGGATGCTTCAGATAGGTTCGAACCCATCGAGAGGTGCCTTCAACAGGCTCCACGCATATATAGATCCTCACTGCCCGGATAGCGGTAAAAATTTACTTTAGCCGACATGTCCTGGCGGTGTCTTGTGTTACAGGGCTTCAACAACAGCGAGGATCGACTGAGAGAAGGCCATCACAAGCTCCAAACTATAGGACCAGTCCGAGGCAGTCCAGAGGGCCAGTGAGTGACCGAAGATGGCCTCCCGGCTCCAACATGAAATTAACCAAAAGCAAGCTCTCTCTACGGTAGTCCTCTGTATGACTGCACTGGGTTACTCCTCACAACTTTAATAAAGTTATTTGTCTGCCTCCATTTCGGTTGCGTCAAAAATAAATGTGTTGTTGCGCTGTCTATGTAACTGAAGGTATTTCATTCGGTTTTTATGTTTGCGATGTTTCCCTCTAAAGAGTTTCAACGAGGAAGAAACATAGCTGACTCACAAGATTGAATGCCTTTTGCCCTTTAAGGTAAATAAATACTGTGATTGAGAAGCGTATCTTTCTTCGTGTGCTCAACGTTCAGAAGTTGCGCTATTAGCGGCAAAATAATTTTTGCCCCCTGAATATATTTTCATTTGAAGCGAAAATTGTTCTTCTCACAATCACATATTCAAAAGTATTGTTTTCATGCTATTTATCAGGTCCACAGCAAACTTCTACGAAGTTTGTAAAGGTGGGGCCTCGTGTTCGATATTAAGTGCGCACACCCACTAGTATTATTATCTTCGAATTAGATTTTACAGAATCATGTTTGTGACGTTTAGCGAGTGTGTGCTCTTTTGGAACATGACACGAGCCCATATAAATTAGATCAGTTATGAAAATGCCTACGCGTACGCGAAGAACAAATTATAAGTCATACTTCAAAGAATTTTCATATGCATTAACAGAGCTTCTTCACTGACGAGCATAATTACACTGCCTTTAGAGCTTACTGGAGCCGCCAATTTTCTTTTGCAGGAACAGACTTACAAAGGCTAAAGGAGTGCAGAACACTGAATCAGACTGGAAATATGGCTCATCAGAGATGCAGCTGCTCGTGTTTAGCACCCTTGTGGGAAACAGCCTGCATTGACCAATATAGAATACGTGCCTCAATGATTTTTTCTAAACTTAGATTTCGATTTACGTAACTCACTCACTATGTCGGCTTCAACGAACATTGTAAATGAACGCAAGACACTTTTTTTACATATCTATGCGTATGCTCGCCGTGACAAACATGAATATACATTTGTCCTGTATATATGAAAAATTTCAGCACGCTTTATTCGCTTCGTATCTAGGTCAGAGAGTGGCCCATTCTATTCTCTACAGAAAATCCGCTGTAAATCAAAAAGCTCTTGAATGTCAGCATTGCGACAAACACGCGTAATATTCCAAGAACCCTCAATGTAGGCGTACCATCATCGTTTTATTGCCACTTTAAGTTGGGATAGCCTTGCAGGTAGAGGAGGCAAAACATGCACTAATGCTGAATCGGACGCTGTCTACACTTGAGTAATCCAGGGGCAAATTCTTTGTCCTATTTGAGGGTAGGTTCAACTATTTGTGTGTTTCCTGGCAAGCCCGTAGTTGCCAATTGCAAAAGGCACAAAACGTCAGTGCAAGCCACTGTAATCACCAAGATTATCTAGAATTAAATGATACCTCATTCGAAAAAAAGGAGAGAGAGAAAAGGTGAGGAGTATTTTTTGTAACACGTATGACCTAAAATATAATATTTGTTCAGTAGGCTTCAAATGTGGTATTTATGTCTTGTAACCTGCCAGTATGTGGCATAGTGATTTAAAAAAAAGCGTTAGGTTGCATTTATGAAATCGAGATTCCTACAACAACTCATTTGGTTGGAAATACAATTGTCAAAAGCTTAAAGGAAGATGGCGAATAAAAAAAAAAGCAGATCCTACGTACAGTTGATATTGATGATATGCGAAGCACGAATGAGACATGTTGATATGTGACAGTAAAATCAGCAAAATGTTACGAGGTGGAGGTAAACGATGCCGTACATGACTTCTGTGTCATGATTATCATGCTTGGATGTGTCTTTTACCTTCGTCATCTATTCACGTCACGTGCAACCGAATTTAGTATATGTAGGGCTAGCGAAGCGGCCGCGAGCACGCTAATAGCGTGGTATGCAGTCATGTTCTTACATGACATGCGTATCAGGATTATTATGTTTTCACCAGTCATATACTTCGTCAATCATTGAAGTCACATAACCCGAAATTTGGTACATGTGGAGCTAGCAAAACGGCCGCGAGTGCATCATCAAGGGCCCAACATATTCCAATGTAGCGTTGACGCGCGCACACGCTGCAGGCTCCGCGACGCTATTTAAGAAAAACGCGAGCACGCTATAGTCTGACACCAGGCGCGACCAGCGTCCGCCGGCGCGGCCTGCCAGCAACCGGCGCGAAATACGAAATGCTGCATTTCGCGCCGATGTATTAAAAGACAACACTGCGTCTCCCTCTTTTCGTGACGGAGGGACGCCGGATGCGCTGAAACGCTCATGCGTGAAAACAACGCAGCGCAACGTGCGCCTGCGAGCATACGGCACGACCTGCGCCTGGCTTGAAAAAGCCGGCGAGACACGACGGAATGAATGCCGACGAGCCCGCATACCACGTCACGTCGAAATCTATTGTGACTTGACTGTGGCATGTAGTCATGTTCTCACATAACACGCATCTCATGATTATCAGGTTTGCACCAGTCACATACCTTCGTGATTCATTGACTTCACTTAATACCGAATTTGGTATAAGTGAAGCTAGCGAAACAGCCGCCAGCGCATCATGAGCGTGGCATGTTGTGATGTTACATGACACGCATCTGATGATTATTATGTTTCCACCAGTCACATACCTTCGTCAATCATTCACGTACTGTATTACCCAATTTGGCATATGCCACGCTAGCGTTATGGCCACAAGCGCGTCATGAGCGTGGCATGCAGTAATGTTGTTACATGACACGAATGTCATGATTTTCATGTTAGGGTCTGTCTCTTGTGTTCACGATGCAATCATGCCATACCATACCAGTTTTGCAACAAGCCATGTGAACGAAACTATCACAAGAGCTGCAGGACCATGAAATGTAAATCATGGCATTCATGACATACATGTCACAATTTTCAGGTTGTGACTTGTCAAATATGTTTTTCGTACAGTGATGTTATGCCATACCAAGTTTGGTATCGATACCATTCTTCAAACGGCCAGGAGAGATAAAAGTCGTAGGCGGCTAAATAGATAGATAGATAGATAGATAGATAGATAGATAGATAGATAGATAGATAGATAGATAGATAGACAGATAGATAGATAGATAGATAGATAGATAGATAGATAGATAGATGGATAGATAGATAGATAGATCGATAGATAGGTACACTCAAAGTCGCCGAAGTTCGCTAATAAATGTACCGAATTTAAGAAGTACCTTTAATGTAACAAATGATTCGACTCGCGTTCGCGGGCCTTGTTCACAATGAGGAAATGAATGAACGTTCCTAAACGTCGGTTATATTTGTCATTTTTGATCCTATATCTTCCTCTTAGCTTCTGACTACGGCTCGCATTTACTCTGCTCTTGCCATAGCACTTTTGTTTAAAATAAATATGAGAAAGCCCGTATTTTTTTTCTTAACCTTGGTAGAAAAAGACCAAAACAAAATGATTTATAGCAACCACAAGTCGCGACTATAACTGCTTGCGATCCAAAGTTCTGAACATTATTAATGTGAAGCTACCGCGAAACAGCACTAGCCAGTAATATTTTAAGAAATATAAATGATACCGTTTCAGTTCAGCAAGTAACAATTTAACTAATAATTACGTACCCGCAGCAAATTTCATAATAACCCTGACTACATATATTTTTCCTTCATTTATATGAACCTCATCCTTGGTACAGGGTCATGTTCAAGTTTGCTCACATTGAAATGTTATGGTAGCCACATTTCTTATCTACTCTGTTTCGCATCGCATCTTGTCACGTTGTGCTCAGCGATGCAGCTCCGTTGTCCCAACTGACACCGACAAGTTACTTATCACTTTCGTTTCGGCTGGTTACGATGTTCAAGTTTATTAGAAGTACAATAAAAATAGAGGCCCAGGATGAGCGATTGACAAGGAACAATAACAGAGTATGTCAGGAGAGTTTTCTGATTATTTTCTCGAAATGAGGATAGCGTACTCATACTAATTTTACAGTGGTGTCACGTGGCGCGGAAATTCATTAAAGAAAAAAAAAGGATGGAGGGTCTCAAGAAACTGGTCTGAAGTCGTGATCGTGAAGACGCCGGTGCTGTTGAGCACAAACACAGCTAAACCCGCCTGACTGGTTGCCCGTTCCTGGCGGGTGTATCATAAACGGAATGCGTCTGCAGTGTATCGAGGCGGAGACGGTAAAAAACTTTATCCACCTTAATTCGTTTAGCCGCCCGCTGTCGCCGTCATTGGTGCCATCAACACAGCTACACAGTGTGTATTGCATCAGAATGTCCACGCGGAAGTACAAACAACAAAACATTGCACTTTATTGCGTTGTGTAACTAAGCACGTGACAGGACTGAGCCCGAGCGACATTGCACTCGCTCTTGTCGCGATGGCCATCCAGGATTTAGTCGCCGCGGTCGAGCTCATTACGGGTCCGGTAATCATTATTGATCGCCCCTTTGGGCTGGGCGAATGTGGCTCAAAGCATCGCCTGGCATGCGCCTCTGGCGCATTTTATTGCCTTTTCGTGGTTGTTTTGTAAGGTTAGCAAGCGAATGATTCAAGACCAGGAGCTCATGATGGCGCAGATGGATTATTTACCTCGGACTGTCACACAGTGTGCCGATTTCTGCTTTTAGTTTAGCGAGTATCAACATTGTGTTGTAGTTCATTATACTTTAAAGCTAACGTCGTAGGTGGTGTATAGGGAACCGGAGCTAAAGTTGGTGGAGTGATGACAGTGCCGCGCCTGGCTCTGGCGGCGAGCTCCGGAACACTTGAGGAGGGACGCGGGAGAGGTCGCAGGCGATTAAGTGTGTTTTTGCGAAACGGGAGCGTGCGCGACACTTGCGCAACACGTTCTGCAGTCGCTGCGGGGAACTTAGGCGCCGTGCCGCCAGTTTGGTGCGCTGAAACGAGGCGTTCGCTGTGTGAAGTTGCCTTTCCGCGATTGAAGAAGGGGCGCCACGGAAGTGTCGGTGAGGTCCGAAGTATTGTGTTGTGGGCTGCCACAATGATGCAGAAAACACCAAGGAATGCTCTTCGCGTGTATAGCTGTATCAGTTTCCGATTTAGTCACAGCCGGCGAACACAGCCGCGTTCGCAAAAGATAGAGCAAGCATGACACAAGAGCCGGAAAAAAATTCTTCAATTTCACCCGCCGTGGTTAAACTTAGCTTGCTGCTTCGCGGCGACGTCAGCGCATCATGCGTGGCACGGAGGACATGACTCAAAAACTTCTCGGACATTTTAATGCCATGACCGTATAATAGTTTTAGGGGCGAAGCCCCTTAGGGCGCGGGCTGTGCGTCCCCTGTATGTAGCCACCTCTAGTTTAGTTCTTGCAGTGTTCACTATATGGCGGTACCGTCCCCTGTATGTAGCCACCTCTAGTTTAGTTCTTGCAGTGTTCACTAGATGGCGGTACCGTCTCCTGTATGTAGCCACCTCTCGTTTAGTTCTTGTAGTGTTTACTAGATGGTGGTACTTGTAGCTGATGATGAAAAGATGCAAGATGTTATA
Source organism: Rhipicephalus microplus (assembly GCF_043290135.1). Lineage (NCBI taxonomy): Eukaryota > Metazoa > Arthropoda > Arachnida > Ixodida > Ixodidae > Rhipicephalus > Rhipicephalus microplus. Next base: position 93,881,299 of record NC_134700.1, on the reverse strand, counting down.
AACTAGAAAGCGGTACTTGTAGTTGATGAAAGACGCGAGATCTTATAAAATAGGAATGATGTCACATATGGCGCGTGTCATTGGTTGAAGGCAATCGTTCGATTTAGTGCGGTGACGTACGCTAGGGGGAGCGATGTAATAAAATCAAGTGGGCAAAATGTACAGAGGATTCATGGTTTACCAGGTTTACCTCCGGAGCTTCGCCCACTCATCATCATTCACTTCGTGGATATGGCGGCACTTTTTTTATTTATTTTTTCAGCATGCCACAAACGTTTACACATGACAGTACACGGCTGCTACTGCTAGATACCACATCAAAACAACAAATATCATCATCATCATCATCATCATCATCATCATCATCATCATCATCATCATCATCAGCCTGACTCCGTCCACTGCAGAACAAAGGCCTCTCCCATGTTCCGCCAGTTAACCCGGTCCTGTGCTTGCTGCTGCCAATTTATACCCGCAAACTTCTTAATCTCATCTGCCCACCTAACCTTCTGTCTCCCCCTAACCCGCTTGCCTTCTCTGGGAATTCAGTTAGTTACCCTTAATGACCAGCGGTTATGCTGTCTACGCGCTACATGCCCAGCCCATGTCCATTTCTTCTTCTTGATTTCAGCTATGATATCTTTAACCCCCGTTTGTTCCCTAATCCACTCTGCTCTCTTCTTGTCTCTTAAGGTTACACCTACCATTTTTTTTATTGCTCGCTGCGTCGTCCTCAATTTAAGCTGAACTTTCTTTGTAAGTCTCCAGGTTTCTGCTCCGTAGCTAAGTACGGGCAAGATACAGCTGTTATATACCTTCCTCTTGAGGGATAGTGGCAATCTACCTGTCATAATTTGAGAGTGCTTGCCAATGGTGATCCACCCAATTCTTATTCTTCTAGTTACTTCAGTCTCGTGGATAGGCTCCGCGGTTATTACCTGCCCTAAGAACACATAGTCTTTTACAACTTGAAGTGCACTATTACCTATCTCGAAGCTCTGCTCTTTTCCGAGGTTGTTGTACATTACTTTCGTTTTCTGCAGAATAATTTTAAGACCCACCTTTCTGCTCTTCTTGTCTAACTCCGTAATCATGAGTTGCAATTCGTCCCCTGAGTTACTCAACAATGCAATGTCATCGGCGAAGCGCAGGTTACTAAGGTACTCTCCATTAACTCTTATTCCTAACTGTTCCCATTCTAGGCTTCTGAAAACCTCCTGTAAGCACGCGGTAAATAGCATTGGAGAAATTGTGTCCCCCTGCCTTACACCCTTCTTGATTGGTATTCTGTTGCTTTCTTTATGAAGCACTATGGTAGCAGTTGATCCCCTGTAGATTTCTTCCAAGATGTTTATATATGCTTCATTGACACCCTGATTCCGCAGTGTCTGCATGACGGCTAATATTTCTACTGATTCAAACGCGTTCTCGTAATCTATGAATGCTACGTAATATGAATGCTATGGATTATAACCAACCACTATGTATAGTGGTTGGTTATATTCTCAGCATTTCTCTATTACCTGATTGATAGTATGAATGTGGTCGATTGTTGAGTAGGCTGTTCGAAATCCTGCTTGTTCTTTTGGTTGATTGAATTCTAATGTTTTCTTTACTCTGTTAGCAATTACCTTTGTAAATAGCTTGTATACTACAGAGAGCAAGCTGATCGGCCTGTAATTCTTCAAGTCCTTGTCATCTCCTTTCTTATGTATTAAGAGGATGTTAGCGTTCTTCCAAGACTCTGGTACCCTTCCCGTCAGGAAACACCTCGTAAACAGGGTGGCTAGTTTTTCTAACACAATCTGTCCTCCATCTTTCAGCAGATCTGATGTTACCTGATCCTCACCAGCAGCTTTGCCTCTTTGCATGCTCTCCAAAGCTTTTCTGACTTCTTCTATCATTACTGGTGAGGTGTCATCTGGGTTACTGCTAGTTCTTATAGTATTAAAGTCGTGGTTGTCCCGGCTACTTTAGAGATCTCTGTAGAACTCCTCCACTATTTTAACTATCCTATCCATATTGGTAGTTATTTTGCCTTCTTTGTCCCTTAGTGCATACATCCGATTTTTGCGTATCCCAAGTTTCCTCTTCACTGTTTTGACGCTTCCTCTGTTGTTCAGAGCATGTTCGATTCTCTCCATGTTATACCTTCTTACATCAGATATCTTACGCCTATTAATCAACTTCGAAAGCTCTGCCAGTTCTATTTTGTCTGTTGTACTTGAGACTTTCATGAATTGACGATTCCTAATGAGAATCTTAGTTTCCTGAGAAAGCTTGCCAGTGTCCTGTCTAACTACCCTGCCTCCAACTTCCACTGCACACTCCGTAGTGATACTCGTCAGATTATCATTCATTGTATCTACGCTAAGGTTGGTTTCCTCACTAAGAGCCGAGTACCTGTTCTGAAGCGAGATAATATATGGTTGCCATAAACATCAACACAGCGTATAATAAAGTACACGGCTTCATGCGCACACAATAAAGCCTACCTCGAGGCATACGTCATGCACTGTATTATCTCACAGGACCCGAGAAATGCATTTCGCAGTGATTTGGGCGTATTTGCTTTCTTTCTCCTGCTCCACATCATTAACTTGACTAACGAGTTTCACTCCTTTTGTTCTATTGGCTTCTAGAAAGTGCTTGTCGAGCTCGGAGATCTTTGTGAAGCCGCACTGCAGGTGGTACATTGCGAGGTGACTCAAACGCAGCGCGCGCTTTCTGCACGCGCACGTAAGCGAGCGGCAGCGCATTGGATCGAAGGGAAAACGTGCCATCTAAATCCCCGATTTCTACTTTTCTACCAAAGATGACGCTGTCTGTCCGGAGTCACAGTGCCACCAATGCGTTGCTTTGGCTTCCTATACAGGGACAGAAAGCAATATATATGTATTGGGATATAAAAACACGGTTACATGCTTTTCCCGAAAGGGGAGAGGATTAGCTTAAGGAAAGGCGTTATTAAGGTTACGGGAGCACCTGATAGGTCTTCGCATTGGGATTCGCGAGTATACATTCAGCAGATAAAGCGGGATGTGGACTTGCATTTCCCGTAAGAACCCGCACGTGGCTGTGTTTTTTTTTCGTGGTTCGTTCTTCGAATTTTCTTTTCGTTATAATCAGATGTCACATACATGCGCCCCACTACTGCTTGATATTGCGTCGTCGACTGACTGCGGGGCTTTCTCGCGAGTACCCACTTATATTAACAACTGTTCTATCTGATCATGAGGATATCCGGTCGAAGGCAGATCTACCTTGAGGATCGCCTCCATACAAGATAATGTGGGCGTTTATTCCCTCGTCGCTATGAGGCTTAGAGCCTTGACCGTTATTTTGTACTTGTCATGAATTATTGTTTCAGGACTTTGCGAAACTGCACTCACATTTTTCCTCTCCCATTAGTGTCATCGACGCTTAATTTTCTAGGGTTAGGTGCACTCAAGTCACTGAGACTAGCCTCAAGCAGTGTTTTTTTTGAGGCACCCCAAGTTGTCACTCTGTACAGAAACCCATGCCCCTAGAAGAAAAACGACTTCTCAGAATTAGCATCCCGAAGTTTCAGTCATCTTCAAGTTCACTATCGATAGGAAGGAAAGAAGGAAGCAACAAAAGTGAGAAGGCAGGGAGGTCAACCAGAAAGACATCCGGTTGGCTACCCTACGCTAGAGGATTAGGAAAGGGGACAAGTAAGATGAGAAAGAGAGAAAAGAAGGACAAAAATGGAGAGACTGACAGTAATTTCACTGCAGCGTGTAGAACTACACCGCATGTAAGAGGCGCTCACAAAAACCCGTTTTTCTGAAGAAACACAAGCGGGATTTCACTGCCTTATGGGCTGTCGAGTGATGTGGACGTTGCTGTAATAGCACCTGCACAGAACGAGGCCGATCATCCAGTCGCCCCATTGAGTTGTCAAATACTTGTCTGTCTGAGGCAAATCGAGGACAGTGGCACAGCAGGTGTTCTATATTTTCATCGGTGCTACAGTTCATCGATATTTTCATCGGTTCTGCGGTGAGCATTGTAGCGGCCTGCATCGTACTCTTGCTGCTGGCTGATCTGTAAACGTGCAAGTTACCTACCTTCTTCCGCGCGTTCTGTAAACGTGTCGGCGTCCCGGGCGATGTCGTTGCCTTCGTGCGGTGACATTGCATCTAACATGGTCCGTACTACCCGTCCATGAACGACGTTGAACGGTGTCATGCGGGTCGTTTCTTGCTTGGCCGTGTTGTGTGCAAACGTTATGTAAGGCAAGATTTCATCGCAATTTGTGTGTTAAACGTCTACGTACATCGAAAGCATGTTTTCAATTGTTTTCTTTAGACGCTCTGTCAGCCCGTTCGTTTGAGGGTGGGGGGCAGTGGTATTATGATTCGTTGTTCCACTCAGCATCAAGCCATGGTCCAAAAGAGCTGCCGTAAATGCGGTTCCTCTGTCTGTGATTACGAGGGTTCGTGCGCCATGCCTCATACAATATTCTCGCTGAAAAATCTTGCCACCTCGGCTGCTGTACCTATCTGGATAGCCTTTGTCTCGGCATAACGGGTCACATAATCTGTCGCAATAATAAACCATCGGTCGCCTGCAGTATAAGTAGGGAGTGGGGCCAAAATGTTCACGCCTATTTGATGGAATGGAGTCGTTGGGACCTGTACGGGTTGCAGGAGTCCAGCTGCTTTAGTCGGTGGTGACTTGCGTCACTGGCAGTCGCGACAGGTACGATTGTGGTCCTTCACGTCTGTGGTTAATCTTGGCCAGTAACACCCTTGCTGTACCCTGGCCAACGTCCTCGTGTAACGCAAGTGGCCAGAGGTAACCTCGTTGTGGCATCCTTTGAGTACTTCGGTGCGAAGGGCTGCTGGAATGACGCGCAGATAGGGCGATCCCGTCAACGAAAAAATTCTTTTGTAGAGTACTCCGCCCCGTAAACAAAATGATGACAACACTCTTGCGAAAACTCTTGGCACCTTCCGAGATCTGCCATCCAAGTAGTCAATTAAGCCAAGCAACTCAGCATTGTCATGTTCTTGCTGCGCAATGGCGGTCATGTCGAGGACACCGAGAAATGATGTTTCCTCCTCGTCGGGTAGAGTTGCCGACTCATTGAGTGAACGGGACAAACAGTCGTCATCCATATGTCGCTTCCCTGACTTATGGACGAATGCCATTTTGAACTCCTGCAGCCTGGGACTCCAACGCGCTAATCGGCCGGTAGGGTCTTTAAGATTTGTTAACCAACACAGTGAGTAGGGGTCGCTAATTATGTTGAAGGGGCGGCCGTATAAGTACGGACGAAATTTTGGAAGCTCCGATACCACGGTGAGACATTTTTTCTCAGTTGTGGAGTATTTAGCCTTAGCGCGTGTTAACGTTTTACTTGCCTAAGCAATTACCCTTTCTGTGCCCTCTTGCTGCCGCACAAGCACAGCTCCCAGACCTACATTGCTAGCATCGGTGTGAAGCATCATAGGGGCTCGCTCGTCGAAGTGGGCAAGGACTGGAAGTGTTTGTGGTCGCAGGCGAAGATCGATAAAAGCAGCTTCCTCTTCGTTCTTTCACTCAAAGATGACGCCTTTTCTCGTGAGGCGAGTTAATGTTGATGCTATGCGTGATAAGTCCACGATAAATTGTCGACAATATGCACAGAGGCCGAGGAAGTGTTTGACAGCCTTCTTATCGGTCGGCACAGGGAGAAGTTTTACGGCTGCAGTTTTTTCAGGATTGGTGGAACACCTGCATGACTGACGACATGAGCGAGAAATCGCAGTTCTTCGTAGAAAAAGTGGCACTTCTCACGCTTCAACGTCAGGCCTGTGGACTGTATGGCTTGTATGATCACCTAGAGCCTTCTAAAGTGCTCGTCAAACGTTGCGGAGAACCCTATGGTGTCGTCCAGATATACTAAGCACGTTTTCCACTTCAACCCAGAAAGCACAAAATATATGAGTGTTTGAAAGGTAGCAGGCGCTGAGCACAAGCCTAATGGCAAAACTTTAAATTCTTGTAACCCATCTGGTGTTACAAAAGCGGTCTTATCGCGGTCTCTCGGATCCCTCGAGTTGCCAATATCCACTCCGCAAGTTCATTGAAGAGAAGTATCGAGCATGTCGAAGTCTGTCGAGAGAGTCGTCTATACGTGGTAGTGGATATACGTCTTTCTTTGTCACCTGATTTAGCTTCTGGTAATTTACACAGAAACTCAGGCTGCCGTCCTTTTTTTACCGAGGACTACAGGCGACGCCCTGCGGAGCTATGAAGGCTGAATGACGTCATCTTCAAGCAATCTGTCTACCTGCTGTTGTATCGCTTCACGTTCTTTTGAAGCCACGCGATAAGGGTTCTGGTGAATAGGTCTCGCCATTTCCTTGGTAATTATTCGATGCCTGGTTAGAGGCGTGCGGCCATCTCTTAATGTTGTCGAAAAGCAGTCTTGAAATTTTGCCAGCAGCTCAAGGAGTCTGCGTCGGTCGTCTTTCAGCAAAGTATTGCTAACGTCAAGAGCGGCGCTGAACCAAGATGTAGCGACTCGTAGACTACCGCCAGCAGCCTTGGGCATCTACGAGATTGTCGAAGTAAGCGACAGCCATGCCTTTTGGAAAGTACCGGCGCTCAGCACTAAAATTGGCCAGCAGCAAATCCGTGCGTCCAGCAGCAACTGTCACGATACCTCGTGCGACGGAAATACCGTGGGTGAAGAGCAGCGAGCTTATTTGGTCTGCTACTCCTTCAGCGTCAAACTGGGAAGCGGCGGACACAGAAACAAGCGTGCATGACCTAGGAGGGAGAATCACGTCATTATCAGTAAGACGAAGTTGGTTAGGTTGCGCCTCTGGAGAATGGGGTAAGCCCGAACCGTTGCAAAATGTAACCAAGCTCTCTGGTATGTTGAGGACGGTGCCATTTTCCCGTAAAACATCCTTTCCAAGATTTACTATTTTGCATCATGCGGCGATAACGGCGAGCGACGCAGTGAAAGGAGAACCTCTGATATCAATTCTTGCTGTACATTTTCCAGATTGCATCAATAACTGGCCCCCTGCCGTTCCTAAATGAGGGCCCAACCACAGTTTCTACACGTTTTTGAGGCTGTCGGTGAGGTCCTGACTGATAATAAAGAAGTCGGCGCCAGTGTCGACTAAAGCTGTCACTTTCTGGCCGTAAAGAACAACAATAAGGTTGGCAGTCCCAATTTCGTCATTTTCACGGCTTATCGGCTGTACGACGTCATGCTGTGGGGGCTTCTTGTCGTCTTCTTTACGGCCTGCAACTTTGTACCGGAGGTCACTGCCCTCAATTTCTGCGGTGCGGGCAAGGTGACCTTCTTGTATTAACGTCCGCGTAGGTGCGGCGGTGCGACAAAGGCGAACGCGCGGGAGACGATGAATGGGATCAACCTCTTAGACCAGGAGGTTGAGTAGGCATTGCCTCCTCTGCAGTGGTACAGCCGTCCTCATAATAAGAACGGGCTCCATAGAAAGAGGTGTCGTCACGGCCTGGAGTGTATTCGTCGTTGGCACGTCGACCGTCAAACCAAGGTCGATGAGGACGGAATGAATCACCTCAATGCCAGCAATGACGGGCAATAGGACCTGCACCTCCACAATGAAAGCATAGTGAACGTCTGTCCACTGTGCATCACGCATCTGTTTTCGGGTCGGTGGACGTCTGACCATCTCCCCTGGCGTCGATGCCCATGGGGTGGCTGTAGACGGCTGGTTGTATGGCTGTAGCGTGGGTGGTTGAGCAGTGTCTGCTCTTGCGGTGGAGACTTAGGGGCCATTTACACCTGGTGGTAGAGCGTCAGCATAGCGGATGGTGGACCTCGGAGAGCAGCAGCGTAGCTCAGAGGACGCTGCTGAGCATCAGGACCCACCCTAGACAACTTTTGGTGCATTTCGTCACGTACGACTTCAGCGACCGACGCAATGGGATTTTCAGCAAACGGAGTCCATAACCTCTGCAGTTCTTTGCGAACTATCTCTCTAATCAAGTCTCGCAAGGAGCTCCGACTCTCAGATGTCATGGCGATATCATTGATTGGGACATTGCTGGGCATGTGGTCATAATGCCTGCAGCGTTGATGAAGGACCTGCTTGATAGCCATAGCCTTCCTAATGAAGTCAACCAAAGTACTTGGAGGGTTGGGCAGTAGCCCGGTGAAGAGCTGTTCCTGGACACCGCGCATGAGGTAACACAACTTTTTATCTTCGTCAAGTGCGGGTTAGCTCGATGAAGGAGACGAATGATGTCCTCGATAAACATTGCAACGGTTTCGTTGGGTTTTTGAATCCGTAGCTCCCATAACTGCTGCGCACGCTCCCTTTGATCGACATTGGCGAAGGTATCGACGAACTTCTGCCGAAAGTCGGGCCAAGCTGACAGATTGCCTTTTGCATTCTCATACCAAGTACGAGCACCGTCGTCAAAGTAGAAATATGCGCGAGAAAGCTTTTCCTGTTCCGACCACTGATAGATTTTGGCAACACACTCGTAGTAGTCAAGCCAGTCATCAACTTCTTGACGGGCATCGCCGCTAAAGCGATCGGGAACGAGGGGTTGAAAAATGGTCACCTGAGATGGGTGCGTCGAAAAGCTGCTTTGGGGCACCTGTTGCGGGCTTGCGTTGGCCATTAGTTGAGGTGTGCGGTGTATAGCACGTTCCGGCGAGTGAGTGAGCTCTGGCGCGAGGCCTCACAACCGTCGACTGGAGTGATGAACCTGCGTTTCAACAGGAGGCAATGCGTCTGGACTTGATGAACTGCTCCCAGCGTGCGTGTGGAGTATCAGACAGGGTTGCGGCCCAGCACCTCCACCAGTGTCGTGGTAGAACGCGAACAAAACACAGGTACACCTTGAAACCACGAAAGCAGCGTGTTCTCAACAGCTGAGCCACAAGATCGTCTTGTTCGGTCTCGAGTGAAGCTAAAGGTCCACTACCTCGTGTCGACCAAGTCCCCCATCATTGTTTTCGTCCACATGTAGACACTCGTCAATATATTAGCCCTGCTCTCCTTTCTGCTTAAGGGTTGAGATATTACGCTCTGCAAACGTATAATCAATTGATCATCCTACGTCAGTGGCTGCCCGTCACGTAGACTTTTGCGAAATCCCCAAGTTTCATGTCTTATTTGATTGTATGCGAGCTCAAAGGCAACTTGGAATGAGCCTGGCAGAAGTGCTGATAGGTGATGTCGTTTGGACACCTCGCCTTCTGGGGCGTCAGTGAACACTGTTATAGCATCGGTGATGAATCGTTAAAAAGCACAGAAAATTGATTTGCTAGCTCTTCTTACGCGTGTCAGAAGTCACCTATACTGCTTCGCGGTCTTTCGTTTATTGCGCACAAACGTAGGTAGACGTTTCTCGAAAACAATTTGTGTAACGATAATGTTGGCAAGACGTTAGCGTGCAGAAAACATGCCTAGTCTAACCTGTCGTACTCTCTCTGAATGACGCTTGTATAGCGTTGAAAGGTCACATGCCGTGGTGGTCCAGTGGCTACTTCGTGGTCTAGTGACTGCTGAAACAAGGGTCGGGGTACCGGATCCCAACCGTCGTGGTAGTATCTTCGATGCAGGCGAAAACACTTGATGCCCGTGTGATTTGGTTGATATTCCGATCCCACTGGTTACACTAAAATGCCATTTTGAACAAGTGCATTAACACCCCCAAAATGGCACTTTTGTGGCACGTACATTTCTACACGAGAAAGGGAAGTGCACTTGTGGAAATAAATGGCGATCGGTAACGAAGTACAACAGGTGATAATTCCTTTAATCGTTTATTTTTTAATCAGTACTTGAAGAGTATGGAGGGACATTACATGAAGGGTGGGCAAAAAAAAAACATAACAGATGAGACAAAAAAGAAAGTGGCACTAACAATAGCAAAATATAGAGAAACAGCGGTAGATCATATTTACAAAGATAAAATATGGCTTTTTACGGCGTTTTTAAATTGATCAAACTTAGATGACATAGCGATGTGGGTGGCAAGGTCATTCCGATCATGCGCTGTCTGAAGAAAAAAATGACTTCTGGGATGTCTTTGTTTTTGGGCGTACGTGCTATACGGCGTTGGGTACGAAAGTCGTGATGGCCGACGTGCAGGTCTGATGAATTCATTGCCTGCTTGCAAGGAATGAAAAAACCTATGACACAAGCACAAGCGTGAAATTTTACGGTGAGAGGCTAGATCAGGAAGATTAAGCTGGTCTTTGACTTCTGATACACTTATGTTATTTGAGTAATTTGAGGTAAGAAATCTGGAAGCATGGTTCTGAATGGATTTGAGCGTGATGGAAAGGTTAGCTTGAAGATCAAAAATGGCATTAGCATACTCCAGTTTAGGCCTGACGAGTGTTTTATAAGCTACTAGTTTAGTAGCAGCGGGTGCCGAAGCAAGGTTACGACGCATGTACTATCCAAGAACTCAATTAGATCAGTTATTGATGCTAATGATAGTTACATTTTAGGCTATGTTTCTTAGGTAGAAATTAGGTACAGCTATAGACAGCCCTAAAATGTAAAGTTCAAGAACAAATGAGGCAAATGAGGCAGCTGCTGCATTGCATGTCGTGTTATGTACATGCCTTTGGCGGCCGTGACTGTAAACTGCCAGAGAGCTTGAATGGAACACTATTCTTTTTGAGGCATATTATGATCAGCGCACTATAATAGGATAATACATCACCTACTCAGAAGTAAATGCTACCGATGCTAGACAATCCATCACAGCGAAGAGAGTTTCGTGGACAGATTCGCCACAAAAGCTCTCTGCAGCGAGTGTCACTAAGCGTTCCCTTGTGACAAGGTGTAAGTAACACTAACGGCGAAGTACACTTCCTCAGTGTGACCTGAAGATTGCTCTTTGTTTCAGGGGTACTAGGTGTAGGTATGGGTGATCAAAGTACCCCAGGCAGCCGAAATAAATCAAGCCAGTGTCATGGTATGAGCTCCCCATCTGGGCCTGCCGGTGTCACGACCGTCTAAACGACGACAGTGCCCTACGGCAGAGGCAATCAAAACGCCACGTAAGCCTTTTTTATAATTTTATTTGCAAGTCTCGAGATGGGTACGCTTGTATAACAAGAACACGTGGAAGATTGGAAAGTGCCAGCGTGAACCAGTCGCACCGCACTGGTGATGGGCACGCGGATACGTTGATATTCATTAGAGACTGGTTGCCTAATTCTGTGAATGAAATGTTTCGACATCTTGTGCTACAGCAGTGTGGGGACGTCACTGGTTTACCTCCATTTACATCAGCGAACGCCAAGTGAAGTTCGATTTATGTATCGACCAGCACTGGCGAGCTTCCGTGCTCCGGACATTTGCAGTGTGGCTATGTGTATACCGGGGTCCTTCAATACTTTTACTGGTCTCGAGGCTTCGGTGTAACTCTGTGGGAGAGCTTTGTGCGGGCGGCGCTAAGTTCTCGCCGGGGTAATTGGGCAGACGGCGGCCGCCTACCGTAGCGTGTCTCCGCGCGTATCTCATTGTATGTTTGGTGTTGTGCGTGTTGGGCCTGAAGAGTGAAGAGGATGCAGCATACATGCTGCGTACCTGGGTGTCAATCTGGTTTCAAGGCAAACGACAAAAAAATGAATGTTCAGGTTGCCCAGACAGCGAATGGTGGATTCGCGACAAGCAATTGGTGGTTTCGAATTTGATCTCCCGCAATAGCGTGCGTGCGAAAAGCATTTTGAAGAACTTAAGCTCTTTCCCGCGAACCAGCGGCTAATTGAGTTGTGAAAACGCCGCATGATGTTCCTCAACTTTTGCTGGACGCTGTGCCGAAGATTTCCTGTGGTATCTCGACGTATTTGTCAAGTGAAAAAATGTCCAGGGCCCGCCCGCCTATCAAGCGCTACCGGGAATCGTCAGCTCAGTTGGAAACAGTGTGTACGCTGCTCCGATACTGTGCATGTGTCCCTTTGACACAGCTGCCTTGGAAAATCACGCACTATAATGAAGGTGATCATATTGGTGGCCTCGTTCTCGTTCCATGCCAGTAATAAAGAAGATCGATGAGTGAAATACTCATCGTTTTATTTTATACAGGTACTGAGATGGCCAATAATAGAGAGGTAAAACAACAAAAAGACACAGCTTCAGACAGCTCTTCACGGGTTGAAACTTTCAAAGCACGCCCCGCCGTGGCTTTCTAGTGGCTAAGGTACTCGGCTGCTGACCCGCAGGTCCCGGGATTGAATCCCGGCTGCGGCGGCTGCATTTTCGATGGAGGAGAAAATGCTGTAGGCCCGTGTGCTCAGATTTGAGTGCACGTTAAAGAACCCCAGGTGGTAAAAATTTCTGGAGTCCTCCACTACCGCGTCTCTCATATATATCATATGCTGGTTTTGGGAAGTTACACCCCACATACCAATCAAATTTCGAAGCACAACTTACTTGCTTGGAACATACACTTCAGCACTACAAATTCCAGTTTTCTAAGGGGACGGCGCAGGAGAAGATGTGTGAAAATCTACAAATCTTGCACGACCTGTAAAAGTGTGAAAAGGTAATTGTGGATATCAATACGTTATGATCTGAAAGGTAATGTTTTGCGTAGGTTGCGTACACTGTCAGTGTGGGACGCACTCAGTCAATTCTCAGGTTTAATGTGGCTTGTATGAGGCTTGAACATTGACATTAAAACCAATAAAGAAAGACAGACCAAACGTAGCATGCGTTAGCTACAGAGCAGAGTAAATTATTTGGAAACTACATGCGTGAACAGTGGAACATTGAGAGCGCTGCGGCACCGTATAGTGTAAATAAACGTTGAAAAAAACATGAACACTAAGAACAAGCCGTTAGGTTAACCGGTATCCTCGTCAGCTGAGATCGCCGTCAACTGAGATTCTCGTCAACTGATAAGTTCAAAGCAGATTCATTCAACGTGACCTGATGGTTGGTTCGAGAAATTCGAGGTTCTTTTCAGATATCATCGTATAAAAACTTTGATTGTATATATAGACTGGAAGACTGGAGATGCGCTGTTAAGAATCACAACCACTTTACTTCCGGGACGCTTGAAGATCCACCAGAGTCCTTGAAGAGCTCTGCAACGTCCAGTAATTATCAATAGACGCCTCAGAAAAAAAAGAAACATACCTTTAAAGCGGTAGTATTTTTCTTAGTGGGAGCAGCATGCGCTTGTTGCCAACACATTTATAGCTCAAGGCCTCATTCGACGCTAAATTTCGCTGTATTAGAGGTTCCGTGGATTTTCTTGAAGGTAACATCACTCTGAGGATGTAATAAATCTTTAATGCCACATTTATTCACCTTTCGGAATTCCAACGCGAGCCGTATAACTGCAGTGCAGGGGCCGCTCCGATGCCCCGGCGTGGACGAGAACGCACCTGATGGTTGCTCCTGTGGTTATTTCAAACCTTCGCTGAAGCTTCATGGGCAGTGAAAGTATTGAAGGACTCTGGCAGTACTTCCCTGTTTGCATATACACGCTTATGCATAGATGCCGTTCACTGGTAAGCATGCTTAAACGTTGCTTACTTGGCCTTCACGTGATGTTGACATCGATTGAGTCACAATAAATGAATTTATTTCAGCAAACGTTTGTCATCAGCATGTTCATTTCACTTGGTCTCTACGCAGCTTCTCTAACACACGAAAGGTGGAGGAGGAGGAGAAGGAAGGGAAGAAACGAAAGGCAGGGAGGTCAACCAGACGCACATCAGGTTTGCTACCCTGTGTTGGGGAAGAGGTGAGTGGATTAAAAGAGAAGAAAGAGAGGAGAAGTAAAGGGCAACGTGTGGGTACATGTGACTTTGTGCATTGCACTTATAAGCGGTCACGTAATCTGGTCGTCGTTAGAAACCTGCTTTGTTGGCCTGCGACGAGTAGAGCCAAGACCCTCTCGAAACTCTTGATGATGATATGTGGGGTTTAACGTCCCAAAACCACCATATGATTATGAGAGACGCCATAGTGAAGGGCTCCGGAAATTTCGACCACCTGGGGTTCTTTAACCTGCACCCAAATCTGAGCACACGGGCCTACAACATTTCCGCCTTCATTGGAAATGCAGCTGCCGCAGTCGGGATTTATCCCGCGAACTGCGGGTCGGCAGCCGAGTGCCTTAGCCACTAGACCACCATGGCAGGGCGGTCTCGAAGATCTTAAAACCTCTTCACATCCTCTTTTAACCGTGGGCTACGTCACGGAGAGTGTCCAGCGGAAGAACTGGGAAAGCGTCTGGCAACACTGGCTGCACGTTTATTCTAGGCGCGCTTGCTCGGGCGTGTGTGCCAAGCTGCTGTGCAATTGGCGTTCTCCGTGGCGTGTGTTCGCGCCCAATTCAATGTTCTTCGTGTCCGTGTGAGCGTTTTCTTTTTCGGCGTACTCGTTCGAATGCCTGATGTGATGTCTGGTGCGAATTGCAAAGATCGCAACGACTGAAAGTTTGTGGAACATGGGCCGATGTTCTGTTCTTGAATGCCACGGAAACTATGACAATGGACCAAAAGTGCGTGTGTATTTATTCTCGAGTGATGGCGCGCAGAAATAGGCGTGGCTTAGAGCTATCTCACAGAAGGATTTCACACCAACAGTGCATTCAAAGGTAAAGAATTCTAGCATTGCTTTATCGGGTGTGTGAATCGTCGTTCTTAGCTGCAACAGCTGTACATATTGAAAGAGAGTATCTTTTCTTACATATTGAGAATACTTGATTGATCGATATGTGGGGTTTAACGTCCCAAAACCCCCATATGGTTATGAGAGACGCAGTAGTGGAGGGCTCCGGAAATTTCAACCACCTGGGGTTCTTTAACGTGCACCCAAATCTGAGCACATGGACCTGCAACATTTACGCCTCCATCGGAAATGCAGCTGCCGCAGCCGGGATTTGATCCCGGATCCTGCGGGTCAGCAACCGAGTACCTTAGCCACTAAACCACCGCGGCGGGGCCATATTGAGAATACTTCAACACAACCAAAAATAAGCATGCATCTATCGTGAATATTCACTGATCAGGGGGGTGCGTTTCTAACTGAACAGTGCCAAGGAGGATAACCTTCTCACAATATAGTTAAAATACTTTCTAGTTTGCTCTTACGGCCATAAACTTTGCCTGGTTTGGCCTCTCTGTTTTGTTTTCTGCCTGTTGATGGTGCAACCATCCTCCGATGAAGCGTCTTACGTAGCAAGTTATTGTGACAATAAAAATGGCATTCTCATGATGCGATCCAAAAAAGAAAACAAAAGCAGTAAAACTTGTATTTTTCTTTCATTGCAGATGTTCAAAGCCACCTTCGAAGTTACTTTTACTTTTTTGCTTTCCTTGCTTCCATCCTTTTTTATTAAAGGAAGTATCGTAGGCGCTGTACTTACCCGGTCAGTGGAAAGAGAAATGCGTAACTTCGCGTTCAAAAAAAAATATATATATATTTTTGCTATGTTTCACGTATCACTGTGCGGTTTTTTTAATGAACAACTTCGTGCTTACAACGTAGTTAAATAATTATGAAGGAACATCTATTCGCAGGTTATATCTACGCGTAGTGCGTTTCATATGTAGTGCGTTTGTAACAGCCGCTTTTTCATTCTTGCACTCGCAGGTTTGTGAGCTTCACTCCCAAGCAGAAAGTTTTATACCGACGCTGCCACGTCGAGGTGAACGAACAGGAAAGATATTCGAACTATAAAGGGAGAAACGCAAGCTGGAGCACAATGTTGTGCATTATATCTCTCCGAACTGTCCAAAATACTAGTCCTCAAACTTCAAAACCCACACGTCGTGAATCGCCAGCGAGAAAGATTGCATGAAGGGAGAGCGCTGCTTTGCAAGATGGTATAAACACGTCGCTTGTGTCTAGAGAACTTGAGCATAAAAACAAACAAATAAACAAGGTGTCTTCATATACGGACTTCAAAATGAAGCTGTAAGGTATCTGCAATAATAATTTTTGCACAGTACATATCAGTAATGAGTGCGTAATGTTTCTTATCATCGAAAACAATCCTTTTCTATACGTTAAATGTTAATTGACTCTTCTCCTCGATCTCTCACTTTCTGTTGTTTTGAACGGAGTGCAACTCCAATCGCTTCCTTGTCGTAGGGCTTTGTTCCAAGTGCTGTGCTTCGGGTCGTGCTGTGACATGGTTCTGGTAATGAAGCTAGTTGTGCAGAAACTGTCATTGAGAAAATACGCCACAGACTTTCTCTCGTACAGTGACCAACGCTCTTTCGCCACTTCTCTGGCATTTCTTTCGTGGGACCTCAGACCGACATTTATACATGTGAAAATGGCCACACCGCACAAACTATCTCGCGCTTTGTAGTTCGCACAACAACCAATGTTGTCTTAAACAACTTCTGCAGGCTGAAAAATAACAGCGTCTAAAACAATGCGCAGAAGAAGGCCTCAGAACGTATATCAGCAACACTGAAGAAAAAGTGATGTCCTAACGGAATAAAGCTTATCTTGTGTCGTATGATTTCTTCTTACGAGAGAGAAACTACCTTAAGAATGCTTCACTTGTGCCCGGGAAAGCTTCTCAAATGCATGACATAGTACTTCGCCCCCATCACAGACTATTCTAAGACCAGTACAAGCGAGCGAGACGCCCAGGAGTACGGGAACGCAGGCCCACACAGGCCCTTAGGGTGACGTTGCGCAACCATCGGTAAGGCCTTAGTAATCTATGGGGTGATGGTAGAGCCATGAACCGAACATTATCTCTTCAGAAAAAGGTCTACTATCTAGCTTTTGTAGAGTTTCGCGCAGCAAGAAAGAAATTATGTAATATGCTTTTGGGCTTCTAATTAGTATTTTACTGCAATGTTCATAATGAATACGAATGATTGTGAGAGATGGTGCTGGCGGAAGGAAAGGGGGGCAGTCAAGACGCAGATCAAGACGACGATGTTGTCGTTTCGTGTGCGCTACGCAAGCCGTCATATCAAAATACTCTTCTGTTCTTAAAGCTTATTTTATGTTATACACAGCTACATGATCTACAGGTAATATTGTTACGGGGAGAAGGCGTCTGAAAAATACCTTTACTTTAGGTAAACAGGCAGGCATACAATATGGAGCACAGTCAGCAAGAGCTCGCCCTAAACATCGTTCTCTTTCCTATGGCGTTCATTTGTGGCACCCTGTAGTGGTATTCTTAGTTGCAGAAAGTAAATTTGACTGTGAAACACAATCGGTCTAATTAGATTTTTTGAAGTTCGTTGTGGCACGGCCTAGGGTACTTCCATTTATTTTTTAACTTTTTGCTCAGCAGTAGAGGTATGTGAAACACAATGAAATCATTCTTTCTCCTAAAAGCAAAAGAAAACGATTTTCAAAGGTTTTTGATGCTATCGTTATAATCGAGACGGTGCCATCATTGCGTCCAATTTTTGTCCCTATTGGCTATAACCTCCCTTCATAACCTTGTTTAAACCCTTATATGTGTTATGTGTGTTTATGCGTTTGTTAATTTGTTTACTTGTTGACTACGCGTGCAAAATTGAAAAATAGCTAGTTAAAATAGTGTTGACCCCTACCCACCTCCTCTAAATTTACGCCATTGACCATGCGGTTCCGGCAAATAAGGATGTTCAGCCGAATATTTTTGATTTCGCCTAATGGTAGCAGTTCAATACGAGCCTTTCTTATTAGCCTCATGGGTCAGCGGGATATTTAAAAATTCACACGTGGCCCCATTCGCAAGCCGTTTGAAATCGTTGCTCATAGCACGGGCCCACAATGAACGATGGATTACTGCCTTGTGCACCGACAGTGTTGTGTGTAAATAAAGCAGCTCTTATACGATGCAACGTTTACCGCGTGTGTGACACAACCGACTTTGATACGGCGTTTTTGTAGCTTCTATATTGATAGATGACTTAATACAATTTCTCAGATGCAGCCAAGAGTATATAGAATCATTCTGACAATGCTGCACGTCATGCTACTCAATGTACCCCTCCATCAGCATGGGTATTCATTTATTGCTATAAACGTGAGTTGTGCAATTGAAGCTTCGTTACTCAATGGCATTGTGATGTTGAATGATTTCAATGCTTTGAAGAAACGTAGCATTCCCTACTACATCCCTGATATATCAATGGAGTGCATATTTCACGAAGTAGTATCCCATGAGTTGTCATAAGAAATTCTGCGTTCGCTGTGAGGTATCACAGTGTTAACAAATTGATGGGGTTAAAATATTGGAATTCTTAGTTTCAATGGATAACTACAAATACCGCATCGTCGACGGCCTCGGATTAGTTCGAAAGCAGCGCAAAGGAGCGACAAAAGGCTAAAGTTTCACCGCAAACTTGCAGATAAGAAGTGTTGATACTTCTACATGTAACAGTTTAGATTTAGGATTGCACTGCTGCCGAACATTCTACGTTTTGTTTATACGTGCAACTTTTGAAGCTGAGTTACTTGCACCTGAATTGTTCTCGATTTTGAGTAATAATCGTAAAGATATGAATAAAGAGAGTGAGTTTGCTGCGAGTTTGGTTGATTTACAAGGCAAGCTGTGTATCAAATCGAGGTAGTTGAAACAATTCATTCCATTATTCCGTGATACCTGCGATGAAGTCAAAGCAATGACTAAGAAAAAAAGGTAACTTCACAGTGGAAAGAAGAACATTACTGCCACTAATAAAATCTAGAAACAAAAGACAAGCAATTCAAATTTCAGATTTAAGAAATGGAACTATACTAAAAAAGCAACAACTGTGAATTGAGGGATGTGTCTGATGAAATTGACGCGTTCATTTCTATGCATACGTATACCAAGCTTTGAGTGCTGAAATTCAGGAAGACGACATTGGTGTATGTCACCACGTGACTGTAGACTAAGAACCCTGAAAAAAAAATTCGCCCCGTATCTTCATGTTGATCTGCAGATGTCGTTGAAAGACGACATTTTTGCGTGTGGAGAGAGTGAACAATTAATTTGATGTTCTGCGCAAGATAATCGGTGAATGGTATTCTGGAGGCTCTGCGTTAGAGTGCCGCGAGCGTGAAGCGGAGGCGAACGAACGCATCAAGTCACGTCGCACGTCAGGCATGAGCGCCATCTAGCAGTTTCCTTGGAAAACAGAGCGCATGGCTCTGAGACGCCCGTCTCAGAGGTGATAAGATGTAGAACGGAAGGCGATGGCTAGGTGCCACCACCGTCTCTTCTTAGCAAAGCGTTGGAAACACTCACCTTTTTGGGCAAGCGTTGCATGGTTAGCGCAGCGTGATAAACGCTACGGTCCCTGAAATTACCTATCTATGCATTTTCTAGTAAAAAATATGTACATGCAGAATATATACGTGTTGTTATGGTGCCCCAGACATGCGCAATAATTGCTTAATAATTGAAAATTCCACAAGTATGAACGCTAAACCTTGAGCAACATTGGTGGGCGCTGCGGATAGGGTCGGCCGTTTCAAGTACCCGTTGCCGTTAAGAGTAAACAAACAGATAAATGTACAGACAGACCAACGGACAGACAGACCAAAAGTATTGCGTCGAAGATCCCCAAGAAAGAATATCGTCTTTAAAAGAACATTGTTGTACGCTGTATGAGGCTCTGTGAGGGACACAGTATTTAGTAAAGCTAACAACAAAAAGATTTATGGAAGGAACATTGCTCAAAGGAACACAAGAACGCCCATTTATGGCAATGAGCATTTATCTCGACAGAACAAGCAGCTGCTTGCTGCTACACTCACTGGAAAGCAGGAACTAGGCTGAAAATTCGTATAGACATCCTGAGAAAACATACTCGCTTGCAAAGACGAGCACATTGAGGTAATGTAGATTATCGGTCAAGATGACATCGTAAAGATAGTGTAAAAATAATGAGACTAACAAGAAAATGTCAGCAGTGATTACATGGCGAAATTACCGCAAACGTCTAAGGCAACCGAGAAGGCACAGCAATTGGGCCTGTCATTCTTTTTTTCATTTGAACACGAGAAGCGTTAGAAACAAACATGATAGCTTGCAGAAATACTTTAAGTAACTGGGAACTTGGTTGGACGCTGTTGTATATCCTGAAACTTGCCACGCCGCGGCGGTCTAGTGGCTGAGGTACTCGGCTGCTGACCTGTAGGTCGCGGGATCGAATGCCAGCTGCGGCAGCTGTATTTCCGATGGAGGCTGAAATGTTGTAGGCCCGTGTGCTAAGATTTGGATGCAGGTTAAAGAGATCCAGGTGGTGAAAATTTCTGGAGCCCTCCACTACGGCGTCTCTCATTATGATATGGTGGTTTCGGGACGTTAAACCACACATGTCAATCAATTTTCTGAAACTTGGCTTACAAGAAATTATACCGATCTCTTTCTCGGTGCTCTTACTCGCGAACGACTTGACAGATTAGAAGAGAGGGACAGTGGTTTGGCAATGCACTCAAAAAAGGTTACTGCTATGACATCATAGATGAGTACACAGTATAAACAATCAACACAAAAAGCCTTACAATTTGTACGGCACAGTTTAAGCTAGCTGCTATTTATAGGCAGCCCACAGGCTTAAAACGTTATTTTTTTAATTACTTGGTAAACCACCTAATATTTTTGACATCTGAAAGCGCTCCTTTCTTTAATGTTGATGATATAAACTATATAGCGAGGAGTATGGAAACACATACTGCTGATTTTAAGAATGTAATTGATGCTTTTAATTCTCAGATCGTCATCGACGTACCTACACATATAGGGGTAAACAGCACAAGCTGCATAGGCATTTGCGTTACCAATGTAAAAAGAGAGCAACTCAGCTTCGGCGTGATTACCTGCGACATCAGTGATCACCTACCACTGTATTGCATCATGACGAACTTTCCCGAAGAAAAAAAATAGATAAGTTGCTCAAAAAAATAAACAGCATATCTATTGATCATGATTTCCGAGAAATGATTCAGTCCGCCCAGTGGTCCCGTATATATCTATAATGTGATCCAAACCTAGCATACATGTTTCTCTATGAATTAAATGCTGCTATGAGAATTCATTTCCTCTAAAGCTTTTCAAAACACTAAAAGGGGTGATAAAAAAACCTTGGGTTACTTATGCTCTACACCAGAGAATAGGAGAAAAAAATAAAATGTATCATGCTTTTGTGGTTGTAGAAGCATTGTGCTTTTCTCAGAGTACAAGAAAGTTTAACCTAAGCTTAACTGAGACCTGAAGAAAACAAAGGTTTACTATCAAAATCTATTAGCTCCTTGTCAAACAAACTTGAAGTGTGACGATCATTCAACGAAATCACTGGATGGATTACAACTCCAAGCGCTCTTCGTGAACTAGTGCATAATCATTGCATCTTAGCAGTTACGGTATTGGTTGACACAGTAAATGAATATTTCGTGAATGCAGAAAACATATGTCAATGCAAATGTAGGTAGTGACTTGTCATTGCAGGCTAATAATTCTTTATCGAACAGTATATTTTTGAGACAGAAACTAAAAATGTGGAACTGCTGTTCAGCTAACTGTCAAATGACGTCTCGCTGGGTGGGATGAAATGAAAGCGGAACCAGTCAAGCATGTCGCTAGTACAACGGTATGTGTGTTTAACGTCCCATGTCGCTGGTACAAGAGCACCGATTCTGGCTTACATATTGAGCCTAATGTTTAAAAAAGGCATATACCCAGATTGGCTAAAGATTGCAAGGGCGACTTCAATCTACAAATAAAGCAATCAAAATCTGCTTGCTATTTATAGACCTGTGCGAGATATATAGGGCAAAATATATGAAAGGCTGACAAAATTTGTATGCAAATACATCATGTCTAACTCCCAATATAGGTTTTGAAAAAAATTTCGTGGGGCAGGCATTTCTTCATGTAAGAGAGAGAACTAAACGTTTATTTAGAAACGATGTTCCGAGCGAGGTCCAGTGTCACCCTAAAGTGGGAGGGTTCCCTAGTCCAGGAACCCTCTTGGTTCGACTGCCCTCTTTGCCTTGGCGATGAGTTTTCGCTGGTCCTCCAGGTCCTCGAGGACAAGCTTGGCCTACCACATTTCCATTAAGTGGTGTCGTTTATTCTTGGGGCTTGGTCCCGCTCCAGTTGCACGTCGTGGTTTGCATGGCACTGGCATTGTAGGAGCAAGTGTGGCAGGTTGTCTGGTACGCCGCAGAGCGGGCACATGTAGCCATGTGTCGTTGGGTAGAGGTGGTGCATTATTATGCCGTGTATGTAAGTGCTGCTTTGTAGGCATCTGAAATCACGCTCTCTTCTTTGGTTAGTCTTGGATGGGGTGGAAGGTACACGCTTCGCTCCAGTTTGTAGTGTTCAAATTAGCGACGAGTAGGTGTTTTCTACTACCTCCATCTATGCAGCAACGAAAATTAAAATGAGGAAATTGAGCAAAAGTATTAAATATTAGGATTACTTTTAGAACTACAATAAGCAATTTATTCGGTCCACCACAAAGTGCTCGTGTAGAAATTTCAATTTAGGAGATAAGGGACAATTTAATAAAACATATGACAATTTATTTACATCATTTATGCCAATTTACAGCAGTAAATAACTTTTCATCTTGCTGATTACATGTCACAAGAAGAGTACCGCAAGGCTTGATACTTAGTCAACGTTATTCCTGCTGTATATTGATGATATAGCGCATATATTTATTAAAGAAGACATGCATGCCGATGACATAAACGTATTTTTTACAGCAAAACGAATGAACTTGTAAGAAACAACGACATACTATCTTGAGGAAATAACTATGTGACTACGTCATAATAAGTTACAGTTAAATGCGAATTAGACACAGTATTATTACATGAGCCACCAAACAGGCGCAATGTTTACTAAATAAATATGGATCATACTAAATAAATATGGATCAGCACAAGTTACAAAAACAAAGAAACAAAATTTAAAATTTTTAGAAGTCTGGTTTCACGAAAACATTACATGGAATACGCACACTTCACATCGACAGCAGACATGGCCAAAAGCATATGTTGCATTCGGAGAATTAGTTTCATACTGCCACTGCGGTTAAAAAGACAACTTTGCTATTGAATAATGTATTCGAAATTGACATAATGTGTGTGCAACAACTACGGGCATCAGGTACAATAGGTTGTTAGTTTTACGAAAAAAGGCACTGCGTGTATTTGAATATTATAAAGGATACATTTGCGACTTATGCACACAAGAATTGTTCAGAAAACACAACACATTACAGCCTATCTAGATCTACAAATTACAGTAATTGCAGTACACACACAAGAAAAATGCCTTTAGTGGAACAAGGGTCTTAAAATAGCACAAAATTACAAAAAATTGCTGACTTGCCAAAATTGCAATTTGCGGTATTTATAGTCAAAAGTGTGTTTTTGGAAAAATTATATATTATGACAAAATACAATTTTTTGTGAAAAGCTCACTATATGAAATCCCAATTGTTTTTAAAACTGGAAACATAATTTTGCTTGCATTGTTACATTGTGAGGTGAATCTGCCTTACGGAAGTTTTGAGCAAGTTTCTGTGAACATATCTAAACGAAATTGGTACCATTCTTTTTCGCAGCACTTCAACGACAGACTAAACTTTCGTTTATCTCTCCTATTTTATAGAATTGTAATTATATAATAAATACCATCTGATTACTGGAAACTTATTTTTACCTCAGAAGTTTCAAAACCATTTCTGATCTAAGAAATGGCTGTTATGACAGATAGTTTGCTTTAGACTGTAAAGTAAACCTATTAGAGGAAACATGTAGTTTTGAAAAGTAACTTTTTAATAGGGCGTTACCATAGCGACCCGTAAAAAAACACCTAACTATAATGTGGAAATCTGTCACTACTTCTTTTCCAAATGAGATATTTGAAATCTGCAGATGTGAAATCTCTATATATTGGTACGTGTGCATGGTAATTTTTTTGACAGTGGGATAATAAATAAAAAAAACTTTTCACAATCCTCACCTCCCTTTGAAGAAAGCGATTCTTCTGAAACAGACAGATATAGGTTATCACCTGTATAGCTGTTGCCGCTTCCATAAACATTTCCGAATTCCCCGGCGCACATCAGGTACACTGCACGTTGGGGCAATTAAAACAATCAGTAGTGTTCGTATATCCTGAACTTGTAGTTCCTAATGCCAGAAAACCATGCGAGTGGTTTGCCAATGATACGAGAACGCGCTATATTCGAATGTCCGACCGTAGACACAGTTAAACTTTGCACAGTACTTGTAAATATTCTGAAAAGTTGTGTCTTTTTTGCTCTTCCAGTCGTTTCTAACACTTATAATAAAAAACAACCAGGAAATAAGGGAACTTCTGACCCCCCTACAACTTAAGATACGTATGTCAATAGAAAGTAGACAAAATATTAAAGAAAAAAAAACGAAAGAAAGTGATGAACGTTCCAGAAACAGAGTGAGAGTGCAATCAAATCTTCATCAACAAATGAAATTGGCAGATCCCACGTACAGTGGGAATCAATCATATGCGAAGCACGAATGAGAAATGTTTATATATGTCACTTTAGGATCAGCACAACGTTACGAGGTGGAGGTAAATGATGCCCTACATTACTTCCGCGTCATGATTATCATGTTTGGATGTGTCGTTTACCTTCGTCATGTATTCAGGTCACGTGATAGCAAATTTAGTATATGTTGAGCTAGTGAAACGGCCGCAAGTACGCTATGAGCGTGGTATGTTGTAATGTTGTTACATGGCACGCGCACCAGGATTATGTTGTTTGCACCAGTCATATATTTCATCATCCATTGAATTGACGTAACCCTAAATTTGGTATATGTGCAGCTAGCAAAATGGCCGCGAGTGCATCATAACGAGCTCAATATACTCCAATGTACCGTTGATGCACGCGCACGCTGGGGCAGCGTTAGCAAAACGTGAGCTCTCTATAGTCTGACGCCAGGCGCGACCAGTGCCCGTCGGCGCGGCCCGATGCCAACCGGCACGAAATGCGACATGCTGCATTTCGCACCGATGCGTTACCTAGGCAGCATTGTGTCTGCCTCTTTTCGTGATGGAGGCACGCCGGACGTGCTGAAACGCACATGGGTCAAAGCAACGAAGCGCGGTGCGTGCTAGGACCATAGCCGGGTGTGGCAACGCCGACGTGAAGCGACGAAATGAACAGCGGCGAGCAGGCGCACCGCGTCACATATGCCCAATTCGACGCGCTGCGTGGTGCCCACCACGTCAAATTTGGCATATGTGAAGCTAGCGAAATGGCCGCGAGCACATCATCAGCGTGGCATGTAGTAATGTTGTTACGTGACCCGCATGTCGTGATTATCACGTATGTGTCATTCACCTATGTCGTCTGTTGGCGTCGCGTATTACCGGGTTTGGTATATGTGAAGCTATCGAAACGGCCGCGAGCGCATCATTAGTGTAGCATGTAGTTATGTTGTTACATGACACGCATATCATGTTTATCGTGTTTGCACCAGTATCATACTTTCGTCATTCATTCACGTCCCGGATTACCGAATTCGGGATAAGTGAGGCTAGTGAAACGGCCGCCCGCGCATCATGAGCGTGGCATGTAGTCAAGTTGGTACATGACACGCATCTCATCATTATCATGTTTGCAACAGTCCCATACCTTCGTCATCCATTCACGTACCGTATAATACTAAATTTTGTATATGTGACGCTAGCGAAACGCCCGAGAGCACATCATGAACTTGACATGTAGTCATGTTGTTACTTGACACGCATGTCATGATTTTCATGTTAGAGTCTGTCGCTTGTGTTCGCCATGAAATCATGTCATACCGTACCAGTTTTGCAACATGCCATGTGAACGAAACAACTGCAAGAGCAGCAGGACCATGAAATGTAAAGCATGACATTTATGCATAGGGTGTCATGATTTTCAGGTTATGGCTAGTGAAATATGTTGATTATACTGTCATGTTATGCCATACCAAGTTTGGTATTGATACTATCCTCAAAACGGCCAGGCCAGGTGAGCTAAACCTCGTAGGCGGCTGATAGATAGATAGAGAGATAGATAGATAGATAGATAGATAGATAGATAGATAGATAGATGGATAGATAGATACGCTCAAAGTAGCCGAAGTTCCGTAAAAAATGCTTCGCATTTTGAAGTATAATGCGAATTCAGACGTGGGAGTAACATTTACAAGAGTTCACTTGCTATGAAAGCTACATTTTCGAAGACACAGTGCTACGCAGTGCTTGAAAGCGCGCTGTGAATTCAACTGATTAATTTGTCAGTACCAGGACTTGAGCAAACATACTGACCATTACTAATTCTGTATATATCTACTTATAGGCACTTATATCCCTACCTTTGTTTGCGTTAATGTTACCATATTATTATGAAATGTAGGTATAATACACCGCATGGTGAGGGCGAGAGAAGCCGCTAGCGATTCTAAAGTGGCAAATGTGCATTGAGCAGTTTTGAAATACCTAATCGATTGTTATCCACCTTAGCCAATTACAAGCTTGATTCAATATAATCACGAGGGGTTGTAGGACATCGCCCCCTTTTTGTTTTAACTTTTCATCGGTTCATTACTGCTGCAAAGCAATACTTTGTAGCTCTTTGCGACATCTATTTCTAAAGTATATAACATATTTTCACAAAATATTTTTATTTTAGGTGTTCTGCGTTTGTCGCAACTATTCTTGCCTACTGGAAGAAGGACCATATTCGCGAAAAGCAATATAAGAAAAATCTCCTTATCAAGCTACAAGTGAGTAGTGGCACAGACATGTGTTAAGGCAAAGAGCCGGTATGAACAAACAAAAATATGTTTCATTCTCTTGCAGAAACCTTCCTTTGGAAAGAGTCACACAAAATATTTCCAGAAATTCAGAATAGTTACAGTTTGATACAAAAGAGCTTCAGCTATAGCCGCGTCATTGTTGCAGAATTCCGGCTGCACGACCGTGACTTCGACAACTATTTGCAATAATGCATGTCAAACGAGCACAGGCAGCTGCAAGCTGTCAAGAAAACAAACAAATTTCTTCAGACTTCGAAGAGAACCACAATCTAAGCCCAACTGAGACTAGTTTTACAGTCGTAGCGTCCGGAAACGCACGGACGGATTTCCTACCACGCTTGCATCCGAAACGTGCGAGCAGAATTCTGCACCGCATTGTGTGCAGAATCACAACTCACATGAACGCTGGCAGCTTTGTGACATACCCGTAACAAAGAAAAAAAAAGAAAAAAACAACAACAAATTGTGAGCACAAAACCACATCGCGCAGCCCCTACGTCGTCGCACAGACGAAAGTTGAAGCAGCACTTTTCTTGCTTACGTGACAGAAACTCAATATCCGATGCAGCAGTCCTGCGGGAATCAGCGTAGTGGAAGAAACAACCGAATAAAGATGAAATGGGGTGGTAAAGAAACTTGCTTGCTCCACACAGGCATGTACCACTTTTACTTCGAAGGAGACGGTGAATGACTGCGCTCTTCGTGTAACGTGGAGTCACACGTGTGATTTTCCTGTACGTCCGGCTCTGTTCTCCACCAAACTGCACTTTACCAACATCCGTGCCCGTTTTTTCACTTCTTTGGCGTGCTCCCCTGAGCGCACTGCCTGCTTTCGCTGAAGTATACCGAGACATCAACAGGGTTCAGCGGTGAGTTGAGCAACAGTCATGATTGCGTAAACTCCCTTTGTGTTATTTTCATAAACGCAACGTAAAATTATTCTTGAGGCAGAGATTTTTTTTACCAGGGTTTTCCTTTCTTCTAATACATTACTCAACTGCTTCTTGGGATAAAATTTCGCACGCTACGCGCTTATAGTTATAAGTACCTCGAAATTCCGTGAAACTTGTCTGTGTAGCCTAATAAAAATATCGTGAATAGATAATAAGTTTTCGTAGAAAAAAAAGAGAAGTCTCCTGAAAAAAAACTAAGTTTTCTTGTTTTTTTTTTGCGGGAACACTTCAGCGCTGCTGAAAAGGGTATATTTCACAACTTTAGTTCTGGGCATTTTATTAACTTTAGTGTGCTCGCCCCGCCACGGTGGTCTAGTGGCTAAGGTACTCGGCTGCGGAGCCGCAGGTCACGGAATCGAATCCCGGCTGCGGCGGCTGCATTTCCGCTGGAGGCGGATTGTTGTAGGCCCGTGTGCTCAGATTTGGTTGCACGTTAAATAACCCCAGGCGGTCGAAATTTTCGGAGCCATTCACTATGGCGTCTCTCATAATCATGTGATGGATTTGGGACGTCAAACCCCGCATAACAATCAACTTTTGTGTGCTCAGCTTTCGATGCGTGTTACATCGTTGAAGGTGCTCAAAAGATGTTACGGGTTTAATTTTTCCAGCCGCCATTTACATGGAGACCCCGGAGCGGTAAACAGAAGGTATGAATTCTTCCCGTGTGTTCCTCGGTATACGGAAATTGACCATACACCGCCTCTGCTGACGAGAAGAAAAGAATAATCGAGCTTTATTAGAAGAGCCCGGGAGCTTCGGGGGTGTGGGTCCTCCGCCTAAGTGTCATCCAGTAGCACTTGGGGCTTGCGGGTGTTGCGAAGGAGGTGACTTGAGGTGAGAAGTGTAACCATATTAACACGAAGCCCTATGACACATATGAAGATGAAAGCAAATAAAGATAATATAATCTTCAAGAATCTCGGTAGATTGCAGCTCCTTAGGATAGGTAGCGAGGCACACTTAGTGTTAAAGAAATGCGTGTACTTAAGAGCAGATACTGACCGCAGATAGAAATCATAAATTTGGGGTATCTAGAAGAATGAGAAGGAATTGCAGGGAATTCGGAAAGTATACTAATATCAAGAGTGGAAGTTTGCCAGTACTTCTCCCCATAAACCTACTTAGGAGCTGCATATTACCAACCTTTACCTACGAGGCACAATTCTAGAGGCTTACAAAGTCGGTTCCACCTAGATTTATAACTACGCTGTGACCCATAAAAAGTAAACTGGTGGGTGTAACTTTAATCAAAAGAATTGAGTGGATTGGGTGAGGAAATAAACGCGTCTTATAAACCCCTAAGTCGAAATCAAAATGCAATGGGCATGGACAGGGCATGCAGCGAGAAGGCAATGTAGTCGCTGGGTATTAGGAGTATAACGGGTTGGATTCCAAGAGAAGGCGTGTGTGCCAAGGACAGGCAGAGAGAGAGAGAGAGAGAGAAAATTTATTGCGGAAAGGCAGGGAGGTTAACCAGAAAACATATCCGGTTTGCTACCCTGCACTGGGGAAAGGGTAAGGGGAAAGGGAGGAAGAGAAGCACAAACACACATACACACACTCGCACACAGTAGTGTCACAATCGTTCAACGAGGCGGGTCGCTCGCAGAAACTTCATCAGCGCCTTCGTTGCTTTCTGGCGTGAAGCTCGATCTTTCCGACATTCCAAGATTGACTGCTCAGAAAATGGCTGGTCGTCGAGGCGAGCAAACACTGCTGAGAGGGACTGTCGCTGAGAGCTGTACTGGGGGCACTGACATAAAATATGTTCAATTGTTTCGTCATTGTCGCAATGGTCGCATGTAGCGCTGTCTCTCATTCCGATGCGGCAGGCAAAAGCGTTCGTGAAAGACACCCCAAGCCACATACGGCAGAGAAGGGTCGTCTCGGATCGGGGTAGGCCAGATGGAGTAGTAAGTCGTAGGCATGGGTCCAGGCGGTGAAGACGGGTGTGGAGAAAACCGGGCGTATTCCGCATAGACCTTGCGACATCCTGCGCAAGCGTATTAATCTTTGCTGCTGCGTCGCTTCTTGATAGTGGAATAGGTTCCATCACTCCATTTTCGTGAGCATTCTTAGCTGCATTGTCGGCATGCTCATTACCGATGATGCCGCAATGGCCTGGTAACCACTGAAAAGATATGTCATGTCCTTCGTCTATTAGGTGATGGTACAGTTGTCGTATTTCGAGCGCCAATTGATCTTGAGGTCCACGACGTAGAGTATTGTGTAGACATTGGAGAGCTGGTTTCGAATCAGTAAAAATGCTCCATTTTTGTGGTGTCTCTTGGTCAATCCTGCGGAGTGCGCTGCGGAGTGCCGCGAGCTCCACGGCTGTCGATGTCGTCTTGTGTGACGTTCTGAACTGGATGGTTTCGGCTCTTGCTGGGAAGATCACAGCTCCTGCAGATCCTCCAACAGTTGTTGAGCCATCCGTGTAAAGTTTGACATGATCTTTGTATTCTTCGTGTAGCATGAGTAGAATCATCTGCTTCAAAGCTGGCGCCAAGAGCTCCGCCTTCTTGCGAATCCCCGGCACTGTCAAGCGCAGTTTTGGTCGGTCCAAGCACCAAGGAGGTGTTAGTATCCGTTCCGGAGGTGTGTAGACTGTTGGAAGGCACTCACGGAAAGTCAATACTCTCTTACAGAAGGAGGCACTCGGTCGATCTTCTGGAAGCGAAGCTAGGTGGTGGGCAGGGGCGCGAGCAAGGTGTCTAATATGAGCTCTAAGCACCTCCAAAGTAATGTGCACAGTGGCCGGATGATCTTTGGCGATTGCGATGGTTTCCGCTGTTGATGTACAGCGTGGTAATCCAAGACAAACTCTGAGTGCCTGGCCCTGGGCGTTTTCTATTGTGCGTATACTGCTTTTGCAAGCGTTCGTCAGAACCGGCAAGCTATACCGCAGGTACCCCAGAAACAGTGTTTTGTACAAATGCAACATCGCGTGCACTGATGTGCCCCACGTTTTGCCTCCGAGGAACTTGAAAAGTTGTGCGATGGCCGTTAGGCGCTTCTTTAGAGTGGCCACATGGGGACTCCAGCAGAGATTTCGATCGATCGTGACCCCCAAAAACCTGTGGGTCCTGGCGTAGCAGACACTGTGTCCATTGATGGCGATGGGATATGACGTCATTGCCTTCCGCGTGAACGCGACCAGCGCCGATTTCTCAGGAGAAATCTCGAGGCCTTGTTCTCTAAGGTACGCCGATATTGAATTCGCTGCTTTCTGGAGTCTCGCACGTACCTGAGGTCGTGTTACACCTGATGTCCAGGCACAAATATCATCTGCATAGAGAGATATCTGCACGGAATCTGGTATGCGTTCAACGAGACCGATCAGAACCAGGTTGAACAGTGTGGGGCTCAATACACCACCTTGAGGAACACCACGGTGTGTATAATGTTCAGAAGTCGGCCCATCATCAGTTTGCATAAACAATGATCTCATATGTAGGTAGCATTGGATCCAGCGGTACACTCGCCCACCCAAACCAACTGACTCGAGGGCGTCAAGTATGGCTTCGTGAGAAACATTGTCATATGCTCCTTTGACATCTAAAAATAGTGCGACAGATAATCGTCTGCTCATTTTCTGGGGTTGTACGTAGGTCACCAGGTCAATGACATTGTCAATGGAGCTCCGAAGACGACGAAAACCGGCCATGGCGTCTGGATATATTCTATGGCGTTCTAGGAACCACTCGAGTCTGGCAAGGATCATTCGCTCCATCAGCTTCCCTACGCAACTAGCCAGCGCTATTGGGCGGTATGATGTCAGCTCTAGAGGCGATTTTCCAGGTTTGAGAAGTGCAACCAACCGGCTTGTTTTCCACTCTCTGGGGACCGTTCCATCTCTCCAAGACTCATTGAATACTTCCAGCAAAGCACTTCGTGCTCGATCACCGAGATTGCATAATAGGCGGTATGATATGCCATCCGGCCCAGGCGATGACGATCGATTGCATGAAGCAAGAGCCACATTCAGTTCTTCCATTGAAAAAGGCAGGTCCAGGTGCGGGTCGAGTGAATGTGGCGTGTAATCAGCAGTAAGGGCTTCTGTGCAATTTGGTGGGCCCGCAATCTTCCTACAAAAATCTTCCGCTACCTCGATATCCCTTCTATTTTGGAAAAGGGCCAAGGCTTTAAACGGAAAACGTTGTTGGGGAAATGTGCGTAGGCCTCGCACGGTTCGCCATATTTGAGAAAGCGGTTTGCGAGGGTCTAGACTCGCGCAAAATTTCGCCCACCGTTGAAACTCCAGTTTGTCTATACGACGCTGGATCTTCTTTTGCATGCGCCTGGCCATCCGTAGATCTTGAATGGATTTTGTGCGTCGATATCTACGCTCCGCACGCCGACGAGTCGCACGGAGTCGCTCTAACTCCATGTCCGTTTCTGAGGGCCTTGAAGAATATGCCAGCGTGCGCATCGCACTCTGCGCTGCTTGTTTGATCGCTTGCTCAATGCCAGAGGTTAAGCCTTTTTCACAAGCGTGTTCAATGTTGGTTGTGAATGCTGAAAGATCGATCCTCCGTACGGTTTTCGGCGGGTGGTCGCTAGCAAAGCCTTCGATGGTGAGATAACTGGGGATGTGATCGCTACCATGTGTCTCGATGTCTAAAAACCACTTAACGCTTGTGGCGAAGCGACGTGACACGAACGTCAAGTCCAAACAGCTGCTGTACGTTGATCCTCGCAGAAATGTAGGGCTCCCATCATTAAGTAGAGACAGTTCATGAGTCGATACAAATGAAGCCAGCCTCCGGCCCGTGGTATTGACTTTTGAACTTCCCCAGATTGGGTGGTGGGCGTTGAAGTCCCCTATAATTATCCACGGATCCGGGACGCTCGAAAGAATGTCATCCAGTCTTTGGCAATCAAAACGGGCTGAGGGAGATAAGTAGACACCTATTAATGTGAAGGTGAGGGTTTTCTGCTTCACAGTCAGGCAAACATATTGGTTCTCATCATGAGGCGACACAGGTTGAATGATGTAGGTAAGCTCCCGACGAATATACACAATGACCTTGCTGCTTTCGTTTCGGGTTTTGGACGGGATTGATTCGTAGCCAGATAGCCTGATCGGGTTTGATAATTTCGGTTCACATATTACGATGATTGGGAAAAGGTTAGAAGACACGTACTGACGAAAATCGGAAATCCGTGATCTAAGTCCTCTTGCGTTCCACTGGATGACTGATGCTTCTCTGACGTCTTTGCGGAACGATTGTTGATCTCCTGCCATGACTCTACGCGAGGGAGGCGAGGACTGGGCTCAGCGCGTCCAACACCTGTAACCCGCTTCGAGCGGTTGGAGTTCCCAGGCTTCTTAGTATGTCTGCCATGACAGCGACGAGGGATCGTAACATCGGGATGATCTGTCGATCGACCCTTGTCACATCCTCAACGGAAGTAGACTCGGTGGAAGGTGTTGGGCGGCGAGGCCTCGCAGGAGGCTCCTTTGCAGGCTGTGTACGCGGAAGCGTAGGCCACTCATCCGCAGCTGTGAGCTTCTCCACTTCTTTTCGCTTCGTGCTTACTACTTCACTCGTGCTCGGAGGAAATGGGTTATGCGCAACACTCTGTCCTGCACGCCTCCGTCGGCGACTACGTCGCCGCCGTACCCTTTCAGCAGCCTCTCTGTGGGTTGAATTGTCCCTAACCATTTGTTTGATAATGGCGATTTCCTTCTTAATCCGAGGGCATTCCTTGGATGCAGCATCATGCGGACCATCACAGTTTCTGCACTTCAGACTTGTTGCCCGACATGCGTCTGCAGTGTGCGGCTCAGCGCATCGGGGGCATACTGTGGTGTTTGTACATACACTCTTGATGTGACCAATTTTCATGCAGTTATGGCACTGGAGTGGTTTAGGGACAAATGGTCGAACAGGATGTCGGAAGTGTCCCACTTTGACATGCGACGGAATGGAATCTCCTTTGAACATTATCTTTACACATCGGGTGTTTCCGAGGCGAAGTACATTCGCGATGAGAACTCCTTCGTTCGCTGGTTTTATGAGAGTTGGGAGGTCCGAGTTTGCTATGGCCAAATCAATGTCGTAGATTACTCCCGCCGTGCAGGCACCGTCCATTGGAATAACCGGTCGTACTTTGATGCCTCCCAAATCTGATACTCTGCGAAGCTTGTCTATGGCGCTGGCAGTCATTGTGTCCACAGCTAGAATATTCTTCCGCGTGTTCACCCGGATATCCTTAATGTCGTTTGGTGCTACCCCCTCAAAGTATATAGAGAGAGCTTGCCTGTTTACTGCTCGAAGGCTGATGGTGGAGTCCTCGGGCATGAAGAGGATGGTGTGCGGCCAGCATTCTCCTTTTGACTGAGACGTTAATGTCCCTGCTGGTGAAGACGACTTGATACTTCTTCTTTTGGCCTTCCTGCTTCTCACGGTCTCGAAGTCGTCATCCGACGAGTCGTCGCCAGTGGCCGAGTACAGTTCCGTGTCCTCGCTGGTGCTCGAACAGGTGCTTTGTTTCCGCGACGAGCTTGCCAAAGGTGGTCTATGGTCGGACATAGCCGCAGAAGGCTCCACGTCCACAGCCATGATGCAGTGACTATCACCGTTGGCCTCACTGGTTCTGGGCCAGGCGCGCTGATTTACCGAGGAGCTCGCCATAGCAGACCTCTGGCTGGGCGGACCAGTGGATGACTCCGCGTCCGTCGCCTTGGGGCAGGGAGCAGCGTCTCCCGTAGAAAGCGAAAAACTTGATAACAATGCTCGGAGCCGAAAACAGAAGCGTTCTATCAAGGACAGGCAGAAAGTATAGGTGGGTCAATGAAACTGAGAAATTTGCGGAGATCACGGAGCCAATCATAAAAAGACAGGGTAATTGAAGAGATATGGTAGAAGCATTAGAAGCATTTCTTGGCCAACCAAATTTACTTCCCCAGGACTTCTGTTGGGCCTAGTTGACACATATATTTCAAGGCAAGGCTGTTGCGCTAGCCAGGACGTACTGCAAAGAATAGAAGATACAAAAACAACGCCACTGCTTGTCTCGTGCAGAGGACTCTGCACTACATGAATAAAGGCTCAGCTTTTTGATTTATTTATTTATTTATTTATTTATTTATTTATTTATTTATTTATTTATTTATTTATTCGCAATACCTCTAGCGCCCGCGTGGGACAATAGTGTAGGAGAGAGATAATATTTAAATACATATTAAAGGTGTGAAAAATTGAAATATAGTTCAGAATAACCAAAAACACCCCAGCGTTTGTGGTGGCTTGTCTTGTCTCTTGTCTTAAGGTTTGCACGGCTTGCTTTTTATCAAAAGCATTTAGCCTTTGTAAACATCGCGTGCCTTGTAACCTTGTATAGAAAGTCGTCTGTGTTGCATTTAGAAGACCCCGACTGTTGTGTCCTTTATTAACAGATCCTGGGCCCAAATGCAAGTGTGTTTACATAAACACGTGAACAACGTGATTTGTCTGTAGCATATGACATAGAAGTTAAAACCTTTTCCAGCAGTCGCGCGTTTGACATATTCATTCACGGCTGCTAGTGATATATATGTCAGCGCCATCATTCATGGTTTATATCCCCCATGGACAGCAAAACAACACTTTGGAAATCTTAACGACACAGTGCCAAAAAGTTCGTGTGGTAGGCAGTACGGTGCCGGCGTCGGTGGTGTGGCCGTTGAAAGAAAAATTACTGTGGACGCAAGGAATGAAAACATTCAAGCAACTATGATTC
This sequence comes from Rhipicephalus microplus, assembly GCF_043290135.1. Lineage (NCBI taxonomy): Eukaryota > Metazoa > Arthropoda > Arachnida > Ixodida > Ixodidae > Rhipicephalus > Rhipicephalus microplus. The sequence continues at coordinate 93,845,859 of NC_134700.1, read as the reverse complement.
GTGGGCACCCATGAAACAGCGAAGTTAGGGGCGTTCTTTTCGTCAAGAAAATGCAATTTTATGTTGTACAAGTCTTTCAGATAGGTTCTGTTGCTGCTCTTTATTAATCATTCTTCGTTGAACTTTGAGGTGATAGTATAGCTACCTCCTTTCAGCACCATTAAGTTTTACGTCTTAGAAACACATTTGACAATTACAGTGGTGTTATGAGGTAATGCGCATGGCACTTCTTTGGCAAACTGCCGCCGTCTTTCTTTTTCGCGGAAGTTGTGTGTTGTGGAATTAAGCCGATTGCTGCGGCACATACGCTTTCACGAATGTGATGGCTTTCTGATAGGCTGCACAGAGTGGTGGCGCATACCTGCCGGGTGGGCTAACTTTCGCCTCCATTGCTAGTGGACCAGTAAGGAGTGGTTGGGTTTAGCCAATCTTTGCGGCGTACTGTTCTTTGGGATGCTCACATGGGTTACCATGGATCGGGCACATCAAAGGTTCCACTCAAATATCTTCGCTGTAACAAAAAATGTCGGGAACAGCTCGAACCAAACACTGGCGTTTGCGTGGCAGTCAAGTGTTCTGACACGGAGCTACGCAAGCGCTTCAAATGAATGGCGGGAGGAGAACTTTGTGTTCGCCTCTGCGTAGGCATGCAATGTCTTTTTTGTCGCAAATGTTCTTTACATGCGTCAGACAGTGAACTGCTAGTGAGATAAAGATCAGGTCGTGCGTACAGTATTCGCCCCTTTTGTGTACGGTTTCAAAGAGAACCAACATGTGAGGATAATTTGTTTCTCCTTTCAGTATTTGTTGGGCTAATGCCTTTGTTTTTACGCCAAATTATGTTGCGGTTTCTCTTTTACAAATTGGCAGATTGTTCACACTTTTACATCACGGTTACCCTTGGCTTTGGCTAAGTAAAGGCGGACCTAGAAAAGGCTTTGTGGCCTTTGAATTAGATGGAGCATGTACTGAGGCCTACCTGACTAATTTGAACGTGATAGTACAAAAGTAGCTATTAACGGTGTAGCAAAACAAGCTCGTTCCCAATGTCCTCTTTGCTTGGGGATGCGAACACGAATATGTGCCGAGTGAAAAAAAACCAAGCGAGGTTAAAGAAATAAAGATAATAATAAATGATCTCAACCTGGAGCCCGGGCTGACCAGCTCTCAGCAGCTTGAAATGCCGGAACGTCTGATCTGAGCTTGGTCTCCCGAACGCCTCATCTTCCAAACACGTTCGGCAATGGGTCACTAATGCTTCGGTCACAACGTTGTCGTCATAAAAAGTGGTTAAGCGTCCTTGAGATTTTCAAATTATACATTAAAAGTCCCAGGCACAACAAGGCACAAAAATATCTTCATTTTGGTTTCGTTCATTGAAATAATGAAAAAACTTTAACACCTGATTGATCGATTCGCCGTTTAGCTTCGAAACCCGAATTCGGACTGGGCGGCTCCTTGAACGGTTAGTTCTAGAAAAAAGTGTGATAAGGCAGTTGCGGTCTACCTGACTATGGGTTGCGCATTACAAACATGAGCTGCTCAAATGGGTTGCGCATTACAAACATGAGCTGCTCAAGCGTGAACCGCTGGACGCAGGAGCCGCTGTGGTAGTGCATTATGGTAGTGTTTCTCTAGCCGCCAACACGCGGGGTAGAGGAGGCACCCCCCCCCCCCCCAAAAAAAAGAGAGCAAACGCGTGTTTAGTTTGACGCATGAGTTTTCTTCGGGAATCGGGGAGGCTGCCGTGGCCGTGGTTACATGGGCTTTATTGCTTAAGGTGGTCTGGATAACCAATACCTTTAAAAATTTATTATCTCTCTCTCTGCCTTTTACGGAGGGGGAGTGCACACAGTTTATCGTGCATGACTGCGTGCTTCGCTGACCTAGAGAACTTCTCGGACAGATTTTTGGCGAATGCGCTCATGTATTTAAATAGACAAGACGCTAAGGCAAAAGGGAGTGAGGGAGTACGAAGTGATATTGCAGTGAAAAAAAGCATCGTGCCAGAATACACATCATAACCCTGGGAAGCGTTTTTTAGAACACGCGTCCGAGTCGGCCGACTGCAACAGAAGCTAGCACAAAGTTGCGGAGAGTCTGAAGACAGTAGACAGCTGGGGACTGGAGGTAGGTTGCCATCGAGGGAAATAAATCACAAGGCCAATGCATTGTGCTCGTAATCAGCCAAGCCGTTGAGAAAATGCTGCTTTATTGTAAATTCAAGGCTCATATTTAGTACTGTTTAAGGTTTGAAAAAACAGCACGCAGAAGAATCGTGTTCTATTTTCAGTAAAAGATGTAATTACATTCCCATTTCATTCCGGGCACAAGGCGCTTAATTCTATTCTCATTTCATTCCTCCAAACATTCTCCCCATTCTATTACGGTGTCGCGAAAATGTAGAATGGTTCCTGAATCATTCCGATTCTGATTCCGTAGTGGCGACTCCACAACACCGACTCACACTAGGCATGCGCAAGTCTCCTCCTTCCCTTCCTTCAACAGCCACACGTTACTCTTTTCGCTTCTCTCTTATTTCCTGTTTGCGCTTTTCTCGCGTTCTCCCTTGCGTGCTCTACACCTCTAGTTTCCTCTCCTTCAAGTGCGGATATAAAGCGGGTGTGCGCGTGCGACCCCTTCTTTTCTGCGCCCCTCCCTCTCTTGTCTCGCAACGCAGGCGTCTGCTAGTCTACGCTCACTTTCACCGTACTCTTCCCTCTCTCTCCGCTAAGCATTCCTCCCCACGGAGTTTACACTCCCATTGCGCACGCGCCTCATCCCCTCAGATCTTCCTTACTCTCGCCTCCCAACGCCCACGAAGGGAGCGCAGGCCTTGGAAACTCTCGTGTCCACGATGACCGTGGAGGTCGAAAAAATCGACCGCGGCGAGTTTCGTCATTTGTGCGTATAGTGGAACTACTAACTCCTCTTTTAGCGGTCGGATAATTTAGTGTGGCTTTTACATGTCAGCATCGCTCAACGTGGCTGAAATCGTAATTTCAGGATGTATAAAAAACCGTTAAAAAGTAATTACTACGTCGTTTTTCATATGAAATTGAATAAATAATTTATGTCTCACATTTACTAATAATACAAGAGCAGTGATTGTTTTAGCTCAGGTATTAAGATTGTCCTGACGCTCTAAAAGCAGCAGCCCATTGGCATCGATTGCGTTTCTGTCGGTTCTTGCTACGACACACAGCGATGCCAGCTCCGCATGGTTTTGAATCAACTTGACTCCAGGCTATTTTGTGTGCAGAAGATTCTAGGACCTTGGGCATCTGCCTCAGTTGCCCAGAAAGCGACTAAAGCACTCCTACTTTACTTGAAGTCAACAAACCTGAGCGACCGCCTGTAGACAGTGTGTGCTCTCCCGAGTGTGCTCGTGATTGTGTGTACCTTCTTACCTCTGTGCAGCCTCTTTTCTCCCCTTCATCCCTTCCCCAGTGCAGGGTAGCAAACCGGATGTGCGTTCGGTTACCTCCCTGCCTTTCCTTGCATCTTTATATTTCTCTCTGTCTCTGTCGGTTAATTTGTTCAAATTGTCCGTGGTTAGGCGCGGTACTTTTTGTTGATCGTCTTTGCAAAGCTCCGCTTCAATTGAGCTTTGATATAGCAATGCGAAATTGTTTGTCAGACTTCACGGGCCGCTACGGCGAAGCAAACATGTCTAAATGCTGTGAACCATGTCAAGTGATGTGCTTCACCGACGGCCGGCTGCGCAGCCTTCAGCGCGAAAATTCAACGCCGGAAAATCGCTCCGAGACTGCCTACGAAGACGGAATAATCTTGCACAATGAGGGCGCGTTCGCCGGTGAGTGAAAAGGCGCTGCTTCGCATCTGATCATGGCCATTTTCTTTTGTATGCGCTACAGTGTTTGTCATTTCATAAGGCTTTTCGACTTGTACAGCTAATGAGATGCACACCTTATGGATGTTTGAGATTGTTTACTTCGTTGTCACATTCGCTGAAAATATCTTTACTGCTAAATGTTGTTGCACAGATCACAGCGTAAGTTCTACCTGTTTCTGCTAGAAATGAGTCTGCTGCAATCTATGCTCATAAATACAATACATAGTAAAGCCAAGTGAACCTTTAGTAAATACATGCATTTGTACATTTTTCGTAAGTTTGCAATGAAGCATATTACATTGGCATAAACCATATAGCCCATCTAGTTAGGGAAATACCTAGCTTTGTCCTTTGAAGAACATCACTAAAACAAATTTATTATAACGCCATCCACAAGACAAATTCTGAAAAACAGCATGTTATGTCAACACTACCTTTCTTATATGCAGTGTTACCATATACATTCTTGTTAGCCATGTATCACAAATTGTTCACGCTTCTACCAGAGTAACCAGGACTTCTTTTTTTTTCTTACAACTCAATCGCAGCCTCGGAGGAATTGCTGATATCAGTGTACGCCTGGATGCCTCATCGCTCTGAACCTACCTCAAGTCAGCGGCGAATGTGTCATCACTGAAAGCAAGCTCATGGGCCACAATCCTCGCAAGGTATGGTTGAAGACACTTTATTTATTGAACATAATTTGTTCAACCATTTCTGTCTTACCCTGCTCATGAGTCTGTTTTTTTTCTTCTCAGAAAACTGGACTAAAGAGAGACCATTGATTTTCAAGCTACCCGCATCCAGTCGTAAGAAGCTCTACAGTTGCCATAGTGCCACCAATATGTCAGGCCAAAAAATGAAAGTCTTATACTGAAAAGCAGTGATAGCGTACGGTATGTTTAAGCTGTACGAAATTGGGTGCACAGATTGTTGTTCCTTGCTTTACGAATTACTCAATTTACAAGCGATGTGCAGGCTTCAAAATTCTTGGACAGTGCGTGTCATGGGGTGCACATACTGTATACTTCACTTTATGTGCAAACTTTGCATAGAATATCACATATAACTAGGTAACAAATGGGCTTGTAGTAGTGCATATTTAGCAGCACTTCGTTTTCACATTGCGTATAGAATGCTGTGGATGTAAAGACTGTTGCAAGGCAGTGGTAGGTACAGGCATAGTAGTGTTTAAACAGTTACTTATGCCGCGTGCATGTTGGGAGTGACACTATCAAAGTTCTAAAGAAATCTGCAAGAATTAGTGCCTTCATTAAGAAAGATATGTCTTGCAAAAGAAGAAATCGCGGAGCCGAACGATGAGAGTAAAATACCTAGGAGAATAGGGAACAATAAGAATAGGTAGATCACATTTGGCAAGCATTCTCGAAACATGAATGATAATCTGCCAGTTGAACCCTCAAGAGCAAGAAATATAACAGCTGCGTCGTGCCCATACTTACCCACGGAGCTGAAACCTGGAGGCTTACAAAATGACTTCAGCTTAAATTGAGGATGACGCAGCGAGCGATGGAAAGGAAAATGATAGGTGTAACCTTAAGACAGAAGAAGAGAGCAGTGTGGGTCACGAAACGAATCGGTGCTAAGGATATTGTATTTGAAATCAAGAAGAAGAAATGGACATGGGCTGGGCACGTAGTACGCAGCCAGAATAACCGCTGGTCATTAAGGGTAACTGACTGTATTCACAGAGAAGGAAAACGCATGAAGACAGAAGCTTAGGTGGGCCAATGTTAATAAAAAGTTTGTATGCACAACGTGGCAGCAGAAAGCACAGGACCAAGTTGTTTGGCCGATAATGGGAGAGGCCGTTGTCCTGCAGTAGGTGTAATCAGGCTGATGATTTGCCAAAAACAACCACTGACATTCATGCAAGCAGTGAGCCTTAGGGTTTAAACGTATGTCGATATTTGTGCTTCGAAACATGTTTGTTTACATGACAGAGAAACATGTTTGTTTACATGACAACGCAATCAAAATGTGAAGTAATCAGTAATTTGCATTCGCTTGCATTTATTCCACTGTGACTTTATGACCATCATTCCTAGCTTGTCCAAGGGCTTCAGTTCAGCATACGAAATCTCATCTGCTGAGAAATGCTGCTGATCAATTGTTTTCCTCCTCTAGTTTGGTTTGTTTTTGCAAACTGTTGTGCTCACTCTGGACAGACTTGTGCGAGCAGCAAACAAGGGGCTCCCAGTTTGAATTAGCTGTTGTGGATACCAATGTGTTTATATTGTCGAGAGATTTCCCCCAATAGAAATACACAAGGCTGTGCGCTTTTACTTAACCGAGTTTAAATAACAACCTTTTACTGTTATACTATTTGTTCTATGTAACATGCTTGACGCATGACAAGGCATTTTGAAAGGTATGTTAATTTTAAAAAAGAACAATGGCTGAGTGCACTCAGTAGGTATAATCAAAGTTGGCCAGTGTTTGTACATGTTGATATTTCGAATGTCTACTAACAGCTATTTTCTTGATATTGCTGTGAAATATGCAGCCAAAAGGACTAGTTTTGTGTGATACCCTTGTAAAGAGAGAGGCAGACAGTTAGGAAGTAGAGAAGAATTGTGGCGCTGGCAGGCTGTGCACGTTTTGACGTACTGCCGGACGGTTTTCGTAAGTTTCCGCCTGTAGTATTTGTCCTTGATCCGCGCCAGAGTACGTGCAAAGCCAAGATGCCTTGACGATGGCTCGTCGTGACAACCACGCGAAATATCATCGAGGAGAGCAGCAGGAACGACGAGGAGGTGAACAGTTTTCATTGGAATAAAGTTGCGCTTGTAGAGGATGTCTCGGCGTAGACAAAAGATGACAAATCACGCGCAATTTGACGTGGGGTTTGTGGGCGACGTCCCTCAAGGTATTCGATCAGTGGTTGTGGTTCCAAGTCTTCGCATTGCTGCTCAGCCACGTTTAATGATGCGAGAATAGCAAGGCAGCTGAAGTCTTCATCCTTGTCTTCTGCGACGACCTCGACGTGTGCGCGGGAAAGACCGTCAGCGTAATTGTGTATCTGGCCAGACTTGTAAACCATCGTTATATCGAGTTCCTGTAACCAAAGGCTCCATCTTGCGAGACGGCCCAAAGAATTTTTCAGATTCGCTAATCAGCAGAGAGAGTGGTGATCACTGACGAATCGGAAGGGGCATCCACACAAGTATGGCCTGAATTTCGTTATGGCCCATACAACCATCAGACATTCTTTTTCAGTCGTCGAGTAGTCCTTCTCCGAAGATGGCAACGTGCGGCTAGCGTAGGCGATGACGTGTTCGACATCATCTTGATATTTCACGCGAATAGCTCCGAGGCTAAGGTTACTCGCATCAGTGCGGACTTCTGGGTCTGCTTCGGTGTCGAAATGACCAAGGATCAGCGGCGTTTGGAGGCGTTGTTGAAAGTCGCGGAAAGTGTCGGATTGTTTGGGACTTCAGAATAAGGTACGTCTTCCTTGACGAGCTGTTATAGAGGGTCGGCGATTTTCGAAAAATTCGGCACGAAGCGGCAGGAATAAGCACAAAGGCCCAGAAAGTGGCGTACATCATGCTTTGTTCTCGGTATTGGGAACAAAGCAACTGCAATACCTTTTTTTTTGTTGATATGATATATAAGGAGATGTTGGCGCACCATTATGGCGCCGGCTACTCCTTAGTCGTTGATTGAAACTTGAACACGTATCTTGAAGCAAAACATACAAAGCAGTGCATGGAAAATAGAAAACTCGGGCACAGATATGCAAAGACACACTTATACGCACATATCACAATGGTAAGTTAATGTTCGAAAGTCAATGTAAGAAGTCTCTGGAAATGTCCTTCGTTATTATTCGGTCCACCAGCACAAAACAGCAAAGCACATGTTTGGTCCTTATAAAGATGCATTCACTTGTATGTACATAATAGTTGACACGTCATTCATTTCACAACACACACATGATGGGTGTCACATGATACTGTAAATAATAAGTACATGTGTTACAAATGAAGGTTTGTTCTTTGTTAGTACTTGTCAGCAATCCCGCTGTCTTGTAAAAAACGTGTTAATGCTTTTAAAGCGTGGGACTGTAAAACTCCAGTTGGCCACGGGCCCAGAAGTTTTTTCATGCTAAATGGTCTGCGGTCCAATGCGAACAGTTCGCACTTAAGACGGCGTCTCGGCATGTCATGATGTGGACAGTCTCGGCATGTCATAATGTGGACAGACGTCTTCACCTATAAATCCACATTCGCATTCGGGAGTTTCAGCTCTGCCGATTCTGTGCAAAAAATGTTTTGTGTATGCGGTGGCTAGCCTCAATCGGTGAATTAGAGTTTCGATCCTTCTATCTAATGCCAGCGTAATTTTGAATTCAATACATGGATCGATGTGATAGCCTTCTTAAGGTCGGGGCGAACACAACTGCTGCTGACGTTGTGGCCAAAAAATTTCAATCCCTCATATCCAAAATAACACTTTTCCGACTGTTTACTAAGCCACAGCAGCCATTCACTTCTTCGCTCTCTTCTTCTACCACTAACAAAGCGTAGCAGGATATATATATATATATATATATATATATATATATATATATATACATATATATATATATATATATATATATATATATATATATATATATATATATATATATATATATATATATACATATATATACATATATATATATATATATATATATATGAATATATATATATATATATATATATATATATATATATATATGAATATATATATATATATATATATATATATATATATATATATATATATATATATATATATATATATATATATATATATATATATATATATATATATATATATATAGTCAAGCGTTGCTCCAATATGCTGACGATGGACACCTACGATATGCTCTTCATCCACTGTGTTACGCCGTGGAGTCCACATCGAACCACAGTGCTTCTGCAAAGGCAATCTGTGTCAAGGCCAGCGATCGAGCCCGGCTGACGCGATCAACTCGACAACGTCAACAAGCGGTGGCGCCGGTCTGTCTAACGCAACGCACAGCGAGCTCCCTCAGCCCACGAGCCCGTTGAAGCAATCGGCGCCTTCCAGTCTGGCGAGTATTACGCATTGCGTGGCAACACCACTCGTCCTTGCGTGCAACCCAGCGCAACGGCGGGTTCCCATTCGAGGATTCTGACATCACAGCCAGGGGCACTTCTACGGAGACGTTGGTGACACAAATCTCCACCCGGTGCCCTTAAAATAAGCCAAATTGCGCGTCACCAAGCTGACCTATTCGTCAGAGAGAAGCCGACGTATGCGTGCGAGAGAAGACATCTCGGCTCTTCGAGTCCATAACCTGTCGGTCCCAGTGCCGAATATGAAACGCCTCTATTTCTATGCTGTACATAAACCTTGACTTAACTCACCGTGGTCGGGTCCGCTCGTCTATCAGCTCTGCGCAGAAGCAGTCGCGAGCTGAGTAACACACGCTACCAAACGGCTGGTGACCTTGGCGGTGGAGATCAGAGCAGTGGCGCCTTCGGGACCGTGTTGGTGTAGCGCCTTCGTAACAACCACGATAAGACTTAAGACTCACATCTCTGGCTGTCACGAGTGCTAGCGTCTCGTCAGACCAACCAGGACTCTTCGCGCGCAATTCTAGTCAGTGAGCTTGATACACTAGAATACTGATGTCGATCCAAATCATAAAGTTTGGCTAAGAGCAAGAAATCCCGTTCAGGTTACCACTCGTAGACAACTTAGCCTGAAATCGATTCCGGCCACGCGTGAGATCTGCGCATTTCATTTTTTCTAGCGCGCATAGTCAGGCTATTGATAATAGAATAGCTATTGGCACAATTACTATGGTTTTCAAAGAATCACCACAACAGTTTGTTCATGTCTGTCGAGTTTTCTCATTGGGATAAAAGATATTTGAGGTCACTTAAGCTAAAGATTGGTAGGTTGTTTCGGAGCGTGCTTTACAGAACAGCTATGTAATTTTAACCATTACCTAATACGCCCCGCCGCGGTGGTCTAGTGGCTAAGGTACTCGGCTGCTGACCCGCAGGGCGCGGGTTCGAATCCCGGCTGCGGCGGCTGCATTTCCGATGGAGGCGGAAATGTTGTAGGCCCGTGTGCTCAGATTTGGGTGCACGTTAAAGAACCCCAGGTGGTCCAAATTTCCGGAGCCCTCCACTACGGCGTCTCTCATAATCATACAGTGGTTTTGGGACGTTAAACCCCACATATCAATCAATCAAACCATTACCTAATACAATTGATTGCAAAAGTTTCTAACATACATATTTTGTTTTTGTGTTTTTAAAACCTGATCTATATCACAATGTCTTTGCATAAAACTATCGATTTCGCTAATAATAATAAGTGACTGTTCAGCCTGGTGTTTGTTGATCATCCAGCTTTTCAGTTATTGGAATGAGGACACCATGTGTTTATTAATATGTTACAGTCAGCAATTTCTTTGTCTTGGCAGATTCTTCCGGGCATATATACGACAATATAATTGACCTAAGTGTGCTTCTAGATTATTCTAATCTCTACAGTGCTTCATCAAACACAGCTCAAAAATGGGTCCAAGAAATGCGCATGACAGCTTTTAGGATTCTGTCAGCCATATAAACGACAGTCTGATTTAATTACCCAAGATTTTACATTCTTTTCAGTTTTTCAGCGCTTAATCAAGAACAGCTCAATTATTTGTTCAGGAGATGCGCCAGACAGCTTTCGTATTAAGGTAGGACAGCACCGCTACCTACTGAGATTCCCGTAATAATTGAAGAATGACCTACACTAATCAGTCGGACTTTCGAAATGAGACACAGACGCCTAAAAATGAAAAAAAAGTTGATGAACCTTCCGCGCGACGAATTCCCGTAGTCTGAGGTTTCCTTGGTGCTTCCGGATAGTCTTAAGGGAGAAATTGAAGGATGGCGCTTTTGCATCGACTAGATCACTCCCTGAGCAATATCGCGGGCAAGGACGTACAGAAGACAGCACTGGAACGGCTCTGTAATGCACAGCGTTCTCCTAGATCGATCTGCATGATGACTACATGTTGATTTTGCGTAATATCAAAGAAAACATGGCTAGTCAGCATCCTAAGTTTCTTTTAAAATTTTACCAAATGTTGGCTGATGAGTTGAAACCAAAGTTTTGCCAGTAGATTTGCTGTAAAAAAGTTTCTCAAAGCACAGTAAATCAATAAAGACGAAGATGTAAAGTGCCAAGCTTACGTGATGTGCTGTTTTGTTTTCTTTCGAATTCCACGATGAATTACGCCAAAAATGTTAAAGCTACGTATCTCCGATTTGTTTAATAAATTGAAAAAGTACTTGCGCTTGCGTTAAAATATATCTTAAATCTCTGGGTGGTGTAGATTATTCTAGAAAATCCACTAATCTTATCTAGAAATGTTTTTTTTCTGCCAAGTTTCCATGTTCTCATATCAAAAAATAAAAGCTAAGACAGAGCGCTCAAAAATACACATTACTTCCTCTGAGCGCTTATTCGTAAAAGTGCCAAAGCCTGTAGAAATAACGCTTTTCAGTCAAAACATATATTCACACTAACTTCAAAAAAAAAAAAACAAGCAAGGAAAGTTTTTGACGATAGATAAAAAAGATATAAGATATTTTTTGCAACTTTACCCGCTTATTTTCTTCTACATGAGCTGTTGCAATGAATTAAAACGTGTTGCTATATGTGGTTTCAATTGCAGTTACGGCCCGTCGAAAAATGCCCTTGCACAAGGGTAGGCAACGGTAGATCTTGCTTGTCATGCAGACGGCACGGTTCTTGTTCGCACCAAGGGTCTTTATTATTTGTTTAATTAGCATCTTTCTTTCCCTTTTACTCACGGACAACGCTGATTTCTCGCTCGCAGCCATCCACGATAACCCCAAACTTTCTGCGAAACGAGTTGGCTAACATTATTGACTAAATATTTACGTATGCAGTATTTTTTATTTTTTACGTGTTTTCAAGAATCACTTGCCGTGAAGAGCTATCGTGGACATTCAATACAATTCAATGAACCCCTCCCACCTTACGATCGCGACGACGCCTCCATGTCCTATCTCGCTAGAGCCACCAATAACCGCAAATAGGTGCCTTTTTGCGTGCTAGTACATTAATGGGCTTGAAGTATTCGCCACACAACCTTTATGCTTGGGTGAAACGGTGAGTGCTTTGCTTTTTTTGACGTTTTTGCGTCCCATTTTTACGAACGTGAAACGTCATCCCTTTTTTAGGGTGACATTGGCGGTCACTTTCACGCTCGGTCAGCAAATATATTTAGTTGTTTTTCGATCCAATGAGATTTCCACTAGAATGCCAAGAGATCGCAAAAGCAATGACGGTCTTGTAAATTGTTATCGGCATTTACAGGACATGCTCAGTGTTCAGGCTATAGAAGTATGTCTCTTCAGAGGCTACTATATCAATACAAAAAAAAAAACCTCGTGAATATTTTCTTCGATAAATGCTGACGCGGAACATGAACCGCATTCAGCGTGGACCATCAAAAAAAAAAACAAAGTAAACGTTTTTGTGTTTTCTTTGTCGGCGTTGACACAAAATAATTGGGTACATGGTCGCGTTTCCATCAAAAATAATTTTGGTACCCTCAAGAAGCTCCGGTTTCCAACAGAGTGCTTTTCAGATCGCGGTCCTCGATTTTGCCTGCCGAGCTATTTACTACGCAGCAAGACCAGCAAGGCCATGTGCATCGTCACAGTGAACTTAACCCATTGATGCCTGAATTACAGAACTGTCGAGCGAAAGAAAAAATTGGCAGATACCACGTACAGTGGGAATTGATCATGTGCGAAGCACGAATGATAAATGTTGATATGTCACTTTCAATTCAACACAACGTTACGAGGTGGAGGTAAATGATGCCGTACATGACTTCCGTGTCAAGATTATCATGTTTGGACATGTCCTTTACTTTCGTCATTTATTTACGTCACGTGATACCAAATTTAGTATATGTCGAGCTAGTGAAACGGCCACGAACGCGCTATGAGCATGGTAGGTCGTCTTGTTCTTACAGGACACGTGTGTGAGGATTATCATGTTTGCACCAGTCATATATTTCGTCATCAATTGACGTCACGTAACACCAAATTTGGTATATGTGGAGCTAGCAAAACGGCCGCGAGCGCATCATGAAGGGCCCAATATACTCCAATGTAGCGTTGGCACTCGCGCACGCTGGGTAAAGCGGCGCTACGTTAGCGAAACGCATAGTCTGACCCTGCAGGCGCGACCAGCGTCTGTCGGCGCGGCCCGACGGTCACCGGCGCGAAATCTGTTACCCAGGCAACACTGCGTCTTGCTCTTCTCGTGACGGAGGGACGCCGGACGCGCTGGAACGCGCATGCCTCAAAGAAACGCCGCGCGGCGCGCGTCTTCGAGTATATGCACATGGCAGGACCGGCGCCTGCCGTGGCAACGCTGGCTTGACGCGGCGAAATAGACGCCGACGAGAACTCGCACCTCGTCACATCGAAATGTATTGGCGCCTTGACTGTGGCATGTAGTCATGTTCTCACATGACACGCATCTCATGATTATCATGTTTGCACCAGCCACATACCTTCGTCATCCATTGGCATCACGTAATACCAAATTTGGCATATGTGAAGCTAGCGAAACGGCCGCGAGCGCATAATGAGTGCGGCATGTAGACATGTTGTTACATGCCTTGCATGTCATGTTGAACATGATTGGATGTGTTCTTTACCACGTCATCCGTTCGCGTCGCGTAATACCTATAGTATTGTACATGTGAAGCAAGCGAAACGGCCGCGAGCGCATCAATAGCGTAGCATGTAGTCATGCTTTTACATGACGCGCGTCTCGTGATTATCATGTTTGCACCAGTCACATACCTTCGTCATTCATTCACGTACTGTAATACCAAATTTGGTATATGTGATGCAATCGAAACAACCGCGAGCCCATCATGAGCGTAGCATGTAGTCATCTTGTTATATGACACGCATTTCATGATTTTCATGTTAGAGTCCGTCGCTTGGATTCGCCATGCAATCATGCCATGCCATACAAGTTTTTCAATATGCCATGTGAATGAAACCAGCGTAAGAGCTGCAGGACCATGAAATGTAAATCTAGACAGTCTTGACATTCATGTCAAGATTTTCATGTTATGCATAGTCAAATATGTTTTTCATACAGTCATGTTACGCCATACTAAGTTTGGTATCGATCCAATTATCAAAATGGCTAGGGAGAGCTAAATGTCATAGGCGACAAGATAGATAGATAGATAGATAGATAGATGGATAGATAGATAGATAGATAGATATATAGATAGAAGATAGATAGATAGATAGAAAGATAGATAGATAGATAGATAGATAGATAGATAGATAGATAGATAGATAGATAGATAGATAGATAGATAGATAGATAGATAGATAGATACGCTCAAAGTCGCCGAAGCTCGCTAAGAAATGATTTGCATTTAAAACGAAAGCTGAGGGTTGGCTTGATACACGGCAGATTTCTCGATAACACCACCCATACTAGCATCAACACACCTACTCCAAGCCGTCGCCCACATTCCAGAGAGGAGGAATGCGTTGGTTGCCAGACCGGACCTGCTCGCCCAATGCAAAGGTCTATACAAATACACGCAGCGGCGCTTCGTTGCGTGCGATCTGAGCCTATTAGCGGCGAATAAAATGCGTTGAGGAAAGCTTACTGTCAATATTTACGCTCTTCTTTACTTAATAAGTGCAAGACGCCTATGCAACATTAACATTATCCGCGAGTAAAGCGCATTCTGCCTTTCATAGGGATGCTCCCGGTGGATGACTCTCTTCCCGCTTTCGCACTAAATTACGCCTTTGCTGCGTTTGTACGTGATTAGCTTGGGTTCCACCTGCTACGCACTGCTGTAGAGTGACTTACATCTTCGTCATCTGCACACTACAAAGAAGAGAGAAAGAAAGTTTGTAGAAAGCCCGTATATTTGTGCGATTATTTCAGTACTACCGTTCGCAATTTATACGCATATGACTTTTTCTCTCATTATCTTCACCATAGAATGGGGGAATGTCGATACGCTTAGTCAGGAAAGCTCAGCGGCAAAGAGCTTTTCGTGATACTCTACGTTTACCACGTCTACTTACATGCTCATTCAAAAGTAAAAACATAAAAATTCTATATAAGTGTTCAGCAGCAAGCTTTCATCGATGAATTGCCTGCATGACAGTGCTTCAACAAAGGCCAGGTAATGGGAAAAGCACGTCTTTTTTCAGGCAAAAAATAACCACTGCGTTCAATCGGTCACAAACAATGCCACACGAGTGCTCAATACAATATAAAAAAAGATGAGCTTTTTTAGTGAAATTATACTACAATATATAAGGCTTGCTGTCTGAATTATTTTCCAGTGTCTGGGCTCTTCAAAGCGTTCTTAAGTCTAAGCACACAGCTGCTCACGGTAACTCTGTTTTAAGTACAGTTTAAGTACCGATGTGTCACAGTTTGTGTGCTAGTAATATTTCTTTGTAGAGGTACCACGGCCAAAAAACACGAGTAAGGCTCCTCGCATGGCCGGGAAACTACAGTGCTCTATTTGTACACCTACCAACAACCCAGAGCCTGTTTCTTTTGTCACTATTTAGTCGCCAATAAACGCTGCATTCACACACCATTTAATAGTCCTCATGTCTGGGAGGATGCCAACAGCATTTTGCGATGTGCTTGAACCAGGAAGCGGCACCCACTCCTAAATCATTTTTGGGAATGGGAGGTATACGACGACAATAAACAGAACTCTGGATAGTTGCACTCACCGATCTAATTTCAACGCATTAGCAGCCGAGCAAGCCCAAATGCTTTCGTACGCCGTTTCAGGCATACGTAGATACAATTACACTCGCACTGACATGACAGTCACACTTTGAAAACGTGCATGACATACGCGCACACAGAAACATGACATGGCTAGCAGACGATGCACGGAGCAATCCACACTTCGCCTCTTCAGCAAGTTGCCACTAGGCGGCGACTGTGCTCGATATCGCTAAGGTTACTGTATAGGCTACCTTTAGGTGGCAGAGTTGCGCCAAGGTACGCCATCTTGGGTTCAAATTTCTTGCGGGAAAGCCACTCGCACCCACGTAGGAGCAACGCTCGCACTTTTAGAGTGCTACATATTTGGGAAGTAAAAAGAGTACAAAAATATTTTACTTCCCAAGTATGAACCACCAACTAGCCCTACTTTCGCTATTATTGCTCTACATTTCCTAAATATTGACGAACTTTGGTACTGGCATGGCTTCATTTATTTTTTAGCTTTCTTTCTATTTTTTAAAGGTATGAATAAAACTTCGTTGCTCCGGTATGCCTAGAAACCTTGATTTGATGCTTGCGGTATTTGTATGAAATAATAAAACAAAGTGCGCCGGCTCATTGAACAAGTCAGATATATATTTATGGTTGGTTACACTAGCTTCGTCTTCTTTCCGCTGTTTTTCCCATTTATAAAAAGGAAACTATTTTTGCAATTTTCATCCCGATCGAACCAGTTAGGGATGAATTTTTTCATCGTGTTAGACGCATTCCTTAACTGTGTCAGGGAGGCAGGTGTAGTTTTATCGCCTTCAATTTAATTGAGCTGGATAGCGATTGAGTACCCGTGCGACACCCATGTTAGGCGCGGCTCTCTATTAAGGCTCGTATCACAATCGCGGCTCACGACAGCTGATGTGAATCGTTGTTCAACAACGCTGTCGCGCCCAACATTCATTCGCGTAAGGTTTGAAAGCTGCATTGAATTCATGCAATTCACGCGCTACCTGCAACACCTTGCCGATTTTAATAAGTATAGTTTAACTCATTCTCCCTTTATTTTCAGTGTTATACCAGTCAGACCAATTAGGACGTATGCAACCGACACACGCCGACCAACTCTGCATGTAAAACTTATTCGCTGCATCTGTGGATAATACAAATTCAGCAAGTTTGCAGTGCCATGAATACATAAAGCAGTCGAACGTTTATTCCTTCCTCACTGAACACTAATCTTTCTCTAGCAACACCCGCTGCACCGGTTTCTAATCACATGGGCTGTAAGTAGTACAATTTACCACCGAATGCACTTGCTACCACATTTCTCCCGTTCAACAGGCCACATGACTACAATACCCAAGAAGTGCGGCGAGAATAACAACAACAGCCGATGTCAACCACGCTTGATTTGCCCAGAATCATCGTAGCGTTCGCTTTTCTGCAGTGCAGTTGAACCACTTACGACCACTTGATGACGCTCGGCGGATAGGGGCGCTGAACGCCTGTAGGCGGAGCCAGCGGTGCCCGGAAAACAGTGGCACATCTATACTACCTAAAAATAGCATATACAGCATGTCTAGATATCTCGGCCAATACCAGCAGTCATGAAGCCGAGAAGAATATGCTTTGCTCTTGTTTTCCCGTGAAATGACGTTGGGTCGGTTAATAAACTGAGTTGCGCGAGTCTGCTAGATATACTATAGTGAAGATGGCCAAGGTCAAAGAGCAGAATGTATTCACCGTTGTCTCGGAAACACAACGAGCATAGTATGCGGTATACGAGATGTGTAATAATTCCTTCATATGACCGGAAACCGATAGCTCCTTCTGACGCCACCACGTGAAGTGAATGATGCGCTAGGCAAGCAGTCGTCTAGATTATTCGCAAGCAGTTACGTAAAACAAACAAAACCTTATCTACGAGAATTGTGCGTGAGCACGTTCGCCTTAGCCAGTGTCTTATTAAAAAAAAATGGTATGGATACTCGATACTGGTATTCCTCCGTTTAGCCTAATGTTTGCTACAGACATGGTTGCTACAAAAAAAAGACAGTGAACAGCTGAAAGCATAAAATTTTGTAATCAGCCGATGCAGTAAAGCTTGTTCGGGCATTAGCTGTATAGGCGAAATGACATAGAAATTAGTGCCTGACCAGAGAAGTGTCAATTATCATGGATTCTCACTTCACGTTTATCCATTCAAACGGCTTGCGTCAAATTTTTTCGTTCCCTGTGTCTCTTTAGAATAGTAGTGTTTGTTCAAATCATTCGTCATTGCTGGAGTCTTGCGTGACAAAGTAAGCATAGTTTAAGGCATGTAATTGTGTAAAAATAAGGAAGAATTTCAATCGCTTGATGTTTCACAATGTAAAAATAAATATATCTCGGCACATTTGTGTTGTGTTTTTTGTATTTGAAACCTGTCGAAATGAGACACACGTGTAGTGGAATATATCCCCCCCCCCCCTCCAGCATAGCAGCGCGATCCACATGCACAATGCTACAATGGTGATTTGCTTTATCAACGCTCGCGTGCCCACATAAGCCATACTCGGCATACATCGAACAGCCGTAAATATTGGCAGAGTCATCGTATCTTGGAAATTGATGTTATGCGAAGTATGCGTATTTACGATGACTGTGTTGTAATCGTTAGTGTAATCGACTTTACAAAGTGGTGCTAAAATATGCACCAATTGACAAACAGGCATGCGTTAAACAGACGCATAAGGTTTATGTCCCCGATTGTTTACAGTTGCGTAATGATGCGAACAAAAACCTGGATATTATTAACACCTGAAGAGGTAAGCTGACATAGAGCGCTGGTGCTTGCTAGCATAGCTACATGAAGCAACTTCAGCGGATAGCGCCTAACTTCAATTGACGTCAACCGGACGTGGCGCCTATATCATAGGAGTGCGTATGTAATGTTTATAAAATTGGAAAGACAGCACTGCAACTACAATTGATGTTTGATGCTTATTGGGGTCTATTTGAGAAGCAGTTCCGTGACCTGGCGTCGTTATGTGGTAGGATACTTGATTTCCACGCACAATGCTTGCTTTCTGCTGCGACCCTAAACTATATTTTTACATTTGTCACGTCAAAGGTGGAATTGGGGTTTTTATTACCGCTGGCTCATTATTACCTATGTCTAGTCTCAATTCTCGCCAACAGACACATGGTGCACATACCCGCCTACCTTTGCATTATACCCGCCCGCGCGTATTGGCCACACGTTTGGTGGGAAAAGTCTGACGACGTACGCAACGGCATTGTGACATCTTTCATGTCATGACTAGTGAATGAAGTTCATCGAGCCATCTTAAACCTCCTGTGCTAAATTAGATTTACCCCAAATTAACGGAGTGATCACTAGAGCACCCAGACGTATAGGCGGCTATAGTTGATAGATAGATAGATAGATAGATAGATAGATAGAGAGATGGATAGATAGATAGATAGATAGATAGATAGATAGATAGATAGATAGATAGATAGATAGATAGATAGATAGATAGATAGATAGATTACGAGCTGGCATAATATGGATATTCCCTCGTATGCTACCTGAAGCCACCAAGTCTGTAAGAACGAGACCCTCCCTATGAAAGAAGGAAAGAAGCTTAGTCTTCAGGGCTTGACTTCTTTGTTAGACAGAATAAGAATGATATTTAAGAGACAATTACCAATACTGTTAAAATACATTACAATTACTCATAATAATATCCTCTGCACTTTGCTTGGCATGATTGTCTGTTATATCTGATTAATATTATGTTTTACAGTCGTGACTCATATCACATCTAGTGTCTTGTGTTCTGCAGGTCACGGGATGGAATCCTGGCCGTGGCGGCCATATGTTCAATAGAGGGACAACATTCGTGAGGCCCGTGTGCTTAGATTTAGGTGAACGTAAAGAACGCCAAGTGGACTAAAATTCCCGGAGTTCTCCTCTACTCCTTTCTCATAATCATATGGTGTTTTTGAGACGTTAAACCCCCAAAATGATTGTACTGTCTGTGTTCGTGAGCTTCGTGACATTGTCGCCAAAAATTTTGTGAATTACTTTGCTATGACCACAGTTCATTTACCGCATTCTGAGATGGCACATTCTTTACCATTCATGGCGGTTCATTATAATATAGGTACAATACCCTCTGTGTACCATCTGGTGGTTTCGGAGAAGAATAAATTGAACTGAATTTATCCTAGCACATTTCATTTCGCCAAAACTAGATAGCGAACAATAGCAAGGTACCTTTGGCCTATAGCAACTCTGCAAGAAAACACAATGCTCGCCATAGATATTTATCTGGGACTGCATGGTGTCTACGAAACATCGGCACGTCTGTGCAGAGGTCTCATTGGTCAGTAAGGGTGTATTTTGTCTCTTAGAATTAAACCAAAACAAGCATGTACTTTCGAGTTTAAGAACTGTTTACAAAAAACCAAACCTGTTCATGCAATTGATTGTAAAAATGGTCAGTGCGTCTTTAAACTGCAAATTCACACCAGAATGTTCCCAGTCTCCCCTCTCCATGATGAAAAGTTAATACGCGACAAGGACACCCTAATGGCGGCAATCGTTGCACACGAACTCATGAATATATTGCTTCGAGTCACGCTTCAACAATATTTTTCCAAAGGGTGGCAAAGAAATGTTGCATCTGCGGTCAAAATATTTGTTAAGTACAACGGTATACATAGAGAGATAGTAACACCGTAAATTCATATGCAGCTCTTTTTCGTCTTACATATTGGTAATAACACGCTGTTTACGTTTGCGACGTCTCCTAAACGATTCGTCGGGGCGAAGTTGCAAACGCCTCGTAAGTATGGGGGCCTCAAGGTGCTTAGGACGAAACAGCCTTTCGCGCCGGACAAAAGGATCGACGAGGGAGACTCACGCCATTGCAGGCACTGAATTCAGACCCCCCCGCTAGCGTGTCTCTGCCCCCAGACCGTGTTTCCGCACACGCTCTGCAAAAAGCTCCCACAGCTACACAAAGGCTGGATGGATAAAGCCCCTGCTTTGCGGCTACCGAACCGAGGCCGTCAAACTAATTTGCTCGCCATTTCCTGTGTGTTCGCACAAAGGCGCGGTCGCGTGCGAGAAACACTCTCTGCTGTCTGCTCAACGTCCTCTCGTACACTTCCTCTCACTCTCCCAACGCTGCAGATGCACGCAAAGGGGCGCCCTACATTGTTATCTGAAAATGAAATAGTGTACCATTAGGGCGACTGGTACATTCTTTGTTTCGACATAACAAACGTAACAAGCATAACTTACTCGCTGCGCCTCGTTTTCCACGTTGCTGTTGCAGTGAGAGTGGCATATAATACAGCGGCGCGTCATGTTGACTCTGGCATTGCGATTATGAACCAGAAAGTATGCGATGCAGGAGACGTGAACGAAGGCTCCATCAGTGTTGAAGCAGCATGTTGAACATTCAGACTTTCTAGAATAAGCGTATACAGACTGCAACGCTGATATACTTGTGCATCCTCAAGTGAGCTTTGCAGCTTCTAAATCCAGTGTAAGGAGGCCTACTCATTGTTTGCTTTGTATGCAGTGGTAAGAAGTACATTTATTGAAAAGCAGTCATAGGAGTTTTAGAAATCGTCTCAAAATAGGTAATTAATAAAATGACAGCTAAATTTATGATAAGTGTTCTTCATCACGGTACGTCCCAAAGCAAAGATCGCAAAATGAAAGAATAAGAAAGCGCTATTTTTGTTTCTGTTTCCATCATGGTTCCTCGCTTATGCGAGTACGTAGTAGAATCAGTGCACTGTATGGAGCTGCCTATGGTGGATATTTTTTTACTCTTGGAAAATCATTAGTTCATTTTAAAATACATTTATTAGGGGCCAACACTATGAGAGCCTTTCAGTGGACGAGCATTCGTCACTTGATAGAGGATAGACAGTGTCCATTATACTAGGCTTTTTTGTAGTTGCTGCAAAGGTAAGCCTGTTTATATCTTTGGATTTGCGTTCGTTTACTCTTCACGTTTCACGTGCATATGTAGCTACAGTCTGTAGACTGAATGTCCTTCAGCGAGTATTTTAATTTCTCGTGATAGATTGATCTGTGCAGCTTAAATCTGTGTATCATGTAATCCAGGCATACAGCGTGGAAAAAATATTCCCCGCATCATTGCCACCTGCTTATTTAACACCTGCACTAAATATTCTTTTAGGGAAAATAGGTTGACCAGAGTCAAAACTATTGCAATCAAATAGATTGGTAAATACTAGCGTGAATTCTACCCACATTACTCAGGCATCCAATACCCCTATCGATCTCTTCATTACGAACACTGATAAAAAGATTTTTTGTGGTGATCTGATTGCAAGCGACCTAAGTGAACCATCTTCCAACCTTTACTATAATCAAAAATTTAGCGACAGCTATGCAATACTCTCAGCTATGACAGCGTTTCCAAGAAATGGTGTATCTCTGGATGCCTTCCGTAATGAAGTCTAAGCTCATGACTGGCGCGTAGTTATCAAATAACACAACTCAAATTCCATGTATGAGACCATCATTACTGAACTAATGACAATGTTCAATAAACATTTCTCATTTGTTATCAGACATGCAGATAGAAAATCATGAAAACCGTGTCTAACCAGTTACTGTCGGAGCCAGATCAAGTTGAAAAACAGTATCGATTGGGTTTTTATCAAGAATAGAAACCCTGAAGTGTGGAAAAATTTTGAATGTTTCCGAAATCGTATGAATGGTATGCTAATAAAAGCAAAGGAGGAATAGTTTGACAAGCATTTCTCTGTAGCAACAAACACTGATATGCTGCGGAAACGACTAAACAACGTAATTTGTACTAAGACAGACCATGCAATTTCAAGCCTGTGTGTAACTGGTCTGACGAAGTTCGGTTCAGATTTATCAAATGCCCTCAATAATCATTTCATTGCGGTAGGCCACTCTAGCATGCAACGTTGAACCATATCGTATTTATGGGACTAGCGCATTCCATTCCAGCATGGTGTTCTTCCCCACAACGGAGAGTGAGGTTATAGAATGCAACCTTGAACAATAGCATGCAACGTTGAACCATATCGTATTCATGGGACTAGCGCATTCCATTCCAGCATGGTGTTCTTCCCCACAACGGAGAGTGAGGTTATCGATGTATTCAAGGACCTAAAAAGTTCAAGATCATTTTATCCTAACGACATGCGGATTTGCCCTATGAAGCACATTATTGACATCATTGCTCCTGTCCTGACAACACTGTACAATTTAGTGCTTGAAAGCGGTCGTTTTCCGGGAAAAATGCCAAGTGCAAGGGTTATTGCCATTCACAAAGGGGGCGACAAAATTATGCGGGTAACTTTACACCTGTTCATATACTTGCAGTATTGTCAAAAGACATGGAAAAGATTATGCATGCACGTATTTTTCAATTTCTGAACAAAAACTTTCTTATTTCATTGGCCCAGTACTGTTTTTTGAATGGGAAATCCACAGAACAAACTAACGCAAAACAAATTGATAATCGAAGCATTTTAAGACAAAAATACAGTCCTTGGCATCTATATTGACTTCTCAAAAGCTTTCGATTGTGAGCAACATAATATTCTACAGTAAAGCTAGATCAATATAGCGTGCGTGACAAATCCAATGACCTTTTAATTTATACCTCCAGCGTAGGAATCGGTTTGTCACGAATAAAACCTTCATTTCAAACAAAACGCGTCTTAAGACAGAGGTACCCCAAGAGTATACTCGAACTGCTTCTATTCATCATCTACATTAACGACATTTGCTCATCTGCTACAAATTGTAAGTGGGTAGGTTACACTCTTGATACAGCCCTTTTTTTCGGAGGAATACAGCCGGGTGGGTCGGTATCCTTAGCAAATGAGGCGCTTGCTGAAGTATTAGCGTGGTCAAAAAAAAAATGCTTTGATAATTGACACAAAAAATACAGAAGTTATTTTTTCTGCACTTGACACACAGTCAGTTACCCTGCAAAAAACTTATATCTTGCTAATGGCATAACACGAAATTCTTCCCACGTGTGAGGTAAGCTAAGTGGCCTAAAATACAGTGTAACATTGATGGCTTAGATAGAGTGGGCTTCGTGTACAAATTATTTGTGGAAACGGCTTACGGCACCTTTTCAGTTAAGCGTCATATCCACGACTCAACATTTGAGGCTCAATGAAAACCGCAGAACACATTTGGTTTGAGTGTGAAGCCTGTGGAGAAAAGCGGCGCTTTGCGAACATTCCTGATCGAGAAATATCATTCCACTCATTAGATGCGTAATAAGCTACCACCAGAATAATATACTTCAATAGTTGTCCAATAAAGTGGAATTTAAAAGCGTGAGACAGAACGCTCCGTAATTTTTTATTTTATATATCCTTCTGCCTTGCAGCCTTGGTGCGATGAACAGTGCCCTCATAGACACGTAGGGGCTGAATCAGCTCATGTGACTCGACCGGCTATCAATACTGGTTTAAAAGTTAATTTTGTTATTTTCATTGTTTATGCCATAATTAATGTTTGTACGCATCTGAATCGTCTCTCGCTTGTTGGCACGTTCACTTGTTATTCTTCCCCAATGAGTGGGAAACAATGTTGTCATTGAGGATTGAATGATAGTTGCGCTGTTTTGTGCGTAGGTTTTAGTTTCGCCATTTGAATTGACCAGATTGCATCGCACCGCGGTGATTACTAGTTGCTGCTTTTCCGAAATTCTAGAGTGGCTACGGACTATTCATAGGAAGGGCTTGAATTAACCGATATGACTCGACTGGCTATTACGATTAGTTAAAAAGTTAATTGTGTTAATTTCTATATTTACTGCCGTAATTAACCGTTTGTGCCCACCAGAAGATGCATTGTGCCACAGAAAGGCAACGCCGCAAGTAGCACGCAGACACCTTCTTTCTGGAATTTTTGAAGAATATTACGCACATTTATTCGAACACCCTGTATATATACTGTCAATCATATATAGCTCATACCCGCATACCACGACGCTTGGTTTATGGGTTTGTGCCACTCGTGTCTGGAGGAAAGCGTTAGACGGTGTACGTGATGGGATTTCCACGTTATATATTTAGACAAACCAGACAAAGTCATCAAGTCCTCTTACCATCCCATAATAATATTGGTCTACACAACTTCAGGTCGTCACGAGGGCACCCAGGCGTATAGGCTAGATAGATCTAGATAGATAAATAAATAGGAACAATAAACGCTGCTCTTGGCTTCGAAAAAGTGGCGATACTGTGTCAAACATGAAAAGATTCTCTATTTCAGAAATAAAGTCCAGGTCCTGAAGAACACTCCTCTAACATGATTTGTTTGTGCATATTCATTTGACCGATAAGCATATGCGCAGGATTGCTACAAAAATCGTGCTTGAATGCACAAGGAACTGCGTAGATTCTTTGAATTTAATCCCAACCTTTATGTACTCCTAAACAATGCATTGTTATTCAATCTCCGCATTCAATTTCGGTTACAGCTGTAGCAGATGACTGTCGAATATTGTGTCAACACAATGGTCAAAGAAACTTCCATATTATTCCTTCGCATAGACAATTCATGAGTTTCACCAAAGGATATCAAAGTTACTCGACATCTTTTCTAGTAGGATCTTTACAAATACGTGTTATATTTTGCTTGCTCTCTACAGAAGCGCATGTTCTGTCAAATTGAATTCCAATGCGTATTTTGTCGAGTAGGAAGCAAAGCTTGTGTTTGTTGCTAGGGAATTTATTATGTCGCTGTGAAATCACATTGCAGTATGGTTCAGCGAGTACCCTCCACGTCACGAGGAGAGTGGTCTGAATACGGCTGTGTAAACGAAAATAATTTCATCGGAGCTTCAAATATTGAGCGTCATGTATATTTTATCGTAACTTTAATGATATCAAGCATACAAAATAAAAATATCATTCATTGCGCTGGGCGTATGGTAACAACATTGTTTTTTTATTGCTAACTCCTCATAGAAACGCAGTGTTAGCGCTTGGAAGGCACGGGTAGCTGAAAAGATTGCCAGTTCAATACCTCTCTATAACCTTTTTATATAGAACGTATAGAGGAAAAGAGAAAGATGGAGTGTCCTGACAAAGGCGTTCACGTTTGTCGGTAATCAGCACACGGGTTTAATGATACTTCCTATTACACGTCTGTCTACACGGTTTGCACTAAATGTCATGACGCTCTTTTGTCGTTCTATAGGGGTGCACAAGTGTTCGCTTGAATTTGTACCCTGAAAAAGACTAAATATCAACCTGGCAACACGACCAATTAAACAACCCAGTTAATATTTTCTTTTACTGGCACTACAAACGGAAGATGACATAAAAGTGTGTTTCCTTGTCCCTTTGTCGTCATTCTGTTCTCGCGCTATAGCTATCGTTATGGAAGATGACACCTACATGAAAATTCAGAGTATACCCAGTGAGCAAGCAAAAAGTGATGAGCTGGTAGCTCCATGCCATGAGCGTGTCATACATGTGAAGTATCCGAATAAAAAGCTTATCACTCTAACGACTTCCGCCACTCTCAAAAAGCTTTATCTTCTTATTAAATATACAGAAGGTTGTTCTATAATTACCCATCCAATATAAATGCGTGATACTAATTATGAGCCAACCGTATTGTGTCATGTTCAAAATATCTATTAAAGGATGAACCTGCCAGTCAGAACATAGCTGAGCCTACACTAACTCACTTCTTCAGTGTAGGCTGGAGAACAAAATTTATTGGCTAGTAGCAATTCTTCGTGAATTACCGTTGCCTAATACTCGTAGGAATGCGAGACGACGAAAAAAAAAGAAGTTGTGATTACTAGTAAAATTCGTAACTTAGGATAAATTTTTAAAATGCATCCTCGATTTCACTCTGCGTAAGCAGTAAGGCCATGTTCCGTAATGCTTTGAAAACAAGAGCTCAAGACGTTTGTGATTTTGCACCAGAAATAAGTCTGTGCAAGAACTATCTGTAAACGTATAGGCAGTTAACGTTACACGGACGTACTAACGTTGTATTTCATACATACGGTAGTTTACCATTCGTTTAACTCTGTCAGTAGGGTTCGCAGCCACGCACTCCACACATTCGTCGATACATGTTACCTCGGTGCCCCAGCACTTTACCAGGGCACTCCAGCGAGGCTGTATCGGGTGCATTAAGAAGTCCGTTGTATCCGTGCCGCACGGGCACGCAGCCTTTCCGTGCCCTAATTGATTTTCCCTGTCTCCTTTCTTTCTTTTATGACACTCCCTACTCCGGGGCAAGCGATACATCTTCAGTTATCGCAAGTGCCCTGGCCTGGCTGCTGTTTCTTTCAAGCCGTTAACTTTTGAGGAATGAGGGAGCCCCCGTGAATTTACACTAGCAGCACCAGCGGAGCAGCGTCCTCATCGTTCAAGTCGAGATAAGCGCCCTTCTACTTCTCCCTGAGAAAGAATTGGTTGGCTGGCCGTTCTCTATACACGGCAGCGTGTGCGCTCTTAATTTGCGCACGTGTTCCGGGAGCGCATAGGGAAGGCATGGTCATAAATTTCAACGGGGGGGGGGGGGGGGGGTATAGTACCAGCTGGCCAGTGCTGCTTCACTAAAGAACTCCACAGCGTTTACGTGCTTGCTGGAATAAACTGTGGTTTCCCTTGCTGTGGCTGCTGCCCTACGGATGCTTGGTTGGAAGAACGATGAGGCACAAGCCCCGCGTACAATTCCTGTGGCGCACAATTTCTCTCGCGTACTTTCTAATTTCGTTATTGCGAAACGCCATTAACATCTGTGGGCGCAAGCGTACTACTGCGTAAGCACACAAACACACCACACACACACACACACACACACACACACACACACACACACACACACACACACACACACACACACACACACACACACACACACACACACACACACACACACACACACACACACACACTCGTGCGCACACACACAGTCAAAAAGATAATAAAACAAGGTACTGAAAACAACAACAAACACCACTTGATTTAGCTCGTGGCATGCGTTTTCTTTGTACATTAGTTTGCCTAAACCTCAGCGAAACCCTGATCTTGAGAGCCCACGTGCGAGAAATTGCTACTACAATTTGAATTTGGCTTTTTTACTACTAAAATTTTATTGATGATGCTTACACACTTTCTAGAAATGTGAAGGCGTAAGCCAGTTTGGAGCTTAGTGATCTGGAATTAACCTTTGAGCCCACGTGGCGGCCCATAGCGGCACCATTGAAAGGGGTCCTCGAGATTCGACAGCAGCGCAAGAAGCAACAGCGTAATGGGGTGCTGACGCAAAAACATTGACCTCACGTGTTTTGCTGCAGTAATTTATGGGGGGCATGTTAGTCGTAACACGGCACATCGTTCGCTCCAACACGAACACATAATTAATTACAGGCCCTTCGCTGTCGACCAGTTTCAGCTTCGGTTTCAGAGAGCTCAAAAAATTACAAATCGCCGGGTGCAACAATGGCCACCGAGCATGTCCAGCACTCGACCACATCAACACACACACCTGCGACGCACTTCCGCACGGCTCATATCAAGAATTCATTTCCAATAGGAACCTGGACCAAGGAAAACTTTCAACAAGTGCGCCGCGGCCACGCACTCGCGACCGCAGAAATATAGACTGCTGGAACGAAAAAAGAAAAAAAAATGGCAGCTACGACGTCGTCATAGTTTGTCTTAATAACTTCAGCGTGGTGAAGTGAGTGAAGTAAGGGGGTCCTCAAAGGGCACTTTATATGCAGACAATACCTTCAAAATTCGTACTTTATATTGGCTGTAAAGTACTTTCGAAGCCATGGTCGCTGTCGATATTTTGTAGATGGTATGCGCATGCTCACGAGAACGGATTCCGCAGGCTAGCTCGGCCACGAAATTTGGTGTCTGTGTACCACTTTAACGAGTAGAAACAGAGCGCGACAGCGCGTCTGCCCCCATAGAGACAATGAACTGCATGACAGGGTTTTCAAAGCAGGGCCATCGTTGCAGGGCCAGCAGAAGTCCATGTCACACCCTTTTCATTCAAAGTGCACCGTGACGCAGACAAGGCACAAAAAATGGGCCGGCGTGAGCACTGCATTCGAGTTGTTCATCTTCAAGGTTAGTCATTCAATAGATTTGGCAGCGCACAAAATACGGATACAAGAGAGAAAGAGAGGCGTAGACAGCAGAAAGGGTGTTTCTAGGGCTTATGCTGTCTACCTGTTTATTTCTTGTAACTATGTCTTTTGCGCTACATGTTATATAACTTTACCAAATGCCCAACTTGCTGTACTTATTGTCCTAGAGGCCTCCTACGAACGGAAGGTATGTATGAGCGTCTACTTAGCAATGCCGTGGTGAGATGCCCAAGCAAGCTAGACAAAGAGAAAAAGACGAAACGTGCCTTTTTTCTATTTGTCATATTCATTGTCTCCTTCGAAACAAATGGATCTCATCATGATCATCATCATCATCATCATAAGCCTGATTGCACCGAATGCAGGGCAAAGGCCTCTCCTGTAAGCCGCCAATCAATGCAGTCTTGTGCTATCTTGTGTGCCATTAAACCTGCGAACTTTTTAATCTCATCTGCTCAATTCTGACTTTCCGTGTCCCCCTGGTGCGTTGTCCTTCTTTGAGAATTCAGTCTGTTACCCTTGATCACTAGCAGTTATGCTGCCAACGTGCTACGTGCCCAGTCCATGTTATTTTCTTCTTGATTTCATCTATGATATCTTTCAGCCCAGTTTGTGCTTTGACCCCCTCTGCGCTCTTCTTGTCTGTTAAGGTTACACCTATCGTTTTCTTTTCCATCGCTCGCTGCGTCGTCCACAACTTAAGCTGAACCTTCTTTGTAAGCCTCCGAGTTTCTGCTCCCTATGCATATAGGTAAGTACTGCCCGTGTACTCACCAGCAGCTCAGATTTGGGTGTACGTTAAAGAACCCCACATGGTCGAAATATCTGGAGCCCTCCACTACGGCGTCTCTCATAATAATATGGTGGTTTTGGGACGTTAAACTCCCCACATAAATCGAATCAGTAGGTAAGTATCCGCAAGATGCAGCTGTTATAAACCTTCCTGTTGAGGGTTAGTGGTAGATTACCTTGGAAGCTTTGAGAATGCTTGTCAAATGGGATTTATGCCTTCCTTATTCTTCAAGTTATTTCATTCTTCTGTTTCGGCTCCTAGGGTACCTTCTATACTAAGTAATCCTATTCCTTTAAAACTTCTAGCGTCTCTCCACCTATTGCAAAGCGCTGTTTCCGGCCGAGACTGTTGCCCATTACTTTAGTTTTATGGATAATATTTTCAGACCGACTCTTCTGCTTTC
Source organism: Rhipicephalus microplus (assembly GCF_043290135.1). Classification (NCBI taxonomy): domain Eukaryota; kingdom Metazoa; phylum Arthropoda; class Arachnida; order Ixodida; family Ixodidae; genus Rhipicephalus; species Rhipicephalus microplus. The sequence goes on along the minus strand of NC_134700.1, from coordinate 93,815,794 downwards.
CGTGTCTAGTTCAGTAATCATAAAGTGTAATTATTCTCCTGAGTTACTCATGAAGACAATGTCATCAGTGAATCGTAGATTACGAAGATACTTTCCATTAACTTTTATACCTAAATCTTCCCTATCTAGGGTCCTGAAAACCTCTTGTAAACACGCGGGGAGTAGCATTGAAGAGATCGTGTATTTTTGCCTTACACCCTTCTTTATTGATATATTGTCGCTTTCTTTGTCAATAACTATGGTGGCAGTGAATTCGCGGATGTTTTTTTTTCCAGTGTGTTTATGTAGGATTCGTTGAAGGCCTGGTTACAAAGTGCATGGATCATTCTCGACTGAGTCAAATGCCTTCTCGTAATCTAGGAAGACTATCTATAGGTGTTGGTTGTATTTCCCACATTTATATATCACCTGACTGATAGTGTGAATACGGTCTACCCTCGAGTAGCCTGTACAAAATTCTGCTTGGTCGTTTGGTTGATTGAACTGTAATGTCACATCAATTCTGTTAGCTATTGTTTTTGTAATAGTTCGTACAGAACGGACAGTAAGCTGATCAGCCTGCATTTTTCAAGTCATTCATGTCTACATTCTTATAAATTAAGATGGTACTCGCGTTCTTTTACGATTCTGGTATTCTTCCTGTCAAGAGGCACTTCGTATAAGAGGTGGCCCATTTTTCTAACACAATTTTTCCGCCATCTTTTAACAGGTCCATTGTTACCTTATCCTCACCAGCAGCTTGTCTTCTTGCATTCCTTCTAGGGCTTTCTGTACTAAGTAATGTTTGCACGTTCTTGTAATCATGAGTTGATTTTTGTCATACACAGAATTACCAGACATTAACCGGGAAAAACGCGACAGCCGTGGTGTTTTGAAATGGAAGTGTGTTTTTGAACGAAATATGCAACAGAAAGACAACTGCTGTACATTTGAATATTATGCACAAGTTTTCCTAGTCAACCATGCTTCTAATTTTTCATATGACAGCAGCGGAGCGTGTAAGCCTATTACAATGCAGTTTAAGGACTTCGTAGTCAAACACTTGCAGTACCGTGAATAGTACCGTGAGTACTGCAAGTGTTTTGTTCATCGGATGGTGGCACACTACTCGTTGAAGTTCAATGTAAACGCAGTTAGGTTGCATGCTTGTACACTAAAAAAATACCACCCCTAATGTCACGCTAAACTGTATATTTAAGTGTAATGTACATGTAAACAAACTGTGGGTGACGTTTCAAGCTCCGCGTGATGAAAAGTAAGCGTACGGTTTCTTCAGGTCTGCGTGAGGGTAAGGCTGCATGCCGTGATTTTCTGATGTGCAAGCTAAAGCCTCTCCATGTACTTTCTGTCGGCTAAGTTAAGTAGCGCCAGCTCGTTCTTCCCTTCTTCCTTCACACCTGGGAGGATGACGAAGTGTTTGCTTGGCAGAACGCTGTTTCAATAGGCTGTCCCTTTTTTCTCTTAATCATACTTGAATACCACTAACATCACATTCGTGTCCGTCGGTCATGGACGTGGACCTCCACGGACATCCGCTAAGTACGGCGGCGTCGGCGTTGGCCGCATCTAAGAAGCGTACAATACCCAACAGCGACTCTGACAGAGACGGCACTCATGTCTACTGATTGAGCAGCGAGAACCCTTTAGACGACGGCTTGAGCAGGTACTGATTTGTTAGGTGAAGAGGCGAAACATCGTAAACATTTTCGTCATCGAGTACGTTGAACGACGGAGTGCGAAAGATACCCGTCAAAAACCCTATCCTTTTTGTCCCTGAGGTGCCTGAAGCGCCTAAATAGGTAATCTGTTTCGCGTGATGCTTGAAGGACTTGAAACCAAACAGATCACAGACATAAGAGTGAACAAGCGCAAGAACGTATTGTTGATCGACGTTGCAAATGCTGCTGCACTTAATAAAATGCGCAGAGACAATGTACTTGGTGGAATGAAAGTTCACTCCTACATTTCAGGGAGCTCTAATGACGTCCCTGCAGTCATCTACATTGTGGATACCCCGATTCCCAGCTGTGACTTCGATGTCCTGGTCAAACCCGCAAATGAAGCCAGCGTCATCGCAAGTGTTGTCCGTTTGGGAAACCTACGTGCTTGAAGATCGTGTTCGAGGGTGATTCTCTTGCTTGGCACGTAAAGGTTGGCCATATTCGGCAATCTGTTCGACCTTTCGTACCAAAGCCCCTACAGTGTCATAACTTCATGAGGCTAGGCTACATGAGAAGCATGTGCGAAAATAAGACAGTGTGTCCTCACTTCGCGGAAACCCATTATGCCGATGACGGGAATGCCGCTATCCTGAAATGCTGGAGTTATTATGGGTAACATGTTCTTTCGCCAAAAAAGTGCCTCAATGTTGAAAGGGAATTAGCGGTACTGAAACAAATAGCCAGAGACCACTCTTCTCACCGAAACGCTGCCAGGACCATCAAAAAGAGGCGTCACTGTTCGTCAACGAATGATGCAGACTATGTATCGACAGCAACACTCCACCACCTTTCTCTACCACCGCCTTTGCCTCCCAGACCGAAAGGGACAAGCGTGGCCCACAAACCGACGGACACTAATGTTGCAGTTGAATCAGTTAGAGCTTTATTGAAGTCACATCCACTTGCAAATTTCAAGTGCCCATCGAAAGTCACATCCCTCCAACCAGCCGCTGACAAGCTGCCTTAGGAAGACGTAAAAGTCATCAGAATGTTTTGAGCACTGCTGTATGCCATGTCAAAGCTGTTCAGCAGTCTGAAATGCCCACACGCTGAGAGTGCACTTCCAGTGCGGGACACTTCAAGTCCAGTATTTTCAAGCATTCAGTAGGAGCCATGACTCGGTCAATCCTGTCCTTCCACGACGAGTTCAGAGAAGCACTGATACTGCAGTGAAACGCGAGAGGCCTGCGATCTCGCATCTCATCTTTCCGTCAGTACATATTCGTGAATCAGAATCCTGTAATTGTTATATGTGAACTAGATGCTGGAAAAAACTCTGAAACCATCAGAGTATGAAACTTTCATTTTGTCAACGTGCCAGGAACGCAGCAAAGTGGTTGTACATATTCGCATAATTTCACATACGCACATCACGCAGTTCAACCGCGTGATGCCAATCAATATGTCTGCTTATGTGTTAAACAGAAAATAAGTGTTAGTCACGCTGATTGGTGTCTACATATCGCCATGCGAACAATTTCAACAAGGCCAACTGCGAGGCATACGGACAGCAACCACGGGCCCGTGGGCCATAACTAGAGACTTCAACGCACATCACCTAATCTGGGGTAGTTAGATGATCAAGGCTAAAGGAGGAAACCTCGTATCATTCACCTCCAAGCGCGACCTATGTTTGTTACATGATGGCAGCCCTACATACTTGCAAGATCTTACGTGCAGCAGTTGCCTCTATTGTAGTTTGGTATCCAAAAGCTTCGGTCCCAAGTGCAGCGGTTTTGAGACATCGAAACACATGTGAGTGATCATATTCCAACCTATATGCGAAGAAGGGGTCTTACTGACTTCTCCCTTAGGACCACAATACGAAGAATCACTTGTATAATAAAGAACGGAGACAGTCCAAACTGTTATCTGAGACCAGGTAGGAGCGAAGGCCTAGCTAGAGAAATCAGCGACAGTCCGGGCCGAGCGTTTCGTGCTTAGCACTGACAATGTGTTTGCCGAGATTTGCATTACCCACTACATTCATCATTACATATTTCCCCCTCGCTGAAGACGGTGCCAAGTGAGTGTTCTAAGGGGTCGTGAGGACAAGTGGTTCGTGATATGGTTTGAGGCGATCCACATGTACGATTTCGCGGCCTCGGCGACACAGGTCCACAGTGGCCGTGAGGGGTTCGATAAGGTAGTTAACAGCGGAAGTTTGTTCTATGACGCGATAAGGTCCATGGTACCTGCTGACAAACTTTGTATAGGTACCAGGAGCAGCACTGGGGAGCACCCACAGCCAAACAAGAGAGTTGGGCGAAAATTTGTAGTTTGACCATCCATCGCCGTGACGAAATTTCTGTAGCCCTTGTTCTTGTGTTGTAATGGTGCGAGCTAATTGCCGACATTCTTCTGCATACCACGCGGCTTCGGAAACTGGTGTGCCTTCGGATGAGTCGGGTCGGTAGGGGAGAATGGTGTCAATTGGAGATGATGGTTCTCGACCATAAAGTAAAAAAATTCCGTTATATCCACGAAGTGAATGATGATGAGTGGGCGAAGCTCCGGAGGTAAACCTGGTAAACCATGAATCCTCTGTACATTTTGCCCACTCGAGTTTATTACATCGCTCCCCCTAGCGTACGTCGCCGCACTAAATCGAACGATTGCCTTCAACCAATGACACGCGCCATGTGTGACATCATTCCTATTTTATAAGATCTCGCGTCGTTCATCAACTACAAGTACCGCTTTCTAGTTTATAACATCTTGCATCTTTTCATCATCAGCTACAAGTACGACCATCTAGTAAACACTGCAAGAACTAAACTAGAGGTGGCTACATACAGGGGACGGTACCGCCATCCAGTGAACACTGCAAGAACTAAACTAGAGGTGGCTACAGGCTACAGGGGACGCACAGCCCACGCCCTAGGGAGCTTCGCCCCTAAAAGGATGGAGAAAAGCCTGTCGTCGCTTGAGGTACCGTGTTGTAAGCGTACGTTACGTGAGGAAGGATAAGATCCCAGTTGGTGTGGTCGGAGGCGACATACATAGAATGCATGTCGCCAAGAGTACGGTTGAAACGCTCGGTCAGGCCATTTGTTTGTGGGCGATATGCGGTAGTACTGCGGTGGACCACATGACATTCTGCAAGAAGTTCTCGAATAACATCCGCGAGAAAGACGCGGCCTCGGTCGCTCAAAACTTCACGTGGAGCGCCGTGACGCAGAACAAAACGTTGCAGCAGGAAAGACGCAACGTCACGTGCTGTCGCGGCTGGTAGAGCGGCCGTTTCTGCATATCTCGTGAGATGGTCGATCGCTACAATAATCCAGCGATTCCCAGCTGATGTACATGGTAGAGGACCATAAAGGCCTATTCCAACCCGGTCGAATGGTCGCACTGGGCACGGTAACGGCGGCATTGGTGCAGTAGGACGGCTAGGATCGTGCTGCGGCGTTGGCACTCTGTGCAAGATCGAATGTACTTTTGGACGAATGTGTACATGTCGCGCCAATAAAACCGAAAACGTAGCCTGGCGTAGGTTTTAAACAAACCGGCGTGTGCACACTGCGGATCGGCATGGAAAGCAGCACATATGCTGGCATGGAGATGCCTGGGTATGACGAGTAGCCATTTGCGACCGTCAGGGTGGTAGTTGCGGCGATAAAGTATTCCATCACGGATGGCGAAGTGAGAGGCTTGTCGGTGTAGCGCTCGAGATGGCGGGTGGGCGAGTGTTTCAGATAGGTAATCTATCAGAGACGCAATCCACGAATCTTTGCGCTGCTCCGCAGCCATGTTGATGGGTCCTGATAGTGGAAGGAATTTGTCTTGGATAGAGACACTCGCAATATCAGTAGAAACAGGCGAACGCGAAAGAGCGTCGGCATCGGCGTGCTTCTGACCTGAGCAATAAATGACGCGGATGTCGTACTCTTGGAGCCGTAAAGCCCATCGTGCCAAGCGTCCTGAGGGATCTTCGAGGGAGGATAACCAGCAGAGCGCGTGGTGGTCGGTAACAAATCGAAAGGGCGGCCGTACAGATAAGGCCGAAATTTCGTAATGGCCCAGAAAATCGCTAGGCATTCTTTCTCAGTTACCGAATAATTTGCTTCTGTTTTTGTAAGAGTGCGGCTCGCGTACGCAACAACATATTCTTGGTAACCAGGCTTTCGTTGGGTGAGTACAGCGCCAAGACCGACACCACTATCATCTGTGTGGATTTCTGTGGGAGCGCTTGAATCGAAATGACGCAGTATGGGTGGTGTTGTAAGCAGTTCACGGAGCTTCGCAAAGGCACTGTCGCAAGCTGGAGACCATGCAGATGAATTGCGGTCTCCCTGAAGTAGGTCTGTCAGAGGCGCCATGATCGAGGCGAAATCCCGGACGGAGCGTTGGAAGTATGAGCAAAGCCCGATGAAACTACGCAGCTGCTTGAGAAATGCGGGCCTCGCGAACTCGCGAACAGCACGTAGCTTAGCGGGGTCAGGAAGAACGCCATCCTTCGACACGACGTGTCCGAGAATGGTCAGCTTGCGCGCTCCAAAGTGACACTTCTTCGAGTTGAGTTGGAGGCCTGCTGCAGAGAGGCAGCGTAGAACCTGTTCCAAGCGAGGAAGGTGCGTGGCAAACTCGGGCGAGAATACCACTACATCGTCTAAGTAGCACGAACACGTGTTCCATGTGAGGCCTCGTAGGATAGTGTCCATCATGCGCTCAAATGTTGCCGGCGCATTGCATAGCCCGAATGGCATCACGTTAAATTCGTATAAGCCATCTGGTGTAACAAAGGCAGTTTTTGGCCTATCATCCGGATTCATGGGCACTTGCCAGTACCCAGAGCATAGATCAAGGGAGGAAAAGAACTCTGCGCCTTGTAAAGAGTCGAGGGCGTTATCGATTCGAGGCAAAGGATAAACATCCTTCCGTGTTATTTTGTTTAGGCGACGATAATCTACGCAAAAGCGCATCTTGCCATCCTTCTTTTTAACTAAAACAACCGGCGACGCCCAAGGACTGTTTGACAGTTGAACGACGCCTCGCTTTAGCATGTCACCTACTTGTTCACCGATGATACGGCGTTCAGTCGGCGAAACACGGTATGGTCGCTGCCGTAGTGGTGGGTGATTACTTGTGTCGATCTGGTGGCATACGGTAAATGTTCGACCTAAAGTAGCGCTGTGACTGTCAAAAGATTGTCGAAACTTGTCAAGGAGGCTCAAAAGCTCACACCTCTGTTGTGGGTTTAGGCCTTCGTCGATGACACGGTTGAAAATGTCGGTAGTGGAAGGGTCATTCACGGAACTACAGCAGAGGGCGCCGACTTCCGATTATTCATCTGGTACGTCAAGTGTAGCGATGGTTTCGAATGATTCTATGAAACCAATGCATTCGCCTCGAAGTAGCATAATCGTGAATGGGAACGGATTCTCCACCGGCACGTTGGTCGCACCGCCTTGAAGAGTAACGAGAGCGGTTGGAAGCGGTGATTGGTGGCGATGAACGAAAGCAGCGGAAGGCGTGAAGAATGCGGTAGCGTCGCTGACGGTAGAACACGACGCAGGTGCGAAGACAGTAGCGCGTGGAGGGATTTGGGTGTCGTCACTAATGACCAACTTCGCGTCGGAAGGGCGATCGTGCACTGGTAGCGCATCACCAAGGGGAGAAAAGGCGACTTCGGCACGGGCGCAATCAATGACGGCTTGGTGATGGGAGAGAAAATCCCAAGCTAAAATGATGTCATGAGTAGAGTGCGGGAGTACTACGAACTGCACTGTGTAGGGCACTCCTTGAATTACAAGTCTGGCAGTACACGCGGCCACAGGCTGCACAGGCTGGGCAGTGGCAGTATGAAGACATGAACCCAAGTGAGGCGTTGTCACTTTTCGAATTGAACGGCAAACTTTTTCGGTGATGACAGAAATTGCGGCACCAGTATCAATAAGGGCAAGTACGGGTACACCTTCAAGAACGGCATTAATTACATTCGGCGGCGAACGAAGAGGGCTTGTGCTTTGCGACGAAGACGCAGTTATTGCCTCGGGAACTGCGTCATTTAGTTTTCCGCGTCGATTGTAGGGGGGCGTCGGCACATCAGGGAGGGCGAGCGTCGACGTGGACAAGGAGATCGGCGATCAGGAGCTGGTCGGTGGCTTGGACGAGGAGCGTACAATTCGGGGTCTGGGGTGTATTGAGTGTACGTGTAATCGTTCTCATATGGACGTAGGTTTTTCACGTGAGTGGAGTGGGCGGCGGCGGCACAGACGTGCGACGTGCCCAGGTAGACCACACGAAAAGCAGATCGGTCGGTTGTCGGCAGTGCGCCATGGATTAGGGACTCGGCGAACTGGAGGTCGTGGCAGCTGGGCGGCATAAACAGGAGCAGGCAGTGGAGGCGGCGCTTGGAACGTCTGTGGTCGTGGTCGTGCTCCTGCTTCGGCGTACATCAATGGTGCATTGACTGGTGGCACCAGCTGTGGAGGAAGGACCTCAGACACTTGATCTCGTATAATAGTCCGCAGAGTAGGGCTAAGCGGTGCACTGCGCTCCGGTAGGCCAGAGATTTGTAGGGTTTAACGTCCTAAAACCACCATATGATTATGAGTGACGCCGTAGTGGAGGACTCCGGAAATTTTGACCACCTGGGGTTCTTTAACGTGCACCCAAATCTGAGCACACGGGCCTCGACATTTCCGCCTCCATCGGAAATGCAGCCGCCGCAGCCGGGATTTGAACCCGCGACGTGCGGGTCAGCAGCCGAGTACCTTAGCACTAGACCACCGCGGCGGGGCTGACGCTCCGGTAGGCCAGAGATGAGCGAAAGTTGGCGGGCAACTTCTTCGTGCACGAAATCTTTGATCTGCGAGAGGAGGACGGGGTCTTGCAAGGGAGTTAAGCCGGACATCGATTCCTGATGTGGGATAGCATGGCGGGTGACGAGACGTTGCCGGCGGAGCTCATCATAGCTTTGGCAGAGCCCGGTAACTTGGGCGACAGTAGCAGGGCTTTTTGAAATGAGCATCTCGAAAGCATCCTCGTCAATACCCTTAAAAATATGCTTGATGCGGTCCACCTCTGTCATGTTCACATCGACGCGTTTGCACAAGTCAATGATGTCTTCTATGTAACTTGCGAAGTTCTCACCAGGCAGATGAGATCTCGACTGAAGGCGCTGCTCCGCACGAAGTTTGCGGACAGAAGGACGACGAAAGGCTTGGCTGAACTTTGCCTTGAATGCTGTCCAGGTGGGAACGTCGGTCTCATGGTTCAGAAGCCATAAGTGGGCAATGCCACTGAGGTAAATGCCGACAGTGGCCAGTCTCGTGGCTTCGTCCCATTTGTTCAAGACACTCACAAGTTCGTAAGTAGCCAGCCGGTCGTCGACGTCGTGATCGTCAATGACGCTGGATATGGGAGGATCCCGCTGACGGACCGCGCCGGAGCACACGATGGCCTGCGAAGCCATAGGAGGAGGGCTTGTGGCAGATGCAGTGGTCATGACAGCAGGTAGAGTCCGGCTTCGCAACTCCAGGATTGCAAGGAGACCCCGCAAACTCCACCAATTGTAATAAATAACGGAGACAGTCAAAACTGTTATCCGAGACCAGGTAGGAGCGTAGGCCTAGCTAGCGAAATCAGCGACAGTCCGGGCCGAGCGTCTCGTGCTTAGCACTGACAGTGTGTTTGCCGAGATTTGCATGACCCACTGCGTTCATAATTACACTTGGTCCAAATTTCAGCGACTCATAGAAAATGCATGCCATGAAGACCCTGGCTAGAACTTGAAGGATGTCATCAAAAAAGCAATGAGAGAAGCTGTCTTTCTCCTTCTAATTACCGGCAATCGTTCAAAATTTGACATTCAACTGGAAAAACAGTGTGTGGTTCACCAAAGGGCGGAAAGGAGATGCGGACGGACGAAGGCGATATGTGATTTGAGGCTGGCACGACGCATACATAAAAAGGCCAACGAGGTTGAGACAAGAATGAACTTCAACTTGATATTCTAAGTTGCCGCTGATACGGCAACGTAGAACTATTGAATCTCCGAATTGAATCTCCGACAGTCGTTGTCACGCCTCTGTAGCACTATTCGTGGCCTGCACTCGACTGCCCAACAAAGGCATCGTTTCAGGCTTTAGGCCTACATTTACGCCCCACCCAACTTGTTGTGGGGAAAAAATTTTGTACACGAATCGTTGGTGGGTCCGCCATGTCTGCTTCCACAGTTAAGAGTGTTTTCGCTGAGTCCTACATCTGTGAAATCGGCAATGCTTGCACTATAGCATAACAATTGACGCATATTTGGTGGCTTCCCGTCAATGCTCTTCACCAGGGCCTGATGGCACCACCTATGCCGCTCTAGCTAATCTTCAACAAGAGACCAGGAGAAAGCTGTTATGTTAATAAAGCTACTCATGGAAGGCGGGCATTTTTTCCTACGAAGGGAAGATGTGACACTACTAAAACCAGGAAAGTCGCCATCTGATTTAAGATCTTTTCTCCCTATTGCCCTCACAAGTTTCGTAGAAAAAGTCATGGAAAGGATGATACACTCCTAGAATGGTATCTAGAGCGTTACAACCTGTTCTCAAACTGCATGACGTGTTTTCGGTGAGATATGGCATCAGTTGACAACGTGTTGTTCTCACAAAATTTATCCAGTAACAAAAGTACCTCAGGCGCGTAGCAATGGCACTCTTTCTCGAAGTCAAAGGAACGTATGATAACGTAACAAATGATTCCATCCTTGACATCGTTGGAGGCTGTCGGATGTTCCAATAGATCTATTTGGCAAGAACGTGCTTTCTAGTACAGAGAGATAATGACCTACTGTCGATTGCTATAACTCAAGTGGCATTCCTCAGGGTGGCGTATTGATCCCCACTTTGTTTAACCTCGTGATGGTAAGCCTTCGTGGAATTTCACCCAGTACTATACACATATATCTATATATGCTGACGATGTTTCGTTGTGGTCTTCGGCTGTAACTTGTCTGCAAGTAGGTGCAAGAGTCCAGCAAGCTGCCCCCTTGACATGCTTGTCTCTCCGCAAACAACTTTTTTTCCGTCTCAACAGAGAAATTGCATCGGTTGCGTTTACTCGCAGGGCCATGACACCATATGCCGCTTCTATCAATGAACAAAATGTTCTATACTAGAAGAACCGTTGCTTCCTGGGTGTGATTATTGACAGGGACCTTTTATGGAGTACCTACTCAAATTACCTGAAAAGAAGGCTAACTTTCATCATCCATATAAGGCAGTTCCTCTGAGGGAAACCTTGGGGTACATCGATGTACTAATGTACAAGGCGCTGATTCATTGCAAGATAGAATAAGCCGCTGCAGTATGGGATTCGAGTTCAGTTACTTTAATCATTGCTCTTGAACTAATCCAAAACAATTCTGTTTGCTTCATTCTTCGCAACTACAGTCATCACGCTAGCATTTCTGACATAAAAAATTCACTCTAACTGCCTTTCCTTGCCCCTAGTCGTATGCTCTTCCACCTCAGTCTATTTCACAAAATTCATCATCATATTCCAACTCTTCGCGAGGCACTTATTATCCAGCCTTCTTATAAATCGTCTAGAATGGATCATCCTAATAAATTTGTTGTTACGTCATGGCTAACCAAAACATGCAGTGATTCATTTATTCCAAAAACATCATATGACTGGAACCGCCTTCTTGAATTTCGGTCATCTTGACCGAGCATCACTTGTTTCGTTCTGCGCTAACTAGCATTGTATAAACGCCCACACTTACTAATTTGTTGTGATTGTACACAATGCTTATAATTTTTTTCTTTATTTCTTATCTTTTATTATTAGCCTACATTGTATGAGTAAAAATTGTGTTTCACTGCCCTCCATGATGCCTTTGGCCCGAAGGGTATTACGAAATAAGATAAAGTTAGTACAATGATGCAGCTATTCAGAGCGTTGTTTCTGGTATTTTTACGCTACACCCGGCCGTCACAGGCAAGTACATACAAGACAAACATCCGCACCATCGCAAGTCTGCAAGGACCGACACTTCTCGTGTGCTTAGGATTGCCATACTGAACCTCAACCGAAGGCACAATGATGATCGCAAGAGAGCATCTGATTCAGACATACATCACCAGTGACAATTTGAGAGCCCATATAAGACATCGCTGCCAAGTTCCCTGTCATCACGTTACTGTGTTACTGTCATGTTGTGCGTGGTACTTTCGTGTGATGCGTGGTGCGCGTGCTTTTGTGCTGTGTGGTGTGTCAATGAAGATGGCGACAAGACAGGCTGGAAGACGAAATCGCGATAGGGAAGCGAAGCCTGTTGGACAAGGAGAGAAGTAAGTGAAAGAAGAGGAGGGTTGGAGAACGTCTCGGAGAAGCACTCACCAGCTGAGGCGCTCGTCGGGTTCTGGTCCCGAAGCAGACCATTGCCTGATGTCCGCCCATGAGTCGTTCACCCCGACTGGTGTTTCAGTAGCCGGCGCCGGTCCCTTGGGCTGGGACCCGGGCGCATTCAAGACCCGGGTTTACCATTGGCCCCGAGACGAGGTTCTTCCACGTCGATTCTGCTGGGTTTCAACCACGTCGGACTTGCCCTTCTATGAGCGTGAGACTCCACGAAGAAATTCGTCTACCTAGCCGCATTCGACCGGCACTTGGTGAAATCTTGCAAGCGTTGTCTAGTGTAGTAAGGGAACTTCTTTACGTGACTTGAGAACGGGGTTTGTCATAGTAGTCCCTTCTGTATTGCTTCGTTACCGATAACCCCTACGTCCTCTCTTACGTTATAAATATGTTTTCACCCTCGTGCGATTGTCTTCTTCATCCATCTCGGCAACGAGTATCTGAATCACCGTAACTAGTCGAACCTGCCCTCACAGCTACCACAAAGAGACTACAAGCGATGTTTTCAAAGATTATTTTCGGTCATTTAGAATGCTTTCCACCGGGCCCAATTCCAGCGGCAAGAACAATGCCACCTCTGTGAAACCTACAACAACCACAGGTGCGGCTCATAATTCCGGAAATTACGAACAACAGCCGTCATCCAAGAGTGATCCCGTGACAGGCAATATTGTCGCAACTGAATGAAAGATAGGGCCCGAGGACCCTCGTTTACACCGATCTATTGGTCTCGGCTGACAGTGCCACAGGGGCTATTGTCACCACAGCCAGGGCCTCTATTTTTTCAGTGCTCGGGCGAAGGAGCGGATTTCAATGGGTAGTGACCGTCGCCGGTAATGCGGCGTTCCGCTGCCAGGCGCCGCAACTGCAATAGAGATGCCACCGCATCGTCTCTCGCGCAAACGAATGCCGCGGCTGCATTCGAAGCTGCTTGGTTTTCGGCTGTATTCGCATTGTTTAAGGGTTAACGCAAACACGGAAATTAAAATGTTGACGCACTTGTTGTTCTGCACACCCAGCTCATTTCAAAGGCTTGTGTCGTTCGTGAGTAATTGATGGATGCGCTCTCGCGTCGCCTGCAAGGTGGATGCAAAATAGCTGATGCCAGTAATCCGCGCAAGATCGTTTTGTTGGTGTGGCGTTCACTTGACAGAGAGTTGCTTTTTTGGCTCACTGAAAGTTGACTTTAGAGAGAAGCCTTTGCCATGACCCAATATTACAAGCTTGGATGCCTAATGTTCCACAATGCTTGCTACTCTCTAGTGGTGTAGTACATTATGCGCAAGCCTGGAGTTCATGTACTAAATAGCACAAAATGCCACTAGACTGCTTCCAGAGATATAGGTCGTCATCCGCTGTCTACGTAAAACATTGCATGTGTTACTACCGAGAAAAAGCAGGTGTCTGAAAATGAAGAACTATGACAGGTGACTTCACTATTTGAGAGCCTAAAGAATGAAAACATCGTGAAATAAACGAGAACAGCTCCTTGTGCGGTGCCATTTCTGTGATCGTTGCCAATTAAACAGGTGCTCTTAAATTCTGAAGTCTTACGCCACCTGTCAACTTGAGCCAAGGTGACAGGCATGAAAAATGTAGCCTGTGGTCAGTTGCTTGAGCTCGTCTGCGTATTCGTCGACGAATTGATAGTTGTAGCATTAATATCTGGCTACTCAGCTCTGTTTCTTTCTTCTTTCCTCTGGTCTCGTAATTCGGTAGTGCGCAGAAGAGAGGCCGAATGGCTGTGTGGTGTCTTTGGGCTCCCATTCAGCTTCGGGTCGTATTGTTAGTTGTGTGGCAGCTTGGGCTAGTTGATATGGCATGAAGAGAGTTATAGAGCGAGAACAAAACGACGACACAGAGACAAGAAGGACACGAGCGCTAACTTCCAACTGAGCTTATTGCGCAGAGCGCGAAAATATATAGAGGAGACAGTAACCATGTGACACAAAACCATATGGCACAGAGAGCAAAACACGAGTAAGAGAAAAAGAAAAACAACAAAGTTGTTTCGTTTCCTTATAAACTTTTTTTTTGTTTTTTCTGCGCTTTTGTTTTTTCACGTCTGAGACGGGTGTGTGTGCCCATCTCAGAGGTGATAAGGTGTAGAACGCATGGAGACGGGTAGGTGCCACCACCGTCTTGCCTTAGCAAAGCGTTGGAAACACTCGCCTTTTCATGCAAGCGTCGCATGGTAAGCACAGCGTGATACGCACTACGGTCCCTAAAATTACTTATGTATGCTTTTTATAGTAAAAGGCAAAGACGCACATGCAGAATATATACGTGTTGTTATGGTGTCCCAGACATGCGCAATAATTGCTTTTTAATTGACAATTGCGCAAGCATGAACGCTCAACCTTGAGCAACATAGGAGGGCGCTGCGGATGGGGTCGGCTGATTCAAGTACCCGGTGCCGTTTATAGTTGACATACAGACAAAAGTACAGACAGACAGTCATACGTACAGAAAGATCAAAATTTTTGCGTTGAAGGTCCCCAAGAAAGACTATCGTCTTTAAAAGCAATTATTGCGTATATCTGAGGCACCATAACAACACGTATATATTCTGCATGTTCGTCTTTTACTAGAAAAGGCGTACATAAGTAATTCTAAGGACCGTAGCGTTGATCACGCTGCGCTCACTATGCAACGCTTGCACGAAAAGGCGAGTGCTTTCAGTGCTTTGCTGAGACGATATGGTAGTGTCACCTACCCGTCGCCCTGCGTTCTACACCTTATCACCTTTGAGACGGCCGCGCGTGCCTGTCTCAGGGCCTCGCGCTTCGTTTTCCAAAAAAACTGCCAGATGGTGCTAGCGTTTCACGTGTGACGTGAATTGAGGCGCTCCTTCGCCTCCGCTGCACGCTCGAGGCACTCTAACGCAGCGCCTCCAGAATACCATTCAAGAAGTTTCTTGCGCAGAACATCAAATAAATGTTTTTTAACTCTCTGCACACGCTTGAATATCGTATTTCGACGACATTTGCAGGTTACCGTGCAGATACGTGGCCTTTTTTTTTCTGAAGAGAAAGTCCTCGTTCATGGCTCTGAGCGTCGCAGCCCAGTAGTGCGACGTGGGCATTGCAAGGTTATCTGAAGTTGACCGGAAAAAGTGATCGCTTATAAACGTGCAATGAACAGGGTCAAATGTACCCACACGGTGACCTTCACCCATCCTCTTTTTCTTCTATTTTAATCCCCTCACCACTTTCCCACTTTCCCCACTGCAAGGCAGCAAACCAGAAGTGCGTCTGGCTAACCTCCCTGCTTTTAAATTCTTCTCTTCCTCCTCCTCCTACACGTGTCTTCCGACCAATGGAAGCGGAGGCGCAGCCATAATGTTGCTGCTGCTTTTCCGTTTCATGGCCCACCTCATGGCTGGCTAGCCCTACCACAGTTAGGGTGGAGGAAAGAAAGCCCACAACACCTGACGCGTCCATAGAGGCTCTTGAAGGGAAAAAATGAAGAAAAAAGCGCGGATAATGCTGCTCCACCACTCGGCCGTCGACCCCGTCGGCAGCCTCGTGCGCAGCATGGAGGTGGCATTCCTCGCGAGCTTAGGAACAAACTTGAGACATCGCTTGGGGAACGAAGCAGAAAGCATTTTTTTCTCACGTATTCAGAAACGAGATGGAATAAAAAAAGTCAAAAGAAGGGCTCAATAGCTTCCTTTCGAAAGCTCCGGAATCGGAACTAGGCACCTATGCAAGTGTGAGCGAGCCCCGTACGCGTGTGCAACGGATGTCACAAGCTTACAATTCTACGGCGAACAGGTGTAAACATTTGCCGTCACGCATAAGTGAATCCTAGTAGGGCAGCCTCGATATGCGGCGCCGTCTGCCAGAGAGGCGAGCATGCGAACTCGAAACCACGTACAAGACGATGTGCAAAAGCATGCGCATGCGCCTTCTTTCTGCGTCGATTAAGGTGAATACGGAACTTCTTGACGGGCGGCTGTCGAAGATCGTGCGTTTAAAAGGCTGCTCTCCGCCATAATTGTTGTGGATTCTGCGAAGGGTTCTGATGATGTCTAATCACTGCAGCACAGAGATTTCTGCCGTGATCACCTCTGCAGACACTCTTAGCGTTCAACGCGAATGTAACAAGCGCACAAAATGTGCTTGTGTCGTGTTATGTGAGAAAATCTGCCGCGCTCTCACGGCTCGGGAGCAGCATTTTCACATGGGGGCTTCATATAGTCAGACCTGTGAACTACCATTCACAGACAATTCAAAAATGGGTAAAAACGTTTGTCATGTTGCACCAACATTTTTTTGCTTCCGTGTTCCACGTGTGGCCAGAAGGTGCCTCAATGGCGCATCTTGTTTTCTAGCCTCCTTGTTCCTCGTTAGGTGAGAAGGTGCCTTAATGGCACATTTTGTTTTCTTGCTACCTTGTTCCATGCGTGATCAGAAGGTGCCTTAACGACTCATTTTGTTTAGCGGAGGGCGGTTACCTGCTGTCGGAGCAATAACACACGCTCTTTTTCTCTTGTCTGTCTAAGTAATTTGAAGACCAAGCCAGTGGATTCTTTAGAGATGTGTTTCACGTGTGAGTTCTTTGTTTTTGTTAACTTCGGGGTGTTTGTCATTTCATACACGTACTCCTGGAACGGTAGTGAAAAGACATAGGCAACCACGAACGATTAAAACTTGTTTATTCTTACTCATACGGGGGCGACAGCCAAACTGGGTGGTGGTAGTGGATAGAAGAGGAAGAAGAAACCTGATTTCTGCTGCCCGGTTGGGAGCAAGTAAGCGGTGGATCGTTGTGTCCAGTGGGGGGATGGAGGAGGAGGGAGAGGAGGAGTAATATTGACCGGAGTCGTTTTCAACCGGTCGTCCACCGCTTCATTGTGTACCGCTCAGAGGCTCGCTTGGAACCCAGGAATAGTTTGGGACACAACATCTCCTCCCTTTTTATATAGTCACTTGGAAGCGATCTTAGGGCCGCCGCTGTCACGTGGACGCTCTGGGGGGAAGAGTAATCTTGGCTCGCTGGGCGTCATTTCCCTTGTGTTCAGTGCCTGTCAGCAGCGGTGCCGGTTCATCTGGTGCGACATGCCATGCTTAGTGGGTGAAGCTACTCTCGGGGTACTTGCTTGAATGAAAGCTTCGCTTGATAAACTACCTGGACGATGTTGCTGATTAAGGTGGCGGTGTGTGGCCTTTCCGCCGACGTCGACGAGCCATTACCGCAAACCTGTGCGTTGGAGCACCGTACCTTCAACCCAGCCAGGCCCTCTCGGTGGGCGTATATGCGCTGCCCACTTTCGATTCTCCTGCTATGCGGGAGCTTTTCTTCTTCGAAGAATGTCTTCACCGAGCGCTCCGGGATTATTGCTGTCAGCTGTGTTGGCATTTTTCGGCCAGACATCAGTTGCGCTGGTGTTTTAACAGTGTTGTTCTGTTTAAAGAGAAAGCGCGTGACGCGGCGTTACATTGTCCCAGTCCGATGTTTAGCAAGGGCACGTTTTTACTCTGCTGCGAAGCACTCGGCTTGCCCGTCGGTCGCCGGGTGGTATGAAGCTGACGTAATGAGCCAGACACCGCGGACTCTATAAAACTTGAGAATCTCCGTAGACACAAACGAATTGCCGTTGTCGGAGACAACCTCGCGTGGTAGTCCGAACGTTGCAAACAACGACCGCAGAGTGTCGATAACTGCCGCTGATGTCCTTGTGGCAATTTGTTTTACCTCTAGTCATTTAGTGTATGCGTCAACAACCACCAGGAATGAACATCCTTTGATAGGTTCAGCAAAGTCAATATGCAGGGTGTGCCAAGGCGTCTCTGGTCTTTCCCATTTCGGTATAGGAGCTCTTGGTGAGGCTCTGTGGTTGAATTGGCAAGGCTTGCAATAGTGAACTGTTGATTCGATTTCACGGTCGATACCCGGCCACCACATGTAACTTCTGGCGCACTTCTTCATGGCAACAATGCCCTGATGACCTGCGTGGACAAGCGACATGACTTGTTCGCGAAGTGCCGCAGAGATCACCACCTTTGATCCTAAGGGGACGCAGCCACGATGAGTGCTCAACTCCGCAGCTCGCTTGCGATAAACGTTGAAATAATCACCCTTAAACATGTGCACGTTGCCTTCCTGTATAGCTGCGTAGACGTCCTTCAAGAGCGTGCTTTTATGCATTTAAGCCGCTACCCTGTAAGCTATTAGCGGATGGTTCGGCAGCGCTCCGAACATGAGTGTGTCACATAGCGGTGGTGGCCTATCAAGCGGTAGGTGGCTTAGTGCGTCGGTGTTCTGGTGTTTCTTGCCAGTGCGATGTACGAGTTCATGCAATGTACAGTAATTCCGGCGAAATAACAGAATCCATAGGCTCTGGTGTGGCTTTTTTTTCATAAGTTGACGCAGACACGTATAGTCTAGGAAACAAAAGAGGTGATGTCACCTGTGAACTATACGTGTCACTGAGTCACTTGAACCACAACGGCGTTGGGAACACCGCATTATGACCACAGCAACAGCTTTCTGGTGAGACGACATGTCTCGCACCATCTCCTTAAGAATGTATCTTTTTCCGTATCTTGGGGCAGTCATTTGACGAAGCGTCGTGGGACCCAAGGCAAGTGCGTCACTTGAGTACCGTGGCGGCGCAGGAATCTGCAGCGTGTGGCTCGGCGCAGCGCGAGCAACTTATTGTGCTCTGACACATGGCACTCACGTGTTCAAATCCCAAACATTTGTGGCATTGGTGCGAACGGTAGTACAGGGTGCCAATATTGGGCCACCTTGACATGCGAGGGCATAATTTCAGCCTAGAATATTAGTTTGATACAGCGAGGTGTGCCCATGCGAGACATATTTATTGTATCAATGCTATCAACCACTGGTTTAACAAGACTAGTTAAGTCTGTTTGAAACAAAGTTTCGACATCATAGATGACACCAATAGTGGTAACACTGCTCAATGGGATGCACGAGTGAACTGTTATGCCATCCAATTCCGTAATTTCACTCAGTGTGCTCTGTGCAGTCTCGTGTGCAACGTCAATAGCAAGACCATTTTTTTATGAGTTGAGTCTCACGTCCCTTACTTCGCTTGAAACCACTGCCTCCAGAAGCACTGTGGCCAATTGCCTGTTGAGTCACCTCAAGTTCTTGGTAGTAAGCTCTAGTACAAAAATAATCGTACTGACTGCGGGCATCTGAGCAGACATCACGATAGATTTGCCTGAATTCAGAGAGCACCCGGTGTTTCCGTGCTTCATCTTACAGTTTCGTACAAGTTAAAAGGCGCCGTCAGACACCTACTCACTGCTGAGGAAGTATACACTGGTGTCGCCGTGGTCCGCAAAGCTACGAAGCACATAGCGCTTCTCGAAGACTCCTGTCGCAGACGCCGCCATTCCATGCTAGGGTGCGGGAACGTTTATACTCGCATCAAATCGAGAACGAGGCACATATCCAGCTGTGCCCGAAAAATAGTTAAGAAACTAACGGACCGGTAGTCACAGGCGTTCTGCCAAGCAGACACTTCGTCTTCATCCCAGATTATTCCACAAGTTACGTGAAAACCAGTCGTAAGGCTGGAATTTACCACGACACCTGTATAAATGTCGGCGCGCTTCGCCGTTTGTCAATTGATTGCTGACCGACTCTTTGTTCGCCAATATCTGTGCCCGTGTGTTGCTGTAATTTGACCTTCAGTTTCCCGGCCACAATATTGGCCGAAAAAACAGTTTCATCTGAACATCGAGTGCGCTTCCTTCGTCCACGTCACGACCCTTTTCAATCCTTCAAAAGCACCCGGGCTTACCTAGGCCACTTCTTATGGATTAGTTTCAATGTAAATAACAGAAGTGTCTGGCGTAATCTCTTTGAATAACATTGAACTGCTTTGCTTGCATGCTGCAGAGTTCGGAAGAAAAAAGAGCACTTCGGGAGAAGCATGCTTCGGAGAAGCGATCCAAACAAACAGTGCGCTCAAGGATAGACCAAGGAGGCAGCGAAGCGCACCCGGCCCCCTCTCTTTCTTCGTGTGGCGCACATGCTCGGCACCGTCTTCAAGCGTGCATGATTTGCATGCTATACTCAGCGTGGGAAATGGGTCCCGTGTGTGACGCCTGTCATGCACCAAGAAAGGCTCGCTGATCACTCCTAAAGCACACGTGATGGGTAAATGTGGAGAAACGTTACGCCGACCTTTAGCGTGTAACAAATTTCAAAACGCACGCTTTGGTAAGCGTGGGATTTTTTTTATTGACTACTTAGCGTTAATACAGAGAGTGTGTTATACAGAGACAGAGAGCACGTGCTATTGCTCCGCCTGCAGGCTTTCGCCCTCCACTTAACAAAATGCGCCCTTAAGGCACTTTTATCACCTCCCGTGTAACAAGAAATCAAGACACTGTTGCAAAAAATTAATGTCTGCTGCATTAGAATACCACCAAAACATGACAAAGACCTTTCATTCAACATGCCGGGATTGCTTACGAGTGTGAGGAAGTGTGCTGCTAAGGTTGGGTCGCGGTGCGATACCCGCATACGTCAGATGCATTTACATGGAAGCCAAATGAAGTATCAGTGGCGTACTTAAATCTAGGAGCATGTTAAAGATGACTAGATGGTCCACACCACAGCGTGCCTCATAGCCGGAACCAGATCAGCTGGTTCCGGCTCGTAAAATATGGCGTTGCACTTAAAAGAGCCGTGGTCGATATAGAGCTGGGCGTTTGAGGCAATGAAATCAGACGTGGGTATTGTTTGGATCAAATATTCGCACCATCATAAATATGTGTCATACGGTGTCTTAAAGTATAATTTCTACCCAATGAACTGTCAAAACTACCAAAGCGACATTTAAGTAAGTGAACACGGTGCATGATCAGGCACCGATATTGTACAAAATGAAACCCGTCATTGAGGAAAAGTACATGGTCGATGTGAGCATGAGAAATTTTTTGCGACCATGATAACGTTTTCAAAGTGTGCTGTGAAAAATCTAAGGTGGCACCAACCTCACGCGTGGACGTTATCATAATATGCAGACCATGCAAACTTCGGCAAAGGTAGAACTATTATGAAACTGATCCCTTCGCATCGCAATGCTGCCACACTAAGCCCAAATTAAGTTTCAAGCCCCTCATGAACTCGGCATTCAAGCAATCGCAAGCCGCATTCGACAGCGTGATTGTTGTTTGCTGACAACTCCGAGCAGACACCGCTACCACAGCATAGGCATGTTTTACCGGTTTAATATAGTTAGAAAACTTGTTCCGCCACCGCAATGCTCACGTCATAAAAAAGTGGCCGTTCGCCAATGGCACGCACGTAGTGCTCGCTCAAACAGTGCCCTCTTTCACAACCTCCTCTCTTCCACAAAGCTGGTTGATCAACCGCTATCCTCTTGAGAGATTTCATTCCGCGATGTGTTTAAAGGTAGAAGTACCATGAGTCTCGGCTTGTGAGCGTGTCATGTTGTCGTCTCAGTTTATTATAAAATGGTCTGTGCCACAAAAATGAGGCGAATCGTGCTACTCGCCAGTGTTCCGTACAATAAATGGGATGAGTTGAAGGTTCATCATTAATACCGTAGACATTAGGTTTTGCTTAGCAGTGGTGTGAAAATCTTCAAAAAAATTAACAAGGCACACAAGTATCTCATAGCTAGAACACAGGCACAAACTTGGATTCCTACAATAGGGTCACCGATACAAAAGATCACTTCTTTAAAACATCTACAAAATGATGGCGCTTCGCTCGCCACTGTTTCACTAAAATGAAAAAGGCGACCGGCGGCTCAATGATCACCAGGGAACGCTAGTGGAGCAAAAAAAAAAAAAAACTCCCTTCGCTACACAGCATAAGTAATTGAAACCCGGCATCAGGAAGCACTGCGACGCAGTTTTCCGACAACGTTAATGGAGCTCAAACAACCTTTTATACTTGCCCGGTTAAAAGCTTGGCAGTAGTAGTGTTTCATCATAAAAAGCTCTCTCAAAACAATGTGGTGCATTACCTCAGTCAGGCCTTTCTTCTTGATTGTCAGTCTGGCATTGCCCATTGGCAGGAAGTATACCGTGGGAAAACTTCCACGCACGCTTCATGCTTAGATAGATAGGGTTTAACGTCCCAAAACCGACTCAGTAGTGCAGATTTAATAGATGTTCAACGTTATTCAAGTAGCTGGAGGCGTGAGAGCATCACAGCCGTGAAGTAGAAGGTAGCTGGCGCTTCTGGTGGGACTGAACAATATTAAAAAAAAGTTGCCTGCAGTAACGTACGTTCTCTTACCCACCAGCACGGCCATCTAGCGGATAGTTAGCGACTATGCTCATTCATGGAGTACTTACTGACACCGTACGCCCAATATTAGATGATGCGATGCATATAGCTGCACACACATGCACACAAGGACACTCAATGAAGAAGAGTACAATTAACAATTCCGTTTAGAGCGAACTGAATGAACAAGAGTTGAATCAACAAATCTCCACATGGCACTCACTCAGACGTGTTTACTGACACTCTACTACAAAAGCCTACAAGCTTATATAGCAATGAATTTGGACGGACCATAGTGGCACAAGTTACAAGTAAGCTTTTGTCAACTTTTTAACGTTTTGTGGCTATACCACAACATGCGAACACGTAAATATGTTGTATCTAATTGTTAAACAATAGGAAGATTATTAATGGTTGTACAATGATAAACGGAATAATTACTAGAACTTATCAGGTTTTCGCGAAAAGGAGTACCCAATGCCATGCATAAAAGGCCAACGGCATTCCGAGCGCTGCGCCATCTCTCGGCCACTGCCACAGTTAATTTTTTTTTCTTGAAGCCTCCGAGAAGGCAAACGCTTGCCGTGCGCTTGCCATTTCGGAGATCATGTCTTTTTTTATTCTTCCACTTGTTACTCGGAGAGGGCGCAACATGCAGGCCAGACTTCGTCGCCGTTTTGGTAGGTGTTCTGTGGTCGCGTCGACCTCGTTTAGTTGTTTCGTGTTAACGTTTGCTTATATTCATTTTACGTGCTTACCACAAGGGTGACAGCTAGCCATGGATACAGTACACCGCTAAACCTTCAATTAAAATGTTTTTGATGCGGTAACGACCGCCTTAGCAGTGTATACGTACGTTATAACGCGAGTCGTGCGAGAGAAATAAGAGAGTACTTCGCACCCGAAGGTATTATTTAGTGAGAGATGGCAGTGGCTGTTGGCGTCGTGGCAGCTCTATTACTTGAGGGGAGGAACTAGCGCTGCAGTGCGAAGACTTACTACAATGTTATTGCATGCTGTGCCTAAATACTTCTCTGCTTCAGATGCGTCTAGCGATTCGCCTCGCGTGTCAACTTGCCGTCATTGTGCGGGCCACAAATGTGTTGTTAGCGCTGTGACTGTGGCGGTTACTGTTACTCTGGATTTAGAATACTCTTTTCACAAATGTGAGTGAGTTTTAGTACTTACCTGCTGTGCACAGCTGTTACTAGAAGTACATATTGTGGGGAGTTTCTCACGACAAAGGAGAATCATGGACGAAAAAGGCGTACTTCACACGTGCATGATTCCGTCCTACCTCTCAGTGCTGGCATGGACAATTCAAAACGCATGCGATTGAAAATTTGGTGTATGTGACAGATGTGATTGGTTTACTTTTCACAAAAGTGTAGTTATGATGACGTTGAAAACGTTTCTGATGGTTGGAACCAAGTCTGGCTAATAAATCGGCGAAACCTCACAGCCTGTTTTTTTTTTTCGTGCTTTCACCGGCCATGGTAGCATAGCCTCATTGGGTGTCGTGTGACTATGCTGGAGGATGCAGGTTCGACTTCCGGCCACGGCGGCTGTATTCGAATGGGGGGGGGGGGGGTATGCAAAGAACACCCATATGGGGGTAGCGGGACGTATAACTCCGCCAATTGTATATGAACGTGCTTTCATGCATGAACTCTGCAGTGGTATCAGGTTTCCTAGAATGTTTAAAAATTAAGTGTGATGCTTTTTATGCGCCTCGTTAAAATCATGAGTGCTATTGGTGCTGTGTGAAACTAAAAATTCGTATGCTTACCAAGTATGTTGACACCAAAAAATTCATTATTTGTGTACCGTCTAAGGTAAAGACTGTTTAGGAAAGGAGAGCTCCTTGTATTTGTGACAAATTGGTAGTATGAAACAACGGGAGACACATACGGACGTGTGCAGAGCATCGTGCGAGTGTCTGGCGATAAAAGAGAGAGGCTTTTACTCTGCACCAAGAAAAAAAAAAACGTCACTCCGGCATTGCTTGCATCAATCTTAGGTAAAAGCAATCGCTCGCGACTAGCCGCGGCCAGCTAGGTTAGGTGTGGGCATGCGTGCTTGTAAGACCCCCGTTATTGAGGAGATAGTTGAACACTGAAGGAGAAACGTTGCTCCTTTGGTCCGGGCCGGGAGAGGGCGCGACGGTAAAGCGCCCGCAAGGGAGACAGTCGCTGCGCCGAAGGAGACACGGAGCCCGTTTCTTCATCATCGCTCCCTTTTTTTCAGAGTGTACGGTCATTTGAAACACATCCATCCCTAATTGAAACTCTGAGCTCATGCATACCATTGAGTTGCCAAATGTGAGCTGCGAAACCATTACATCTTTCTACAGACCTCGAAGCAGGTTGTATTTGTTGTATCCCTGTAACGCTTTGTGCTGCATTGTTGCAGAACCGATTTTTCAATGTGCTGCTGACGCTTTTTCATGCACCTTCGTGTATATACCCTCTCATTTGACCATACTCCGAAGAACGTGCAATGGCTAACCTCGGCATTTCTCGGCCCCCTGACGAGATCACCTTAATAATGAAATCTTTGAAAACCATCAGTCCACATTTAGTTACCGCAAATAATAGGTCCAGCACACAGCTTCCTTTCCGCATATATCCACCAGCTGCTGTATACCGCCTTGATCATATGCGAATACGACAGTATAGTCAGCATAAAATATACTTAGAAGCTTCGGCTCAATCATCACGCTGCTCTATCTGTGTGACAACAATGTTGTGATCTTCCAGCTCTTTTTTTCATCCTCATCATGTACAACAACCTGTCCGTCCCAATGCCGTCTGGTCTAGCTTGAGGAGCCTACACAGCATTTCACAGGAGAGGAAACAGACTGCTGTACTGGGCTGCACGCGGGAGTACAGAGGCGGACATCACAGCTTCGGCAGTGCATTTTCGGGGAGCCAAGCTTTTCTAATGCGTACCAGATGGGGCTCTCATGGTACACAGGGAGCCCTCTGTCTGGCCGCCATAGGGGGGTAACTTCCCTTCTTATTGGAATTTTTCCTTACCTCCCCGCTTTTGTTTACCTTTCATTACGCTGTGAAAAAAGGGGAGAAAAAGTGCTTTGAGCGCCCGAAGAATCTCTGCAACTCCTATCGTACTTGAAAGAGTATCAAAATTATTATTTAATTCAGGAGGCAAATAACTCTGGCAGTGAGGGCATTCAGAGAGGACTAGAAAATGTGTTGTATGCACCCTACAAACGCAAAAAACTAAATCGCACCGTATGTTTCTTTCTTCAAAAAATATTTGTCGTTTTGCATGGGAGGAGACCACTGGCAGTCATTATTGCCAGGAAAATTGTTTTCGTGTTGACAACGCGAACTATTGCTTGGCTTTGTGCTCTTCTATCGCTTAAATAAAGTCTTTTTCATAGGTCTCCTTGTGGATGTCTGTGTGCCTCTTTAATCGGTCTTTGAATAACGTGGTTTGCTGTGTGCATCAAATAATAGAAGCGTTTATATTGTGAGCACGAGATGAAGACCACTGTGGCTCGACGTGGATAAATAAAATATCTCATGTTTTCCTTTTACTGTAACTTCACTAATAATAAAGATTAACTGATTCCGCGTGCAGTGAAATCGATGATATGCGAAGCACCAATGAAAAATGTTTATATTGCCACCTCTTTCTAGTAGTGGGTCGTATGCCAAGGTGAAGGCCCACACCACAGAGAAGAAAGAAGTGCACGTGGGCCCTCGCTCTGGCAAACAAGCCCAACCGACGCGCTTGGTTAGAGCCCTGTTGCTCAGACGTCAGTAAATCTTGTCGACACCCCCTGGAGTGACGTGACAACTGGTGGAGGTGCGGGGTAGGCCCCTCACGGATGTTGCAGACCCCTCCTGGAAGCGGCACGGCACCACAAGCCCAGTTCGAGTCAACACTCCCGTTCATCGGACAAGCCGCAGGATCAGGGGATTGCCTCCCGAAGCTGACCCTATAGCTCACACCAGTATGATGAGCACGTCCGTTCAAACCACTCTAACAGGTACGGAAAACCCCCCGGTGACTCGCTACACCCTCGAAAGTCCGCAGGTTCCGACACCGTTTCATGGCACCGAGCTCGAAGACGTTGAGGACTGGTTGGTCGACTTCGAGCGCGTGGCTGCTTTGAACGACTGGAACGACGCGGCCAAACTACGACGTGTGTACTTCTATTTAGAGGATGGAGCACGTATTTGGTACATGAATCACGAGGAACAGATGACATCGTGGCCCGAATTCCGCCGCCGGCTGTTGGATACTTACAGAAGTGCTGATCACCACGAACGAGCGGAACGAGCGATCCAGGCCCGCATCCAGATGCCCAATAAAACTGTCATGACCTATGTGGAAGATATGACGCGCCTGTTCCGACGAGCCGATCAGAGTATGACAGAAGAAAAGAAGGTGCGTCACCTGATGCGGGGAGTTAACGAGCATCTTTTCGCTGACCTTGTACGGAGCCCTCCGAACACGGTCGCCGAGTTTTTGTCTGAAGCTGTCAGGATGGAAAAGATGCTTCAGCATCGATCCACCCTGTATGATCGGCAAGTGAACACGTCCACTGCTCAAGTTCTAACGAATTTTGGGAGCAACACCGAGTGTCGGCGCGACCTTATCCGCTCCATAGTACGCGAGGAGCTGCAAAAGGCTGCTACACCACCACTACCTACGGTGAGTTCCATTGCAAGCATCGTCAAGGACGAGCTGCATCATGCCCTTCGTGACCCTGTGAGTCTGAATAACGCCACACCCGCCCCGGCTGACTACCACCGTCCGACCTATGCAGAAGCCTTGAAGCGCCCAGCTTCCTCTTCCCCGCTCTTTGTTCAGGCACCTCCTACGGTTTCACTTCAGTCGGCGCAGCCTCTACGGTACTACGAGAACACACGCACACCGCCACCCCTCGTTTACGCCAGCCCTGTGCATCTTGCGGAACAACCAGCACACTACCTTGACGACAGACGTGCGTCGCCTCGGAAATCTGATGTTTGGCGCACTCCTGATCGCCGACCTTCGTGCTTCCACTGCGGTGAAGCGGACCATTTGTACCGCCAGTGTCCATACCGGCGCCTCGGGCTGTGCGGATTTTCAGTATATTCAGCGCCTCCTCGGTATGGCCAGCGACCCCGGGACATTGAGGACTACCTGGCTCAACAGCGCATGCCACCGCCTTCTGGACGGCAGTCGCGCTCACCGTCGCCGAGGCGCTTTTCATCTTCGCCACAGCGCCATGCTGGCGCACGGTTCTCCAGTCCCCGCCGGGAAAACTAACGCAAGCGACCCTTGGAGGCGAGGTCGCTGGCAGTCGACGTACTGAAGACCTCCGATCGACACTAACAGTAAAGGGTGTTGATTCGACTGAGCGATATGTGCGGCTTTCTCTGGATATACCGGTGCTGATAGATGGCTATGCAGTAGGTGCTTTAGTTGATACCGGGGCTGACTATTCGATACTAAGCGGGAACATGACCAGACAACTAAAGAAGGTAATCACGCCCTGGCATGGCTCCCTGATTCGAACGGCTGGTGGCCACACCGTCTCTCCGCTTGGAACCTGCACGAGTAGAGTTCGGGTCGGCGGTTATACTTTTGTAGGAAGTTTCCTTGTGCTCCGTGAATGTTCACGCGACGTTATTCTTGGTGTTGACCTCCTGCACGAATATGGAGCTGTCATTGATCTTCAAGAGAATCGCATCACCTTCTCAGCCGACCGAGCAATCGACAAGCAGGACGACCAACAACGTTCCGACGTTCTTCGTGTTTCTGCTGAAAGTATAACGCTTCCTCCAAGAGCCAGTGTTATTGTCGACGTCACATGCTGTGGATTGCTAAATGGTGAAGCGATTGCAGAAAGTAATTTTGAACACCTGCTGACTCAAGGTGTTTGTGTGGCTAGGAGTATCATACAGCTCCGTGATGGCCGATCTCAACTGCTCGTTACAAACTTCAGCAACGAACACCGACACCTTTTCCGTGGCACTTCGTTAGCGTTTGCAGATGAATTAGGAACCATTCCCATCTGCTTCTCGTCGGAAGCAGTGGAGGCCGCCGATACGTCTCTAAGCAATATCAATATTAATTCTAACCTCACACCAGAAAACCAGACAGCACTGCGGAAACTCTTGCTTGAATTCAAGTCATGCTTCGCTGCTTCCTCTAAGGTGCGCCAGACTTCGATCACTAGGCACAGAATCATCACTTACGACGATGCCCGCCCAGTACACCAACAGCCTTACCGTGTGTCAGCGAAGGAACGAGAAGCCATTCGTACGCAAGTTCGAGAAATGCTTAACGACGGCATCATCGAGCCTTCTAACAGTGCGTGGTCCTCTCCGGTCGTCCTAGTCAAGAAGAAAGACGGAACGCTACGTTTTTGCGTCGATTACCGGAAGCTGAACAGCGTGACTAAAAAGGACGTGTACCCGCTGCCACGCATCGACGACTCGTTAGACAGATTACGCCACGCCCACTATTTTTCCTCTTTGGATTTAAAAAGCGGGTACTGGCAGATTCAGGTTGACGAGCGAGACCGCGAGAAAACGGCATTTGTGACCCCTGATGGCCTGTATGAATTTCGAGTCCTTCCTTTTGGTTTGTGCTCAGCGCCCGCAACCTTCCAGCGAATGATGGACACTGTGCTTACTGGTCTGAAGTGGCAAACTTGTCTCGTATACCTTGATGATGTCGTTTTTTCTGAAACCTTCCAGCAACACCTTCACCGCCTCAGGAGTGTGCTACAGGCTATTCAATCAGCAGATCTTACACTCAAACCGCAGAAGTGTCACTTTGGTTATGAAGAGCTCAAATTCTTTGGCCATGTAGTCAACGCGAATGGAGTACGACCCGACCCCGACAAACTTGCCGCTGTAGCCGCGTTTCCGCATCCTACAGACAAAAAGAGTGTTCGGCGCTTTCTGGGCTTGTGCGCCTACTATCGACGATTTATTAGAGGGTTTTCGAAGATAGCGGAACCCTTGACTAGCCTTACACGCGACGACACACCGTTTGTATGGGCTACCGAACAACAGGCTGCTTTTGCCGAGCTACGACAGCGGATGCAATCAGCCCCTGTTCTTGCGCATTTTGACGAAGATGCTGACACAGAGGTGCACACTGACGCCAGTAACATCGGCCTCGGTGCAGTGCTCGTCCAGCATCAACACGGCAAAGAACGAGTCATAGCCTATGCCAGCCACTCACTGTCCCGTACCGAGGTGAATTACACGACCACAGAGAAAGAGTGTCTCGCAGTAGTGTGGGCGATCACCAAGTTTCGCCCGTACCTCTATGGTCGTCCATTTAAAGTGGTGACGGACCACCATGCCCTCTGCTGGTTGGTAAACATTCGTGATCCCTCTGGACGACTGGCCCGATGTAGCTTGCGTCTACAGGAATTTGATGTTACCATCGTATATAAGCCTGGACGGAAGCATGAAGACGCTGATACGCTGTCACGTGCACCCATACCTTTAGTCAATCAAGAAGAAGAGGACGATGACGGTTTCCTGGGCGCCCTTAGCTCATCTGACTTGAGCAGACGCCAGCGAGAGGATGAAGAGATTCGACCGCTCATCGACTATCTGGAGGGTCATAGCGCCGTTATACCTCGCCATCTATCTCGCGTCGTGACATCTTTCTGCCTCCGAGATAATGTCCTGTACAAAAAAAAAAACGCCCGTCCTACAAGCCGCGCTTACCTCCTCGTCGTTCCGAAGGACATGCGGGATGAAGTCCTCTCTGCGTGTCATGACGAGCCCACATCTGGTCATCTAGGTTACTCGCGAACGCTCGCCAGAGTAAGT
Organism: Rhipicephalus microplus; assembly: GCF_043290135.1. Lineage (NCBI taxonomy): Eukaryota > Metazoa > Arthropoda > Arachnida > Ixodida > Ixodidae > Rhipicephalus > Rhipicephalus microplus. Next base: position 93,785,646 of record NC_134700.1, on the reverse strand, counting down.
GAGGCGTACTACCGGCCCGGACTTTCTGCAAGCGTGAAGCAGTACGTTAAAAGCTGTCGTGAATGCCAGCGTCGAAAGTCGCCACCAAGCAAGCCGGAGCCAATTGATCCACCCCACAAGCCATTTGACCAAGTCGCGACATGGACATTCTCGGCCCATTTCCTTTATCGTCTGACGGCAACAAATGGGTCATTGTTGCAACTGACTATTTGACCCGCTATGCTGAGACACAGGCGATACCACGAGCCACGGCTTCTGAGGTAGCACAGTTCTTCATGTGCCACATTGTTCTGCGCCACGGTGCTCCATCTACAGTGATAACCGACAGAGGAACAGCGTTCACTGCACAACTTATTGATGAAGTTTTTCGGCTAAGTAACACTAGGCATCGAACGACGACTGCTTACCATCCGCAGAGCAATGGCTTAACCGAGCGACTAAATAAGACAGTCACAAACATGATCTCCATGTACATCGACGTCCAACACAAAACATGGGATCGCATTTTGCCTTATGTGACGTTCGCTTATAACACCGCCGTTCAAGAAACAACCCGATTTACACCGTTTCACCTTCTCTACAGCCGCGAAGTTCAGACGATGCTGGATGCGATGCTTCCTTGTGAAGGCGCCGATCAATTAACAACTGACGCAGAAGAATTTGCAGAGCGTGCCGAGGAAACTCGCCAGCTCGCCCGGCTACACATTGGTCAGCAGCAACAGGTTGATGCACGACGTTACAATATGCGTCACAATGACGTATCTTACAGACCGGGAGACCAAGTTTGGATTTGGACCCCTGTTCGACGCCGTGGCCTCTCCGAAATTTGCTCAGCAGATACTTCGGTCCGTATAAAGTATTACGCCGCGTGAGCGACGTAAACTACGAAGTGGTTCCGGACGCTACGTCGTCACGATGGGTACAACGAAAACAACCGACCTCTGACATAGTTCACGTGGTGCGCATGAAGCCCTATTTTGCGCGTTCCTAAAAGACCACTTTTCCTGTGTTTTTTTTTATTTGTGCTCCGACAATTGCCTCATCATTGGTGAACTTATCGCGTCTAACATTTCATTATTGGTGCCCTTTTTCATTGTTTAAACTACTTTGTTTTGGTTTCTTTTTCAATAACTTTACAGCATCGGGACGATGCTCTTTTTTGTTGTTGAGGGGGAATATTGCCACCTCTTTCTAGTAGTGGGTCGTATGCCAAGGTGAAGGCCCACACCACAGAGAAGAAAGAAGTGCACGTGGGCCCTCGCTCTGGCAAACAAGCCCAACCGACGCGCTTGGTTAGAGCCCTGTTGCTCAGACGTCAGTAAATCTTGTCGACACCCCCTGGAGTGACGTGACAATATGTCAGTTTAAAATGAGTACACCGTTTCGAAGCGGAGGTAAATTATAGCGTACATGACTTCAATGTCACGATTATCATAATTGGACGTGTTCTTCATCATCGTCGTCGTCTATTCACGTCGCGTGATACCCAATTTGGCATGTGCATGAGCAGCTAGTGAAACGGTGGCGTGCGAGCTATGAGCGTAGCATGTAGCCATGTTTAACATGACACGCATATCTTAATTATAATGTTTAGACGTGTCATTTATCTTTGTCGTCCATTTACGTGACGTAATACTAAACTTGGAATATATGGAGCTAGAGGAACGGCATGCCATTTAGCTTCGTCGCCCATTAACGTCACGTAATGCCAAATTTGGTATATGTGGAGCTAGCAAAATGGCCGCGAGCACGCTATGAGTGTAGCATGTAGACATGCTTTACATGACACGCATGTCATGATTATTATATTCGGACGTGTAATTTACCTTCGTCGTCCATTCACGTGACGTAATACCGAGTTTTGTATATGTGAAGCTAGCCAAGCGGCCACGAGCGTGTCGCGGTGTGGTGCGGTTTCATGTTCTTACTTAACACCCATGTTATGAATAATATGTTTGCGCCAGTCAGTTGCCTTCGTCATTATTTGACGTCACGTAACACAAAGTTTGGTATATTTTAAGCCTACGAAGCGACCGCCAGCGCACTATGAGCGTAGCACGTCGTCATGTTTTACGCGACAGATATATCTTGATTATCATTACGTACGTTGTCATTTACCTTCGTCGTTAGTTCACGTCCCATAATACCAAATCGGGTATAATGTGAAGCTAGCAAAACGGCACTGAGTGCACCGTGAGCGTGGCACGTAGTCATGACTTACGACATGTGTGTCATCGTTTCCACGATACAGTCTATCACTTATGGGCACCCTACAGTCGTGTCATACCGTGCCTGTTTTGCGGTGAACAAAACCACTCCAAGAGCAGCAAGACCATGAAAAGTAAATCATGACATTCATGACATACGTATCATGATTTTCATTTTTTGACTAGTCACTTATGCTCGTCATAGAGTCATGTTATGCCATACCAATTTTGTAGAGATACCATTGTCGAAACGGCCAGGAGAGCTAGAAGTCGTAGGCGGCTAGATAGACAGATAGATAGACAGATAGGCTCAAAGTCGCAGAAGTTCGTCAAAAAACTTTTCGCGTTTAATAATAATATTATTTTTCGAATTTTGACGTCCCGAAACCAGAATATCACTATGAGTGACGCCGCAGTGAAAGGCTTTAAAACTTTTGACCACCTGGTGTTCTTTTAACGTGCACTGACATCGCATAGCACATGGCCATCAATCATATTGCTTCCATTGAATTGCGACTGCCGCGGCTGGAATCAAACCCGTGACCTTCGGGTCAGCGGCCGGCTGTCGTAGCCACTGTTCACCAAGGAGCAGAGAACTTCACTTGAATTATTAATAACGAAACCTGGGAAATGTTTGTTAGAGTGAAATAACTCATATCCGAAATAGCTATGTTGCAACTTCTTATGAGGAGCTAAAGAAAACACCGGATTTGGGATCGTAAACCACACAGATCAGTCATAAAGGAAAACATCAGAGCTTTAAATAAAATTTGAACAGTTTTACTTGTGACGCTGCTTATTATAATGTGAATTTTTGTTTAACTAGCATGTGTTGAATAATGTAGTTATCTTTTGCTAAAATTGCGCATTTTATGCTGTAATGGTCATGAATCGAATTTCTTTGTCGAAGCTCTCATAAACCTTGTCTGGCACAATTCTCCTGCGCAGCAAAGAACGTCAATTTTTTCATGTACAATACTGCTTTTCAAGCTAAAATTGTTGGTGGTTGTTCTAGAAGGGTTGCTTCTTTTTCTTTCTATCATCTTCCTGGCTTAGGACAGTCGCTAGAATCTCTACTACAGTGCACACAGAGTTTGAACGTGAGTAATAGATGACATTGCACTAAAAAGCTCAAAACAATTGTCTGTACCATTTTGTACTTTAGACTAGTTACTAATTTCATTACGTGAGAGGCGCCACTTGGTGAAACAAAAAGATGCTTGTAGAACTGAAATGAACTGTGCATTATTTCGTTAAAGTAATGTGCGACAGCACTGAGTCCATTGGAACTTCTGCGGAAGATCTTAAAGAAGTTAATGTATCTGAATGGGTTGCGGAACTGACATTCGTTCAAGTTGTATTTTACGGTGTTTCTACGCAAAGGAAAGCCACAAAAAAGCTGGTGGGAAGATATCGATGCCCAATTACGTGTTGTTTGTCCCCATATTTCTTTTTTAGTGCGAACGTCCAAGCAGGTACCCAATCTCTGCCTTTCGTATGTTATCTTTGCCTTCGTGTAAACACCGTCACTAAACTGTTCCACTGCAGATCGGCCTCAATCGGACTATTCTAGAGCATTGCCGACGAGTGGACTTAAAATCCCCGCATAGGTGGTAGGGTATCATTAGTTTTGTTGCCCCACAATGCAGTCCGACTTCGTGTGACAGTGGTTGCAGTGCTCGCCTGTTGACCCAAAAGTTTCAAGTTCAGTCTCGGCCACTGCAGTCGCATTTTATTACGGGCTAAACTCGAGAGGCCCGTTGGCTGTGCAATATCAGCGCAGATTAAAGGAGGCCATAACAAAATTCCTGTGCTCATCCACTACGGCGCCTCCCGTAACCACAATGCGATTTGGGGACGTAAAACAACAGTTATCATCGCTTTAAGATTACCCCAACATGTCCTTCCTCAGCAAGCAGCCAATGGGGAATGGAGTAGTGTGCACGTGACTCCTGCCGTCATTACGGAGTCTGATATCTTAAAGGTGACCGAGCGCTTTAAACGTGCGTGAGTCCACGAAAAAATCAAAGATTTTGAGATCCGGACTACGCAGAAGTAGTAAGCGTGTTCACCCTTTTTACAAGCGCAGTATTGGGATGCCTTTGAAGAAAGAGCTTCTCCGGCGCGTGAGCACTCGGGCTGGAAGTTCCTACGTAACGCAGCCTTATTAGCAGAAGAGGCTTGTGTAATTTCCGCATGTGCGCACAATTCCCTTTACCAACTCGAGGGATCAAAGAAGAGATTTTGATGTATGTTGGCTTTCTTCTTTTGCCCTGTGCGCTAACAAGGGCACGCACTACAGGCATAGAAAATGCGTACCTACGTGGCTTGCTTTATATTAGCGTAAGGAGCGGCGCCTCCTTTTCGAAGGTTTTACGTCTTGGGGAGTTCTACTGAAGATCGCGCGATCAAAGCACGACCGCTAATTAGAGAGTGGGTGAAGTCTCGTTCAATACATTGGCATTTCACTGGTAGCTTACAATTGTTCACTGAGAGAACCTCCTTGTGGTGAAGAACAAAAACACAATTTCCAAGGAAAATCAAAATGCTCTTATCGCTCCCGTGGAAAGTCGAGAACACGGAAAAGTAAATAGGGCATTCATCATGATTGAAACGCTTATATAAGTTGGTGCGGGTAACTTACGAAGAAATAGTATAAGCTGTGCTACTGCGAGTGACGCTGGCTGAAAATCGAACTTGATAATTTAAACGACCTCTACAGTAGCAGAATTTATTGCGGCGGGGCGGAAAAGGCGAATGCTGCTGCTTTCGGTATAAATGATAACAACACGTGCATTTTTTTCTAAAAGTAACTTGACTAAATAGAATTGTTAGATGCAAAACGTTTCGGGAGACGGGAAGGAAAAGACTGGCAAAAAAACGGTTACTTTTACACAACGACGTTTAACTAGTGCAAAGTAAACCAAACTGCTAGAGAGGCAAGAATACGGCGTTTCTCAAGTTGCACAGTCCTCCCTCTTCTGCCTTCTCTCAGATCCCACGCACAGTCGCACACCCGCGCTCACCACAGGGGTTTACTTTGGTGTCGCATTAGAGCTCCGGCCTCCGGCCGGCTCAGCTCACGGAGTGGTCATGGCCTGGCGCCACCTTCGAGTTCCTTTTCGTGCAACAAGGGCGCGCACACTCGGCCGTCCTGCAATTACCGGTAGTCCCGGTTGGAATTACTGTCTGACTCATCCTAGCCTATCTCGTCGTGGTCCTAGAGCTATCGCTTATCTACTGGAGCAATGCTGCTATAAGTTCTCCTTCATCGCCGTGCACTAGGCAGCATCCCGATGCAATATCGGTCGTTAAGCAGTTTTTCCGTGATCATGTACGGTCTTTCGTATCTCTTCTTGAGCTTCCTTGACTCGCCACACGCTGTACGCTCTCACTCGGCCAAAACGACGTCTTCCAGTTTGTAAGTCGGCGCTTCTGAACCTTGACTGCTGCTTTCATTGGTCTTTGCGAATGCTCTGGACCACAGATGTTTGCTTGGACTCTGCCTGACGGTCAAATTCCTCAGTAAGAGCGTCATCAACGCGGTCGGCGTTGATGTTTAGTGGTTGATAGTTAAACAGCACTCCAAATGGAGTGGTGTTCGATGTCTGGTGAAGCGTATTGTTGATTCCCCACTTCACCTAAGGCAAAATCGTGTCCCAGTCTTTGCCGAACTGCCTGCAGTAACACGAGATTTGTGAAGCCATCAACAGCCACCAGGATGTAGGCATCGCCAAACTTGCTTCTCACGAATAGACCGAGGTGATCAATATGAATGCAGTGAAAGTGCTTGCCGACTTTGTCAATGCTGTGCAGTTTACCCGGTCTCATTCCGGCGAGAGCCTTGTAAAACAGACATTCGACACACGCAGCGATGTGTCATCTGACGTTGCGTCTCGCACCGGGAAACCAGTGCGTTTGTTTCTGTTTCGAGAGTGTTTTCTCCACAACAAAGTGTCCAATGTTATCATGGCAAGTCTTTACCACGCGGCGGCAATGCGTGCCTTAGAACCACCCAGAGAAATCGTAGTGCAGAATAACCTTCGTGCACCTTTTCAACAACTTGCTGTCGTTGATATGATATCCGCTTTGAACTCGCCGGTCTTAGTTAGCCTGGTGTTGGCTTCCGTTAAGATCATTCTGTTGAGCAATCGAAAGACAATCGTCGATATCAATGCACGTGGCGAGAACCTGAAAGCCCCCAATAACTTCGGTTTCATCGGCAGGCCTATGCGGTGAGTGGCCTAGTGCGTCAAAGTGCGCCATCGTTGTTCCTTTCCGATACTCCGAAGGTGAACTCTTGAACACGAAGCCACCATCTGCCGGTTCGGGCAGGAGATCCCTCTTGCTCAACGTTGCTCGGATGGCATTGCAATCGGTACCCGTGAACATCAATACAATCAAACACTTCCGAAACTTTTCCAGGGCCCACACAACCGCTAGCGTTTGAAGTTCGTATGAGTGGTATGTTCGCTCGTACTGCGACGTTCGTTCGCTAGCGTAAAAGACAGCATGAAACTCGCCGGTCGCTTGTTCTTGCAGCAGTATTGCTCCGAGTCCATCTTTGCTGGCGTCTATATGAACCTGAGTTTTCGCTTTGAAACAAAAAAAATGTGCCAAGACAGCTCTCGACCAGCCATTTCTTGAGCTCGACAAATGCGGCGTCGTGCTGGGTCATCTATACCCAGGCCTCATCTTTGGCTGCCAACTTTGTCAATGGTCTTGCAATAGTCGCATAACCCTCACCGAACTTTCGGAAGTAACTATTGAGACCCTGGAATTGACGGAGTAAGTGGACGTCAGTTCGCTCTGGGAAAGCAGCGACGCACTTAATTTTTAGGCTTCCTGGTCGCAGCCCTTCCGCAGAAATATCATATCCTAGGTAATCCACTTGGTTGTACAAGGAATAGCACAGGCTTAACCGCAGGGTCAGTCCCGCTCTACGGAAGACCTCCAAGATAATTTGCAGAGACTGAACTCCTTCGACAGGTGTCGTCGGGAGCAATATGTCGTCAATCTGAGCAAGTGCCACTGTGCATTGCAGTGAACCAAGAACGACATTGATCATCCTTGAGAATACCACCGGTCCAATGGCCAAACCGAATAGCATTCGCACGAATTCGTAATGTCCATCGGGAGTGATGAATGCGGTCTTGTATTGAGACTCCCTTGCAATAGGAATCTGATAATAGCCCGATGCAAGGTTGAGGCTTGTGAAAAGGCATTTTCCCCGCATATGGTCGAGCTGATCATCAACTAAAGGCAGTGGGTCGCAGTCCTATTTCAATACTTGTTTGAGCGCATGGTAGTCGACGCATAGCCGTCGCTCTCCAGACTTCTTCCGCACAAGGAGTATAGGACTTGCATGGTCAGAATTAGAATCCATGACGATGCCTGCCTGTTTTAGCTCCTCGATGACCTTCTTCGCATGCTCTTTTGCCGCAAAGGAAAGCCAATATGGGCGAAACCTTGCAGGTTATTCAGTGATTTCGATTTTCATTTCGGCTGCATTTGTGTGGCCAATCTTTTAACGCGGTCGGCGAAACAGCCTCTATGCTCGCCAATGAGTCAGTAGAGTTTATCGTGGTGTTCTGGTGTTACGCTTGGGCCTGTTTTGACTTTCGCGGTCACCTTTGAGCATGGTTGCGTGGCACTGCAGCTTGATGTTACGTCCTGCACCGACTCTTCATCGAGGCAGCAGACCTCCGCTCGCGCAATCCGCTCATTGGATTTGATATAGAGGGCTCGGGAGCAACAAATACGAAATATCAAATGTGCGTGTCTCCCCTCCCTAATAAACAAGCGCCTAGAAGTCAGCAGTATTGAATAAATGAACAAATAAATAATTAAATGAATAAATTTAACAATCCGGAAGTATGCTGGTTTATTTTGACCCGTGCTGTACCGCTAATGCCCTAATTATGGATGGCTCCTCATTTAGGGAACCGAACGCATACCTACTGGAATCACTGGGGGTGTGACAACTTGTGTGCTGCAAGCGAGAATACTTTGTTTGCCACACGCGAAGCAGCATGTCAAGCACGTGCAAGTATACAGACTATATTTTCAGCAGTGCACTAGATGGACCCCAGGTTTCAAGATAAAGGTCTAAAACTCAACTTCACCGGTGGCACGCAGCCCCGAAACTTAGTCATCAAAAGTCGGGGACAGTGCAGAAGGGTGAATTCAGGTGAGGTTCGAAGGAGGGATGAGTTGGAACATATCAGCAGAAGGTATAATCTGAAAGCCAGTATTGCCTATGCCTCAAGTGTTGGTGATTTCTAAATTGGATCTGCCACCAAGATTTGAATAACATATTGATCTATATATTGACTGTAACCCGAAAGCCAGTTCTGAAATGTATACCTTCCCTTCAACGTCGTTATTTTCCAATGAACGCACATGGCGCATTTAAAAAAAAGGACACCTATCATTTTTGTATAATCTGTGAACATACCTCATTAGTAAAAAAAGAAAAATAATCTAGGACGAACGCAGCAGGGTACGTGCCCGGACAGTAGGGACGCGCCCGCAGGACGTTTGTTTCAGGCTACTAGATTGGCGAAAAAAGGAAGAAGTGAGAGGTACTAGTCCCGCTGCAGTACTTGTCCCATGCGTAATGCGGAAATTACTGAGCTCGATCTCACGCATGCCGGTTTTCCTAAAGGAGGAAAGGGAAGGTACAGGGGGTTGAATGTTCCCAGGCCACTGTTCCATGTAGTACTAATGGATCGTCACCTGTTAAATTGGGGTTAGCATTGTACCTCGAACTGAGGATTGGTGTCATGGGTACTGATTTTTTAAGCAAGTGGCCAATTCTTTTTGTCTTATTATGTAGCCGTTCTTTTCCCTCACCCCAATGCTGTGGTGTAACCCCTTCAATAAAGGTAAACAAAAGTGATAAACTGAATCGATTTACACTGATAAAACGTTCTCTAAAAACTCATACGTTGGTAATGTCACCACCAAAAGATAATTATTAAAGGAAAAAATCAGGGCCAAAGTTTGATTTGAAGATCATATATTGAAATCGCCGCACATGACGTAAAGAAGTTGAAAGAGTTCTTTTCTTATTGGCTCGACGAAGCCCCATGAACCTTAACATACTTCATCTTTAATGTTTTGGAACTATGTAGGGTCTAGTTGGCAACGCCTAAATCTATGAAGTCATGCGTTTTGTACTGGAATTTCAAGCGAGTGTCGCCACCCAGCTCGTCTTTCTGCGCGTTTTCTCGCTTAGCAAACGTCATCTCGGTGCAAACGTGGTGACTCTAGTATCCAAAAAGAACTTTGCCAAAATGATAAAAAACACTTTTGTATTTGGCGTCCCCTTAGGCGTTCTTGAAACGAGTGTATTTCCTCATTTCAAAGAAGTCACCTGGTGCGCAAACAAACGTGTTTCGACACTGACGATGCACTGCGTCGCTACAGTGCTTCAGTGAAAGTCGATATGGCGTGATACTAAATCTATTAGAACAACGTAACGCCGATGTCGCGACGAACAACTGCGATGCATTTTTTTATCTTTACCGGAGGTGCCGCAACATCAAACTGCACTCGAGACATTTCGTTATACGTTCTCGTTCACTCGCCATAGTCGAAGCGAAGGGGCACATCGTTAACGTTTCATAACATCTGGCTAAACGAGACTTCGCTAATGATGATACTTGCAGGTCAGTGCGGCATACATTTTTCATCGTACTGCGGTAGTTTCTCGTGGAGGTTCCTCATTTTTGGTTGCAGCGTTATTGAAGTACCCTGCTACTAAGAGCAACGCGTCTCTAATTAGCTCTAATTTGTGTGACAAAAACAGGGCACGTTCGCGTGCCTCATTTTTCTTTCTTTTACACATAACGGCCCCGGTAGAAATGACACGCACCTTCTGCACGATCATTTAGTCATTACCTATGCATGGCTGCTTGCATACGTGTTCTCATAATTGCTCACAGAATGTCAAATAAAACAAATAGAAAAAGAACAGTAGCACTAGGAAACCATGACTACTTTCGCTCGTTGACCTGCAAGAATTCAGTTGTGACTTTGTGCAATAGACACTGGCTATCGAGATTCTGCCAATTTTCTAACATGATTGCGTTAAAGAGCTCTTTTTGCAGAAATTCAGGCGTCAGGGTTGGCGTTGGTGCCGGTGTCTGTGCAGGCGTCTTTGGTAGTGAGGTGAAAATCAGTATGACCAAAAAATTGGAATAGGAGGTAATACAATAAGTAATAAATAAAGCAGTAGCATGAACGGTGCTCGAATCCAGGACTTTTGCTTGGCAAGAAGGTGTCTTACCATATGGCCATATGAGTGCTAAGAGCTGTTTAAAAATAAACCTTTACACTCATGGCACTCGGTGAAAACAGTCTCCTTAAGACGTATGATGCTACGTGGCAGGTGCGTATCGTATTGAACTGAGCTTCCATACATAAATTGTGGAACGAGTGAGTAGTTTAAAATATCATGCATGGCAAAGCGCTTATGCATAGCCAATAAATCAACCATCATCATCAGCAACAGCATCAACGAAGTGGGTAGACGAGCGCGTGCGCCTATTGCATTACGAATGCGTAGTGTGTACATAGCCAACACGCAAAAAGAAGTAGCCTGGCGTAGGGCGTAGCGCCTCTACTCTTGCCTAGATTCACAGGGATGTTGTTTTCGCCATTAAGGAGTTCATCAATCAGTCTAACAAAATCACGAGCTATATTCTCGATCCTTTCAATATTTATTTCCTAGTGATTCAAAGTTAATTTTATTACATTAGTCAATTTCAGCTTATATGATTGGTATACTAAAGAAAATACTCCGAAAATTCACCTAGTGCTCGGCCAACCACTTGCATTGGGTATGCGCCATCGGATGAGAAGAAGTTAATCTAGTAACCGTTGGGATTTTAGAATATTTTGAAATAGGCTGAGTTACACGACAGACGTTCCTTTTAGGGGCGAAGCTCCTTAGGGCGTGGGCTGTGCGTCCCCTGTAGCCTGTATGTAGCCACCTCTAGTTTAGTTCTTGCAGTGTTCACTAGATGGCGGTACCATCCCCTGTATGTAACCACCTCTAGTTTAGTTCTTGCAGTGTTCACTAGATGGCGGTACCGTCTCCTGTATGTAGCCGCTTCTCGTTTAGCTCTTGTAGTGTTTACTAGATGGTGGTACTTGTAGCTGATGATGAAAAGATGCAAGATGTTATAAACTAGAAAGCGGTACTTGTAGTTGATGAAAGACGCGAGATCTTATGAAATAGGAATGATGTCACATATGGCGCGTGTCATTGGTTGAAGGCAATCGTTCGATTTAGTGTGGCGACGTACGCTAGGGGGAGTGATGTAATAAAATCGAGTGGGCAAAATGTACAGAGGATTCATGGTTTACCAGGTTTACCTCCGGAGCTGCGCCCACTCATCATCATTCACTTCGTGGATATGGTGGAATTTTTTTTCCTGCCCGATTGTGGTGTCCACCCAGAAGCGAAGCGAAGCTATCAATCGAGAAGGCGTTGCGAACTGGGCCTGATCGTTCTATCACGATGTACCCTTCAAGCCGAACCTCGAGAGTCCATAAGCATTTGTTGTACGGACTAACATAACTGCGCAACACATTTATTGTTGTAAAAACTAGTGCTCACAACGAGAGTTCCGTGCGCTTTACGCTCTAAGAAACTAGCTCGATCCTTTTCATTCAGCGATCGACACGGCACTTGATTTTCCCATCAGCAGTGAAAAAGCCTAATGCGTTGTTAACAGATGAGAAATGCGTAGTAGTAGTAGCGGGAATAATAATAATACTAATGTATCGAAAAATCAATTTAACAATCAATCATTTATTGAACGCGCCCTGTAATCATCATGAGATCTTAGTGCAAGCACTCGCAAAAGTAAAACAAGGAAAATCAACAATACAATACAGGCACTCTTCAGGAAAAGAAATCAAATGAAAAGAGTGAAAAAGCACAGACAAGAAGCAGTCGGCACCAAATGAGAAGGATGAAATGACAAGATGGGAACTATGAAATGGGTGTGAAAAATACAGTAGAATATACACAATGACGTAACATCCTTCCTGAAAAACAGGAAAGCGAAGACACGGCACATTGTGAGAAACTGTCATTGAACAGTGCAAAGCTGAGATAAAAAAGTGACAGTAGACTTGAAAAACATCGAGCTCATGAAAGTTACAGTCATACAGACTTTGAATTCTTCAGACAGTAGAGGGTTGAAAACAGTTGGCTGGTAAATCAAATGGGTGTTTGCTTCTAGTTAACTTACGCGGAAACAAAGGAAATTTACACCACTGAGAAGCAAAGGCAGGAATCATACCGGGAACTAGTTTGTAAAGAAATAGAGGTTGAGCGTGATTTGTTCGGCAGTAAAGTGATGCAAATGATAATAATCTGGTAGTGTTAGAATGAAATCCTGAGTTATTTCTAGCAAAATCATGGTTGTGAATGTTATGAATTTTTTCTGGACTCGCCTATTGGCGTCATTTCCAGTTTTAGCGATGTCATTCCAGATCACAGATGCATACTCAAGTAGAGAAAGACATATTGCGGTGTACAATCTGTGGAAGGCTGTAGGCAAAGTGAATTCTCCAGAAATTCTGTAAACATAGTCAAAAGAACGAAGGCCTGTCATGGCAGCGACTTTTATGTGAGAAGAAAAATTTAGCATAATATTAAAATAAACACAAAGATCACAAAACTCATAAAACCTTCATATTGACACGGTGTTTGCAAAATATGGTAACGACCAGATTACTTTTTTGCCAGATATACTTATGAACTCTTTGAGGTATATAATCAGGAAAAGGTTATTCTTGACACATAATACAGAGAAAAAGCACGAATCTGATTGCAGCAGGCGACAGTTATTAACTGAGTGAATTTACCTAAATATCTTGATGTAATCGGCATACACGTCAAAAGAAGAATGACAAATTGCAAAAGAACTGTCATTAACGTAAAATAAACAAAGGAGTGGGCCTAACAGCGACCCTTGAGGGAACCCACTAGTAACTTTGTTCAAAGAAGACATTTGGCCATCTGCGGCAACATAACATGATCTATTAAGCAGATAGCTTAGTAGGAGGTTCACAACATCCGTGTCAACACCAAAGTTTTCAAGTATAACCAAAAACAGTGATTGGCTGACTACGTCAAAAGCTTTGCTCAGGTCACAGTAGACTACGGAAACCTGTCCTCTCTGAGAAATAGGTGGAGCGATTTGTGCCAAGAAACTAACAAGATTTGAAATAGTTGAGCGGCCAGTGTGAAAGCGGTGTTCATTACGAATTACTTATTTTTCACGCTAACATACAAAATGCTGTGAAGAGTCAGCTCAAAGATTTTTGATGAGACCCACACTAGAGAAATAGGGTGACAATTAGAAACCTCAGATTTGAAGCCCGACCTAAATATGGAAAAGAAAACGTGCACTTTTTCACATGCCGAGTAGTGTGGAAACATTCGATTGATTGATTGATATGTTGGCTTTAACGTTCAAAAACCACCATATCATTATGAGAGACACCGTTGTGGAGGGATCCGGGAATTTCGACCACCCGTGGTTCTTTAAAGCGCACCCAAATCTGAGCCCACAGGCCTATAGCATGTGGAAGCATCCAGACAGTTAATAAATATTACAATCACTGCTGGGGTAAATACGCTGTCATAAGCCTCTAGTATGGCGGAAGAGATGCCATCTGGGCCAAATGATAAGGATGGTTTTAGGCGCCTAAATCGTGAGCAGAATAGATTTTCATCCAGCGACAGACCACTAGATGTGCTCATTGACTTGTTCTGTTGTCATATTTGAGTTCCAGTGTGTGAGGTCTTATAAATGAATAAAAGCTGCGTGGCTAAACAGTCAGTGACGACATGCACTTCGACACCGTTTGAGTCCATTAGTTTGAGGGGGTCCCCACTTCTGCTGAACTGTTTGCTTACATACTTCCGAAATCCAGCGGGCCAGTCAGAAATGTTTTAAAGGCGATAGTCTTTCTTGGGGTACATCGACTCAAATTTTGTTTAGTCTGTCTGTCTGTGTCTGTCTGTCTGTCTGTCTGTCTGTCTGTCTGTCTGTCTGTCTGCCTGCCTGCCTGTCTGTCTGTCTGTCTGTCTGTCTGTCTGTCTGTCTGTCTGTCTGTCTGTCTGTCTGTCTGTCTGTCTGTCTGTCTGTCTGTCTGTACATTTGTCTATTTATACACCAAAACAATACCCCAAACGGCCAAAATTCAACACCATCCGCAGTCCCACCAATATTGCTCGTTTCAGCGTTCATACTTGGGCGATTGTCAATTAAGAACAATTATTGCGCATATCTGAGACGCAATTAAAACACATCAATATTCTGCAGGTGTGTCTTTATACTAGAGAAGGCATACATCAGTTATTCTAAGGAGCGTAGCGTTTATCACGCTGCGCTAAGAATGCAGTGCTATGCACAAAAAGACAACTGTTTCCAACGCTTTGCTAAGACGACACGATGGCAGCACCCACCTGTTGCTTGCGTTCTCCATCTTATCGCCTTTGAGACAGGCGCGCATGCCTTCTTTTGTTATCGAAGATAACTGTCAGATAGCGCTCGTGTTTCACGTGCCTCGATGCGCTCGTTCGCCTTCGCTGCAAGGATCGAGGCACTCTAACGCAGCGCCTCCAGAATACCATTCACTGATTTTCTCCCGCCAAACATCGAATAAACGTTTTGTTCATTCTTTCAAGACGCGGGGCTATCATATTTTGACAACATTTGCAGTGCGACATGCAGATATGGGTCAATGTTTTGGTAATAATTCAAAATATTGCCTGTGGTCCTGTTTATATAGGCGTTCATAGAGACGTAAAAAAAGCTGAACTTTTCCTTCTACTTGCTGGAAGGAGAATATTTAGCCTTTTTGTATGCGGGATCTTTATAGTTAAGTGCGCTTATGAGTTCAGGGGCGAACCAGCGGGGATATTTACATGCTTAGATTTATATTGAGGAATAAACTTACGCATGCTGCTTAAAAGGGGCCCTCGAACACTATTGAAGCACCAATTTTTTACCTGTGGTTGATGTATACCGATGACTAGAGATAATTTTAGCCTAGGTCTCAGCGCCAATATCACATGATTTAGTATTTATTCACGCAATAAAGTCACTAAATTGCTGCTGATCGCATCCCCTCGTAGTGGCGCTCACCAGAACTTTGCGGGCGCAAATGACGCCGGAGGGTCGCTGCCATGTCATTGGATAAATCTAAGGTTAGAAGCGACTGTCATGTAGGATCAAATCTGAGGTTACTAATGTATTATTTTTTCAGTCTGTGCTTTTCTTTATCAGACTTTGAACAGACGCGGCCACAAAAAAAAATGGCAGCATATCCACGGAGTGAATGATGGAGAGTGGGGCGAAGCATCGGTCCATCCATTCGTTCGTGCTTCCGTTCATGCATGCGTCCGTCTGTGTGGCCGTCCGTGCGTCCATTCGCCCGTTCGTGCGTGCGTCTGTTCGTGCATCCCCACGTCCATCTGTGCGTCCGTCCCTGCGTTCGTTCATGCATCCGCCCCTGCGTCCGTCCATGTGTCCATCCATCGGTACCACGATTCGTGAATCCATCCATGCATCTGTCTGTGTGTCCGTTCGTCCATCTATTCAACACTCCAAGTACCACCTTCTCGCATCTTTTCATCATATATTACGCATATGCACCACCATCCAGCGGACATTCCAAAGACTAAACGAGAGGCGGCACAGGCACACTTTCTTATGGATTGCGCTTCGTGTCTACTTCCCATCTTTAACCACCTCGAATTCATGGCATATACAAGTTCACTGTATTCATGGTACTGCGGCCTAACGCTCGCTAAATCTTTCTAAAACCAAGGAGGTTATGCCCAGCGAGTATAACGTAGCAACCCTTTCTTGTCAGATAGGGCTCAATTTAAATGCCAATGGCTGCTAAGGGGGAATGAGAGACAGGAGAATTCAGCTTTTAGTTAACGTGCACAATGCGAATTTTTTATTGTCCAACAACGCACAGAAGAAATCTCTCACTGGCACCACCTTGCTGGCCAAAATGTAAGACGGGTTACACACTACGACTACTACTACGACTACGAGGGACGAACAGGTGCCGCTATAGGAAGCTTCGCCCCTAAAAAAATGATCACTGAGACTACAAAGCATGACGGAGGCGCTGGCTGCCATATCACCACTGGATTTTTGGCACTTGTGGGTTGAATTTATACACGAAAAACATCTCTCTTTTTCTTCCCTCTTCTTGCTTTTGGGAGTTTCATAGCTGCGTCTTTCCGCCCGTACACTGATGAAGGGGTGCAGCGCACCGTAGTTGTTCGTTGGGTGGTTCACCGAACAACACGTGATAGGACAACAAAACTTCACTGTCTTGGTCGTTCCACAGGTTCTTTTTTAGAAATAGGAGGAGAGAGGGACTCGGAAAAAACAGCAGAAAATACCTCGCTTCGACACAGTAGCTCCCGCTCAAGTTCTTGCAAGCCAGGCGTCAGGCACCACGCTTGTTACTGTGGCAAGGTCAACATGAATTTGAAAAGAAGAAAATAAAAAAAGCAAGCAACGATAAGGTGCGAGCTTCCCTACGTTGGCGCTTCCATCTTATTTCATTGGGGCAGCCTTCCACGTCATGGGCGAGTGAAATGTGGTCAAGTGACTCAGCGAAAATTGAGTTGAGGGTGAGCATTTTTTTCTTGTGTTTGAATTTTGCAAGTCGAATAACTTCAGATTGCGTTCCGTTATCACTGCCGTTCTTGCTGCATGCATTAGTCTGTCTGTGCTTCAGTCTACACAACCCACGAATAAAGCATGGGGGGGGGGGGGGCTGAATAGTGTTCGAGGGCCCCTTTAGGCTCTGTGAACTGCTCTATTTAATCATCAATATTTGGTTTGTCAGTAACCTGTGACCAATAAACTGCTTACAAATAATGATAAAAGTTGGTGTAGTAACCACTCTTGAAAGCAATCCTTTATGATTGGTTAAAATTACTGTTGTAACTCGTTGTTTCTGCACATTCAGATAATCCTACAATAGGGGGTGGGCGGAATTTGTCAGGGTGGCAAAGAGGGATAGATGTCGGGGTGAGCTACTTTAACACGTTGGTCGTATGACAGGCAGAGGTCTAAGGCATTGTATCTGCAATGGATGACTGTGTTTGGTTATGGAAATAAACGCTACGAAATCCAAGAGCAGGGTGCACTCTTTCACAATGAAATGATCTCAATGAGAAAAGTTAGGCGTGCTACAGTCAATTTAAGGCAGATATAAGTCTCCAAGAGCAAAAACTTCAAAAGGTCCCACGGACCTCAGGAATCGTTATTAAGCGAAGCATGCATGGGGAAGGTGATCACGTTGTACTTCTTTATAGAGCGGTATATTTGAAGATAAGGCTAAATATACGTAGAAATGTTGCACGCACAGATATTGAAAGGTTGAAGCTGTTTATATAAAATTGTTTGCACTTGCGTAACGATGCCAACAGTGCCAACAGAAACATGAGTATTAGCAACGCCAGAAGCGATAAGCTGATATGAAATGAAGCACTGGGGCTCACAAGGTAGGCAGCCCTGGATACAGCTACATGAATCAACTTCAGCGCATGACATCTAACTACAATTGATGTTAAGCCGACGTGACAGCTGTATCATAGGAGTACATAAGTAATGCTTCTAAAATTGGATAGCCAGCACTCAATTCTTAATGGACGTTTCACGAACATTAGGGTTTATTTGAAAATTACTTGCGTGACCTGCCGTGACTCTGTGGTATAATACTTGATTGCCACGCAGAATTCTTGGGTTCCTTTCCTACGGGCGGCCTGGCATTCACTCTTTGCATTCGTCGGGTCAACGCGGCCAATTTCTGGTTTCTCATGCGTTAAAATTGCCTATACATGTCCCATCGTTTTGGGGTTGTTACTAAGTGTCAACCACCTGTGCCAAATACCAGCGTACCAATGGCAAATGCCCACTCTCGACTATGTGCCACTGTTTGAAAACCTACATGATGGGATTATGACATTATTCATGTATTCATCAGCGCCTCATATTAGTCAAATTGTCTGAATGTCTCATACTAATTTTGGTTCACGCCAAGTTTTGGGGGTGGTCTCGGGAGCACCAAAAGGTGAGCGGCTAGAGAGATAGATAGATAGATAGATAGATAGATAGATAGATAGATAGATAGATAGATAGATAGATAGATGGATAGATAGATAGATACCAACATTTTTAGATACTGTCAGTTGGGTAAGCGTGCGTGGTTGCAGCGGCAAGGAGCAGGCCCCTCTCTTAATCAGTGATGCGGCGGCGCTGCTGTCTCTTTGGGTTTGAAAAGGAGCGTCGTCTGCTACCTATGCATGCGAAACAGCGGGAATTTTTTTTCCGAATACAGGGACTGTAGTTAAAGCAGCTTGATGAAGGCCGAATGAATACTACTTATGATAAATATGGGCCGCGCATGTACCTAAGATATGTGTGATTATTTCTTTGCCTGCAATGACTCAGTTATGCGGCCAGCGGGTGGCACACCGGGCCAGTGCCGTTCTCTCCGCCCCCCCCCCCCAAAAAAAAAAAATCTTTTCGCTATTGTTTACAAAGCAAAGTTACTCTCTACCATATTGATCTGTCCGGCACCCTCTTCAGATCAAGGTGGTGCTTCTACCATCCGAAAAACCCTTCGGCCGGAGCCTCTGCAATACATAAGGTACATCTGCACCTTCAGGTTGTGGACGATTGTAAGCGAACGAGCCTGTTGTAATTACACATCGTATAAATTGCGTGCAAGATCACCGTTACAAACGGCTGTGCTTTCTCATTTGAACAGCTAAGGAAAAACAGACAGGCCACATGGGTAGTCTTGCGCGAATCAGCGCCCCAATCATGCTGTGCTTAATATCAGTGAGCTTGGAAATCACACGCTGGTACAGATGACATAAATGGTATAAATTTTTTGTGAAGATACATCCATACACAAACTCCTTCGATTGTAGCTTAAGTTATCCGAGAAGTTAAGAGTAGGGCTTCCAGAGTTATGGAAGAATATTTTAAGAAAAAGAAGAACGCACTACAACAGATGGCATACAGCCAGTGTTTAAATAACATTGATTAGGAAAAGCTCTTGCACAAATTGTATTTCACACATGGCACGACAATCAAGCATGCTTGAGTGATTTAGCAGTAGGAGGACATTGCGAGAGGATGAAAAGATGGGCTAGTTGGTAATTGTTCAGCGAATTGGGAGCGCGAGAGGAACGCACAAACGAAGCAAAGAGCAGGCACACAACACAAACGCTCACTAACAACTGGCGTTAGTGAACGCCCGTGCTCTGTTAGTGAGCGCTCGTATTTTGTGCCTCCTCTTTGCTTCGTGTGTATGTTCCTCCCGCGCTCCCAGTTCGCTGAACCATCATGAATGAGCAGTGGGAAATTAAACATGCCGACTTGTAGCGTGCCGGGCAGTCGAAGTAGCTATGCCTCCGATGAAAACACTTGCGACCAGCGGCACTACTTCAAACTCCAAATAATTCTGCAGTTCTCCAGGTATGGACAGCAGCTATTCCATGAGAAGCCTTCCCGGTGACATTCAAGACTTACATTTTGAATGCGGGTGCCTAATTCCTTGCTGGGAGCACAAAGTAGACGGAAACGTTCTCGAAATTGAACGTGGTAGGTTGGCACTAGAACTCGCTACTCTTCCTAAAATTTTTCCGAATATTTCTGCACACTTGCATAAATCAGCGGCAGTAAAGCGCAAAAGTGAACCCCCGAAACTAGATGAAACCACGAATTTCCAGGGCCGTGTGTCGGCCATTGGTGGCGATGTGTCTGACGTTAACATGAAGTACTGCTATACTGACGAAGCTACTGGCGTCCCCTTTGATCCAGAGTAATGTTCAGAGGTAGCTACTTGGTTGCCTGCAGTACAAGGCCGAAAAATTTTCAATCCAGGAATGTCGAGCTTATCCGGAAAGTTCTTTTTTTTCAATGTTGTTCAAAACAAAGGTGTTGTCGAAATCGACAAGGCAGTGGTGTTAACAAAAGAGTTAACCTTTGTACTCAGTTGTAGGGGGAAGCTTGTTTTCTCGTGTGCATATAGCGAACATGATTTGGAAAGCTGGCTGAAACTCACGAGCTCGCACATAGTATCAAGTTTTTCTCAGCTATGTTGATCACCTGAAGATATACACGTGTTGCCAGTGCAGCTGATTCCCTTCGATTTCGGCCGCAACATAAGCTCCGAAGATCTGGGACGTGTGAAGGATCACTTTCGGGCTGTCCCTGAATGACTTATGCCCACCATGCAAGAACACAAGAAAGAATTGGTGAGCTTGGTAGAAAAAAAAATAAGAGAAAACTACAAAACCAATGAAGCTTAACCAAAAATTATGCTCGACTACTAAAACTAAAAAAAAAAGACGCTAAAGGGGCCACAGTACTAGAGAAAAGGTGTAGAACGACATTTGGAAAATAAATACACTGCTTTCCAGTGGTTCTTGCAGTCAAGTGGACTAGCTGATGACCGGCCTTTCTCCAGCACAACAACTGATATTGCTGACTGAAACCACTTTGAACCCGAATTCTCAAATAATTACCTTGATAATTTATTTGTTTAAGGCATGACGACGCCGGCAGAGGCAGTATGTTTCCCTATTACATCAACATATAAGCAGCAGCAGGGCTTAATATTTTGAATAGCGGACAAGTAATCAGCCACTCGCTTTCGTAGCGCTACCCTCTGGCTGACTTTGTTTGAAGCTTTCAGCACAGGACAAAAAGAGAAATTGAAAAAAAAAAGAAAACTTCTTCCTAGGTAAGCTCAGCATTCGAGCATTTTTCGGTATTGTAATGCACGGAACAAAGTTGCTACCTCTGGACACAACTCAGGATCGAAGAGGACGCCAGCAGATTCGTCAGCATCGCTGTTTTTCATCGTAACATTGACACTTAGCCATCACTTGTAGACACACGACCCTCAAAATTCCCCGTTTCTCTAAGTTTCCATGGTTTACTTTTGCGCTTTTATGCTGCTGGTTTCGGCAAGTGTGCAGGAGTGTTTGTGAAAATTCACGGAAACGCACCAGGCTTAGGTGTCCACATACCACATGAAAGTTTCACGTTTCTCCTTACAATGTGCTCACAGCAAGTGGTTAGGTCCTCGGATTCGAAATGTAAGTCTGAAATTTATGTATTTATTGTGACCAGGAAGGTTTTTCATGGAATAACAGCTGTTCAGCTCCTGAGAACTATACGGTAATTACGGGGGTTTGAAAAAGTGCCACTGATCGGAAATTTTCCTCAGAGGCATAGCCACTTCGACAGCCCGGCGCGCCGCAGCTTGCATGTTTACTGTGTTAAACTGCTAATATGCAATCAAGCATGCTTCATTTTTGTGTGACACGTTAAGTACTATTGCGATTACCAAAATTTAATCTTCCTTTTAAGCTCCCGCCGGCGAGGTCCAAGCAAGCGAACTAAAAAACTTTGTCCCGTATCTGCATGTTAATCTGCAAATGTCGTCGAAAGACGATAATCTTGCGTGTGGAGAGAGCGAACAAAACATTTCATGTTCTGCGCAAAAAATTGGTAAATTGTATTCTGGAGGCGCTGCGTTAGAGTGCCTCGAGCGTGCAGCGGAGGCGAACGAGCGCTTGAAGTCACGTCACACGTCATGCATGAGCGCTATCTGGCAGTTTCTAGGAAAACGAGGCGCGTAGCTCTGAGACGAGTGCACACGTCTCAGAGGTGATAAGGTGTAGGACGCGAGGCGATGGGTAGTCGTCATGTCATCAAAGCAAAGCGTTGGAAACACTCGCCTTTTCGTACAAGCGTTGCGTGGTCAGCGTAACGTGATAAAGGCTACGGTGCTTAGAATTACTTCTGCATGCTTTTCGTAGTAGGAGGCACACATACAAAATATATGCGTGTTGTTATGGTGCCTGAGATATGCGTAATAATTGCGTTTTAATTGACAATCGCCCAAGTATGAACGCTGAATCTTGAGCAACATTGATGGGCGCTGCGGATGGGATTGGTCGTTTGGGGTATCATCTCGTCACTCTGGTAAAATTTAAAGTATTATTAAGGGTGGACAAACAGACAAATGTACATACATACATGCATGCATTGATTCGATAGATTTGTGGGGTTTAACGTTTCAAAACCACTATGGGATGATGAGAGACGCCGTAGTCGAGGGCTCCGGAAATTTCGACCACCTGGGGTTCTTTAACGTGCACCCAAATCTGAGCACACGGGCCTACAACATATCCGCCTCCATCGGAAATGCAGCCGCTGCAGCCGGGATTCGAACCCGCGACCTGCGGGTCAGCAGCCGAGTACCTTAGCCACTAGACCACCGCGGCGGGGCATACATGCATGCATACACACATACATACATACATACATACATACATACATACATACATACATACATACATACATACATACATACATACACACGTACATACGTACATACATACATACATACATACATACATACATACATACATACATACATACATACATACATACATACATACATACATACATACATACATACATACATACATACATACATACATACATACACACATACATACATACATACATACATACACACATACATACATGATGATTAGTGGAGTTTATTGGCGCAAGGGCCAGATATGGTCAAAGAGCGCCATAGCGATGATAATGAACTGTGCGATGGGCAGTGTGGATAAAACAGATGTGACGTGGCTGTAAATGGGCCTAAAAACAATCGCTTTAGGTGCGTAAAAATATACATATAGTAAAATTATGGCAATGACAAATGATGTGTGCTATGGAGACATGAAATGGTTTAAAAGTGAGAGGTATGTGAAATAAAAACTTCGCATGGAGCACCAGTGCCTTGACAGAGCCCTTAAAACAAGAGCATGGAGGCCTGGGCTCATTGAAAACTGTTATCCCAGCGGCATCCTCTAGACAGAGGATGCGCTATGAACTTTTTGGGCTAAAAACATTCAATGTTGGGCTAAAAACATTCAATACTGCATCCTTTAAAAAGCTTAGAATTGATTTTGCATCAAAAAGCGGCTCTTCGATGAGGAACATAATCGGATGTAAAGGAAGATGATAGCGGTATGCTAAAGGAAAATATTTTTTTCTTTCTCTTTCAGGTTCCGGACACTCCAAGAGGACGTGGAGGACGGTTAGCCTCTCACCACACCTACCACAAATAGGAGGTTCATCGCCAGTCAGCAGAAAGCTATGGGTACCATAAGTGTGTTCTATTCTTAGGCGACAGAATAGGACATCAGTTCGCCGTGTTCTCGTAGCGGAGGGCCAGTAACCTAACTGCGGCTTAATCAAGTGAAGCTTATTATTTATTTCTGTGTCCCACAAGCATTGCCAGTGGCTTCGCAGTTTCTTACGTAGGAAGCGTTTTAGGTCTGTTGCAGGGACAGTAGCGGTAGGGTTAATAGCGCGCAACGTAATTGATGTGGCCATTTGGTCAGCTAACACATTGCCTTCGATATTTCTATGGCCAAGTACCCAGCAAATAGTAACATGCTGGTTGGACATATACGCAGTACACAGGACGGAATACAACTCAATTATTACTGGATTTCTGAATCTACAAAGTGATCCTAATGGATTTACGATGCTTAATGAGTCTGTAAATATAATTGATTTTTGTATGTTTGATTTCCGTATATGCTTCACAGCCGACAATAGTGCATAGCCCTCAGCCGTAAATATACTTGTTTCCGGGTGTAGTACTTCGGATTCCGAGAAGGATGGTCCGACGGCTGCATAAGCCACCCCTGCATGCGACTTAGAAGCGTCGGTATAAAACTCTACGCATGAGTAGTGGGACTGGAGTTGTCGGAAATGCATTTTAATATGTGCTTTTGGTGCATGTTGAGTGATTTCGACAAATGAGGTGTCACAGTGTATAGGCTGCCACTGCCACGGCGGTAAAACTTTCGCTGCGGGAGTAGGACAAAGTTCTAGCAGTGGAACACCGATTTCTTCACTTAAGTTTCTCACACGCAAAGAGAACGGCTTTCTCACTGCGGGTCGGTCATGGAAGAGGGTGGTAGCGGTCATATCGTTTATAGTTGAATAAGAAGGATGCTTGATGTTTGCGCGTACCTTTATAAAATCTATGAAACTGCTATAGGATCGCTGCAGGTGAAGTGAACACTGCTTCGACTCTACATAAAAACTCTGGATCGGACTTGTCCTGAAAGCACCGGTTGCAAGTTGGATAGCCAGATGGTGAATGGGGTCTAGGATTTTTAGTGAACTTGGCGTTGCGGAATGATAAATTATAGAGGCATATTCAAGGCGCGACCCGACAAGGCTTTTGTACAACTTCAAGAGGCACTTTCGATCCCTACCCCATGTTGTACATGATAGGAGTTTTAGGACGGTCATCGCTTTCAAACATTTCATTTTAACATACTTAATATGAGGAGTAAACGTCAGCTTAGAATCTAAAGTGGTTCCCAGGAATTTATGCTCGCTGCTCACAGGGAGTTGGTCTCCCTTAATCGCAACATGTGGTAGTGGCATTACCCCTCGTTTGTTGGAGAAAAGTACACAAGTACTTTTCTTGGTGTTTATTTTAAAACCATTCTCGGCCGCCCATTAAGACAATTTATTCATTCCAAGCTGCACTTGTCGTTCGCAGATAGACATATTGCATGATTTAAAACTCATCTGCACATCATCACACGGAATACACGGAATAAAACATCGCGCTTGGAATGACTGACTGCAGGGAGTTCATTTTTACAAGAAAGAGTGTGCAACTAAGCACGCCCCCTTGCAGAACACCAGTCTCTTGGGCAAATGATCTAGAGAGAGCATTTCCCACTTTTACGCGAAAGATTCGGTTAGAAAGAGAACTTTTAATTGTGTTTAGCATGTTCCCATGGATGCCCATGGCGGCAAGATCGCGTAGAATCCCGAATCGCCATGTAGTATCGTACGCCTTCTCAAAGTCTAGCAATACCGAAAGTACAAACTGCATATGAATAAATGCATCTCTGATGTATGTCTCTATGCGAACAAGGTGGTCTATTGTCGACCTCCCCTCTCTGAAACCACACTGAGGGGGATCTAGTGTACTGTTACTTTCTAGAAAGTGGATTAGGCGCCGGTTTATCAATTTCTCAAATAGTTTGCATAGGCAGCTTCTTAACGCTATTGGCATGTAGCTGGTGGCCAAGGACGGGTCTTTGCCTTGTTTAAGCACCAGGATGACTATTGCTTATTTCCATGACAATGGAATATACCCCGCTACCCACAAGGTATTGAAGAGGGTTAGGAGTGTTTTTAGTGCTTCGGGGTGAAGGTATTTGATCATTTCATATAGTATGCGATCGCCACCTGGCGCCGAGTTGTTGCAGTACGCAAGAGATGCCTTAAATTTAGCAAATGAAAATGGGCAGTCGTAAGTCTCTCTGGATGGACGTTTACATTTAAGGTGTTGCTGCTCTTCGCGTTCTTTGAATCTTAAGAACGTTTCTGTATAGTGTGATGCACTTGAGACATATTCAAAGTGTTCACCTAGGCAGTCTGCCTGCTCTTCCAGGCTCTCCCCTCGGCTACTTACCAATAGTAGGGGGTGTGACTCCTGACCCATAAACTTGTTTACCCTATTCCAAACCTTCGTTTTGTCGGTGTAAGAATTTATACCGGAGATGTACCTATTCCAACTTTCTTTCTTTGCAAGACGACGCGTTCTTCTGGCTTGAGACTTGACCTGTTTGAAGTGGACGAGGTTTTCAGCCGTTGGGTAATTTAGGAGTAGTCTCCAAGCCTTATTTTGTCTATTGCGCGCTTTTGGACAATCGTCGTTCCACCATGGGATGCGTCGCTTATTAGTCATTCCGTTAGTTTGCTTAATACATTTCGCTGCAGCGTCAATAATAAAACCTGTTAGGTATGCAAGAGCATCGTCTATATTAAAATCAGCAATGTCATCTCCGTCTAAAAATGTAATTTCTCGGAACAGTTCCCAGTTGGCTGACTTGGTGTTTCAACGAGGAAAGTCAGGTGAGATCATGTATCTACTTTTGTTAACTTCAACATAATCGGGAACTGGTCACTCCCAAAGGGATTTTCGAGAACGAACAACTCCAGATAAGGAATTAATGTACTCGAGACAATACTCAGGTCTACAGAAGAGTATGTGTTGTCAGTAGTGCTATAATATGTTGGTGCTTTTTTGTTTAGGAAACATGCACCTTAAGAGAACAGAAAGTGTTCTATTAGGCGTTCTCGCGCATCTAAACAGGTGTCGCCCCATAGAGGATTATGTGCATTTAGATCACCAACGGCTATATATAGCGGAGGAAGTTCATCAATGAAGCTTTGAAATTGTGTCTTTGAAAGTTGATAGCACGGGGGAATGTAAATAGAGCTAATTGTTAGTAGCTTCCCGAACAGCACTGCTCAGACAGCAACTGCCTAAAGAGAAGTTCGGAGGTTTAATTGCTTACAGGCAACACCTTTGTCAACTATTATAGCGACACCGCCCGACGAAGCGGCAGCGTCGTCACGGTCTTTGCGGAAGATGGCATATTGCTTTAGAAAGTTTGTTTGTGTGGACTTGAGTTGTGTTTCCTGAACACACAGCACCTTCGGAGTATGTTTATTAGGAACTTCTCCAATATCATCGAGGTCATGGAGAAGTCCTCTCACATTCCACTGTAAGATCTGTGTGTCCATTTTAGATGTGTTTGGTGCTGTGTGCTCAAGAATGGAAAGTTAGCTCACGGACCTTTTCCAGGGGCCGTGACACGAGATTTTTCTGTTTTGGATCGGTCGACAGAGTCGCGCCGATCGTTAGGCGCTGGCTGCGCCCTCACGCTCAGTGTTATGTCCATTGCCTCTTGCGAGGCGCTGGGCACGCGCTCTTGCGAGCGCTGTGTTTGTTTTGAGGGCCTCGCCTCAAAAGACGAGATCTTCGCGGCCCCCAGCCCGGAGGTTGGTGGGTCTTTCTTGGATGGCGGAGCAGCACTGGCTGCAACCGCCGAGGGGGCGAATGGCGTCATCGCTGGCTCACTACATGTGTGCCAGACCGCCGCCGGGGGCCGTCGTGGCCCTGCCCCCTGACGCGCCCCTTCGGCAAAGCTAGTTTCTAGTGGGTAGGACACCTGCCTTCGTGCCTACCTAAATGAAATGTTTTTGCTGTAACCCATTGAACGACGCGACCCAAGCTCTCAAGTGCGCATGTGCACAATCTTATCCCCCTTCCCTCTCCCCCTTACCTTCCTATATATATTAGCGGCGTGGCCGCCTCCCAACTAACAGTGGCGACGAGAATACCCACCGATACGTGTAAGCCGGGCGCCAGCGGCGAGACCAAGACGAAGACGCCCATCAGCCCGCCCGCAGCCATGGCCCTCAAGCTTCCGGATTTTGCAGAGGAGACAGATACGTGGCAAGCGTATCTCGTTAAGATTGACGCCTACTTCGAAGCGAACGAAGTTACGGACGACGCGAAGAAAAGGGCCTTGTTGGTGGCTGCGTTAGGATCGAGGACCGTTGAAATCCTTTGCGGCAGAATCGCACCGCGAAAACCAAGCTCGCTGAGTTACGAAGAAGTTGTTTCAACCTTGAACGAGCACTATGATCCGTCCCCTAACGAGATATCAGAAAGCTTCAAGTTCTTTCACCGAAACCAACAAGAAGGGGAGTCCGTGCAGGCGTTTATCGTCGAGATTCGCAAGCTAGCGCATAACTGCAACTTCTCTTCAATGTTGGAGCGAATGCTGAGGGACCGCATCGTTTGTGGAGTGCGCTCGAAAAACCTGCAGAAACAACTATTAGCCAAAAAGGACTTGACGCTGGCAGAAGCGGAAGCACTAGCTCTAGCAGCCGAAAGCGCGGAGTTAGGGTCGCAACAGATGACCGGGCAAGGTGACGCCGTTGGGGTGTTCAACGTGCAGCGTAGCAGGCAACCCGAAATCAGCAGGAGCGAACGGAGCAGCTTATCGCAGCACTGCAGCTGCTGTGGCAAACAGGGACATCAAGCCAGGGAATGCTCATTACGACGGCGCAGGTGCTACAAATGTGGGCGACAAGGTCACTTGGCGCGAGTATGCTCCCGGACAGCCACCACCAACAGAACCTTCGCGATAACAGAGTGTTCAGCGGAAAGTGAAGATAACGATTGTAACGCACTACAAATATGGTCAGTGAAGGGTAATGGAAGCCTGGCTCCGCCCCTACACAAGCAGGTTACATGGAACGGAGTGCCACTGAATATGATAATCGACACAGGTTCACCTGTCTGCGTAGTGCCTAAAGCGATATACGAAGCCTATCGTCATAAGTGGCCACCGCTTTGTAAAGCCGCATTAACTCTGTCATGCTATCTTGGGAAGATACCAGTGCGGGGCATTGTCAAAATGCAAGCTTCCTACAAGTCTGCAACAGTTGACTGCGATCTCGTTGTGTTAGACTGCGAAGGTCCTAGCCTTTGCGGCCGTGACCTGTTACAGATGCTCGAGACACAAGGGGCACCGCTTCTTCACATCGCGTCACTCTCATCGGACGGGAAGCTGGAGAGTCGGACAGCGGCACCCGTGCTGGAACAGTATGCAGACCTTTTTGCGGAGGGCCTGGGAGCCATCAAGGGACCACCAGCACGGCTTCATATAAAGGACGGAGCAACCCCAAGGTTCTGTAAGGCAAGAAAAATTCCATTTTCTTTGCTAGACAAAGTGTCCGCCGAGCTAGATCGACTCGTGGCCGAAGGCATTATTACGCCAGTTTCCTATTCAGAATGGGCAACCCCGGTGGTGCCAGTGCTGAAACGTGACGGAACAGTCCGCATCTGTGGCGATTTCAAAGTTACTCTAAACCCAGTATGTGAAATGGAAAGTTATCCTCTACCCGTAGTGGACGACATTTTCGCTACGCTTCGTGGAGGGCAGCAGTTCAGTATCTTGGATCTACGTGATGCCTACAACCAAATTCTTTTAGACGAAGATTCGCGCAAGTTAGCGGTTATAAACACTCACAAGGGCCTCTTTTGTTATAACAGGCTACCGTTTGGGATAGCCTCGGCCCCTGCGATTTTTCAACGAACAATTGAGCAGGTGCTGCAAGGCCTCCCAGGGGTTCAAGCGTACTTAGACGACGTCCTGATAGCAGATGCGAACGATAAGCCAACTGCGAACCTGCAAGCAGTCTTGCAGCGGTTCAGGGAGTACGGCGTGAAGCTCCGCGCGGACAAGTGCCGAATAGGTGAGGAGTCAGTTACGTATCTAGGACACAGAATTGACGCGGCAGGGTTGCACCCGTCAGACAAGAACATCGAAGCAATTAAGCTGGCACCGACTCCTCACAATGTCACGGAATTGCGGTCTTTTTTGGGCATGCTAACTTTCTACAATAAATTCTTGCCTAATCTGTCCACGCTCCTGAGTCCCCTATACCTTCTTCTGGAAAAGAAATCGAAATGGTCTTGGGATGAGCGCGAAAACGATGCCTTCCGAAAAGCAAAAGCCGTTTTGTGTTCCGCGCCTGTGTTAACTCACTTCGATCCCGCACGAGAGCTATTTCTGGAGTGCGACGCGTCACCCTACGGTGTGGGAGCGGCACTATTCCACCGAATTGAAGGACAGTATCAGCCCCTTGGATTTCGATCCAGGACGCTTACTGCCGCAGAAAAGAATTATGCACAGATTGAACGTGAGGCATTGGCTCTGGTTTATGGCGTCACGCGATTCCGAGATTATCTGCTGGGCAGACAGTTCACGCTTCTAACCGACCATCAACCACTGTTGGGTCTCCTAAGAGCGGATCGTCAGACGCCGGCTATGGCCGCTGCGCGCATTCAGCGTTGGGCCATCATACTTGGTGCCTACCGTTATCGGTTGCAACATCGACCGGGTAAACTCATGTGCAATGCTGATGCTCTTAGCCGTCTACCCCAACCGTTGCAGGAAGAAGTGGATTAGGAGGACGAAGCTCAAGTTCTGACCCTGGACCAGTGGGATCAGCCGGCCCTGCCATGGAAGGAACTCCAGGCACTCGCCGTCGCGGATGAGGTACTTTTCCAGGTACGCAAGTATACCCGGGAAGGTTGGCCGAAAAAACTCGACACGGAAACTACAGAAATCGCCGATTTTTACAAAAGGCGGCATGAGCTGTCTGTTAGTGAAGAACCTCTTTACTGGGGCCATCGCTTTGTAGTGCCGACAGCAGCACGCGGGAAGTTGCTAAGGCTACTGCATGAAGCCCACCAAGGAATTTCCACCATGAAGGCGAAGGCCAGATCGTTATTTGGTGGCCCGGCGTAGAGCAAGACATCGAGCGCGTTGCGGCGACATGCCAAAACTGTGTGCAAGCGTTGCCGATGGCTCAGGCAAAAGAACCAGTAAATTTGCCCGAGACGCACGAAAGGTGGTCGCGGTTACATGTGGACTATGCGGGACCAGTAAAAGGGAAAATGTTACTCATCGTTGTCGACGCGCACACCAAGTGGATTGAGGCGCTTCCCGTGTCGCAGGCCAACTCGCATAGCACAGTCGAGGCCCTCAGAACGATATTTAGCCGTTTTGGTATACCGCGCACGGTGGTTTCTGACAACGGGACGCCATTCACGGCACGAGAGTTCGAGCAGTTCATGGAGCGCAATGGCATTGCGCATATTCGAACACCTCCCTATCACCCCCAGAGTAATGGACTAGCAGAGCGAGCCGTGCGCACTATCAAAGATGGCTTGAAGAAGATAGGCGGCACTTGCCTCCTCACCTCACTGGCACGTGTATTGTGCAATTATCGGAACGCACCACACCAGGAGGGTCCTTCTCCCTCAGAGAGGCTATTAGGATACCGTCTGCGCACAAGAATGGAGATGTCTTTTCCTTCCAGAGTCTATCCTACCAAAGCTGCGAGTGACCCAGGCTGGAATTTCGCACCGGGAGACTACGTGTACGTGCGAAATTACGGCGCCGGAGACAAGTGGTTCCCAGGCACAGTGGAGGCTACGCGTGGCACTCGCCTCCTGGAGGTAAAGACTGTGGATGGCCTTGTCCGCCGCCACGTGGATCAAGTTCGCAAGCGGAGCCCAGATGAAACGCCAGCAGCCGACGACATGTCGAGGCCATCTACACCAGTTTCCCCAGGGCCGGTACGACTAGAAACAACGGCGCCGGCTACCTCTCAGAGTACCCCAGAATCGCAACCATACGTACTACGTCGCTCCACACGAGCCAAGAAACCGGTCGTGCGTTTCGGCTACTAAGGGGGAAGAAATGCTGTAACCCATTGAACGACGCGACCCAAGCTCTCAAGTGCGCATGTGCACAATCTTATCCCCCTTCCCTCTCCCCCTTACTTTCCTATATATATTCACGAGTGTGAATAAAACTGGCCGTTCTTTTCTGTTGGCATGGTCCGACTGTCACGTTTACTGCGGGAGCGGCGTGGCCGCCTCCCAACTAACAGTTTTGTTTTACTTTAATTGTGACAATTTCCTCTTCTTTTTTACAGCACGGGCATGACCGTGAGTATGCGGCATGCTCCCCATTACAGTTCGCACAGTGAAGAGAGTTATCACAGGCATCTGTTGTGTGTTCTTCAGCACTGCATTTCGCGCAAGTTAGGTGGCCTCGGCAGTTCTGTGAACTGTGGCCGAACCGCTGGCATTTGAAACATCGGAGAGGATTTGATATATATGGCCTCACTCGAAGCCTGATATACGCAGCCTCAACGGAGTCGGGCAGTAGACTTGAATTGAAGGTAAGTACCAGGGGCTTAGTCTGGACTTCTTTGCCATCACGCCTCATCCTAATTCGTTTCACGTTAATGAAATTTTGTTCGCTGAAACCCTCCAAGAGTTCAGCCTCCGTCAGCCCTAACAGGTCATCATGTGAAACAACGCCAGGGGAGGAGTTCATGGTTCGGTGTGGGGTTACGGTTAACTTGGTATCTCCGAATTTCACTAGATTAGGCACTCTCTCATAATGTTTCCGGTTGCGAAGTTTCAAAAGGAGGTCACCACTTGCCATTCTCAATGCTTTATATCCTGGGCCAAAGATTTCCGTCAAAGACATTGAAACTAGAAAAGGTGAAAGCGTTCACACTGATTTGCCGGGTGTGTCAGCGTGGATAACGTAGAATCTGGAAAAAAATACTTTCTGGTGACCAAAAAACTGGAATACTTCATTGGTGTGCCCTCTTTTCTGAGGGCGATCAGGAAGTGGGGGGAAGGAACTAGCCTTATGTAAATACTTATGTAAATACTTATGTTTACTTTTGGCAGCGCTGCCAGCCACCCACCACGGAGTCCTACAAGGGGACGCTGCAGGGTCTATAAGTACAGGCCCTGCAGACGCCAGCTGTATGCCACCACTATAACCGAATATGGTGTATCCAAGGTAGAATAGCCACACAGGGCTACTAACCCTTGCCGCCAGGAAACACGGAAGTCAATAGAGGTGAGCAGAGGAAAGGAAAGATTTAAAGTAAGAGAAAAGACGAAGATGTGAGGTGGAGACAGGAACAGGCGACTGCCGATTCCCCACGGGCGGGTCAATCCGAGGGTGCCGTCTACGTGAAGCCGAGGCCAAAGGGGTGTGTTGCCGCCACTGGGGGGCCTTAAAGGTCCAATAACCCAGCATTGGCTCAACCCCCAGGATTCCCTTTTCCCCGCAGACAGCAAAACCACGCATGGCTAGGCGTGGGAGGGGGTCGAAACCCCCTCGTTAGCTCGGGTCCGTGGTGTCGCTACACACCGAACGCCTGCTTGCGCAGACGCCCCTGCGGGGTACATGCATACATACATACATACATACATACATACATACATACATACATACGTACAAACAGATCAAAATTTTTGCGTGGAAGGTCCTCAAGAAAGACTATCATCTTTAAAGATCAATGCTGGCGCGGGGCACCGGTGGCGATCGTGGCTCAATCTCAACGCTACGCCAACGCCGCTACTCGGAGCGGATACGAGTAGGCACCGCCTCCGGAGCGAGCTTTTCCAACCGACAGTATATAAAAACGTTGTCAGCTGTACGCCAAAGGTGCTTGTAGTAGGCAAAGTAATGCTTGGCATTTAGTAATTCGGTGCCCACTTTTGACCATACCAGATGTTCAATAGACTACATGACATCATAAAACAGGGGTGGTAAATAGAAACATTCAATCACCAATTTTTCGCGGCGCTCAATGCTGATTTCTAACACCGTCAATTTTCCGAAAGAGTCCAGGTCATTCCGTCTAATAGATTTCGCGGAACTGTCAATGGCAACCGGGATGGCACCACTTTTCTGTTTGCTTGCACTAATCTAGGTTGCTGCGTATTGTAGTGAAGGTCGGGGGAAAAAGTCAAATGACAGAATTTCAGGTCCAAGCCAGGCTCCAGTAAAAGCAACAATAGGAAAATAAGAAGGAACATTAGTGATAAACTCTATTGTCTTGGTATGCAGATGACGAATATTTCGCTAACATATGTCTACGTTACACGGCAACGTTTACACCAAGCACTCAGACTGAGCACCTAACAAGAAGGCTTGGAAAGCCATCTGAGAGGCCGCATTGAAGGCTCATTCAGGTGCTGTAGCGTATTCTCAACGGGCTCAATGCAGAAGGAAGAATAGCTCCTAAATTTAGTTTGAAGGCACCAGCAAGAGATGGGAGAGAGGTAAATTAAAGTAATAAGTTGTTGATGTCAGCAGTAGTAATTTGGGCACACAGATTTGAAACAAAAACGGCCTTTGGTCATTGCGGCTGATGTGACCATCGAGGTAGAGATATAATCAATATTTTCATCGATGAA
This sequence comes from Rhipicephalus microplus, assembly GCF_043290135.1. NCBI lineage: Eukaryota > Metazoa > Arthropoda > Arachnida > Ixodida > Ixodidae > Rhipicephalus > Rhipicephalus microplus. Next base: position 93,751,627 of record NC_134700.1, on the reverse strand, counting down.
AACGAGGCAGCTTTCTACTTTCTTTTTATTTCTAGTGGAAGAAAAGCAGCAGAAGAAGCTGTCGCAGGAATCATGCTGCGTCGCTCGGATGTGCCTTCAGCTGGCGGCGAATTCAACGGTGAAAGTTTATTGGAGAAAGGTTGTGCAGAGTACACAGGCCGCTTGTAAATCGCAGATTGGACCCTGTTATCAAAGACTGAGCGTGCCGCAGCTGCCTTCATTGGCACGGCAGCTGTGCGATTCGTCAGCGCCTCACGCAGGAAGCGTACCTCTCCCCGAAGGGAGGCGATAACAGGGTGTTTGTTGTTCAGACCCGTGGGACTGATCCTTAAAGGACAACTCCGGCGATTTTTCGAGGTCAATGGATTTCAGTGAAATTCGCTCTATACGTTCCTTTGCACGCAACCGTCATTTATGCCGAATTACACTCCTGAGAGATACTTTGATTATCTGCAAAGGCATTTTAAAGATTGCCATGAAACAGCTCTCCTGGGGCCGAACTCACAAAGCTTTCTCTTTGGCTACGCATTTTCTTAGCCGAAAATTTTTTTATCTGGAGGGATTACTATAGTGCGGGTATGAATTTAAGTTATTCGGCACATAAGAGGGCAAGGAGGACACACGATAGCCGATCAAACGACAAGGAAAGAAAGAAATGTGGGCCGATAATATCAAGGTAGCACGCAAAGCGTCTAGTATCGAGAGTATACGATGATAGCCAATGATTTGCTGCATCTAAGTTTCAGTTCCGCGAGCGTCTGCTACAGCGCTTACGGGATGCCGCGTGTACGTTGTAATAGACGTTTTGGTGGGCTGTGCAAAGCCAAGCACTCGCCTTTAATCAACGACTGTAGCTAAAAAAATAATTGCTCGATAACCTTAAGCCACCGAGCAATCCATGCACTATCTCGCCAAGTACAAGTACACAACACTCCAGGTGCACCATATAAATGAAACCACACATAACTTGATGCATGCAATGTTTCAAAATGTGCCTCGAATGTCTTCCCCTATTTAAAGAGACCAGTTACCTTACATTTCATTGAAGCTGCGCTGCTACTTAACTAATTCGGTGCAATTTCGCACGGTATAGTGGTGAACGTAAGGGTGTTTTGTACCTATAGTCAAAGGTAGCCTTTGTTACTATATTTTTATTACAAGATACATGAGCGACTTTGGTGCCTGCAGACGAATTGTGCGGAAATAAATAACAGGAGTAATGAAATGAAATTGTGAGCGCAATTTTGCTGGTTCCATGCATCGCAGCATTTTTATAAAGCTGGAATGCGAGAACTTGCATACGCTTACGCTTAGGTATATGTCTACGTAAAATGAGGGAGACTCGTCGGGAGGTGTCTCAGTGCTAATGCTTTTCACAAAACACGGTGCAAATACTTCGTCAAGCGTTGTTTGAGTGCGCAAACAAAGCAAGGGACGTGTATACGAGTCTTGAGGTCGAGAGACGTTATCACACGTGCGAAAAGAATGAAGAGAGAGAGAGAGAGACTCTCGTTTCCGCTTCGCGAAAGCTTGAAATTGATAGATAACAAAGACAATTTCCTGGCCCAGCAGACGTCAGGGAAAGTCTCCGCAAAGCAGCGTCAGATGCTCGGAGAGCATAAAAAAGTGGAGTACGCGTTATATGGGAGTGACAGCCACTCAGAAAGCGAGATGAAGTGCGACTGTCCTCAGATGTGAGAATGAATGCTAATTAGGAGAGCTGAGTTAATGAGCCAAAACTTTGCTAAATGACGATAATGGAAGCAAATTGAGCATTCATCTAGTGAAAGTGACATTAGTGACAGTGAACTCATAATAGTTAATTAGCGTTGTCACAGGCCGATATATATTTTTATTTTATTTTTTATATTTCGCAAACTATCAGAAGGTAGGCTACGTTAGAGCCGGCTATCCCAACGTCATGACAGTAATGTACATGAATAAATAGCGCACGGTTATACAGTCACACGTGGCGGTTTCTATATTCTAGTAACCTTGGGCAAACGCATTCTAACTATTTTTTCTATTTTTGACAAAGTTTCACCGGACGTTTTTGCATTTGGTTTCATTCGAAGGAATGACGATATATCAGCAATAGGGCGAATGCAAGCACTGCTGCAGTGGACGAGCGGTTGCAGCGCTCAACTACAATCTAGGAGGAACTTGGTTCGATTCGCAGAATCACTGAGCACTTTCTTTTTTCAAGAGGTTGCCCGGCCTTACATTATGCGTGGTGGCGGGTACTAATTTTTTGAGAAGTAGGCTTTCGCACTTACTCCTTTCACTCCCCTTTTCACCCAAAGCGCTGTACTGTGCTCCTTCAAAAAGTAAACAATTCAGGGTTCACAATTTTCTCCTCCATCCTCTCTTATCGCAAAAGTGTCCAGTGCTGAAATACCAATATCATACCTGGTATATGACTTTTCAAGTGTTTGGATATTCTACCAGCAATCAGTCTTCACGGTGTTTTGAAGAAAATCTACACATGCAGTGAGCTAACTGCTTGCAGCCAAGTTGACTGCCTTTGTAGGGACACGCTTTCGTGCTAATTTGGTGGGCATCATCACATGCAGCAAGACCACAGAGCACAGACAGCTAGAGCTGACGCAAACAGAGTGATTAGTTTGTGTGTTCTCTCCCACTATTTCTCATGCTGCACGCTTCAGTGTAATGTCGCTGTCAATGGTTAAAATGAACTATAGCAGTTAATCGAGTTCTGCTGAGAGGGTCCCTATTGCCTAGAATTGAACAGAACAATGGCAATTTGATTTGTGTGATAAAGAGATACCCTGATTTTGGTTACTAGAATAAATTTCTAAACTGAAGTTTATCTTTTATTAACAACAGTTCCAGTGCACATGAAAGGTGCACGGACAAAATTCTTGTATTCAGCTTGACTAGGATTGTGACCTTAATTGTAATTGCGAACCGGTATCACAGTATGCATAAATATCACACACATATAGAACCACGGGTGATAGCTTGCTTATTCTGATTAAAATTGAAAGGTTGAAATCGACATATTCAACCAACGCAATGTGTATGAGATATGCCATGTAGAGTCGCTATGCTCTCAACTAATCTTCGCAGGTTCGTTCCATTTTACTCAACTTTTTGCCCATGACTGTAGGTTGGTAAATGAAAAAACTTCTTTGAACACACATATTCTGTGTAAGGTTACATTTATTCTTATGCAGTACAAAACAAATTGAAATGTATAATGGCTCAAAAGAGAAATAACTAGAAACAAATTCAGCCAAATCATTACCAAACTTACTCACCAATGATAAACGGATTCTCATTTAAAAGATACATACATAAATAAATAGATACGTACGTACATACATACATACATACATACATTCATACATACATACATACATACATACATACATACATATACGCACACACATATACATATGTACACCCATACATACATACATACACTCAGGTGTAAATATTAAAATAAATGGCTATAAAACAACAATTCTAATACACTCATTTTGAATATACTACAGAAAGTAACTTACGAGAGAAATCCACCGGCACTGTTATGTCTGAACACGGTGTTTCTCGAACCATCTCGCAAAAGCTTGATGCATAGTTTTCCGCTGCTGCCCAGTGACAAGCAGTTTTTATAAAAAACACAAGAATAAAGCCCTTGACAATATCATGCTAAAGAAAAGGGCTGTGCATCTATATTTTGTACATGTGTGCAATATCACTCTGTTTATTTACATAGCTTGGCTCATTCACAACCCACTAACAAAGCATGTTAGGACACTTGGGCTGAAAGTTGGCACAGCGCGAGTAAATTCTAGACAATACATGAATAATACAATTATAAGCTACTAAGCTCCTTGGTGCAAACAGTGTTTATATTGACAGCTATAGGTGCCATGTCGTTTCCCTAAAACACTTCTCAAAGGTAGAATCAACTTTATTTAGCTCAAAGTTTCTATTCTGGCGCGTCGTCGTGGCTCAACGGTGGAAGTGACTCTTTCGGCCAAGAAAACAAAGACCAATTATTTTTCCAGTTCGTGAATTCACCCCATGCTAACATTGAGGCACCTGGTAAGAGTGCTTTTGGAGAGAGGAAACCACCACATTCCCACCAGTGGTGGCCTTGGGTAGCTACTTCACTTGGACAAAAATGATGAAAAACACTCCTCAAGAAGACTTCAAAGTTTGCACATCAACACAGTTCCCATACAGCTGTCTATTAGTCTGCTTGAAAATTATTGAGTTTACTGGTGGGCAAAGACTGTACACCATGTAAGGTGATGCTCCAGTGCACTGCATGTATGTCTTGCTGCTGGCCTCAAGTGCGATGTTGCTCAGCGCATATGTGTAAAATAACAACTAATGCTATGCCACTGCAAAGCAATTATGTGTCATTTGCATGAAACAGGGACTACAATAAAAGAACATAACAAAATTTGCCTTCACAAAGTTCAAAAAATGTAAATAAATTTTCACAGAGTTTTCACAGTTCATCTGAAGATAGTAATATTGGTTGTAAACACATTCTTACTTCCACTAACAAACTATTTTAAGATGCCAGATTCGATATTAGAGTATGCCAGCACTTTTGTAAGGCTAAACAATTGTACAGGAACCTAGAAAAACACAAGTGAATGCATGCTATAGCTACATATAAAAATAAATACTTTTATTTCTAGTCTGAGTAGAGCTGCATAGATGATAAGTCACTTGCACTACATTATGAACAAATCTATCCGAGCAAAGTATACATTTAAAAAGTTACACTTACAAAGTAGATAAGTAGACTGTTGAAGGACGGACCGGCGGTGGGATAATACCCAAGCACTAAAATCTACTGTTAAGATATACTAGGAGTAGTGATGATCCTCTTCCTTCCAAATAAAATAATCCACATAGATTCACTTCCCAGAGCTTATACACTCATGGCATCATTGGTGCTATACAAATGAGTGTACACTGAAGGATTACATCGACTAAGTACGTGATTACTGCATCCATGGCTTTACTTCTTGTACTACAAAGAATGCAAACACAGTTACCATTGGCAACCATGGATGCTGTGATTTCTGGCATGTAAATATAGAGGCACGCAGGCACTTAAGACACATGTTAAAAACTTCAGCTCAAAAATATTTGCCCACTAACACAACAGCAGCCTTTAAATTAGTGTCATAGTTTGGTATCTTTCATGCAAAATTTAAATAATTTCGAATGCAAGCAAATGATTTGCTGAATAATGCACTGCTAAGAAGTTAAGCAGCAGCTGCTCCTGACATCACAATGTGCTCTTTCTGCTGTTGTAAACTTTGAGCAGGAGAACAGTCACTGGCCGTCCCTTTATACTTGTTGGTCTTCTGTGCTCTGTTCTTGATACACTGTACATGACCGTGGAGCACCGAACCCCTTGTTACTGCTGGAACTTAGAAAAATACAGATCATTGTTACAACCACGCTACATGCAAGAGTGTATAGTTGTCAAATATGTGCTCATATTTACAGATATTTTATTTTCAGAAGCCAATGACAAGCCTCAACACACACACACACACAAACAGTGAAGACTGAAAATATATTTAATATGATACAAGAGCAAAACTACAATGTTATAGATAAAGGCATGAAACTTCTGCCAGACATAAAAAGCCAATAAAGTTTCTTTTATTTTGACTCCACGCTAGGTGCGAGAAGCAGACCACAAATAAATTCACTAAGAAACACAAGTTAGACTGCATTACAACACAACAGCCAAGGTTCATAACTTTAAGGCTGTTTAACATAGCCAACTCACCGTACTGCGTATAGGAGCAAATGGGCAGTCTAGAAGACACAAAGAACTTGTGAATTATGAGTGTGCTTGTTGCTGACATCTATTATTCTAAATGAAGAAAACCTTTCAAAAATGCACTTAATCAGGGGAAATAATCATACGCAACAAACACAACGGGCTCCTACAGGTGCCACCAACACTCACCATTATTGTTGATACCAGTGCCTTGCCGGATGAATATGCTGCGTCCTGCACAGAATACCAAAGGAGCGCTCCATGACTTGGATTGCATGTGTGCTAGCTGCATCATTCTGCTGCTGAAATAGGCCAGCCACAGACAGAGAAATGAGAAGCCATGGCTTTGAAACACACTGAACGTCACCTTTAGAGATCAACAATGCATACTTAGGTCAGGTACAATTTGTAGAAAAATATATATCACTATGCAATCGTGGTGAACATGTTCGGCTGAAACACAAGCAACAGCACTGAGAGAGAAAAAGCTACATTAGGTAAAGATGCAGTTACTGGCCCTATGTCATCTGAGGCTTCTTCAATAGGTCTTTTTCCTTGCAAGTTGTAAACAGCCAGGCAATTTTCATCCACTTGCTATTTCCTTCCAGAGCACTTGATCCACAGAGGGAGTCACAAGCTCGAGAGCTCAATAAGGAATCAAAGTATTTGTGCTCGTTTCAAAGCACTAGCTTTTGAGTCTCAGATTTTTGGAGTTTCATTCATAAGCTGCAGGCTTTCATCTTTCAACATTCTCAATTATCTTGCAATTTAGTTCTATAAATGTTGAATAAAACTTATGTGTAAGAATATTACAGGTATCCACTGAAAGCAACCATGCTTGGGTTTTCAATTTGTGCACAGTAAGTTGTGTTCACGTAATCGTATGTATTAAAGAAAAACTAGCCTTGCAGCCAGCCGTTAAGGAGTTTCGTGCCCTCGAAGCACCTTATCATCCTGTTATCATCCTGTTATCATCCGCTGAACTCCTGTTATCATCCGCTGAATGATAACAGTCCCAGCAGTGACATAGGCTCGCATAGTTAGGGAGAACGTGTCGTTCCTATTTTTGTACAAGTGCTCCAAGTAATGATGAGCATTTATGTGCCAGAATGTGCAACCGATGCATCACAGGACCTTAACAAACCAATCTCTGCGATCTGTGAAGAGCCAAAAACGAGATATTTAAAAACAATCATTAAAAGCACTCACTTCTAATACTTATTTGAGGAAGCTATCACTTCATTAAACTGACCAAAATCTGCTATAATCACTTTGAAATAAACTGAAGCCTCATGTAACATTTACGTACCGCAATATGTATGTCCTACTGAAGTATAGTACTACCACAGTGGCAATCGTCTATAGAACTAATTTTCCAAAATAACATAAATTTTTTAAGTGCAACTTGGCTCCTGAAAAATAAATTCACATTAACTTTCCAACTATCAAACGTGGTCAATCGACAGGCCCAACCTCATCATCAAACAAGAGCTCACTTGTATCAAATTACAAAAAACTTTTTATGTATTTGTTCCATAATATATGTATGTATATAACAGTAGTAGTAAATTTTTCATGCTTCAACTTACCATAAAGAAACATTACATCTGATGGGCTAAAAAACTTGCACACGTTATAGATTAGCGTGAATTATAGTACCGGTGAAATTTAGTTCTGCAAGGTGAACTCACCGATGGCAGCATTTAGTAGCCGTCGGTGTCATGAGGAACCAAGTACGGCCAATAGGCAAAGGGCATCTGCAGACTGGAAGCTGCCAATGACAGCAATGAAGGGCTGGCCAGGCGTGCACGTCCATTGATAAAGTGTAAGAACTGGCCATGACCGGCTGTTGTCAAGGCTCTAGCGCCGTGCAAAATGATGGCCAGACGAACTCGGAAACCTTTAGTTAGGCGATATTGGCCTACAACTTCATCCAAAGCAAGGCACCGGTGAAATCTTTGCTTTTTCTGGGGCCAGAGGGTAGCTTGACGTTCACGGGCTCTCGCTGCCACATAGAACTCTCAAGTTCTTACCGAAGAACAGTCTAGGCGCGCTTCCAAAGTAACACGATCCACAACAGAATGTATAGCATCTCGCAGTTTTGGTTGATCACATCGCAGCGCTAGGACTATGGTTATCACAAAAAGGAGAAGTAACGACTTAACAAACAAAAGCGCCAAGCTGCCCCACCACAACTTCGCAGGCCAAAACACTTATCAACGCTGTCTTTCAATTTTCGGTCACACGAGCACAGCTTGTTCTTAAGTCTTGGAACGTCAACACAGCACCACTGTTCACAACGAACATCGTTTCACTCCCGAACAGTACATTGCTCTCAAGTAAATAGAAGCGTACGGGCTAACTAGTGGCGAAGCAAGAACCGAGCGCGTAGTTCATACGTTTCCGTACGTACTTGGGGTCACTCAAGTAACGTGTCAAAACGCTGTCAATCCGAAATGTCGCACAGCGCCCAACTGAGAGACTGGAAAGTCAAGCGAACGAACTGTTACTGGCACACAAACACACATTGCAGGCTTCTCGAGTGCTAGTTGCCGTCGATACATCGACGCCGATCCCCGCTTGATAACTACACTGACGCACAGGCTTCGCTGCGCTTCATCGAACACCATTGCACTGCCACAGCTTTCCGCACGGCTTACACGCAACGAAAGAGCTGCTGTAATCACAACAGATCCGGTCAAACGCTGAAGTAACTCGTGCGAGAAGCGTTTGCTGAAAGTCGCACCGACCGATATGCTGTTTACGATGCCATGTTGTTTTCGACAACTGCGCAGCTCTTAGAAAGTACTTGCACTATTTTCACGGCGTGAAAAAATTTTCTCTTATGTGCGAGGGGGGTGATATGACGAACAAGACAGGCGCGCCAGATGAAAGGAGTGTTTTGGAAACGTAACGGAGTGAGCTGATGTAGAGGGTATTGCTTCACGACCAATCACAAGCTGTGCCTGTCGGCCAAGCCGTCGTCTGCTCGCGTTTGTCGTCTGCTTCGATCAGAGCATGCGACAGGGGATTCGCCTTCGTAACGCTATTATTCTCAGGTCAAGTGGTCGCTGCGTCGCACAAAATACATGTCAGTGGCTCGCTTTACCTTTGAATGATGTTCGTGCACCAAGTTAAATGGCTGGTAATGGACGCAGGGATGAATTCAGCCAAGGTTTGCTCCAGAATCGTGAGGGTTTGCATATTTTCGGTGTCATACAAAGTTACTAGGGTCATTTCATTCCGATTGCTTGCCATATTATCACGGTCCATATCGGTGTCTGAACAGTGAAGGTGAACATGCATGATTTGTTTGTAGTTCCATGCGTAATCACGCACACCCCTAATACGCTTTGGCTTACAAAGCACGCTTTGTTCCAGATCGTCCCAAAGTGTATCGACAGCTGTATTTCAGAGATCGCAACCATTGGACAGTTAGAGCCAATGAAAGTACACTAGAGCACAAACTTTATGAACCACTCACTGAAAACTTCCTCTCATTTTTATTTTCCATAGCGTGCAAAGAATGTGCTCCCATTAACCTCTTTGGTGGTAATTTTCACCCATGAGGCAAGGATCTCAGGTCGCACTTTTAATTGGATGAGATAGGGCGTAGGAGGAGGAAGCAACACAAAGGGAGAAGGCAGGGAGGTTAACCAGAAAGACATCCGGTTGGCTACCCTACACTGGGGGATTAAGGAAGGGGACAAGAAAAACGAGAAAGAGGGAAGAGAGGGAAAAAAGGGGGTGGGGGAGAGACTGACAGTAATTTCACTGCAGCGTGTAGAACTCTACCGCATGTCAGAGGCGTTCACACAAGCCTGTCTTTCTTAGGAAACACAGCAGGGCTTTCACTGCCTTGTGGGCTGTCGAGTCATGTGTACGTTGCTGTCATAGCACCTGCACAGAAAGAGGCCGAACATCCAGTCGCCGCATTGCGTTGGCAAGTACTTGTCTATCTGAGGCAAATCGAGGACAATGACAAAGCAGGTGTTCGATATTTTCGTCGGTGCCGCAAACATCGCACGCCGCACTGTCAGTAATTCTGATTAACGTGGTATAAGCTTTCGTGAAAGCAACTCCCAGCCAAAGGCGATAGAGAAGCGAAGCTTCACGTCGATGCAGGCCGGGTGGAGGCCGGAGTTCTAGTAAAGGGTCGAGCTCGTGCAGTCGTGTACGTCGTATGCTTGGTGTGTTCCATTCAGTCAGTGTGAGACTGCGGGCCAGTTGACTAATCTGCCTCGCCGCATCCGCTCTTGAAAGCGGTATATGAACGCTGTTCACTTCTTTATGTGACGTGCGAGCAGCATGATCTGCAGAATCATTGCCGCCTATACCACTATGCCCAGGTAACCACTGAAAGACGATGTCATGGCCTTTTTGTATTAACAGGTGGTGAAGTTTCACGGTTTGGTAGGTCAACTGGTCGTGGCATCCGCGTCGGAGAACTGATATCAGGCATTGTAACGCTGGTTTTGAGTCAGAAAACACAGCCCATTTACCTGGTCTTTCTTCTGAATTGATGTGTTCCAGTGCATTGCGCAGAGCCTCGAGTTCTGCCGTCGTTGAAGTTGTCACATGTGAGGTCTTAAAACATCGAGTTACCCCTTGTGATGGTATAACCACAGCTCTACCTGAACTAGACGGCGTAGTAGAGCCATCCGTGTAAATGTGCACGTGGTTACTGTAGTTTTCTTCCAGTAGGAATAGACTCAGTTGTTTCAGGGCATGTGTCGGTAAGTCCGATTTTCTCCTCATTCCTGGAATCATTAAGTGAACTCGCGGCCGGCTCAAGCTCCAAGGAGGAAGCAGTTGCTTTGATGCAGGTGCGTATGTCTCAGCAAATGATGAACGATGCTTGGAGACAATAGTGCCGTATGTCGTGCGGGGCCTTTCAGCAGCTAGGCTCGCCAGGTGGTGAGAAGGGGTCCTGGCATAATGCCTGAGGTGCATGCGCATTGTCTCGGTAATAATATGCATATTTATCGAGTGATCTTGAGCGATGGCAATGGTTTCAGCCGTTGAAGCACTGCGGGGTACTCCAAGGCATATCCTAAGTGTTTGGGCTTGAATGCTCTGAATTGCGCGCATGTTGGTCTTGCCGGTGTTAGATATTGCAGGTAAGCTGTACCGTAAGAATCCGATAAACAGCACTTTGTACAGTTGTAGCATGGATGGTATGGGCACTCCCCAAATCTTTCCTGCAAGGAATTTGAACATGTGGCATGTTGCGATCAGCCGCTTCTTCACATAGTTTACGTGTGGAGTCCACGACAGGTTTCTATCTATTATGACTCCCAAGAACCTGTGGCTTCTGCTGAACGATATGTATTCTTCATTAATCGATATGCTGTAAGCAGACATTGGTTTCCGCGTGAACGCTACCACTGCACATTTTCCGCAGGACACCTCGAGGCCTTGTTTACGAAGATAGCATGACGTCGTTGTAGCAGCCTTCTGAAGGTGGGCGTGAATCTGAGGCCTTGTCACACCTGATGTCCAAATGCAGATGTCATCAGCATAGACAGAAAGTTCTACAGTGCTAGGTAGCTGCTCGACTAGACCAATGAGAGTTAGGTTGAAAAGGGTAGGGCTTAGCACTCCTCCCTGAGGGACTCCTCGGCTGCTGTAATGATCAGGTGTTAGGCCATTCGCTGTCATCACGTAAAATGATCTCAGCTGTAAGTAGCTGTAAACCCACATATATATCTTGCCACCAAGACCTACTGTTTCCAAAGCACCGTTCGTGTTCCCACAAACACCGAGCTCACTGAAGACGGATACTGCCAAACAGAAGAAAGGGACAGCAGTCGCACCTTCCGAACAGTGGCCCTCTCTTCCACGACGTCAACCTACGTCGGAGCTGCATCAAATCCCGCCGCCCTCGACGACCCCTCAAACCAGTGATGCGATGAATGAAGATCAAGTGATAAACTTGCTGCAATCACTGATGAGTACCATGCGTATCCTACTGAGTAATATGACGACTTCGGCTGCGCAGACCGCACCGCATGTGCTGGGCACCCTGAGTCCGGTGCTTGCAGCTCTAAGGTAAAACCATGGCCAGCGAGGCACCGTCGTTTCGAGCGGAAGTCAAGAATGCATCTGTATTTCAGTGGAACGCCAGAGGACTGAAGTCACGCATGTCTGACTTTAGACAGTTTGTATTTGTGAACCGCTTCACCAATATCGTGATTTGTGAACCCAACCTGTGTGCTTCAATCAAGCTGTCAGGGTATGAGTGCTTTATGTCCCCTCTCACAGAGACTGCAGCAAAGTTATTGTATTCATGCGCCATGACCTCACTTACGTTCACCACAGAGTCTCGCCTGATGAAGGGAATCAGTATGTGTGCCTTACTGTGAAGAAGGATAAGGTTGCTTTCACGATTATCGGAGCTTACTTATCTCCATCAAGCCGCCTTGACTGCGAGCGCTTACGCGGTATTCTGACATCGACTCCAAGGCCATGGGTGATCACTGGCGACTTCAATGCACACCATTTTCTATGGGGAAGCTCCAGGGACAACTCTAGAGGAAGAAAATTGGTGTCCTTAGCCTCGGAGTACAAACTCTGCGTTTGTAACGATGGAAGCCCTACATATTTACGCGGATCAGCCTATAGCAGCTGCCTGGACCTTACATTGGTTTCTCGCTCACTTACCAGGAAAGTGCACTGGTTTTCGGATCTGGAAACGCGGGGCAGTGACCATATACCAACTTACCTGTGTATAGAAGGTTTCACCAGCTCCAAGTCCTCAAGAGGCCTCAAGTACACCAATTGGCCGAAATCTAAAATGTTAATGGAAGACTGCTGTACCGACGGCTCATCATATAACCTAGAGGACTCAATAAAGGATGTCCTGCACAATACCACACATACACATTTGACTAGTCACAAGCGCACCGATTTCGACATCGAGCTTGAGAAACTTCGCGCAATACGCCGTCGTGCAGAACGAAGGTACCGACGGACAAAGTGCATGGATGATTTGATGCTGGCTAGACGCATTCAAAAGAAAATGCAGCGGCACATGGATAAACTGGCTAGGCGACGTTGGACATCCTTTTGCGAGGCGTTGGATCCACGAAAGCCCCTATCACTGATTTGGCGAACTGTCCGGGGTCTTAGCACAACCTTGGGTCAGCGACACCCGTTTACATCTCTGGCACTTCACCTTCGATGCAGAGAGATTGACGTCGCAGAATCTTTCTGTAGAAGAATTGCCGGTGATTCCAATTTCACAGTATCAAGAACGGGAACATTTGACAACCCACCGCCTTCACGTGATCCCCGTATGGAATGCCAGTTTTCTATGGATGAGCTAGAGGCGGCACTGGCTCTGTGCAGACGTTCTTCAGCACCCGGTCTTCACGGCATTACCTATCGTGCCCTTTGTAATCTTGGAGTCGAAGCTCGGAAGGCGCTCTTACGCCTATACAACGACTCCTGGCAGACTGGTACGGTTCCCCAGGCATGGAAGTCAAGTCGCCTCATTCCACTTCTAAAGGCTGGTAAATCTCCTTTGGATATTGCCTCATACCGTCCTATAGCACTGGCCAGTTGTGTGGGAAAAACGATAGAACGAATGATTCTAACACGAATGGAGTGGTATTTAGAGCACTACGAAATATATCCAGTATCCATGACCGGATTCAGGCGCGGCCATTCGTCAATCGGCAACGTTGTTGATCTGGTGACATATGTTCAACACCAGAAAGCCTGTAAGAGACTGTGCGCCGCCCTGTTTCTGGACGTTAAGGGGGCTTACGATAATGTCACCCATGAAGATCGGGCACAACACAACAACATAACAAATAAGGTTGATCCTATGCCATGCCGCGTTCGAATGCACCGACCATTCACGTATCACATTGGTTTTCATCCAACCACAAATCTTTACATGCGTAGTTTTATGCCATTGACGCCCAATCGAATTCTCCAATTACTGCGACTTTGAACTTATTGGACGATGGTGGTTGTCAACACCATCCACTGCGTACAAGGGAAACAACACGCGAAGCTCAAAGCGCCGAAAGAAATAAAAACGCACCAGCAGTCATCAGGCAGCCCTTAATGGGCGTGAATTAACTCAAAACCAGCCAGGGCACCAAAGTATACCGCCGCGGCAGCAGGTTCTAAGTAGCCACATTGTCCCTAAGAGTGGTCCAAACCACTCTTAGTATTTTCTCTCAGCCATGCTGTTTTTACGCACAATTTCGCTTCATGAATCCACTTACGAGCACTTTTCGGTGACGTAAGCAAATATGGCAACTGCATCACCATTGCTGACATGTTCCCGGGCAGTCACAGCGCACTTTATTTGCAGCGGCCGATGTGACAACGATGGCCTCTTACGACGTTTTTTCGTTTCTTGAATCGACTTACGCAACAAAATTTCTCTCGCGCAAAATCGTTTTCGTAAGTGAGTTTTCTGAATCCGGCCCCTGGCTTGCCAGAAATATTGGCAACACTGTCTGTGTGTCCTCGCAATTTTCATGTCAACGGAAGTGACGCAGTCAGTGGCATCGCTAACTTTGCCCGTTGCAGCGTTTACTGTGCTGGCCACCAGGGGACAGCGGCGGTTTGCGGCGGTGTTCTTTTTCTGTTGTGTTTGGGCGGCGTTTCGCTGGTTTGGCTCACGATTTTCTGTTGCCTTTGATTGAGTATGCGATGGGTGGCAGTGGGTGTTGCTTTGTGCGCTGCACAAACCAGTCACACGAGACGCAGAGTGTTTGTTATCACGGCTTTCCACGTGAGTGTGCCCTCCGTGTGGGCTCGGCGATGAACGCTTAAAAAAGGGGGAGAAGGATCTTTTTTTTTGCTGATGTGTCTATCATTTTATTTTTAGCAGTGATCCTGTTATTAGTCGAGACTTTCCTGTCTGGTGACTGTTGTGCATTGTAGACGGTAGTCGCCTTTACCCACAGAAAGTGAGTATATCTCAGTACGTGTATGTTAGACCGCGTAAACTTTATAACTAACAGACAAGACTGCCAATAAAAAAAGGGGATGTTATTAGTAGTACGTGTAATATAAAATTGAAGAAAGAAAATGAATGTGAAATGATTTCCGGTGGGCAAGGACCAAACCGGTGACGTTCAATAACACGTCTGATGCTCTACCAGCTGGGAGGCCACGTTGACTATCTCCTCGCCCACTTTACGGGGCATATATCGAAACTTAAACACAAAGGCGTCAGTTAGCGCTGCCAGTAGCTATGACAGTGCGTTTGGAACACTCTTTCTTGGAGTGTTTTGGCTCACGTAGCACGTGATCTCTTTACGGGCTCTCACCTCACGAAGAATGTCTAGCATTGAACCTGAAGACTTTATGTCTGCCAGAACGAGAGCCTCGCTATGAATGAGGGAAAGAAGTTCACGTCTAAGGGCTTGTTTTCTTTGGTAAAGGCAACAATAACTAGAACTTATAGACAATGACGCTAAAGAAAGTACGAGATGTTCGGAATCAATTGTAATGTAGATGTGAAGAAAGAAAAGTGGACGAACGTGCGACCTTCGTGCCATTGCTCCCTTTACTACGTCCCCAGCATCTAAGCCCGCGGCTTAACCCCATCTTTGATGTTTTTTCAGTGTATGCCAAGAAGACCTGGCTAAATTGTTTTATTTATTGTTTTCTTGTTCACTTGGAGCAGCTGTTTCTTTGGAGATGCCAGTTTCTTTTGCTTCTCTTTTCGTTTGCCACGAGGCTTTGAGCAATTATCTGGGAATGTGTGGAGAATCAATTCTGCATCGCCTGCAGCGTCACACGGGCGCCCTTGATCGCCTGTTTCATTCTCACAAAATTGCATGCTCTGAGGTGCTCATTCATGGTCACTTTTCATCTCGACTCGGCTAACGTGTAAGCCGAATTTGATCATTATCAGCACTGATCGCGATCAAATGTGTCCGCGTAAAGACGGTATTACGGCACGGTGAGCAAGGAGGTTGACGGCATGAAAGGAACCTCCACGGCACGACGGAATTCGAGCCGTGATGATGACTGCTGCTTTGGTGGTGAAGTTCTATAACGCAGAGGTCTTTGAATGCGCAGGTCAAATTTCCAAATATTTTGAAGTGATTCTGAACTAGCCTCCCATGTTCTGAAATAACTCGTCTAGGAAACTGGATATGCTTGAATGCTGGACAGACGTCAGCCGAGTTTAGTCCTGCACTTTGGAATTAGACTAAAACTGCTGTACGAGCTGCCTGAGTGAGTTAGGTATTAGTACGAGCTGTGGAAATTGGAATTTTAATGAGAATGCGTTGAATTTCGGCCGCATTCACGATTAATCGTTTTACCTATATAACATCACGTCAATCGCCATTGCGGTAATAGCCTGCACTCAACTGCTTTGATAAACACGAAAATATCATTGTGGCCTGTAGATTGCTCATATATCATGTTCGTTAGTTACCAACGGATCGCATATTACCGAACACGAGCAATATAGGAGAAAGTGCGCACCATGTACCAAAAAAGTCGGCTTGTAATTATTTAGATTTATAAAATACTTCATAGCAAAGTTAGGGTTCAAACAGGACAAGTGTTCAAATCGACTCACACGATGACATACGACAACGTTTAATTGATAATTATGCCAACGTTTGAGCATTATAACTAAATTTCAAATTTTTCAGCACTTAACAATACACTCATTCCGCCAACACGTCCTGCAGATTCAGTTCAATCCTACAATTCATCACTGAAGTAAATTATTATAGTACTTTAGGAAGAGTATATAGCAACCTCAATCTGCAGCAAGGTGTTCGTCATTTAACACATCAGACGTCTTGTGAACGCCCAAGCTTGTCGAATCGCCTGGAAAAGTTCTTCAGTAACATAGCAGCTTACGTTTAGAATCACAACATAATCTTCGAAAATATAATGCGTGCCTCTTATGACCTCTGTACCGCAGAGATGTGGTATTTCGTTTACAGAAAGAGCCAAAACAGTGCATGAAACAAGAACTGGGCTGTTTTTTACGGAAGAATGAAGCACGTCTAAGTATTTTTAATTTGTCAGAAAACTCGTTTTAAACGGGATAATTATTTATTATAACTTGAACTCAACAGGGTAGGTTTTAATAAAAAATTAGCCGAACTGTGCAGCAGTTTCAATCAAACTGAACCACATTCGTCAAACTAGAACCAATTGAACAATCGTGACCAAAACAACCAACCTGCATGGCCTCATCCTCAAACGTTTCAAATGGGTCCTATTTGCTTTGCTATCAAGTTTACGTCCCAGAATTAGTTTTTTCTAAAGCGAATTGTGACTTGCTGAAGGTCATGATGTTCTATAAAACAAAACGCGAATATAGAGAGCAATACGCCGACTTTACTACTTTTTTCCTTCCTTTTAGCATTGTTAGTCAGGCGTTAAAGTATCATATCCTCGTTACCTTGCGACACGGTATATTTGAAAATAAAAAGCATACGAAACAAAGACATTGAACACCGATCTATACCTCTTGTGGTTAGTGTACTCGGATGCGGACCCTCCGGTCGCAGGATCAAAGCCCGGCTGCGGCGGCTGCATTTTTGATGAAGGCGAAAATGCTGTAGGCCCGTGTGCTCAGATCTGGGTCCACGTTAGAGAACTCCAGCTGGTCGAAATTTTTGTACCCCTGCACTACGGCCTCTGTCATAATTCTATAGTGGTTTTGGGCGTTGAACCACATTTGTGTATAAATCAACTGATTTATTTCATGCAGAATAAGTCTTCCGAAAGGTCACGCCACTTAAGGAGCTTAGGAAAGGAAAAACAGAAACGCTTTTCAGGGTCTTCAATAGATTCCAAGAACAAGAAAACACAGTTGACAGTTCAGAATAGTGCAGCGCTCGCTAGGAAATACGTTTCGTTCTTCGAGTCTAGTCATCGCCACTAAGCCTTTGCGAAAAAAGCATTGAACTGACGGAAACACGGGAATAATGTATATTTTCGCGCGAGTATTCCTATACCGTAAATTAAAATAATTTTCGAATTATTTTACAAGCCAAAATAAAATGTTCCGCTCTATATGAGCAAAATACAATTATTACTCCTGAATATAGGCGATATTAGGCTATGTAGAATATTGCTAATATTGCTACAGTATATAAATTCCAATATGTAAAATAAGAGAATTTACTGGCAAAAAAACTTTTTTAGTAGGCCCACTTATATTAGGAGTAGCAAAAAGTGCGTTTTTCTCAATCTCATTTAAAGTGCATGTAGTTAACTTTTTGGAAAAAAAAAGATAAACAACACAACTTCATTTAAATCATCCGTCATCCCCACGGCTCCAACTTCTGTGTGCTTTTGAGTATGCTTCTAGATGGCATAAAATCGGCCCATTTGATTGCGATGAGGGCCGATACGGACTGGATAGGGGAGATCCGGACCGAATTCAGGTCAGACGTGAACGAGGTCGTGATTACAGGCGACAATGCAGCAGCAGAAGGAGGAGCAGCAGAAGCAACTGCGGCGGCGGCGGCGGCGGCGGCGGCGGCAGCAGCAGCAGCAGAAGCGGCTCAGGATACGTCGGGATCAAACCAGCCATCAAAGGCGCTCGTGCTCTTCCTCACAGTCGGCACAGTGCTGTACAAATCCCATCCCCGTTAGCGAGGAAAAAAAAGAGACAAAGAAACAAAAATGGTGACTCTTGCTCCACCCCTAATTTCACCTCCAGAAAGGGAGACAACAAATAGAGGGCTAGGTTCACCTGGAGCCCCACAGAGTTTGGAACAGTTAATGTTGCCCAGTAACGTGAAATATGGTCTGAACCTGCTTTCGAAAGCGATACTTGAGAGTAATTGTTCATATATAGGTTCGAAAATTGACGTTGATAGACTGTAGTAAGTAATTAAACACGATCGCCAAATGTAGTCAATTATAGCCAACATAAAAACACTATAAGGGCCCTTCTTGACCTACATTTTGTGCTCATAGATCATATCAAGTGATAAGAGCACAAGAAAATGTCTTGACCCAAAACAAGGTTTCACTAATCATGATGGGCATGCTGCGTCACACCACTGATTTTGGTTTGATATATAGTAAAAGACCACGAGCTGCACGCTCTTAGCAGCTATTCTTTAGGCCCACGGGCTTATTTCAAGACTTACGACGGGATCAGACACTTACGCGTGTGGCTAGATTGCTAGATGCAGCTGCGTGCTAGTAAAGCTACTTTTACGGATTTTTATAAATCCAGCATATCGAGACTCCCCACACAATCACAGCAGTAGCAAGCAGCTCGCGCTTGTCCTGTCACGCTCAGTCGCATCTCTAGCGGTGAGCGTTGGCCCAATATGAAACTGAGGTGGAAGTTTCGTGACCAGCAGAGAATGGGACTCCGTTATGGTGGCTATACGTTGTCGTGGTGTAAGCCAGCAAAGTGGTGTGTTGCAACTCATGACTTGTGAACAGTGGCTGTACTTTACATGCCCTGCTTCATTAAAACAAAGTAGCGACGCCGATGCTGACGGCAGCGGAGAGTGCAGAATGATTCGAATTAAATATTTTTGTATGTCAATAATAATAATAATGGTATTCTTGTTGCTGTTAGTCTTCCCCCCCAACAGAGACTGCATCAAGGAATCATGCCTTCATGTTTACGCCCGTCCCTCCATTTTTTCACTCAGTGATTCGGAATTCCGTCGCTGCTAATGTCGTGCAAAATAGGCGCGCGTGGTATCAGTAAGGTGAGATAACAAGCGGATGAGTCAAGGGAGGCCATAATAAGTACAATGTGTGACACCATTGTAAAACCGCATGAATCTCGGAGGACACATTTATTATTATTATTATCATTATTAATATTACTATTATTATTATTATTATTATTATTGCAAAGCATTTTCAGTGATGTTCTGTGACGGTGACCACTATCTATCTATCTATCTATCTATCTATCTATCTATCTATCTATCTATCTATCTATCTATCTATCTATCTATCTATCTATCTATCTATCTATCTATCTATCTATCTATCTATCTATCTATCTATCTATCTATCTATCTATCTATCTATCTATCTATCTACTTAGACGCCTACGACATTTTGCTCTCGTGGCCGTTTTGATAATGCTATCTACAACGAAATTGGTATGCTCTAACATGACCGTATGATGAGCAAAACTGATTAATCTTAACATGAAAATTATGATAATAAAGCCATGAATGTCACGATTTACAATTCCTGCTCTTGCTGCTATTGCAGTGGTTTCGTTCACATGACATTGCAAGAACTGGTATGGTGTGACATGACTACATGGCGAGCATAAGCGACAGACCCTAACGTGGAAATCATGACGTGCATTTCATGTTAGTCATCACAACACGCCATACTCATGGTGCGCTCGTGGTTATTTCGTTAGCTTCACATATACCAAATTTGGTATTGTGGGACGTGAATGGATGAGAAAGGTATATGACTCGTGCAAACAAGATAATCATGAGACGCGTGTCATGTAATAACATTACTACATGCCACGCTCATGATGCGCTCTTGGCCATTTAACTTTCTTAACTTATACCAAATTTGGGATTACAGTACGCGAATGAACGACAAAGGTGAATGACACGTCCAAACATGATAATCACTACATGCGTGTTGTGTAACACATGACCACATGCAACGCTCACAGCGTGCTCATGACCGTTTCGCTGATTCCACACCTGCCAAATTTGGTATTACGTGACGTGAATGTTCGACGAAGGTAAATGGCACGTCTAAACTTGATAATGATGTGCGTGTCATGTAAGAACATGAAAACCTACCACGCTCATGATGCGCTCGCAGCCGTTTCGCTTTCCTCACATATACAAAATTTGATATTACGTGACGTGAATGGACGACGAAAGTAAGTGATACGCCCAAACATTATAATCATGACATTCATGTGATATAGAACACGACTACTAGCTACGCTCATAGCGCGCTCGTGGCTGTTTCGCTAGCCCTACATGACGCGCTCGCAGCCGTTTCGCTTTCCTCACATATACAAAATTTGATATTACGTGACGTGAACGGACGACGAAAGTAAGTAATACGCCCAAACATCACAATCATGACACTCATGTAATATAGAACACGACTACAAGCTACGCTCATAGCGCGCTCGTGGCCATTTCGCTAGCCCTACATATACAAAATTTGGTAATAAGTGACGTGAATAGAAGATGAAGGTAAAGTACACGTTCAAACATGATAATCATGGCATGCGTGTCATGTAGAACATGCCTACATGCCACGCTCATAGCGTGCTCAAGGCCGTTTCTCCAGCTTCGCATATACGAAATTTTTTATTACGTAACGCGAATAGATGACGAAAGTAAATGACACGTCTAAACAAGATAATAATGACATGCGCTCCCTGTAAGACATGACTACATGATACGCTCATAGCGCGCTCGTTGCCGTTGCACTAGCTCCAGATGTATCAAATTTGCTATCACGTGACGTAGATAGATGACAAAGATAAATACGTCAAAACATGATAATCATGGCATGTGTGTCATGTGAAACATGACTACATGCAACGCTCATAGCGTGCTCATGGCCGTTTCGCTAGCTTCTGATGCACCAAATTTGGTATCACGTGACGTGAATATACCACGAAGGTAAATAACACATTCGAATAGGGGAGACCCACGCCGAGGGAGGCGCTGCAGAGCCTGACACTGTCAGTCAACGCGGGGAGAAAACTGGTTACTCGAGTGCTGACCCTTCCGCTGTCCCCTTCAACCTGCCTTGAAAACGCGTTGCTTTGTTCGAATGCTGCACGCGTTCTGCACGCGTTTTTGATGGATGGATGGATGGAAAAACTTTATTTCTTCAGAAAGCAAATGAGGATGATTCCGTGTTAGATGGCCATCAACCCAAGGTTGGCGGCGACCTGTGTGGCCCACTCCACGACCCTTAACGGGACGACTGGGTCTGAGCTGGTCAACATGGCCTCCCAGTGCTCAAGAGAGGGATCACGCATAATATTCACCGGCGGCGGCACTATGCTACATTCCCAAAGTATGTGATCATATGTTGCCACAGCCTGACACCATTTGCATTGCGGCTTAATCTCCTCCGGGTACATTTTGTTCAACACGTAAGGGTTGGGAAAAGATCGCGTCTGCAGTTTTCTCCAGACGCATTCCTGCGCCTTAGTCAACCGCTTGTGCGGGGGCGGAGAAAACCTCCGTCTAGTTTATAATGATTCGTTATGTCATGAAAGGACACCAGCCCATCTCTCGCGGACCTCCCCGGAACTGGCGGCTCACCTACCCGGCTGACGAAACCTCGAGCATTCAGGTGAGCCGCCTCGTTCCCAGGGTTCCCAGAGTGTGCTGGTACCCAGACAATTTCTATTTCTCTCAATTCTCGTCCCGTGGCCCCATGCAGAAATCGTGCGGCGGTCGCCAATATTCTGCCCCTCGCCAGATTTCGGATGGCTGTCTTTGAATCACTGAAAATCAAATCGGACTGCGAATTAGTTATAGCTAGCGCTATTGCCGCTTCCTCTGCAGTTTCCGAGGAGCGGGTTTTGACCGATCCAGAGGCGACCAAGCGCCCCGCCTGTCCACCACCACAATCACAAAAGCGTCTTTGTCCTTATATTCCGCAACATCTGTATAGACTGCCGCTTTGTACTCGCCGTACTCAACGTGTAAAGCTCTTGCTCTTGCCTGCCTGCGCTGCGTATGGTGAATCGGATGCATGTTTTGGCAAAGGTTTTATATACAGGGCCTTATGTAACTCTCGCCGCACCTGAATTTTAGTGTCCCCAGTGGGAGCCTCTGCTCCAATGCCAATCCTTTCCAATATAATCCTGCCCGCTTTGGTTGTCGAAAGCCTAGCGTGCTGCATCACCAGATGCGCCTCCCATAATTCATCCAGGGTGTTGTGTACTCCTAGTTTTAACAGCCTTTCTGTAGGCGCGTTGTTAGGAAACCCAAGCGCTGCCTTGTAAGCTTGCCGGATCATAGCCTCGACCTTACCTTTTTATGCGGCATCCAACTTCATATAAGGTGTCACGTAAGTAATCCTGCTGAGCACAAACGCCTGTACCAGCTTACAGAGTTCTTTTTCGTTAACCCCGCTCTTACGGTTAGCGATTCTTCTGATTAGCCTGACAGTAGCATTGACCGTGGTCTTAAGTTTTTCAAGGGCCACCCTATTCTTCCTGTTAGTTTGCAGATATAGGCCAAGAATTCTAATCGTTTGAGCTTCAGCTACCGGCCTACCCCCTACCTTTACCACTAACGGCGGTGGCGGAACATAGTGTCTTGCATGTAGCCCTCTGGGTTTGTCCCGAACCACAAAGAGCTCGGACTTTGGCTGAGAACATGAAAGTCCCGCCTCCCCTGCCAACTCTTCGACAATATTAACTGCCTGTTGCAGTGTTTCTTCCAGATGTGCGTCACTACCCCTGGTTACCCATAGAGTAATATCATCTGCATAAAATATGTGTTTGAGTCCCGGTATCTCCTCCAGCCTCGGCGGTATTTTAATTAAGGCGATGATAAACAGGAACGGTGACAAAACTGAACCCTGCGGCGTCCCTTTGCCTACCAAAGCGAATGAGTCCGATTTGATATCTCCTATTGAAATTTCTGCGGTTCGGCCCTCCAAGAATGATCTGATGTAGCGAAATGTCTTGACCCCTGGGCCAATTCCCGATAGGTTATTCAATATTTCCTCAAGCGAAACATTGTCGAAAGCTTTATTCAAGTCAAGCCCCAATACAGCTTTGGTGCCCATGCCATGCCCGGGATCGACTACATCATGTTTTAACTGTATCATGACATCCTGTGTGGACAAATTGGCCCTGAAACCTATCATAGTTGGGGGAAAGATGGCCTTGTCCTCTGCATAATTCTGAAGCCTGTTGAGAACCACGTGCTCCATCAATTCGCCCACGCATGATGTCAGCGATATGGGGCGCAGGTTTTCCAAGAAGAGTTTCTTGCCTGGCTTCGGAATAAATATAATCCTAGCATGCTTCCATTGTGCTGGGATCTCCCCGGCCACCCAATACTCATTTATCAAGTCAGTGATCGCCCCGACCGATTTGAAATCTAGGTTTCTCAGCATTTTATTAGTAACTCCATCCGGACCTGCGGCAGACGTAGTACGTAGCTGCCCCATGGCAAACTCCACCTCCGCAATTGTGAACTCTTCATCTAGGTCTGAGTTTTCCACCCCCGAGTAGTATGGTAAGCAACCGTCTACTCCATCAGTTATGTACCGATTCCGGAGTTCCTGTATAAACTCTCCAATTGTGCCTTCATATTGATGCATTAACCGAGTCATTTGTCCCCGTTGCGCCGATTTTGTTGCTGCCGGATCCAAAAGATGCCTTAACAGCTGCCATGTCTTTTTGCATCCGAACTGTCTGTTCATGCGATCACAAATCTGGCCCCACTGCTTGGCTTGCAACTCAATTGTATATTTTTCTATTTTACGTTCTAACTTGGCAGTCCTTCTGCGAAGGACGCCATTATGTTTTTGCTTCTTCCACCTTCTCAAGAGACTCGCGTGCGCTTCCCACATGTGTAATAGTCTCGAGTCAGCGGTAAACTCCTCCTGCTCGACTGGCACTTCTACCGTGGTATTATTTACATTCTCCTTGAGCGCCTGCACCCATGCATCCAGGTCATTAATTTTACCGTTTACAGTTTCTGCTCTGTTTTTCCTAAATCTGTCCCAATCTGTGATTCTATGCCCCCTCACGTTGTCTTTATGCTTCGCAGCGCTAAACGTCGTGGAAAGGATATAGTGATCACTTCCTAGGGCTTGTCCCGTGTTAATCCACTTAGCATTACTGATGCCTCTGAAAAACGTAAGGTCTGGGGAGGTATCCATGCTTATGTAGTTGCCTATCCTTGTATGATCTTGTGGATTGTTTAACAGCGTCCATCGCACATACCGGGCAACTTGCCAAATCCGATTGCCCTTTGGGCTGGCTCGAATATAACCCCACTCCGGGTGAGGCGCATTGAAATCTCCTACCACTATAAGCGGAGCGCGAGCTGCTAACCGTTGAGTTTGAATCAGGAGTTCTGGCAAGCCCAATCCTTTATCTTTTGGAGAACTATACACATTAAGTAAAAACAGACTCTTCTCATACTTTCGTTTAGGCAAAATCTCAAGCAAGACATAGTCTTCCCTGCTGCTATCTACGGAAAGCTGAATGGCAGTGATGTTGCGATGGACTAGCACGGCTATGAAGACGCGTGATACGCCCCTTGAATCAATTCCTGGCGCTGTAAATGCCTTAAATACAGGTAATTTAACGGAACCACTAGCCTCCTGTATGGCTATTATGTCTGGTTTACTGTCCAGATTTTGTACGTGCAACTGCAGGTTACGCCGCTTTTGACGAAAGCCGCTGCAGTTCCACTGCCAAACCTCAATTTTCTGGCGAGGCGCCATGATGAGGCACCAGGTTGACTAATGGCACTTGGCCACCAACGGGAGGCAGTCTTGCCTCGAATAGAGTATGAAGCTGCTGAAACATGCCCATGACCTGGGTTTGGGAATCCCTAAATTCCGTGGAGAGCATGCCGAGACGCTCCTCTATTGTGTCTAATCTGGCTTCGATCTTTTCTACTCGAGCCTCCAACCTATCCTGTCTTTTCCCTTGTTTGACTACTTTATCCGCAAGTGTTGTTACATCCGACTTAAGACTAATGACCTTAAAAACAGGCTGCGGCATGTCTACTGATGACGTTTCGGCTAATCGTTTTGCGTTAGCTACCTCAATCCCCCGGCAGTGGTCTCTTCACTGTCCCCCGATTCTCCACTTCCATAGCTGCACTCTCCTGTACGCGAGCAGACGGCTCTTGCATCACTTTCTGTAGGCCTTGCACTGCTGGTGCCTGTGTCCCCTGCCGTTGGTCGTTTCTAAGTGCGCGTTCCATCTCTGCAATTCTGTTTTCCATTCTTTTAATCAAGTCTCCCTGTCGCTGAACCAGCGCTGCTAACTCCCTCTCTCGAGCGGTTTCATTCTGGGAGGCCGTGCTTGACAAGCTCACCTTTTTGTTGGTGTCGCGTGCGCAGCTGTTGGTACTGGATGCTGTCTACCATCTTGGCCCCCCCCCCCCGCGCCCTGAGAATGGCGGGAAGGAACTCGACTGGTCCCTGCTTTTGCTTCTGCCTTCTTTACCCCTTGGTGACCACTCCGTGGCCCTCGAGGACCGTCCATCGTTGCCAGCTTCACTCTCTCTTTCGATGCTCTGCTGCCGGCCTGTCGGTGGCTTGCAAGCCAGGCGAAACTTGCAGTTCCGCCTCCCTGTGTGATGCGCACCATGGCACACGATGCAGTCCGGCGTGCACGTAGGTGGCTCTCCTTCTGGCGGGGCAGGATGGTCCTTCCCGAAACGGTGACATAGGTTGCTTTTCGGACGATAGCAAACGTCAGCTCGATGTCCAACTCGTCTGCAGTTGTAGCAGGTCTCGACTAAATTTCTGTACGGGATCACAGCGTACAGACAGTTCCAGTGAGTGATCTGCCGGGGTATGCGTTTTCCCCCGAACGTAATCTGAATCGCCTTTGACTTTCCCAGAGGTCTCGCATCCAGAATGTCTATGCCTTCATTCTTCTTCAGGAATCCCACTCGAACTTCTTCCACTGGACATCTATCATAAGCATTGTAAATCACTCCCCGCACGGAGTTCTCCAACGGCGCCACGAACGCCGAAACCGGCAGGTCACGATTACCCAGCTTGAGCGTCTTCACAGTCGCATATGCCTCACTGCGATTTATGCACGGTGTGCTCACCGTCAACGTGTTGTTTGTGCCATTAACCCACACAATGTCTTCTTCCGCGGCAATCGCACTCATTAGACGCGCTGCTGCTCTCAGTGCACATCCGAGTTCTCTCGCTGTCACAACACTCAAGTCCCAGTTCTGGGGCCTGTACACAATCTTGAAATCCGTGGCTGGCAACTTGAGAAACGGTCCGCGTTTCTTCCATACCGGCGCTTTCCCCCGCTTGACTTGCTGCGCTCCGTGCGTCTTGCGCCCGTCGCTGCCGGCCTGCGTCTCGCAAGGCTTACTCTTGGCGTTGTCGCCATGCTGAGTCTTCTTAAATCGGTCCTGTGCCTTCAGCACTGGAGCCCACTCTCCCGCTTCAAAATCTTCGAGTGTTATAGTCTCCCCTTCGACGTAGTACTCCATCTTCAGCCCCACAAGGCCCACGGTCACCGGGCGCAAGTCAGACGCCGGGCGACACGGCCCAGGCCAGGCTTGGCCTAGGAGATAGGCCTAGCCTTGCCACCCCGGGGTTGATAGGAAAATCTCGGAAACTCCAAAAACGGGGACAAACTTGCCTAAACGAGTGGTGTCCGTAGGTACAGGGCAACCTCCTGCAGACGAGCCCATTGACAGCAAGTCCAGAAAAAAGCGCGTCCGCCGATAGTCGGTCACCGGGCCGGAGCTCATGCGAAACACGTCCGCACAGCGTCTCACTCCAGCCGCCTCCCCGTGTTTTTGAGACTTTCGCGTCGCGCACGGTTATGATGTATGCGCTTCTCTCTGCGTTTATTAGGATCGCCGTAGTTGAGGATTTTTTCGTGGCAGCAATTTGGTAAAAGAGAAGCGTCTGCTCAGCCATGTAGCCGATGCGAAAGAGGTTGTAGCAGACGACGCTGTCCTCGTCAGAGCAAAGTGCGTTTCGCAAGTGAAAGACGGCGCTGTTTACGACGTGGAGTTAGACGTGAATACAACTTTCTGTACGTTCATAATTATATACCTGTTTTATTTGGTTTGCTGTGCGTACTATGCACTATGTTTGTTACTGGATGCAAGGGTCCGGCCGCTTCTCGTGCTTTAGGTTAAGCGGTCATTGCGCTGTCACTGCTATTAGTTGGGATACCTTAATTTACTAGCACCCACCCAAGTTATCGTGGGGTATATACACAGCACTTCAAAAATGAATTGTCTATTTGGGGCTTCTTTCTGACCCACAACAAAAATTGACATCTATCTAGCGTGTCCTTCCTTGCATTATCACCATTCTCATCGTGGGTACTTCGAGTTCGCGAACAGCGTGTGTACCATGCTGATGAGCGCCCAGCTTTCAGAGAAATTGTTTTGTGTGTGTCTAATCTGCAGGGGAAGAGCACATTGCTATAAAGGCATTTTATCTTGGGCACTAAATGCACCGTGTTGTTCGGGCTGCCCCTGCACACTCAGTAACAACCAGTTCACTGTGTCTGCCAATGAGCATGCAACAACGGCTAATGCAATTTTTTTTCTCTTTTTTTTCGTAGTTGACGTGGTCGTATCCACTCAAACGGGAGCTTCGCATCTCCAGCGGCAAATGTAATTGCATCACTGGCGTCTCTAGCGATTCTAAATCACTTGAAAGCGTGTCATGGGCATCGAGGAAAACAGAGTTCTCTCCATCTTGCATTGCTGGATCGTCTTGAGCAATACCTTGCGGCACAGCCTGCTCCACGGAATTTTGTGCTGATCCGGCTGCCGACACAGAATGACGCTTTCACCTAAGCAAAATAAGGTTGTGACAGAGATTAGATCGTGCCGTTCACAACAACGTTCATACGTTGGAGTTTTTTTATTCAGATATTGTACGGTCATCAACATTGAGCATATCTGTAGTGCACCGGATAATAAATTTTTTTATCATCTTCAAGTATAAAGTGTACAAAAAGTCTGAAAATAAGTATACATTTAAGGATTTTCCATGATCCTGTTAGTAACGCCTTACATTCACAAAATAAAGCAAGTACTGCATATAAAATCAAACTCTAAGAAAACATGTACGATAGCAAAATGCCCCTTTAAAAAACTAACAAGTGATTCCACCTGTGTGCAGAGAAACGTTTTATACGAGAACTTCATGGAGATAGCTACGCATGAAAAGTTATTGATTAAACATTTTGTGTTGTCTGTTTGCTTGAATCATTTTTACTTTGTATGAAAACTATCAAAAAAGCTATGTGCTTGTTACTAACCGCGTTTCAATCTTACCCCTGAAATGTGGTGGTGTGAAAGTGTCATGTTTGTTTAAAACCCTTATATTTTAGCTTTATTTGCTAATTGCACATACGCGGAACGAATTCTCGCTGAGCTTGAAATCAGAAATCAACAGTCTTCAGAAAACGCTTTGAAATGCACTGATAGTTACGCGGTTCACTGCCTATCATACCTCTGCGCCATTTCTGCGTGAGGCGCCCGTTTATTGTAAGCCACTGGAAACACTCTCGGCAAATAAGGCGGGTGCAGACTTTAGTCATTTTTCCAGTTTCCCACAAAATGTCTGCTACAAATCATTGTCCAAGCTTTTGGCAACCACACACTTTCGTCGGCGCTGCGTAGATGTAAAAAATATATAACCACACATCACCAATACCACATGTGTACGCAACTTCAATTACTACGTCCCCTACAATATGCAATAATAGTAACAGCATAAACACATTTGTTCGCAATGTATTAACATTTCTCTAAAGACGGAAGTTGAAAGTATCGTGGTAATTCATACTTTTAAAATGGGGACGCGCATCTCCCAGTAACTCGATAGATAAGAGGAACGGTGACGCAGGAATTAACACCCGTTATGATGAATGCATAGTGAGCGTGCTAAATTCAATTAAAAAAATGTTTTCTTACTTTTTTCGTCCATTCCTGTCGTCTGCTTGTTTCGTATCATCGGTTGGGGAATCGATAGAATTTCACTGGTGGAGACGACCCCTTCGTGTTTGCATGGTTATTGTGACAGTTGACGACGCAGCAGTAGTTTCCCCCTTTCTGTTGGACTGACATCGCGGAAAGAGGGACGTATCACGTGCAGCGCGCGCTTCGCACATGCGTGGAAGCCAAAGGGATCGGAGGGGTCGCCACACGCTACTATTGTGCGCTTTTTCTGGCAGGGGAAAGGCAAGCGCTGGCGTCGGCGGGAAAACTTGAGAGGATCTCCCCTATGGGATAATCATGACAGGTGTGTCATGTAAAATAAGACTACATGCTACGCTCAGAACGTGCTCGTGGCTGTTTAACTAGCGAAATTGGGTATTACATGACATAAATAAACGACGAAGCTAAATGACACATCCAAACATGATATTCATGACATGTGTGTCTTGTAACACTAGACTATGTGCCACGCTTTTAGAGTGCTCAAGGCCGTTTCGCTAGCTTCACGTATACCAAATCTGGTATTACATGACGTGAATGGACGACGAACACAAATACTAGGCGTGAACATAATAATAATAATAATAATAATAATAATAATAATAATAATAATAATAATAATAATAATAATAATAATAATAATAATAATAATAATAATAATAATAATAATAATAATAATAATAATAATAATAATAAATAAACCTAAAAATTGGCAGATAATGCGTACTGTGGGAATCAATGGAGGAGGAAAAAAGTTTGTGCGGAAAGACAGGGAGGTTAATGGCAATCAATGATATGTGAAATACGAATCAGGAAGGTTGATATGTCACTTTAAAATCAGCGCAACGCTACGAGGCGAACGTCAGTTATCCCGTTCTTCAGTTTCAAGTTATGATTACCATGCTCGCGCCCGCCTGGCATGTGTGTTCGTCGTCCGTTTACGTCACGTCGTACCAGACTTGGTATATGTGAAGCGAGCGAAACGGCCTTGAGCACGCAATGAGCGTAGCATGTGGTCATGTTTTACATGACACGCATGTCATGATTATCATATTTGCACGTGTATTTAATTTTACCTTCATCGTCTAATCACGTCAGTTGGTACCAAGTTTTGTATATGTGGAGCTAGTGAAAAAGCCGTGAGCATGCTATGAGCGTAAGATGTAGTCAGTCATATTGACATTACATGCACGTCATGATCGTGATGTTTGGACGTGTACTTTACCTTCATTATTCGTTCGCGTTCTGTAATACCAAACTTGGTATAAAGTAAGCTGGCGAAATGACCACGAGCGCATCATGAGCGTAGCATGTGGTCATGTTTTACATGACAAGCACGTCATGATTATCATGTTTCGACGTGTACTTTACCTTCGTCGTTCGTTCGCGTCCTTTAATACCAAATTTGGTATAAGTGAAGCTAGCGAAGTGGCACGAGCGCATCATGAGCGTCGCATGTAGTAATGTTCTTACATGACACGTGTCTCATGATTATCTTGTTTGCACCAGTCATATACCTTTGTCATCCATTGACGTCCCGTAATACCAAATTTGGTATATGTGAAGCTAGCGAAATGACCACGAGCGAACCATGAGCGTGGCATGTAGTGATGACTTACGGGACACACACATCATGATTTCCACGTTAGGGTCTGTCACTTATGCTTGCCATGCAGTCATGTCACACCATACCAGTTTTGCAATATGTCATGTGAACGAAACCACTGCAAGAGCAGAAATACCATGAATTGTAAATCATGAAATTCATTACTTACATATCATGATTTTCATGTAATTACTAGGCAACTATGCTCGTCATCAGGTCATGTTATAGCATACTAATTTCGGTATAGATGCCAGGAGAGCCAGGAGAGCTAAAAGTCGTTGGTGTCTAGATAGATAGATTGATAAATAGATAGATAGATAGATAGATAGATATCATCAATGTCACTTAAGTTCACTAAAAATGCTTCACAATAATAATATTAATAATAATAATAATAATAATAATAATAATAATAATAATAATAATAATAATAATAATAATAATAATAATAATAATAATAATAAAGATTGTGTCTGCCGAGATTCATGCTGTTTTACAATGGTGTCACACATTGTACTTACTCTCGCCTCTCTTGTCTCCTAGCCATCTGCTTGTTACCTAACCACACTGCTACTTCGCGCGCCCATATCGCGCGACATTCACAGCAACGAAATTCCGACTTACTGAAAAAAAGGGGAGGGGGGCATTAAACAGGAAGGCATGATTCTTTGCTGCAGTTTCCGTTTGGGAAAAAAAAAAGGGGGGGGGGCATTAGACAGGAAAGCATGATTCCTTGCTGCAGTTTCCGTTTGGGGGGGACTAACAGCAAAAAAAATACCATTATTATTATAATGACATAAAAAAATAAATAGGTGGAATCATTCAGAGCTCTCCGTCACCGTGCAGCATTGGCGTCGCTAGTTCGTTTTATCGAAGCAGGGCATGTAAAGTTCAGCCACAGTACGTAAGGCTAGAGTTCCAATGCACCGCTTTCCCGGCTTCCAGCACGACAGCTAATAACCGCGATAACGAAGTCCTATTGTCTGCTCGTACCGAAACTCCCACCTCAAAGCCAGCCGAAGCTGTCGTTATAATTGATATCGCAATAAAAAAGAATGATGTCACGGCTCAGTGGTACACACGTAAATTGAGGAGTGCGTTATATTTACTAAGAATATGTTGGGATTTCAAACATAGGCTGCTATGTTATTGAATAACCTTTCTTGGTAATTGGACAAGCTTAGGTGCGCTGCAGAAGTCAGATTAGGTAAATGACGAATAAGGTGCCACAGATTTAGGTTCCTATATATAGCACCTAAAATTATGGCATTCATTAAATCCGGTGACAGACTATTGAATAGAGCTCAGATTGATAGACGTGTTAGCAGGATGAATGAGGTGATAAGTGCTCAAAAGTTGGAATTGTAATTTGAATGTCTCGAGCATCGGCTTTATTATCAATGAAAATTGTCGTATGTCTTCGCGTGGGCCGACTCGAACACCCTTCCTGTATGCACCATAGCTTGGCTTTGCAGTATTTTGTAAATCTAAATATTTGTGAGCCACGTTTATTTTTTTGGTAATTGATGCACACTTTCTCCCATATTACGCGTGTTCGGTAATATGTGACGTTCTGATAATTAACGAATGTGATATATAGGCAATCAACAGACCACAAATATATTTACTGGTTTATCAAAACAGTTGAGTGCAGGCTGGCACCGCAATGGCGATTGACGTGATGTTATATACGTAAAAATGTTAATTAAGAATGCGGCCGAAATTCGACGCATTTTCACTAAAATTCTAATTCCCGCATCTTGTACTAATACTCCACTCACTCAGGCAACTCGTACAGCCTTTTCAGTCTAAGTCCAAAGTGCAGGACCAAACTCGGCTGATGTCGGTCCAGCAATCAAGCATATCCACTTTCCTAGACGAGCTATTTCAGAACATGGCAGGCTTGTTCGGAATAACCTCAAGATCTTTAGAAATGCGACGTGCGCATTTACAGGCCGCTGTGTTATTGGACGTCACGTCGAAAGCAGCCGTCCTTATGATGGCTCAAACTCCTCAGGGCCGTCGAGGTTGCCCTCATGCCGCCAACCTCCTTGCTCACTGTGGCGCAATACCGTGTTGACACGGAAACATTTGATCGTGATGAGTGTGGATAAAGATCGAATTTGGCTTCGAAGTTAACCGAGTCGAGAATAAAGTGACCATGAATGACCACCTCAAACTATGCGATTATGTCAGGATGAAATAGGCGATGAAGGGCACCCGTGTGACGCTGCAGGCCATATAGAATTGATTCTCCACACATTCGCAGAATATTGCTCAAAGCCGCATGACAAACGGCAATAAAAAACCAACGAAATTCGCATCTGCAAAGAAACAGCTGCTCCAGGGGAAAAAGAAAAATATAAGTAAGACAACTTAGACAGCTCCCCTTGGCGTATACACTGAAGAAACAGCGAAAAGGGGGTTATGCTGCGGGTTTGAATGCAGGGGGATAAATTGGAGGAAGGAGTGGCACGAAGGTCGCAGGTTCGTCCACTTTTGTTTCTTCATATCTTCATTACAATTGATTCCGTTGACATCTCGTACTTTCCTTAGCGTCATTGTCTCTGTTCTAGTTATTATTGTGTTATACCAGGAAAACGAGCCCTTATAACGTAAACGTTTTTTCTTCATTCATAGCGACGTTCTCGTTCTGGCAAACCTAATGTCTTCAGGTGTTATGCTAAAAATTCTTTGTGAGGTGCAAGCCTATAAAGAGACCACGTGCTATGTGCGCCAAAACAGACCAAAAAAGTGTTCCAAACGCACTGTCATAGCTACTGGCAGCGCTAATTGACGCCTTCGCGTTTAAATTTCGATATATGCCCCATAATGTGGGCGGGTGATAGTCGCCGTGGCCGCCCAGGTGGTAGAGCATCAGAGCGTTACTTGAACGTCACAAGTTTGGTCCTTGTCCACGGGAAGTTGTCTTTCCAACCACTTTTCTTTATTCAGATTCATGCTACACTTACTACTGATAACGACCCCGATTTTTTTATTGGCAGTCTTGTCCGTTATTTATAAAGTATATGCAGTCTCACATATACGTACTGAGATATACTCACTTCCTGTGGGTAAAGACAACAACCATCTGCAACGTACAACAGTTACCGGACAGGAAAATCATGACTAATAACAGCCTCTCTGCTAAAAATAAAATCTAAGACGCATCAGCAAAAAAAAAAAGATGCTTATCTTCTTTTTTAAGTGTTCATCGCCGAGCTCACACGGAGGGCACTCTCACGTGGAAAGCCGTGATAGTAAACACTCTGCGTCTTGCGTGAGTGGTTTGTGCAGCGCACAAAGCAACACCAACTGCCACCCATCGCACACTCAATCGCAGGGAGCAGAAAATCGTGAGCCAAACCAGCGAAACGCCGCCCAAGCACCTTGGAAAAAAAAAACACCGCCCAAAACCGCCGCTGTCCCCTTGTGGCCAGCCCATTAAACGCTGCAGCGGGCAAAGTTAGCGATGCCACCGACTGCGTCACTTCCGTTGACATGCAAAATGTGACGACACACAGACAGTGTTGTCAATAATTCTGGCAAGCCAGGTGAGCCGTTTCAAGGCAATCTTTAAAATTCATTTGCAGATAGTCAATGTATCCCTCAGACGTGTAATTTCGCATGAACCGGGCAGGAAAGTCTCGATTGTTAACAGCCTCTCTGCTAATAACAAAATAGAAGACACATCAGCAAAAAAAAAAAAAAAATCCTTCACCCCTCCCCCCCCATCTCTTTCTTCAGCGCACCTCTGAAAATCGCTACGACTTTACTATAGCCGACGTCCAGAAAACAGCCGCCATAGCAGCAGCGAAGTCGCATGCGTCGCCCCGCATATGCGCCCTTGTGCTGACAGAGGTGAGTGCATGTGAAACAGCAGAGGACAAAGGAAACAATGTGATGTTGTTCTGACTTTTGTTCTGTTTGTAGTTCAATTTTATTGTGTTTACGGAGAATCCATAGTGTGTTGATTGAACAGTGCACACTTGCTAAACATGTTACTTGTGGTGTAATGCTTGAAAGATATAGATAGGACGGGGAGTAGGAACAGAGAAGTGCTCGCCTGTTTTCGGCACTCCACTGTCGCATTGCCGTGTCCTATCTTCATGGCACAAGCATTGTGCCCGAAATAACATGTTAAGCAAACTTTCGCACCGACTTCCCTTGGAAAAGCTTCTAGTTTAGACTTGACTCAGCATGCTATACAACAGAAGAATAGGCCATGTCTGTTACACGCGCGGGAAAAAAATTCTACGGGCAATTTCAACCGTTCGGGCGTTTTAGCCACAATTAACAATATCATTTTTTTGCTTTCCTCTGTAGAAATATATAGCGCACGTCGTTTGGTGTTATTTGCCCGCATGTAATATTCTATTACGCCAAAGCTTACGAAGTTGGAGGTCTAGAACGTGGTATTGCTCGCCTATTTTTGGCACCTCAAACGATTTTTTTTCAATTCGTTCAAATCTGACCACTAGTGGTTATGATACATGGTGGAGTGATGACTCTGGTTTTATTTTTGATCACTTGAGTTTCAGTTTCAGCTTGTTTAGCAATCCTTTTCAAGAATCGTATTAAAGGACACTGTTACAGTTAAAATAATTTTACGTTTTCATACAATGGCAATGGCCAACACATTGGACAGCTGTAACACAATGGAAGACTTTTAACTAAGTGTTAGTACACGTACTTGTTTTTCCATTTCGAGCGTGCTGTCGCCGCAATGGCCTGGCGATCACCGCTAATCTGAACGCTTTAATTCAATTTTTAATGTTTTTCTCAGATATTAAATGCTACGAATATGCTAGAGTGTCCTAACTATGTAATTCATAAAAAACGGCAAACATCTCGGTGGTTGCGCCCTCTTTAAACTGCAATAAAGGCAAAATTATTTATTGTGCAGGGCGCCACATTGTTCACCCCGCACGGCTGTGCAATGTTCCGTGAAAACGAGATAGATAATTTAACAGCAGATGAAAACAATTACCTCATTACTGCTAAACGTTTTCTGCAGAATGACTTCGTTAAATGACCAAGATATTCAAACAGTGGGGCTTCGAGAGCTGATAATTTTTCAGTAAAGCAATGCCACTTGGGAGCAAGATTTAGAAGATATAAATGACAGAAATAGTTCGAAACTAATTGTCGTTGTTACAGCAATCAGCGTTGTGATAAGGTGACCAAAGTTTAAGGAAACGTACAGTTTATATAGAATTGCAGTTAGGCTACTATCAGAGCAAGTAGTCTGCCGTGGTGCGGTGCCAACGCTGCTAGGCTGTTGCCCCGAATAACGAGGCACCGGCAGGATATTTCTATGAAGGTAAAATGCAGAGGACCCTGCAATGTGCGGTATCAGTGCGCGCTACGGAACTCCAGGTGGCCAAAATTCGCCACAGGCCTCACTAGGGTGTTCATTGTAATCGTGTAGAAGGTTCGGCTCTAAAAACCGAGAAATCATCATCTGCAAGCATAACAGTGGCAACAAGCTCTGCAACTAATTGCGCTGTTCGCGTTTTTGATTCGCATAAGGAAAGTCTATGGATTTCAATGTATAATTTCCAATACGTTCTGCTGTAAGTGCATTACAGAGGGCAAACATAATATAACCTTGCGTAACGAGACGCTGTCATTTATCACGGGGAAATTGGCAAAACGCAATGATATAAATATTACCTTGCTAAAAATGGTATGCCACAACCATGATGTCTTATTTATACGTAATACATTCTGTATACCAATATATGACGCACAGATAGTGAACAGACTTTATCGTCGTATCCTAACGTTCCAAAGACGCAACGTCCCTGCTGAAACTAGAATCGTAGGCCCAGACAATTGCGTCAACTTCGTCAAAGCCCAGACAATTGCGAGGCACTCTTTCTCCGTGACGGAATAATTACACTCGGCTTTCTTGAGGGTTCGACTCGCGTAAGCGACTACGTATTCTTGGTGCCCTGGTTTTCGTTGAGCCAATACAGCACCAAGACCGACACCACTGGCGTCGGTGTGGACCTCCGTAGGCACATCAGGGTCAAAATGTCGTAGAATTGGAGGTGATAATAATAACCGCCGAAGCGCGGTGAAGGATTCGTCGCACTCTTTTGACCAAGCAGAAATGCCTTTGGAAGTTGTCAACAGATTGGTAAGAGGCGCGATGATGGAAGAGAAGTTGCGCACAAATCGACGAAAGTATGAGCACAGGCCGATAAAACTTCGAAGCGTCTTGATGGAATTGGGCTTCGGATAGTCGGCCACGGCGCGGAGTTTCGCCGGATCCGGGAGAACACCCTCTTTGCAGACGACGTGACCCAGTATGGTGAGCAGACGTGCGGCAAAATGGCACTTCTTGATGTTAAGTTGAAGGCCAGCAGAGGTGAGACACGTGAGAATAGCACGAAGACGAACAAGGTGAGTGGAAAAGTCGCGAGAAAAAACGACGATATCGTCTAGGTAGCAAAGGCACGTGTTCCACTTGTAGCCGCGAAGGATGGTGTCCATCATCCGTTCGAAGGTAGCTGGAGCGTTGCAGAGTCCAAACGGCATGACGTTAAACTCATACAGCCCATCAGGTGTTACAAATGCAGTCTTCGATCGGTCAGGATCAGCCATTGGAACTTGCCAATATCCTGAGCGTAAATCTAAGGAGGAGAAATATTCTGCCCCTTGCAAGCAATCGAGAGCGTCGTCGATGCGTGGCAACGGGTACACATCCTTCCGAGTTATCTTATTGAGCCGGCGGTAGTCGACACAGAATCGGATAGACCCATCCTTTTTGCGCACAAGTACAACAGGGGACGACCAAGGGCTCTGCGATGGCTGGATGACACCACGCTTGAGCATATCGTCGACTTGTTCGTTGATAATACGGCGCTCTTCCGCTGAAACTCGATATGGTCGTTGGCGTAAGGGAGCATGAGTACCGGTGTCAATGTGGTGCGTGATGTTCGCTGTGCGACCCAAAGATGGTTGAGCGCAATCGAAGACAGAACGGAACTCTCGAAGAAGGGACAAGAGTTCGCTTCTTTGTGTCGGCGATAGCTCAGCGGCAAGAGAGGGCTGGAATGAGTCTGGCGCGGGCACTGTGGCCACAGGTGGCGTCATAGCATTGAGCTGGAGGTGAGGTGCGTGTTCGGCGAACTCTAGAGGGCGCAAGAGGTCAACGTCTTGTATGTTACCCAAACATTCTCCGCGAAGTAAGGTAACTGGCGACGATAGCGAGTTCGCGACGAGCATGGCGGTAGCACCGGATTCCACGGTGAGTACGGCAAAGGGCAGGTGTAGGCTACGGCGGCGGGTAAATACGTCAGACGGAGTGAACAAAACAGTTCCGGCAGGAGCGGCCGTACAGGTCAGGGCTACAAGGGCGGATGTTCTCGGTGCTATTTCCGTGTCTGCAACAACGACAAGTTTGTAAGGTTCAGGAAGAGAATCCACAAAACAAGAAGTTGGCAGCGGTGTAAGGGCAACTTCTGCACGTGAGCAATCTATGATGGCCCGATGACGGGAAAGAAAGTCCCATCCAAGAATGACTTCGTGGGAGCAGGATGCCAGCACAAAAAATTCAATGGCATAAAGCTCACCTTGGATAATGACACGTGCAGTGCACACAGCTGTAGGTTCTATGCACTGCGAGTTGGCCATGTGGAGCATCAGGCCCGAAAGAGGCGTCGTCACCTTTTTCAACTTGCGGCATAAGGGCTCACATATTATGGAAACGGCGGCCCCTGTGTCGATAAGCGCTTGTGCGGCGGTCCCCTCAACATTGACGTCAATAACGTTTTGCGGCGAGAAAGATGGGGGCCTTAAGCAGTTCGAATTGTATGCAGCTGTTGCCTCCGGAGCTGCAGCGATCAGTTTCCCTCTTCCGTAGCAGGTCGGCGACGCATAGGTGACAGGGAGCGTCGTCGTGGCGATGGTGACCGATGGTTTGCGTAGGGTCGAGGACCGTCAGTGGTGTACCTTGATGGCGTCCTAGACGACGACGCCATTGGCCGGCCCACGGCGTCGACTGGAGGGGGATCTCGGCGACAGTGGCGGGCGACGTGTCCAACGATACCACAGGCGAAACAGATGGGCCTATTATCTGGCGTCCTCCAAGCGTCTGAGCGACGGTAAAATGGGGCTGGAGATCTCGCGTAGGGATACGGCGCCGCAATTGGGGTTGTAGGCACGACATAGGGTGGCGTGGCAGGTTGAGCATACGGCATACGCTGTTGCGTAGGCCGAGCAGCGACTGCGGCGTACGTGAGAGGCGTTGTGACTGGTGGTTGCTGATGCACCGGCGGAAGGGCTTCAGCGACTTGGGTCCGAATGACGTGTTGGAGGTCCGGTGCCAAAGCTTGCGTGGGCTCATGTGTCAGTGGCAGCAGTGACAGCTGGCGCGCTACCTCTTCGCGGACGAAGTCCTTGATTGTCGAAAGCAGCGGCTGCTGGTCGGTAGGATGGGCAGCTAGGTGCAAGCTTGCGAGCGTGTCTTGCGTCGTGATGGCTTGACGAGCAATTGCGCGCTGCCTACGCAATTCATCGAAGCTTTGACAGAGGGAAACGAGGACAGCAATGGTGGGGGGATTTCTCGCGAGCAACATCTGAAAGGCGCCGTCGTCAATGCCTTTCAGTATGTGCCTGATTTTTTCTTCCTCAGGCATGGTAGAGTTGATGCGGTTGCATAGATGCAACACATCTTCAATGTAGCCCGTGTAGGTCTCACCTGGTTGCTGCGCACGGTGACGTAAACGGTGCTCGGCTTGAAGCTTGCGTGCCGCAGGTCGCCCAAAGACGTCCGTAATAGCCGTCTTGAATGCAGACCACGTAGTAATGTCAGCTGCGTGGTTATTAAACCACAGTTGCGCGGTGTCCGCAAGGTAGAATGTGACGTAGCCAAGCTTACTTGGGTCGTCCCATTTGTTACTTGCGCCGACTTTGTCGTACCTCGCCAACCAATCTTCGACGTCCGACTCAGTGGAGCCCGTGAAGATAGGAGGGTCTCGTTGAGGATACACCGCACCGCAAGTGACATGGACGGTCGAAGGTCCCACCTGGAGAGGCGTCTCGGTGGCCATGTTCGTGTCACGTAGAGGGGGAAGCTTACGGGAGCGAAGTTCCAGGTTTGTACGGGAGTCCACACACCTCCACCAGATGTCGTGCAGTTTATTCACGTACAGACCTACTGGAAGGCCGAGGAACGCCAGAAGAGCGAGGAACGCCAACAGGCCGAAAATACAAAACAAACGCAAGCTCGGGTCGCGCGTGCACCAACGCTGTGGCTTGCCATTTCATGCTGCTTCGTCGTCGTTCGCATAGTTCCCTACAGCAGTGACAATGTCCTAGGTAAAGAGCAAGCACATTTCCACCATACGCCTGTGCACTTCGATTCGAAGATGCAATCACCACAACCTAACAGCGATAGAACCAACTTCCGTTTCTCGCACTGCTGCTCATTACTCGGTTATATATTCAACAGTGTCTTTTCGATTGTTATCTTGAAAGTAGATTGCCCGCCTGCCCGCAACACGTATTCAACACCTTGGCGTGACAACTATACTCTTGAGCTGCTTAGAAGAATAGCGCAGCAGATGCACAGTTAACGCGTCAACCATAAACTCGTCTGTCACCACGCAAGCGTTTCAGTACACGAAGGGTGTCCTGTGGCAGTGTACCTGTATATGCTTCCGCAGGCAGTATATTTGCGCCTATTACCACCATTATGCTGAACCACAGTGCCGTTAAGCCAATCATCGCGTACACAGGAGACAAATGAAGCACGATGTTCACTTCGTGTTTTTATCTGCTAGTCGCGGGTGATATGCCGCACCCTCAGTCTCCGCACGAGTTGAACAAGATTGTGATCTAAGAGCGAAGCTTCGCAATAATGGTATAGGTTCTAGCGGTTAGCGTTAGCTGACCAATACGACGCGCACAATTACTATAAGGCATTCGACCATATATCCAGGGTAGGGAGCAGTTGCTCATACGCACAACAATGCGTTCACACACTGAACCAAAAAAATTAAATTATTTCGATGGTATATTTAAGAAGGTGAAAGCCGACGGAGTTTCTGGAATGGGAATTAAGCGTGTGATATATTCAACTGATTGAAAGGTTGCCTAAGTGAACAAAAGGCATGCATTTTGCGAAGCTGTACACGACTGCATTTTGACCAAAAGTATGTACACTCATCGAATCACACCAATGAAGAGTTTGAAATCAGCGTATCGATCCCATCATCAAAGCTTTGTGACAGACGTGATGATCAAACGACTCAAAAGTTCGTGTGCTACTGTGCTAGAGAAGTACAATTGTTTTCAGTAGCCACGCAACCACATATCATCAGGCCAGCAAGCAATAAATAGTTGTTTTTAGGGCGTCGGAATGATCTTCACGTAGTACGTATGGTCCACAATCGGGTGAATGGTGAATGCATCTATCTATCTATCTATCTATCTATCTATCTATCTATCTATCTATCTATCTATCTATCTATCTATCTATCTATCTATCTATCTATCTATCTATCTATCTATCTATCTATCTATCTATCTATCTATCTATCTATCTATCTATCTATCTATCTATCTATCTATCTATCTATCTATCTATCTATCCATAAAGCCGCCTACGACATTTAGCTTTCCTGGCCGTTTCAAAAAAGATATCGATACCAAACTTCGTATGGCATAACATGACTGTATAGAGAACAGATTTGACTAGTCATAACATGAAAATCAAGACATGTATGTCCTGAATGTCATGATTCACATTTCATGGTCCTGCAGATCATGCAGTGGTTTCATTCCCACAGCATGTTGCAAAACTGGTATAGTATGACATGATTGCATGGCAAACACAAACGACAGACCCTTGCATGAAAATCATGACATGCGTGTCATGTAACAACATGACTACTTGCCGTGCTCAGGATGCGCTCGCGGCCATTTCGCTAGCATCACATGTACCAAATTTGATATTACGGTACGTGAATGGATGAAGATTGTATGTCACTGGTGCAAACATGATAACCATGAGATTCGTGTTTGTGACATGACTACCTGCTACGCCCCGCCGCGGTGGTCTAGTGGCTAAGGTACTCGGCTGCCGACCCGCAGGTCGCGGGATTGAATCCCGGCTGCGGCGGCGACATTTGCGATGGAGGCGGAAATGTTGTAGGCCCATGTGCTCAGATTTGGGTGCACGTTAAAGAACCCCAGGTGGTGGAAATTTCTGGAGCCCTCCACTATGGCGTCTCTCATAATCGTATATTGGTTTTGAGGCGTTAAACACCACAAATCAATCAATCAATTAATGAAATCATATATGCTAATCATGAGATGCGTGTCATGTGAGAACATGTCTACACGCCACAGTCAAGGCGCCAAAACATTTCGACGTGACGCGGTACGCGTGCTTGCCGGCGTTCATTTCGTTGCGTCACGCCGGCGTTGCCACGAAAGGCGCCGGTCCTGCCATATACTCGCAGGCGCGCACAACGCATCGTTGCTTTGACGCATGCGCGTTTTAGCGCGTCCGGCGCCCCTCCGTCACGAAAAGAGGGAGACGCAGTGTTGTTTGGATAACGCAATGGCACGAAATGCGACATGCTGCATTTCGTGCCGGACGCCTTCGGGTCGCGCCGACGGTTTCTGGCTGTGCCGGTGGCGCCTAACGTCAGACTATAGAGTGCTCGCGTTTTGCTATCGTAGCGTTGCTGTGCCCAGTGTGCGCG
Source organism: Rhipicephalus microplus (assembly GCF_043290135.1). Taxonomy (NCBI): domain Eukaryota; kingdom Metazoa; phylum Arthropoda; class Arachnida; order Ixodida; family Ixodidae; genus Rhipicephalus; species Rhipicephalus microplus. The sequence goes on along the minus strand of NC_134700.1, from coordinate 93,708,862 downwards.
CGCGTTAACACTACATTGGAGTATATTGGGCCCTTAATTAAGCACTCGTGGTCGTTTTGCTAGCTCCACATAAACCAAATTTGGTGTTTCGTCAACAATGGATGACGAAATATATGACTTGGGCAAACATGATAATCCGGACACACGTGTCATGTAAGAACATTACAACATACCGCGCTCATGACAAACATACCGCGGGCGTTTTGCAAGCCCTGCATATACCAAATTTGGTACTACGTGACGTGAATAGATGACGAAGGTAAAGCCATCCAAACATGATAATCCTGACACGGAAGTCATGTGCGGCATCATTTACCTTCCCCTCGGAACGTTGTGCTGATTATAGAGGGACATATCATCATTTCTTATTTGTGCTTCGCATATCATCGATTCTCACTGTATGTGGGATACGCCAATTTTTTTCTTACGCCCCGTTATATGCTGGAGTTGTAGGCGGGAAAACCCAGATGTTCATTCGTGGAGACAAGGCCCAAGACAGCTTGCGCCGCAATACACTATTATCGAGCAACTTTAGAATAACAGCAATATCGCGTACAATAAAAATGCGCTTCACAGAAATAAGGATTCTTTCTTGCTGATGTTACCTGCTACACCCAAACAAAAAGGTTGTCTACCCGTTGCTCATTTGTCGCCTGCCTTTCGTATCTATAGGTTAACATTGAAATAAAAAAAGAAGAGATGTAACAGCAGCTTGATATACTACCTGCGTACGCGACGTTTTACGAGTAAAGCGTAAAAGTGTCGAGGACACCGCTGAGGGTAAAAACAATGACGCTCGTGTCTGAGGGTAAAAACAATGAACGCTTGTGTCTTACGCTATCTGCAGGGACCAGGGAATGAATGGAAGTTTAAATGTAAGTGCAGGAAAAGTTCTAAGATCTCCTTTCTTGTAGTGCAAGAGCCACACAGTCTCTTTAAACACAAACCCTGACGTCATGTTGTTGTTTTTATCCAATCGAAAACGGCGTTCGCTTTCCAAAGGCTGAGCTGATCTATGAGATAGTGGTGTTTTTTTCTCTATTTGCAGGGACCATTTATTGTGTGGACGCCATTGAAGAAAAATGACCTTGAAATAAGAACAGTGTAAAAAATTGCGAAACACGGATAATTTATGGCTTGATACGTCGCCGATGCTCCACATACTTATCTAGTGCGTTATTCGTGTCCTCGATAAATCGTCCTTATTGTCCCATGCCAATAGGTATCACAAACTGTGCCTCTTATTTGCGCACAGACGTGGGAGTTTGGGCGGCGGAAAAACCTTCGGCTTCGGCTTTTTTACTACAGCATCGCTGTCTACAGTGACACGACGTGTCACACAACAATTCACTGGAACTCGCATTCAATACTGACTTTCCTTCGCGTAAAGGTCAAGCCGTTTTTTGGCGTGTGATGTCCACGTAGAAAAGTACAGCGCGTCGTATGTTGTCACTCGAGAGGGAAAGCTTTTTGATAAAGGGAGATGGGTGTGGACCTCATGTTATATAAGCGCAGTCTCTCAGACCAAGCGTTGTCATTATTTTTGTTTCTGGTGGCCCTTTTGTCACCCATAGGCCATATCCAAGTTTCCCTTTATAAATGCGAAGCAGTTATTGCGTACCGCAAGCACTCTATCTATCTATCTATCTATCTATCTATCTATCTATCTATCTATCTATCTATCTATCTATCTATCTATCTATCTATCTATCTATCTATCTATCTATCTATCTATCTATCTATCTATCTATCTATCTATCTATCTATCTATCTATCTATCTATCTATCTATCTATCTATCTATCTATCTATCTATCTATCTATCTATCTATCTATCTATCGATCTATCTATCTATCTATCTATCTATCTATCTGTCTGTCTGTCTATCTATCTATCTATCTATCTATCTATCTATCTATCTATCTATCTATCTATCTATCTATCTATCTATCTATCTATCTATCTATCTATCTATCTATCTATCTATCTATCTATCTATCTATCTACGTCTGGGTTCTCTCATGATAGCCTTCTTAACTTGGGGTACACGAGAATTAGTACAGGAGGGCAAGACGGCCTGGCGAATAAGACTAGCGGATCGTGGTCTAAATAAGATAACGCTCTCGTCGAGCACGTCGCCAAACGTTTTTCAAAGAACAGTGCCACATGCCCGTGTGCAGGTATGTGCCACTGTTATGCGGGTATGTGCCGCAGGTGATAAATATTATATATCTAACCAGGAGTGCCAAGAACATGCATCGGTAACTCGGTAACTTTGGCGCTGTGAATGTTCAGAAAGAGATGCTATGAGCAGTGTTTACCGGAAAAGTGCAAACAATAGATGTCAGTCCCCAGCACCAATCGAACCGTTAACATTCTGCGTAGCAATCAAGCATCTTAACACAAAGACACGCAGGACCTTGGATATACATTTCAAATAGATCCTAACGTTCGTGTAACGTCAATTGTGGTTGCTGTACTGGCTATCCCATTTTACAAACATTACACATGTATTTCTTCGATACAGCCGTTATGTTGGGTTATTGTAAATTGTAGTTGGGCGCCACCCACTGAAGTTGAGTTGTGTAGCAGTGTTCACGGCTTCCATCCTGCCGCGCACAAGTGCAAGCACCAGTGCTTTTATGAGCTTACCACTTCAGGTGTTTGTAATATTCCTGTTGCTGTTGCATCGTGGACCAACTGTAAACAACTGCTAACATAAAACATATCCGGCTGCTTAACGTGTGCGTGTTTTCAGTCAGTTGGGCCAAAAAGTATGAGTGACGCATCTGGGAAGTGCGTCTTTGAGCCAAAACGGAAGATTGCTTGTGAGTTTTTGAAAATATATGCCTGGTTACCCTTTCTTTCTAGCTTTCTCATTTCCGAGGCTAAAGCTCTGTCGTAGTGCTTGATGTGGTGCGTATAGACGCGCAGGTCAGGACATTGTTTTGATTGGTCAGAGCGGCTACATAATGCTGTTTTCTGGGGCTTGTGAGAGCTCCGAATAAAAATCGTCGTCCGTAAAGTACGCGCCAGGATCACTAAACTTCTAAAGTTAGAAGTTTCCTTAGTCCCGCTTGATGGCGCTTTTCTTTTGTAGAACGTGTTCAAGTTATTTGTTCCACGATTAGTTGTCACCGTAATTGCCTATAAATTCGATGACCATCTTGTCGGCACAATATTGAGAGGTCAGAGGATACACCAGCTTTTGCAGCAGTTTCCTTCTCTGCTGTGTAGTGGTGAGTCATTCTCTATGTGCAATTAGTGTGGTCGCTGGCAGTTTTTCGTATGTATGCCAATTGTCATGAGTTTTGTTGGTGTCATGCTGTTTTGGAAGTCGCCGTGCAGCTTTGTGCGCTATTCTTAAGAGGTTTCAAGGACAAGTAATTAATAAGTTACCAGGGAACAAGGCAGCTGGACATGACGCCATATCATCAAGGATTTTAAAGGAGCATATTGATGTATTGTGTGGTCCCTTATGCCATATATTTAATCATGCATTTTCCTCTAAAACTTATCCTAGTATACTTAAGACCGCCAAAGTAATACCAGTGTACAAATCTGGTGATCGGAATCTTCCGGACAGCTACAGACCAATATCTGTTCTGAGTAGTATTAACACTACGCTTGAAAAACTAATATCGTCGCAATTAAGGCGCTTCCTGGGTGAACAGAATGTACTTTGTCCCCAGCAACACGGCTTTGTTGCAAACAGGTCCACTTCAACTGCTGTTTCGATGCTTACGCAATATATTAATTCCGCGCTACATGAAAACAACATAGCAATAGCAGTATTTTTAGACATACGAAAGGCATTTGATGCTATTAGTCATTCCATTTTACTGGAAAAAATGCATTCTTATGGGATAAAAGGTAACTCGCTTGATTTTTTTTCTAGTTATCTATCGGCACGCAAACAAAAGGTAGTCATTGGTGACATCAAATCATCCTACGGTTATATTAAATGCGGGGTGCCACAGGGTTCAGTTTTGGGCCCTATATTGTTCTCTCTTTATATTAATGATGTCCCGCGATCCCTACAAAGGTCAAGGGCACTGATGTACGCGGACGACACTGTTTTAGTTTTCACAGGACACTCCTTAGCAGATTTACAAAATGACGCGATGACCGATTTATCGAACATTTCGGAATGGTTTGCCAGGAATCAGCTGACTGTTAACTGTACTAAAACAAAGTATATGGTGTTTCACTCTCGTAGGAAACATATTGACGCTGAATCTCTTAACCTAACAATAAACAACACTCCTATTCAACAAGTTCCTTGTTTTAAATATTTAGGCGTCACTTTTGATGAACACTTACACTGGCATGAGCAAGTACAAAGTGTGTGCGCAAAGCTAGCCTATGGCTGCTATTCTCTAATAAAAGCTCGCCAATATTTTCCACAAGCTATTCTCCGCACACTCTACTTTTCATTGTGTCATTGTCACATAGGTTACTGTCTGGAATCGTGGGGTGTGACGTACAACAGTTATCTAAAAACTCTTGAGCGACTTCAAAAGCGTACACTGAAAATCATAAGCCAAGGTGAATCAGTAAGTAATATTTTCCAATCACAACGCATTCTCTCAGTTCCGATGTTGCGTGACTACAAAATTGCTGTTTCAGTAAATAACATAATTAATAGAAATTCACCTTTGCCTGCTGATCTTTTTTCAATTCCTAAACGCAATACGCGACATGCTTCGAATGGTAATTTCAATCTGCCCAAATGTTTTAATGTTTACGGAGAAAGACTGATACAGTTTAGTGGAACAAAAATATGGAACACGGTCCCCCTAGAGATTAAAACGGCACGTAATTTCAGCATGGCATGTAAATCATTTTTTCTGTGGAGTCAAGACATGTAAGCATGTGTGTGTGATTCGATTTTCATTGTATTTTTTTAATAAGTGCCTATGTATAGAAACTAGCTGCAAGCTAATAAGTATGCATATCTGCAAGAAAAAATGTATTACTGTGTTATCTGTATCACATGATTGTTTTTTTTATGTTGTTACCTCAGAGCTGACCTGTACACTTTTTTATGTTGCACATTGTATTGGACCGTCCACTAGCCACTTTAGGCTATCGGTCCAAATAATCCCTGTAATTGCATATATCTATTTATGAAAATAAAGCTTCATTGATGATGATTAAAAGCTGCTCTATTTTAGTCTTGCGTGTTGCTTCAAAGATAAGAGATAAGGTGACTCGACTGAGGACGAAGGCCTATACAAGGCGTACCATGTCGACCTGTGTCACCCCATCAGTACTTCCCGCATTCGTAGCTATCAGGGCTGTAATACTCTTGGTGTGTTTAAGTTTGCACATTGCAGTCTTTGTCCTATAATTTTCTTCTACTGTTATCAACACTATACTCCCTTGGCGTGACGACCGGCAAAGTTACGTATGCGTTGAAATCGGTATTGGTTGTTGTTTAAACGGCAATGTGAGAGCTCAAACACAGCAGCACCGAATCAAACATCTCGCCTATTTCCGAAACCTCCACTCTATAGAAAATAGCACATTTTTTTCAAAATACCAAACTGCTTAGCTTGCTTCTCAAGCTTTAAATGTCGCAGTTCTGTTTGTGTATTATCGTTGAATGTCAAGTTTAGTAGCACAGTCTCTCTGAAATTCTGCTGTATGTTGTGCAATTTCGCACTGAAGAAGCTCAATAAAAGAAAACCGACCTATGGGGTCATATTGTGAAACGCTAGTTAGCTGAGTGAGGAGGCTTCGATCCCTTGAGGGTGCCTTATCGCGTATCGAGAAAGGTTCCTAATACAGACGTTCCCTCTCTGAAACCCTCCTTGGTGCTCCCTGAAGGGAAGGTAGTGCTGAGGCTGCCTTCGTTCCTTTTTGCCCAACTACTTGCACTGAAACGGAGCTTCTCTGCAGTGCTCTTGGGTCTGCCGACAGGGGAGAAAAGAATTACACAAACCCTTCGACACAGCGCCCAGTTAAAAGAAAACAAAAATAAACAGATTGACGCGGCGAGCATCGTTGGCTGAAATTGTGCAACAACCGAGTGATTTATCGCCCAGTGATTGAATGTTTCGCGATGCGAAACTTTCAATCAGCAACCCGAGGCTTCGCCCGCACCGTCTAGAAATATACAACGACAAAGAATTTCGAATGAGGCATCGCTTCATGAAGCAGTCTGTGGTGAACATATTGCAAGAGCTGTGCCGACACATGAGTAAAAATAACAGAGGAGAGCCTCCCTTGACTTTGCTAAAGCTGCTATTCACTCTGCGATTCTGCGCAACCGGAACAATGCAGTGTGCTATTGGGGATCTTGTCAACGTGTCGCAGCCGTCGGTGAGCATGACATCCCATTCCAGCTTTTCCCACAAGGATGCAGGTGCAGAGTTCTGCGTAGGGAAAGATTGTGGTGCTCTGAGAAAACCCACGGGTGCAGCAAACCCTAGTTTTTGTTCCTAACCCAGTTGGCACGTTTTTATCAGTCAACCATTCCAAAGTCCATGAAGTTAAGAGCCTTAAGAGCTCCTGTACGTGACAACCATCGTACATACTACAAATGGTTATGCTAGTTTATTTCACGAAGGGCTTCTCAATGATTAACCCCAAAGCGTCTGGGGGTGGGAAGAATGACACGGGCTGCGTGCTCTCAATTGTCTGCGCACCAACCCAGATAGGAAGATATGTAGCCCACCGTTATGATACTTCCAAGTGAGTGACCTTTTTCTAAAAACTGGCACCTACTCTGAAGTAGCGGTACTCGTTTAATGCAATCGAGAAGTCATCCTAAAAAATATATTTTCGACAAGTTTACTGTGCCTTTAAGAAGACGTTTTTTTTCGCATGTGGTTTGCAGATTCAGAAAAAGTACTCACTGGTGAATGTGAGCTTTTATGTTTATTGACCAGATGGATATTATGACCCTTTCTGACAACATATTGCAAACACGAGCCTCCACACGGTCGCTCCACGAATGCCCGATGTACGTCCTTGTTCTGAATGTGAACATGCTATTTTAGACGTGCGTGCAACCTAAACGATATTGCACCAAACTGAAAAAAATAGACATGCTTAACACTGCATGGTTCCGAAAATCACTGTCACCCACTTTCTGAGTGCTTGAAACAACATGGATTGCTCGCTCTCATATAACGAGCCATTATATGCATCAGTGAATGCAACAAGGTCATAGGTTCTTCGATTGTGCTTTCTTTTTTTTTACATTTTTTTGCTACTGGAACAGGCAAAAGGCAAATAAACAGGGAAGAATGTGTGCCTCTATGGCGAAAAGCAGTGTACATGTTAGTATTTATTGGCATGTTAAATTATTTATTCTTTTTTAAATAACAAACCATATCCACGAGGTGAATTATGACAAGTGGGGCGAAGCGGGTGGACAAATTCACGGACAGACGCACGATGAAACGGGTGGACGGATGAATGCACGGATGGACAGGCAGATGGTCTGACGGATGTACGCATGGATGGAAGGACAGACAGACGCATGGTCGGACAAACGCATAGACACACGGGCGCACGGATGGACGGATGAACGGAAGCACGGACGGACTGATGGACGCTTCACCCCACTCATGATCATTCACTTCGTGGATATGCTGTGACATTGTTTTTATTGACATGCAGTGCATTGCAACTGGCTACTGCGATGACTACGACGACACGGAACATACGACCCATGGTGCCAGGCGCTTCGCCCCTGAAACAGACATTTAGTCCGTATTTCACACCTACTCTCGATCCCAGACATATGAAACATGCGCCTTACCTTACTGAGGCGGCCCTTAGCAGAGGAGGGTAAAAGGAAGCTTTCAGAATACGCTGGCTCCTTTGAGGAGCTATTAAGGTTAAGGAGGTGTGAAGGGTGCCTTACGTAAGATAAGGAATTGATGTAAGATGAGGTGTATTTTAGAAAGCGGGTTTAGTGTATTTGGTACTGCGTATCTCGAGGTTTGAGGGCATGATCATCGCGTTGACTAAAGACCCGAAAACTCTGCGCTGTGTCTTTGCCCTCTCTTTCGACGTGGGCCCTTTTTTTTGCGCTATATATCAAGATATGCACTGAATAAGCTTAAATTTACCGCAACATTTCTGTTTTCTGGACTTCCACCAACACTTCATGGTCTAATATAGTCTGTTAAAGACTCCAGGTGGCCATAATTATTTTGTTTTGTTCGGCTTTATGAAAATGTCCCTTATTTCTTCACTACTGCTTACTACTGAATGTAGTTCGTATCTAACAAGGAAAATGAGCTTCATTTATCGAATGCATTTTGTATATAGGAAAGCATGTAGGGTCAGTTATCAAAGCGTCGTGCACTTGCGTTCTTTGTTTCACCTTCCAAGCGAACGGGCTTCTGCGCCTCAAAATTATGGCCAGCAAAAAGACGTGTCTTTAGATCCTGCAAGAACAACCGTCATTAAATTGTGTGCCTTTCTCCTCGTTATCAGCGCATGCCCGGTAGTTCCAGATCATGAACTGCCAACGCGCTACCAGTGTGACACAGCAATCTTGATATGAAGGTGTGAGCGCCAATTTTTCAATAAAGGAAATATTAAGCGATGCAGCTGACTGTGGTTGTTGTGGTACAAACAGGCGCCCTTTATGCTTCAAGTTAGGGTGTGCTTGAATATTATTTATTCTAAAAAACACTCTCATCAATAGCGATTAAAATATTAGGGTCTAAGCCCGTCAACCATAATTCCTCAATTCATTAAAAATAATTGACACACCATATCACCTCAACTCTATAGTGTCTTAAAATGTCAGTATTACGCAAAAATCTAAACGAGTGATGAACAATAGAGAAATGTCAGTACAAGGAGTGGTAATGAGTTTAAGCTCTGAAGCATAACTGAAATGATTTTGCAGCACCTACTCGACCAAAATGACAACTTCTCTGATTTTAATTGGCATATCCGTGGCAGAAACTCGCTGTTCCTCACAGCTGGTATTAAAAGATCAAGGTAGCGGACAGAATCCTTGCTTTTCACGTTACAGAACCCCCAAAGGCCAGAATTTCCGGGGTCTTCCACTACGACGTCTTTCATAATCATATGGTGGTTTTGGGAGGTGACACCCTACATAACAATAAATCATTCTTCCTTCATTTTTCAGAACAATAATATTTGTGGTAGCATAGAAACAAAACTTTACGCTTGAGCTGATTCACTCTAGACGAAATACGGAGTGCCATGACAGGAATGCGTAAAGGTTTCAACACCGCCAGCAGTGAACTTCATTTGTAGAACAAAGTGCGGGATATGTGCTGAGCATACTTGTTTTTAGAGTGACTGTCAAGACATTAGAAGCACGCTGTGACGTGAATACAATTTTTTTAACATGAGTTGCGCCAGCACGGAGGTTTTTTCCGAGACTAAAACCAACTGGCTAACATAGTTTGAAACTTTTCTGCGCTAATGTGCCCTCTCATCCCCCCCCCCCCCCCCCTATTTTGGGGGGTGGGGCGTGGAAGCTTTGAATGGCAGCGCAAAACAGTTCTTCGATGCAAAACGTATAAACGTATTTCTTCGAAACAATACGTTGCCGGAATGCCTCTTTCTCCAAGTTTAGGAGAAAACTCAATGGAGAGAACACAGAACTTGTTGCAGCACTGCTCTACAATAAAATGAACAGCAAGGGTATATGTAGTCTAATAGGCCGCACAGAAAAGATAGTTTCTTGACTTATGTCTTGGGACAAATGCTATTTGTCGCATGTGATAAGTTCTAAAGTACCTTGTTCGTTTTCCTGCAGTCCTTGCTCAGTTAGTAAATGCTTCTGGGACGACATTTCATGCTTAACTGTCAATGTCGCAACTATGACCGGTCTCAAAGATTGTACTAACTTGGGAGCGAACGAAGAAGGAGTGATGAGCTTTGATATTTTGATTTCAAGGCCAGTTTTTTATTTCTAGCTACCACATACGGTAGTAAGCGGTAGCTAGAAATAAAAATAAAAAACGTGGCTGATTCCCGTATGAGAATCACTATACCACGAAAGTGATACGTGTCTTTAGAGTGGTAGCCAAGTGCCTATTGTTCCAAATTAGGTGTTATGTGACGTCATTTGGTGTTATGTCATTTGGTGTTATGATTTGGTTTTATGTGTTATACCAAACTTGGTGTTATGGGACGTCAATGGATGGCGAAATATATCACTGGTGCAAACATAATAATCCTGACACGCGTGCCGTGTAAGAACATGGCAACATACCACGCTCATAGCGTGCTCACGGGGGTTTCGCTAGCTCTACATATACTGAATTTTGTATCACGTCACGTGAATAGATGGCGAAGATAAACGACACATCCAAACGTGATAATCATGATAGGGAAGTCATGTACGGCATCATTTACCTCCACCTCGTATTGTTGGGCTAATTTTGAAACGGCATGGGAACTTTGTCATTAGTGCTTCGCACATCATCGATTCCCACTGTACGTTAGATCTGCCAATTTTTTATTTTGAGCATCCAGTAAAGCTTTATGATGACAGATATGCCACCGGTCATGTCAACAACGTCAATGTTGAAGGCCTCAAAAATCACGATGTCATATTCGGCCTCTTCAGTATTAGTGCCCTCGAAAAGAAGGGTTGCGTACATGTCCTGTAAGCTAGGTTTGAATTATATGTAACTGAGTTCTGCCCAGAGGACCGGAGCTAGCCAGAGTCTCGGGGAGATGTCAAGGAGAGGAGCCCGTAGCTGCCAACTGTAATTTTTAGTTACATTATACACAGGTAGCGCGAGAGCAGGATCATGAAAGCTCTCGACGGAAGAATGATGGGAGCTTCTGCGAGCTTGTCAGAGCTTGTCGGGAGCGCCTCGGTGCTCGGATTTTATGTCCTGGCCTTCCCAAGATTCTCTGCAGGAAATAAACAATGGATACCAGAACAGTCCAATGAATTTTGTCATCTTCACCTCCGCCTCCTGACAGGGAAAGGTGAAATGTCACCTCCTTCCCTACCCACACAAGCGGGAAGAGGCACGCCTAGTTCAGCCCATGGCGAGGGAGAAAGCACTGCACGGCCCGCACGACACAGCACGACACGAAGACGTTGAGTTTAACGTGAAAGTCAAGTTCATAGTCCGATGCAGTGATGGGTCTGTGGTGCCAGGCAGACGACAAATAGCAGAAACAGCGGCATCCGTGCGCCACAGAAAACGTGGGAAATGCATCCGCAGACGGTTCTCAGTCGCTTGGCTTATTGTCCCCGGCACTCAGACGAAAAGAGACGTACAGACTTACCCCCCTTTTTAAGCCGATTTCACTGTAAACAGCCCTTCACAGGTCGCCAGTTGGTCGGGTAAGTTGAAAGGATTCTACGTGGGGAGATGGCTCCAACGCAAAATTCCAAGTATGGCTTGCGTATCGTTGTCGCTTGTGGTTCACTTCTAGGAGCGCTGTTCCACTCCCGGCTCACGTCCAAGCGGCACCATGTCAGGAAAGCCGATCATAACAAGTGTTAGTATAAGCCATTAGTAGAAACAAATTGCTATTTTCATGGAATCGTGACGTCGACGAAGAGGCAGAGAGTACGTTGAAGATTAAACTGTTTATTTGGGCAAGCCTGTGCTTGGTAAATGGAAAGTCGGTTCACAGTATCAGGCTTGCACTCATAGAAGCTAAGGGAGCGTCGGCCGTCGATAAACTGACAAGCGGTGAAGCGCGTCGGCATTTATACACTTGCCGTCAAACGTTCTAACGTTATCGCTAGCGGTGACGTAGGTTCTAGAATAATCTGTATAGTTCGCGGAGTGGGCGTGATCTTATCTAAATGATCTACTACAGTCCTGAAGCTTCTCCAAGACTGCATGCGCGGTTTGCGCTGAGAATCCTGTAGTGTATTGGGGCGATAACAAAACTTGAGAACAAGAACGTGGCATTGCCCTCAGAAAAAGGCATCGTCCCGATGCTTTAACAGAAAATGAAAGTACAACAATAATGCAAGAAAGTTCAACAAATAAATTACGATACTGCAATAATACAAAAAGAAACACTGTTTCAGTTTGTTAACGCGCATGAAACGGATTGAAGCGCGCGACATGGACGACTTCAGGTCACGATCGGCGTCGTTGAGAGTTTGTGATGCCGTCGAGGACAACCTCGTAATCAAGTGGGCCGAGACGTCGAACCACCCTGTACGGTCTGAAGTACCGTCGCAGAAGCTTTTCACTGAGTCCACGTCGGCGTATCTGCTTACACACTCAAACACGTTCACCGGGCTGGTATTCCACGAAGCGTCGTCGAAGAATGTAACGGTGGCTGTCGGTCGTCTGTTGATTCTTGATATGGGGTTCCGCGAGCTGTCGGGCTTCTTCAGCGCGTTGAAGGTACTCACTAACATCGACGTTTTCTTCGTCGGTGACGTGGGTAACATGGCATCGAGCGTCGTTTCTGGGCTCCTTCCGTAGACCAATTTGTATGCAGAGATATGCGTCGTCTCCTGCACCGCCATGTCATGTTGTATGCGAAGGTCACGTACGGAAGAGTGGCGTCCGAAGCCTTGCGTTCGACATCGACGTACATTGCCAGTATGTCAGCAATCGTCTTGTTTAGTCGCTCGGTCGGGCCGTTGGTCTGTGGGTGGTACGCTGTCGTCCGGCGGTGGTTTGTTTGGCTGTATGCCAAGATCACTTGAGTTAGGTCAGCAGTAAATGCCGTTCCTCTGTCGGTGATGAGGACCTCCGGGGCGCCGTGACGTAGGACGATATTTTTGACAAAGAACTTAGCTACCGCGGATGCACTGCCTTGAGCAGGGCTTCTGTCTTGGCGTAGCGGGTGAGGTAGTCGGTAGCTACCACGATCCACTTGTTTCCGAAAGCCAACGTCGGGAACGGCCCCGGTAGGTCCATACCAATCTGCTTGAATTGTCGGCGAGGTGGTTCAATTGGCTGCAGAAGTTCCGCTACCTTTTCGACGGTGTCTTGCGTCGCTGACAGTCCCGGCATGTCCTCACATAACGAGGGACGTCGGTGGTAAGACGTGGCCAGTAGTTCCTTTCTTGTATCCTCGCGAGCGTGCGGGAAACACCGAGGTGCCTTGCCGTCGGATCGTCGTGCAGGGTCTGCAGAAGTTCAGGTCGCAGAGCTGAAGGCACCACAAGAAGGTACTTGGCTTGAAGTGGTGAAAAGTTTTTCTTTTGGAGAAGACCGTTTCTCAGGAAGAACGACGCAATTGCGCGCTTGAATACCTTCGGGACTTCGGCGATCCTGCCTTCGAGGTACTCTATTAGGGCCTTAAGTTCCGAGTCGGCCCTCTGTCGTTCAGCGAAGTCGTCCGCAGTTATCGTTCCCAAGAAGTAGTCGTCATCCAGGTTGTCGGGTGGTGGTTGGTCGACAGGCGCACGAGAGAGACAGTCGGCGTCGGAGTGTTTTGTTGCCGGATTTGTAAACGACGGTGATGTCATATTCTTGAAGTCTCAGGCTCCATCGTGCGAGGCAGCCTGAAGGGCCCTTCATGGTAGCTAGCCAACACAAGGCGTGGTGGTCGCTAACAACTTTGAAGGGCCTGCCGTAGAGGTAGGGGCGAAATGTTGACGTAGCCCAGGTGATGGCGAGGCACTCCTTTTCTGTTGTGGAATAATTGACTTCTGCTTTGCATGCGATCGGCTGGCGTAACTATTAACCCTTTCAAGTCCGTCAGCCCTCTGCCCAAGAACGGTGCCGAGACCTACGCTGCTTGCGTGAGTGTGTATTTCTGTCTCGGCGAATTCGTCAGTGTGTATTTCTGTCTCAGCGAACCACGCCTGCAGTCTTCGAGAAGCTTCAGGTGCGGTTTGCGCTGAGAATAACGTAGTGTGTTGGGGCAATAACAAAACTTGAGAACAAGAACGTGGCACCATAATGTAGTGGAAGCTATACAGTATTTTTTATTACGAGGACAATGAGCGGAGAAGGAAAAAAGCACTGAAAAGCCCTGACTCATCAATGAATCGTTATTGTGCATGAAGGACTCATTCGTCAAGGGGAAAATCCATCAACACAACACTAGAGTGTGACATGGCCTTGCGCGCTCTTCTAGAAGTGATAATCATCTTTTCGACATACAGAAGTGGGAGAAAACTGATTTGGAGAAAACTGATTTTCAGAGGAACGCATGTGGTCAAGTAAGAAGACCATGTCACACTTCAGTACTTGCATAAATGAATTTCTCTTAACATATATACTTCTCATGTGGAATGAAATTTCAGTCAATATGTGATGCTTATCTGTATCATTTCTTTTGCCATTATGGCTGTGTGGTAAACATTTGACTGGTACCTTTGCAATATCAAAACCAACTAGCCGAAAGCTCCTCTTTAGTAAATATAAGACTGCGCACAGGGCTTCTCAAAACATTGGTTTCTTTTTCACTAACAGAGGCAGCAGTCGAATCATACTGACCACGAACCAGTCTGAAAAAAAAAAAGATTGTTTTCCTACTAGAAGGAAAACCCAGAACGAATGATCATGCTTTACACACTTACATTTGCGACGAGTTTCTTCAAGTTCTTGAAGATCTGTCTCAAGTTTTTTTTTCGCAGGCTCTTTTGTTGAGTGGTGACATTTGAGCAACCAACGCACCTTTTCCCTTCAGTCATTCACAAAATGCCGACAACTTTTTTCCATGTCAATGCCAATTATAACTGTCTAATCTTCGTGAAACTATGATTACAAAAGAGGTTTTGAACATGTTCCCAGTAATGCCTGTAAGCAATCGGCTTTCAGCGTAATAAATCACTGCAAAAAAAAACTGTAAAACAATGGGCAGTAAATTTGTCATATAGAAACCAAACGTGCCCACGGGTGTTTTGATACCTAATGGACGAATTCCTATGTTTCGCTTCAGTACCATCAAATTTTGTATTATATATAAGTGGCTTATTCGATACATAGCAAGCCTATTTGTTTCTGCAGATGTACATGGTGTCAGCACGACACTAATCTAGAAAAGCTTGTTTTAGTTCAGTTTATAGCATCATTTGAAAATCTGCGTTAGAGATCCGAAATAAATAGACAATGCCCAATACAACCTGATGTCTTTTTGAATTCTTCAAAACTGGTACATAGATTATTGTGATACACATATCTAAAGCCAATCAAGATAATGAACACCATGCTCTATTTTTTTCAGGTGTTTTTATTTTTGGGCATAACACATACAGGGTTTGCCTGCGAGGTAAGGCAAAAGGAGGACTTAAACCCCCTGACTAGGCCGTACCTCGCTGGGGCAGCAGAGACAGCGGATTCGAAAGTTGCAATTTCACTAGAACACAATAAGTCAACATGAACATAATCACTAGTACAATAAGAACATGATCTCTAATTACAGTAAGAACGTAATGAAAGCAATGATATAGTAACGTAATCAATAAGCAACAAGAACATAACAATGCAGTGACCAGTAATGCTTATTTACAGTAACACTTAGTACCCATGCTAATGCAGTAACCAAAGATATTAACATTTACAACAAACATCTAATTCCGAAGCAAGAAACATGTTCATTATTGACTGTTTAAATTCATGAATTGTTTTACAGCTTCTGGCTATTTTAACAACATTAGGATACATATTACATAAAGACATAGTTTCATACTCAATGGTTTGCATACCATAGTTTGTCCTGGCCTTCTTCATTACTATTGATGTGCGGCGTAAACTGTACCCTGTGTCTCGACTGAGGTACCGGTTTGAAAATGTCTCAATGTTGCTGGAAACTTCTTTAAACAGCCGAATGCAAATCTTCGATCTGTAAGAGTTTCTAGAGTCAAGGATATTGTAGCGCATCATTAATTCAGAAGACCCTATGTATTGATTTGAAAAGTTAAGGAAACGAACAGCTCGACCCTGTAGTACTGCTAGTTTTTCTATATCGGTTTTGTTTCCGTTCCCCCACACTAATAAGCCATAACTAAGATGCGAATGTACAAGTGAAAAGTACAGTTGTCTGACGAACTTGACAGGAAGATAGCATTGTATTCGTCGTAGTAGACCAACAGAGCGTGCTACCTTGGTGCGGACCTTATTTATGTGCTCTGACCAGCTTAAATTTTTATGAAATATGACACCTAGAAAAGAGTGGCTTGTCACATGCTCTAGTTGCGATCCACAGTATAAAAGTTTTACATGGTAGCTTATGTCTTTATTCTTAGAACAAAAAACCGTAAACGTTGTTTTCTTCGCGTTTAGGTTAAGCTGATTTACATATAGCCATTGGTGAAGTTCTTTTAACCAAGAATTTGCAGTCTCTTCTAGTTCCTGAAGGTCAGCACCAGAAAAAAACACATTAGTGTCATCCGCGTACATGATCATTTCATCTGTGAGTGGAATGTTTACTATATCATTTATATACGCGACAAAAAATAATGGCCCTGAAGTTGAACCTTGTGGTACCCCATATTTAATCGAGCTTTTGTCTGAACTGTAACCCTGCAGGGAAGTATACTGCAATCGAGAATGAAGGTAACTATTATTAACTTCTAAGGCTGTGCCGCGAATGCCATATACGTGGAGCTTGTTAAGCAATATTTCATGTCTTATAGAATCGAAAGCTTTTCGAAAGTCTAAAAATATACCAATGGTGAGTTTTTTTCTTCAATATTACTTATAATTGTATCTCTGTTTTTTTAATAATGCCATTTCCGCTCACTTATTCTTTTGAAAGCCATATTGTTTATCCGAAATAATACCTTTATTCAGTAGAAAGCTATGAAGGCGCTTATATATAATACATTCAGCTAATTATAAAAATAATGGGAGTACCGAAATTGGTCTGTAGTTGTTTACGTCATTATGATTCCCTCCCCTAAAGATTAATGCAACACGGGCTAGCTTCATTTTTTCAGGAAAAATACCAGTGGAGAGTATACTGTTGCAAATATGTTCCAATGGACCGCATATTATGTGAGCAACTGCTTTAATAGGTTGAGCTTTGATGCCATCCTCTTCAGCGGCTGACTTGTTACTCAAGGAATTAATAATAATTAATTCCGGGTAAGGAATTAATTTGCCTCCTGATACCTTTGTCTTCTTAGCGACATCATAATATATGACTGACGAACTCTGCCGTGACTAGATGAGGCGAAAGGTAAACAGAATTGGAAAACAAATGCAAGAACAATTAAAATTACACAGAGAAACTTGTCGGAATTCACCAGTCATTTATTGAAATCTGTTATGCGATTGCTATCATTAGATGATTTTGTTGTCTAGCAAGATTAAGAGCTCCTGCACAGGGCAGCAGTTGTGCAACAAAGTAGTACGCAACCACCAGTGGCACATACCCGAAATAGCGGCCCTTACGATTTCGACCTCCAAGGTAGTTCCGGTGCGAGATTTCTTCTGTGTGTTGTTGAACAATAAAAGATAGTGCTCAATGCACATGTTAATGGCTGTTAAGAGGTAATGAGAGACAGGAACATTCGGCCTTTAGGTAACGCGCACGCTGAGATCCACATTAGCAGCTATTGGCATGTACATTGAGCACGATCTGACAAGAAAGGGTTGCTACGTTATACTAGCTGGGTGTAACCTCCTTGGTTTTAGAAAGGGTTAGCGAGCGTTGGGCCGCATAGCCATGAATACAGTGAACTAGTATATACGATGAACTCGATGTGGTTAAAGGTGGGAAGTAAACCCCAAGCGCAAGCCGTAAGAAAGTGTGCATGTGCCACCTCCCGTTTAGTCCTTGAAATGTCCGCTGGATGGCGGTGCTTCCATATGGAGAATATATGATGAAAAGATGCGAGATGGTGGTACTTGGAGTGC
This sequence comes from Rhipicephalus microplus, assembly GCF_043290135.1. NCBI lineage: Eukaryota > Metazoa > Arthropoda > Arachnida > Ixodida > Ixodidae > Rhipicephalus > Rhipicephalus microplus. Next base: position 93,691,103 of record NC_134700.1, on the reverse strand, counting down.
TGAATAGATGGACAAACGGACATACAGACAGATGCATGAATGGACGCATGAACGGACGCAGGCGCAGATGCATGGACGAACGCAGGGACGGACGCTCGAACAGACGCACGCACGGACGGGTGGATGGACGCATGGACGGTTACACAGACGTACGCAGGAACGGACGGAAGCAAGAACGAATGGACGGACGAATGCTTCGCCCCACTCCCCATCATTCACTCCGTGGATATGCTGCCACTTTTTTTTTTCATATTTTCCCGTGGATTGCAAGGAGATGCGGGGTTGTTGTGCCGGCGTTTCGCTTGCGTTCGTGTCCCTGCGGTCAGCGCATCGAGCAGACGGCAGCCGTGGAAGCGAAATTAACGCTCATACGCGTTCGCGCACTGATTGTTCTCGCACGCTGGTAATCAAAACAACGCCGCTGGCATGCTCGTTGGTCGGGTTTGTTCGGGCACGTCATGCGCCCGTAACCTCTTGGTCAGATGCCGGAGAGGGTAGGGAAGAGGTTTGGCTTGCGAAGGTTACGCAGGGAAGAGCAAGGGTTTCTAGCTTGCCTCTTCTCATCCTCGTTTCGTGCTGCTAAAAAAAAAAAAAACGTTTTCGCCGTTCGTAATGAACCCATTGAAAAAAGTTTTTGTGGCATAATACTCCTCACCGGGCACACAACAACTTCAACGATCTAACAGAAGTTTGTTGTGGGGCCTGGTGAGTGGCCCTTTAACGCGTCTTTTAGAGCTCTTTGCATGATGTAGGCAATTTTTAGAGAAAATGATGCAAAGATGTTACGTAAGTAATTTGGGCATTGTCGGTTTCAGTACAAAAAAAGAATAATATTTTCCGCGAAAATAACTTAAAACTTATTTTAGGAACAGTATGAAAAATAAAGTTAACTAAAACCGAGAACGGTGACCACGATAACAATATTCATTTTGATACGGATTCAACGAAACGTTTCTGCGACTAAAGCTGTGGGTTCTTGAGCAGTAACATCTTCACACCTGCAGAATCCTCCTGTAATAGCCACTGTGGTTTGGAGATTTGGTCTACCACCACGGCTCCAGGCGATGACACGCGACCAATGAATGGGGCAAGAAAGTTGATACGATGGCGCTTGTTAGAAGAAAAAAAATGACAAACGTGTTTTCAGTTTTTTTACCGTTTTCTCCAATCATTTATGCTCTTCTTTGCTAAATCTGAAGATACCGAAAAAAGAGGACTCCATTGCGTGAATTTCCTTTTCATTTGCGTTTCGAATATGATTTACCATTCTTGGCGCTACTTCAAAGCTTTCGGTAAAAAGTTCAAACTTAATTGTGAACTGCTCCTTTTCCCTGAGCCAAACTTATTCGCAGTCTGGTGTACTTTCATTCACTAGAACCATTTATTATACTTGTTCTGGTTTAAGTTCTTTGTTTGTGGGACACATTTTGTGGTCGTTATGAAACAGGAACATAAACCAATGCAACGAGCTCGCGCGGCTTGTCATGCGTTTTAACCACAGCCCATTTCTAGGGTTACAGGACGCAGTGAAGGCCAGAGAGTTCCAAAAATGAGGAGCCCTCTCACCTAGAGTAGAAGTGGACCTTCCCCCACACTTTCCTCGTGATGTTCAACTTGAGCAGTGGTTAGTGCAACGCTGAAGTAGCGTATTTTTTCTGGGAAAACCGGCAGCACGCAGAGAACAGCACCAAGGCACAATTGTGATTTTCAGAGCCATGCATAACGCTGTTTTTAGAGTCTGCGAACACTTGTGTCATCATTAGCGAAATTGCGCAAACCTGTAGCAAAATCACGTATTGCATTAGTTTCGGAAGTGACCCGCTCAAATCGGCAATTCGCATGACGTGAGTACCTACAAAAGATATCTACAAAATGCGTGAAAAAATCCTCTTTATTTAGAGAAGACAGCGCTTGCTTGTGCCTATACTTGTTGCACTGATAAAATTTTAACGCCGCATGTATTTTTGTTGAGAGCAATGAATATTATAAAAAAGCTTCAGCACAGCCCACGTACCCTTGAAATTGATGTTTTGCGAAGCATACGAATGGCAAGTAAATTTGTTGTATTTTTTCATTGAACGAGACGTACTCAAGTGACGCTAAGCATATGTACATATCTACGCGCACATACCCTTAAACAACCACGTTTTGTATTAGCAGTTGTTTACAATTGCGTAACAATGTCAGCAGCAACTTGCATTTAGCGACACCAAAAGGGGTGGTGTTTGCGCTGTGCGAGCGAGGATGGTGGCCCTTAACGCTGCTAACAAATCAACCTCAGCGGATGGCGCCTAAATTCAATTTACGTTAATCCGTCATGACGGCTATATCATACGAGTACACATGCAATGTTTATAACATGAAATAGCCACTAATGCAACCACAATTGACGTTATACGAAAATTAGGGTCTATTTGAAAGGTGTATCCCAGGCCTGGCGTAGCTCTGTAGTAGAATGCTTCATTGCCACGCAGTATGCTAGTGTTCGATTCCTACTGAGACCATTAACATTTATTGTTTGCATATTTACGATCAATGATAGCTATAATGGTTTTTCCTTAACGCTTAAGCGTTCAAGTTACCTCGGTATACAAATAAAAATATAAAGTACGCGATAGCGAAATGTTGTTTGTAGTGCGTTCTTCAAACACTTCGTGCATGAAACCTGTTTGAATCCGCTATGAACCCAATACATGGCCTTAAGGGAATAGGCGTAGCAGCATGTGTGCCTTTTGTAGTGCAGTACTGGCTTTCAACCACGGAGCCAATATGATAATCCTCTATTCGGACGGTCGTTCTCAATGGACACTTGACTGCGCCATATTACGGCAATATTTCATGTTGCATTGTAAAGCATATGTACAGGATGCATGTGTTTCTGAAGGATAAAAGCTATTTTCACGGCATTTTCAAGCAGAAAAGTTCTTTTCACTGTTTTTGCAATCAGAGACGTGGCTGTCTCGGAGAACATCGGCTTGCCACGCAAATGGCCCGTGTTTGATCCCCACTCGGACCCCAACAACCCGGGTTCGGTACCCACTCTGCTCTTGGGTTTTCTATCATTTATTTATTTTATTCCCGCCGTTCTCGATTTTTCAGTCACGCATAGGATGGTGATTTTTTGCTCAAAACCAACGACGCCAACGTTGACACCGGAATTCCTGCGAAACGAGCCCTTCAATGCTATCGGGTTAAAATGTCTGTCACCTGGGGTATATAGGAGAAGACGACGACGAAGTGTCTCTTCATAGAACGCTTCTGCTTTCGGCTCCGAGCATTGTTATCAAGTTTTTCGCTTTTTACGGGAGACGCTGCTCCCTGCCCCAAGGCGACGGACGCGGAGTCATCCACTGGTCCGCCCAGCCAGAGGTCTGCTATGGCGAGCTCCTCGGTAAATCAGCGCGCCTGGCCCAGAACCAGTGAGGCCAACGGTGATAGTCACTGCATCATGGCTGTGGACGTGGAGCCTTCTGCGGCTCTGTCCGACCATAGACCACCTTTGGCAAGCTCGTCGCGGAAACGAAGCACCTGTTCGAGCACCAGCGAGGACACGGAACTGTACTCGGCCACTGGCGACGACTCGTCGGATGACGACTTCGAGACCGTGAGAAGCAGGAAGGCCAAAAGAAGAAGTATCAAGTCGTCTTCACCAGCAGGGACATTAACGTCTCAGTCAAAAGGAGAATGCTGGCCGCACACCATCCTCTTCATGCCCGAGGACTCCACCATCAGCCTTCGAGCAGTAAACAGGCAAGCTCTCTCTATGTACTTTGAGGGGGTAGCACCAAACGACATTAAGGATATCCGGGTGAACACGCGGAAGAATATTCTAGCTGTGGACACAATGACTGCCAGCGCCATAGACAAGCTTCGCAGAGTATCAGATTTGGGAGGCATCAAAGTTCGACCGGTTATTCCAATGGACGGTGCCTGCACGGCGGGAGTAATCTACGACATTGATTTGGCCATAGCAAATTCGGACCTCCCAACTCTCATAAAACCAGCGAACGAAGGAGTTCTCATCGCGAATGTACTTCGCCTCGGAAACACCCGATGTGTAAAGATAATGTTCAAAGGAGATTCCATTCCGTCGCATGTCAAAGTGGGACACTTCCGACATCCTGTTCGACCATTTGTCCCTAAACCACTCCAGTGCCATAACTGCATGAAAATTGGTCACATCAAGAGTGTATGTACAAACACCACAGCATGCCCCCGATGCGCTGAGCCGCACACTGCAGACGCATGTCGGGCAACAAGTCTGAAGTGCAGAAACTGTGATGGTCCGCATGATGCTGCATCCAAGGAATGCCCTCGGATTAAGAAGGAAATCGCCATTATCAAACAAATGGTTAGGGACAATTCAACCCACAGAGAGGCTGCTGAAAGGGTACGGCGGCGACGTAGTCGCCGACGGAGGCGTGTAGGACAGAGTGTTGCGCATAACCCATTTCCTCCGAGCACGAGTGAAGTAGTAAGCACGAAGCGAAATGAAGTGGAGAAGCTCACAGCTGCGGATGAGTGGCCTACGCTTCCGCGTACGCAGCCGGCAAAAGAGCCTCCTGCGAGGCCTCGCCGCCCTACACCTTCCACCGAGTCTACTTCCGTTGAGGATGTGTCAAGGGTCGATCGACAGATCATCCCGATGTTACGATCCCTCGTCGCTGTCATGGCAGACATACTAAGAAGCCTGGGAACTCCAACCGCTCGAAGCGGGTTACAGGTGTTGGACGCGCTGAGCCCAGTCCTCGCCTCCCTCGCGTAGAGTCATGGCAGGAGATCAACAATCGTTCCGCAAAGACGTCAGAGAAGCATCAGTCATCCAGTGGAACGCAAGAGGACTTAGATCACGGATTTCCGATTTTCGTCAGTACGTGTTTTCTAACCGTTTCCCAATCATCGTAATATGCGAACCGAAATTATCAAACCCGATCAGGCTATCCGGCTACGAATCAATCCCGTCCAAAACCCGAAACGAAAGCAGCAAGGTCATTGTGTATATTCGCCGGGAGCTTACCTACATCATTCAACCTGTGTCGCCTCATGATGAGAACCAATATATTTGCCTGACTGTGAAGCAGAAAACCCTCACCTTCACATTAATAGGTGTCTACTTATCTCCCTCAGCCCGTTTTGATTGCCAAAGACTGGATGACATTCTCTCGAGCGTACCGGATCCGTGGATAATTATAGGGGACTTCAACGCCCACCACCCAATCTGGGGAAGTTCAAAAGTCAATACCACGGGCCGGAGGCTGGCTTCATTTGTATCGACTCATGAACTGTCTCTACTTAATGATGGGAGCCCTACATTTCTGCGAGGATTAACGTACAGCAGCTGTTTGGACTTGACGTTCGTGTCACGTCGCTTCGCCACAAGCGTTAAGTGGTTTTTAGACATCGAGACACATGGTAGCGATCACATCCCCAGTTATCTCACCATCGAAGGCTTTGCTAGCAACCACCCGCCGAAAACCATACGGAGGATCGATCTTTCAGCATTCACAACCAACATTGAACACGCTTGTGAAAAAGGCTTAACCTCTGGCATTGAGCAAGCGATCAAACAAGCAGCGCAGAGTGCGATGCGCACGCTGGCATATTCTTCAAGGCCCTCTGAAACGGACATGGAGTTAGAGCGACTCCGTGCGATTCGTCGGCGTGCGGAGCGTAGATATCGACGCACAAAATCCATTCAAGATCTACGGATGGCCAGGCGCATGCAAAAGAAGATCCAGCGTCGTATAGACAAACTGGAGTTTCAACGGTGGGCGAAATTTTGCGCGAGTCTAGACCCTCGCAAACCGCTTTCTCAAATATGGCGAACCGTTCGAGGCCTACGCATATTTCCCCAACAACGTTTTCCGTTTAAAGCCTTGGCCCTTTTCCAAAATAGAAGGGATATCGAGGTAGCGGAAGACTTTTGTAGGAAGATTGCGGGCCCGCCAAATTGCACAGAAGCCCTTACTGCTGATTACACGCCACATTCACTGGACCCGCACCTGGACCTGCCTTTTTCAATGGAAGAACTGAATGTGGCTCTTGCTTCATGCAATCGATCGTCATCGCCTGGACCGGATGGCATATCATACCGCCTATTACGCAATCTCGGTGATCGAGCACGAAGTGCTTTGCTGGAAGTATTCAATGAGTCTTGGAGAGATGGAACGGTCCCCAGAGAGTGGAAAACAAGCCGGTTGGTTGCACTTCTCAAACCTGGAAAATCGCCTCTAGAGCTGACATCATACCGCCCAATAGCGCTGGCTAGTTGCGTAGGGAAGCTGATGGAGCGAATGATCCTTGCCAGACTCGAGTGGTTCCTAGAACGCCATAGAATATATCCAGACGCCATGGCCGGTTTTCGTCGTCTTCGGAGCTCCATTGGCAATGTCATTGACCTGGTGACCTACGTACAACACCAGAAAATGAGCAGACGGTTATCTGTCGCACTATTTTTAGATGTCAAAGGAGCATATGACAATGTTTCTCACGAAGCCATACTTGACGCCCTCGAGTCAGTTGGTTTGGGTGGGCGAGTGTACCGCTGGATCCAATGCTACCTACATATGAGATCATTGTTTATGCAAACTGATGATGGGCCGACTTCTGAACATTATACACACCGTGGTGTTCCTCAAGGTGGTGTATTGAGCCCCACACTGTTCAACCTGGTTCTGATCGGTCTCGTTGAACGCATACCAGATTCCGTGCAGATATCTCTCTATGCAGATGATATTTGTGCCTGGACATCAGGTGTAACACGTCCTCAGGTACGTGCGAGACTCCAGAAAGCAGCGAATTCAATATCGGCGTACCTTAGAGAACAAGGCCTCGAGATTTCTCCTGAGAAATCGGCGCTGGTCGCGTTCACGCGGAAGGCAATGACGTCATATCCCATCGCCATCGATGGACACAGTGTCTGCTACGCCAGGACCCACAGGTTTTTGGGGGTCACGATCGATCGAAATCTCTGCTGGAGTCCCCATGTGGCCACTCTAAAGAAGCGCCTAACGGCCATCGCACAACTTTTCAAGTTCCTCGGAGGCAAAACGGGGGGCACATCAGTGCACGCGATGTTGCATTTGTACAAAACGCTGTTTCTGGGGTACCTGCGGTATAGCTTGCCGGTTCTGACGAACGCTTGCAAAAGCAATATACGCACAATAGAAAACGCCCAGGGCCAGGCACTCAGAGTTTGTCTTGGATTACCACGCTGTACATCAACAGCGGAAACCATCGCAATCGCCAAAGATCATCCGGCCACAGTGCACATTACTTTGGAGGTGCTTAGAGCTCATATTAGACACCTTGCTCGCGCCCCTGCCCACCACCTAGCTTCGCTTCCAGAAGATCGACCGAGTGCCTCCTTCTGTAAGAGAGTATTGACTTTCCGTGAGTGCCTTCCAACAGTCTACACGCCTCCGGAACGGATACTAACACCTCCTTGGTGCTTGGACCGACCAAAACTGCGCTTGACAGTGCCGGGGATTCGCAAGAAGGCGGAGCTCTCGGCGCCAGCTTTAAAGCAGATGATTCTACTCATGCTACACGAAGAATACAAAGATCATGTCAAGCTTTACACGGATGGCTCGACAACTGTTGGAGGATCTGCAGGAGCTGTGATCTTCCCAGCAAGAGCCGAAACCATCCAGTTCAGAACGTCACACAAGACGACATCTACAGCCGTGGAGCTCGCGGCACTCCGCAGCGCACTCCGCAGGATTGACCAAGAGACACCACAAAAATGGAGCATTTTTACTGATTCGAAACCAGCTCTCCAATGTCTACAAAATGCTCTACGTCGTGGACCTCAAGACCAATTGGCGCTCGAAATACGACAACTGTACCATCACCTAAAAGACGAAGGACATGACATATCTTTTCAGTGGTTACCAGGCCATTGCGGCATCATCGGTAACGAACATGCCGACAATGCAGCTAAGAATGCACACGAAAATGGAGTGATGGAACCTATTCCACTATCAAGAAGCGACGCAGCAGCAAAGATTAATACGCTTGCGCAGGATGTCGCAAGGTCTATGTGGAATACGCCCGGTTTTCTCCACACCCGTCTTCACCGCCTGGACCCATACCTACGACTTACTATTCCATCTGGCCTACCCCGATCCGAGACGACCCTTCTCTGCCGTATGTGGCTTGGGGTGTCTTTCACGAACGCTTTTACCTGCCGCATCGGAATGAGAGACAGCGCTACATGCGACCATTGCGACAATGACGAAACAATTGAACATATTTTATGTCAGTGCCCCCAGTACAGCTCTCAGCGACAGTCCCTCTCAGCAGTGTTTGCTCGCCTCGACGACCAGCCATTTTCTGAACAGTCAATCTTGGAATGTCGGAAAGATCGAGCTTCACGCCAGAAAGCAACGAAGGCGCTGATGAAGTTTCTGCGAGCGACCCGCCTCGTTGAACGATTGTAACACTACTGTGTGCGAGTGTGTGTGTGTGTGTTTGTGCTTCTCTTCCTCCCTTTCCCCCTTTTTTTTTCTTGTCTCCCCTTACCCCTTCCCCAGTGCAGGGTAGCAAACCGGATATGTTTTCTGGTTAACCTCCCTGCCTTTCCGCATTAAATTTTCTCTCTCTCTGGGGTATATATGAACTGGTATAGCGCATTATGGAGAAGAAGAAACGGCGGAGCAGACCGACACAAGAGGACACAGCGCAAACTTCCAACTGAACTCAGTTGGAAGTTAGCGCTCTGTCCTCTTGTGTCGGTCTGCTTGGCCGTTTTTTCTTCTCCATAATGCGCTATACCAGTTCAAGTACGACGAACCAACTCACCCAATCTTCAACACTCTGGGGTATACACCCGAATATCAGTGGCACATACCTGCTCCCGGGTATATGCCACTGTCTTTGAAAAGTGTTTGACGACGTACGCGACGGTATTGTGGCATTAGGCAAGTCATGACCAGCGAATGGCGTTCGACAAACCATCTTACCCTCGCGTACGAAAATCGATGTATCCCCAGTTAAGGGGTGATCATGAGACCACTCAGACGTAGGCGGCTAGTTTTATACTGACCGCTTATACTATAATTGAGTTTTATGCAAAGTAATTTCAACATCTCTTCTTCTCTTTTCCGTGTCCAACTCAGTAATCACGAGTTGTATTAGTTCCTTAGTTACTCATCAATTAATTGTCATCAGCGAATAGCAGGTTACCAAGACACTCTCCCTTAACTCTTATCCCAATGTCTTTCCAATGTAAGGCTCTGAAAAACTCCTGTAAACACGCCGAGCATAACACTGGAAAGATCGCATCCCCCTGCCTTACATTCTTATTTATTAGGATTCTGGGCCCGGATTCACAAAACTCGCTTACGAAAACATTTTTGCGCAAGATAAATTTTGTTGCGTAAGTCGATTCACGAAACGAAAAAACGTCGTAAGAGGCCATAGTTGTCACATCGGCCGCTGCAAATAAAGCGCGCTGTGACCACCCGGGAACATGTCAGCGATGGTGATGCAGTTGCTATATTTGCTTACGTCACCGAAAAGTGCTCGTAAGTGGATTCACGAAGCGAAATTGTGCGTAAAAACAGCATGGCTGAGAGAAAATCCCAAGAGTGGTCCGGACTACTGTTAGGAACAATGTGGCTACTTCGAACCGGCTGCCGCAGCGGTATACTTTGGTGCCCTGGCTGGTTTTGAGTTAATTCACGCCCATTAAGGGCTGCCTGATGACTGCAGGTGCGTTTTTATTTCTTTCGGCGCTTTGAGCTTCGCGTGTTGTTTCCCTTGTACGCAGTGGATGGTGTTGACAACCACCACCATCCAATAAGTTCGAAGTCGCAGTAATTGAAGAATTCTATTGGGCGTCAATGGCATAAAACTACGCATGTAAAGATTTGTGGTTGGATGAAAACCAATGTGATACGTGAATGGTCGGTGCATTCGAATGCGACATGACATAGGATGAACCTTATTTGTTATGTTGTTGTGTTGCGCCCCATCTCATCCAATTAAAAGTGCGACTCGAGATTTTTGCCTCATTGGTGGAAATTACCACCAAAGAGGTTAATGGGAGCACATTCTTTGCACGCTATCGGAAATAAAAATGAGAGGAAGTTTTCAGTAAGTGGTTCCTAAAGTTTGTGCTCTAGTGTACTTTCATTGGCTCTAACTGTCCAATGGTTGCGATCTCTGAAATACAGCTGTCGATACACTTTGGGACGATCTGGAACAAAGCGTACTTTGTAAACCAAAGCGTATTAGGGGTGCGCGTGATTACGCATGGAACTACAAACAAATCATGCATCTTCACCTTCACTGTTCAGACACCAATATGGACCGTGATATTATGGCAAGCAATCGGAATGAAACGACCCTAGTAACTTTGTATGACACCGAAAATATGCAAACCCTCACGATTCTGGAGCAAACCTTCGCTGAATTCATCCCTGCGTCAATTACCAGCCATTTAACTTGGTGCACGAACATCATTCAAAGGTGGAGCGAGCCACTGACATGTATTTTGTGCGACGTAGCGACCACTTGACCTGAGAATAATAGCATTGCGAAGGCGAATCCCCTGTCGCATGCTCTGATCGAAGCAGACGACAAACGCGAGCCGACGACGGCTTGGCTGACAGGCACAGCTTGTGATTGGTTGTGAAGCAATACCCTCTACATCAGCTCACTCCGTGACGTTGCCAAAACACTTCTTTATTCTGGCATGCCTGTCCTGTTCGTCATATCACCCCCCTCGCACATAAGAGAAAATTTTTTCACGCCGTGAAAATAGTGCAAGTACTTTCTAAGAGCTCTCTTACGTGCAGCGCAGTTGTCGAAAACAACATGGCGTCGTAAACAGCATATCGGTCGATGTGACTTTCAGCAAACGCTTCTCGCACGAGTTACTTTAGCGTTTGACCGGATGTGTTGTGATTACAGCAGCTCATTTGGTGCGTGTAAGCAGTGCGGAAAGCTGTGGCAGTGCAATGGTGTACGGTGAAGCCCAGCGAAGCCTATGCGTCGGTGTGGTTATCAAGCGGGGATCGGCGTCGGTGTATCGATGGCAACTAGCACTCGAGAAGCCTGCAATGTGTGTTTGTGTGCCGGTAACAGTTCGTTCGCTTGACTTTTTAGTCTCTCAGTTTGGTGCTGTGCGACATTTCGGATTGACAGCCTTTTGACACATTACTTGAGTGATCCCAAGTACGTACGGAAACGTATGAACTACGCGCTCGGTTCTTGCTTCGCCACTAGTTAGCCCGTACGCTTCTATTTACTTGAGAGCAATGTACTGTTCGGGAGTGAAACGATGTTCGTTGAGAACAGTGGTGCTGTGTTGACGTTCCAAGACTTGTGAACAAGTTGTCCTCGTGTGACCGAAAATTGAAAGACAGCGTTGATAACTGTTTTGCCCTGCGAAGTCGTGGTGGGGCAGCTTGGCGCTTTTGTTTGTTAAGTCGTCACTTCTCCTTTTTGTGATAACCATAGTCCTAGCGCTGTGATGTGATCAACCAAAACTGCGAGATGCTACATTCTGTTGTGGATCGTGTTAGTTTGGAAGCGCACTTAGACTGTTCTTCGGTAACAAATTGAGAGTTCTATGTGGCAGCGAGAGCCCGTGAACGTCAAGCTTTCCTCCATCCCCCCCAAAAAAGCAAAGACTTCACCGGTGCCTTGCTTTGAATGAAGTTGTAGGCCAATATCGCCTAGCTACAGGTTTCCGAGTTCGTCTGGCCATCGTTTGCACGGCACTACAGCCTTGACAACAGCCGGTCATGGCCAGTTCTTACACTTTATCAATGGACGTGCACGCCTGGCCAGCCCTTCATTGCTGTCACCGGCAGCTTCCAGTCTGCAGATGCCCTTTGCCTGTAAGCCGTACTTGGTTCCTTATGACACCGACGGCTACTAAATGCTGCCATCGGTGAGTTCACCTTGCAGAACTAAATTTCACCGGTACTATAATTCACGCAGTTCTATAACGTGTGCAAGTTTTTAAGCCCATCAGATGTAATGTTTCTCTATGGTAAGTTGAAGCATGAAAAATTTACTACTACTGTTATATACATACATATATTATGGAGCAAATACATAAAAAGTTTTTTGTGATTTGATACAAGTGAGCTCTTGATTGATTATGAGGTTGGGCCTGTCGATTGACCACGTTTGATAGTTGGAAAGTTAATGTGAATTTATTTTTCAGGAGCCAGGTTGCACTTAAAAAATTTATGTTATTTTGGAAAATTAGTTCTAGGAACGATTACCACTGTGGTAGTACTATACTTCAGTAGGATATATATATAGCGGTACGTAATTTTTACATGAGGCTTCAGTTTATTTCAAAGTGAATATAGCTGATTTTGGTCACTTTAACGAAGTGATAGCTTCCTCAAATAAGTATTAGAAGTGAGTGCTTTTAATGATTGTTTTTAATTAAATTTCTCGTTTTTTCTCTTCACAGATCGCAGAGATTGGTTTGTTAAGGTCCTGTGATGCATCGGTTGCACATTCTGGCACATCAATCCTCATCATTACTTGGAGCACCTGTACAAAAAAAGAAAGGGCACGTTCTCCCTAACTGTGCAAGCCTATGTCACTGCTGGGACTGTTATCATTCAGCGGATGTGGCGTGGAAGCATGCATGGCTGCCTCATCTGGAAGGACTGCAATCTGCTTGGGAGCTTCCAGGGCACAAAACTGCCTAACGGCTGGCTGCAAGGTTGGTTTTTCTTTAATACATACGATTACGTGAACACCACTTACTGTGCAGAAATTGAAAACCCAAGCTTGGTTGCTTTCAGTGGATACCTGTAATATTCTTACACATAATTCTTATTCAACATTTATAGAACTAAAATGCAAGATAAATGAGAATGTTGAAAGCTGAAAGCCTGCTGCTTATGAATGAAACTCCAATAATCTGAGACTCAAAAGCTTGTGCTTTGAAACGAGCCCAAATACTTTGATTCCTTATTGAGCTCTCGAGCTTGTGACTGCCTCTGTGAATCAAGTGCTCTGGAAGGAAATAGCAAGTGGGTGAAAATTGCCTGGCTGCTCACAACTTGCAAGGAGAAAGACCTATTGAAGAAGCCTCAGATGACATAGGGCCAGTAACTGCATCTTTTACCTAATGTAGCTTTTTCTCTCTCAGTGCTGTTGCTTGTGTTTCAGCCGAACATGTTCACCACGGTTGCATAGTGATATATATTTTTCTACAAAATGTACCTGACCTAAGTATGCATTGTTGATCTCTAAAGGTGACGTTCAGTATGTTTCAAAGCCATGGCTTCTCATTTCTCTGTCTGTGGCTAGCCTATTTCAGCAGCAGAGCGATGCAGCTAGCATACATGCAATCCAGTCATGGAGCGCTCCTTTGGTGTTCTGTGCAGGACGCAGCATATCCATCCGGCAAGACACTGGTATCAACAATGATGGTGAGTGTTGGTGGCACCTGTAGGAGCCCGTTGTGTTTGTTGCGTATGACTATTTCCCCTGATGAGGTGAATTTTTGAAAGGTTTTCTTCAGTTAGAATAATAGATGTCAGCAACAAGCACACTCATAATCCACAAGTTCTTTGTGTCTTCTAGACTACCCATTTGCTACTATATGTGGTATGGTGAGCTGGCTATGTTGGACAGCCTTAAAGTTATGAACATTGGCTGTTGTGTTATAATGCAGTCTAACTTGTGTTTCTTAGTAAACTTATTTGTGGTCTACTTCTCGCACCTATTGTAAAGTCCAAATAGAAGAAACACTATTGGCTTTTTATGCCTGTCAGAAGTTTCATGTCTTCATCTATAAAATTGTAGTTTTGCTCTTGTATCATAATAAATATATTTTCAGTCTTCACTGTTTGTGTGTGTGTGTTGAGGGTTGTCATTGTCTTCTGAAAATACAATATCTGTAAATATGAGCACATAATTGACTACTATACACTCTTGCATGTAGCATGGTTGTAACAATAATCTGTATTTTTCTAAGTTCCAGCAGTAACAAGGGGTTCGGTGCTCCATGGTCATGTACAGTGTATTAAGAACAGAGCACAGAAGACCAACAAGTATAAAGGGACTGCCAGTGACTGTTCTCCTGCTCAAAGTTTACAACAGCAGAAAGAGCACATTGTGATGTCAGGAGCAGCTGCTGCTTGACTTCTTAGCAGTGCATTATTCAGCAGTTCGTTTGCTTGCATTCGAAATTATTTAAATTTTACATGGAAGATACCACACTATGACACTAATTTAAAGGCTGCTGTAGTGTTAGTGGGCAAATATTTTTGAGGTGAAGTTTTTAACATGTGTGTTGAGTGCCTGCGTGCCTCCACATTTACATGCCAGAAATCACAGCATCCATGGTCGCCAATGGTAACTCTGTTTGCATTCTTTGTAGTACAAGAAGTAAAGCCATGGATGCAGTAATCTTGTACTTAGTCGATGTAATCCTTCAGTGTTCGCTCATTTGTATAGCACCAATGATGCCATGAGTGTATAAGCTCTGGGAAGTGAATCCATGTAGATTATTTTATTTGGAAGGAAGAGGATCATCACTACTCCTAGTATATCTTAACAGTAGATTTTAGTGCTTGGGCATTAGCCCACTGCTTGTCCGTCCTTCAACAGTCTACTTATCTACTGTGTAAGTGTAACTTTTTAAATGTATACTTTGCTCGGATAGGTTTGTTCATAGTGTAATGCAAGTGACTTATCATCTATGCAGATCTACTCAGACTAGAAATAAAAGTATTTATTTTTATATGTAGCTATAGCATGCAATCACTTGTGTTTTTCTAGGTGCCTGTACAATTATTTAGCCCTACAAAAGTGCTGGTATACTCCAATATTGAATCTGGCATCTTAAAATGGTTTGTTAGTAGAAGTAAGAATGTGTTTACAACCAATATTACTATCCACAGATGAACTGTGAAAACTCTGTGGAAATTTATTTACATTTATTGAACTTTGTGAAGGCAAATGTTGTTATGTTCTTTTATTGTGGTCCCTGTTTCATGCAAATGACACATAATTACTTTGCAGTGGCATAGTATTAGTTGTTATTTTACACATATGTGCTGAGCAACATCGCAGTTGAGGCCAGCAGCAAGACATACATGCAGTGCACTGGAGCATCACCTCACATAGTGTACAGTCTTTGCCCACCAGTAAACTCAATATTTTTCAAGCAGACTAATGGACAGCTGCATGGGAACTGTGTTGATGCCCAAACTTTGAAGTCTTCTTGAGGAGTGTTTTTCATCATTTTCGTCCAAGTGAATTAGCTACCCAAAGCCACAACTGGTGGGAATGTGGTGGTTTCCTCTCTACAAAAGCACTCCTACCAGCTGCCTCAATGTTATTATGGGGTGAATTCATGAACTGGAAAAATAATTGGTCTTTGTTTTCTTGGCCGAAAGAGTCACTTCCACCGTTGAGCCACCACGACGCGCCAGAATAGAAACTTTTAGCTAAATAAAGTTGATTCTACTTTTGAGAAATGTTTTGGGGAAACGAAATGACACTTATAGCTGTCAATATAAACACTGTTTGCACCAAGGAACTTAGTAGCTTATAATTGTATTATTCATGTATTGTCTAGAATTTACTCACGCTGTGCCAACTTTCAGGCCAAGTGTCCTAACATGCTTTGTTAGTGGGTTGTGAATGAGCCAAGCTATGTAAATAAACAGAGTGATATTGCAGACATGTACAAAATATTGATGCACAGCCCTTTTCTTTAGCAAGATATTGTCAAGGGCTTTATTCTTTTGTTTTTTTAAAAAACTGCTTGTCACTGGGCAGCAGCGGGAAACTATGCATCAACCTTTTGCGAGATGGTTCGAAAAACACCGTGTTCAGACATAACAGTGCCGGTGAATTACTCTCGTAAGTTACTTTCTGTAGTGTATTCAAAATGAGTGTATTAGAATCGTTGTTTTATAGCCATTTATTTTAATATTTACACCTGAGTGTGTGTATGTATGTATGTATGTATGGGTGTACATATGTATATGTGTGTGTGTGTATATGTATGTATGTATGTATGTATGTATGTATGTATGTATGTATGTATGTATGTATGTATGTATGTATGTATGTATGTATGTATGTATGTATGTATGTATGTATGTATGTATGTATGTATGTATGTATGTATGTATGTATGTATGTATGTATGTATGTATGTATGTATGTATGTATGTATGTATGTATGTATGTATGTATGTATGTATGTGTGTATGTATGTATGTATGTATGTATGTATGTATGTATGTATGTATGCATGCATGCATGCATGTATGCATGTATGTATGTATGTATGTATGTATGTATGTATGTATGTATGTATGTAAGTATGTATGTATGTATCTTTTAAATGAGAATCCGTTTATTATTGGTGAGTAAGTTTGGTAATGATTTGGCTGAATTTGTTTCTAGTTATTTCTCTTTTGAGCCATTATACATTTCAATTTGTTTTGTACTGCATAAAAATAAATGTAACCTTACATAGAATATGTGTGTTCGAAGAAGTTTCATTTACCAACCTACAGTCATGGGCAAGAAATTGGGTAAAATAGAAGGAACCTGCGAAGATTAGTTTCGAGCATAGCTACTCTACATGGCATATCTCGCACACATTGCGTTGGTTGAATATGTCGATTTCAACCTTTCAATTTTAATCAGAATAAGCAAGCTATCACCCGTGGTTGTATATGTGTGTGATATTTATGCATACTGTGATACCGGTTCGCAATTACAATTAAGGTCACAAACCTAGTCAAGCTGAATACACAAATTTTGTCCATGCACCTTTCATCTGCGCTGGAACTGTTGTTAATAAAAAATAAACTTCAGTTTAGATATTTATTCTAGTAACCAAAAGCAGGGTATCTCTTTATCACACAAATCAAATTGCCATTGTTCTGTCCCATTCTGGACATTATGGGACCCTCTCAGCAGAACTCGATTAACTGCTATAGTTCATTTTAACCATTGACAGCGACATTACACTGAAGCGTGCAGCATGACAAATAGCGGGAGAGAAGACACAAACTAATCACTCTGTTTGCGTCAGCTCTAACTGTCCGTGCTCTTTGGGCTTGCTGCATGTGATAATGCCCACCAAATTAGCACGAAAGCGTGTCCCTACAAAGGCAGTCAACATGGCTGCAAGCAGTTAGCTCGCTGCATGTAAAGATTTTCTTGAAAACACCGTGAAGACTGATTGCTGGTCGAATATCCAAACACGTGAAAAGTAATATACCAGGTATGATATTGGTATTTTAGCATTGGACACTTTTGCGATAAGCGAGGATGGAGGAGAAAATTATGAACCCCGAATTGTTGAAATTTTGAAGGAGCACAGTACAGCGCTTTTGGGTCAAAAGGGGAGTGGAAGAAGCAAGTGCGAAAGCCTACTTCTCAAAAAACTAGTACCCGCCACCACGCATAATGTCAGGCCGGGCAACCTCTTGAAAAAAAAAAGTGCTCAGTGCTTCTGCGGATCGAACCAAGTACCTCCCAGATTGTAGTCGAGCGCTGTAACCGCTCGTCCACTGCAGCAGTGCTTGTGTTCGCCCTATTGCTGATATATTGTCATTCCTTCGAATGAAGCCAAATGCAAAAACGTCCCGTGAAACTTTGTCAAAAGTAGAAAAAATAGTTAGAATGCGTTTTCCCAAGGTTACTAGAAGATAGAAACCGCCACGTGTGACTGTATAACCGTGCGCTATTAATTCTTGTACATTACTGTCATGACGTTGGGATAGCCGGCTCTAACGTACGCTACCTTCTTATAATTTGCCATATATAGATAAGAAAATAAAAATATATATCGGCCTGTGACAACGCTAATCAACATTTATGAGTTCACTGTCACTAGTGTCACTTTCACTAGATGAATGCTCAGTTTGCTTCCATTATCGTTATTTAGGAAAGTTTTGTCTCATTAACTCAACTCTCCTAATTAGCATTGATTCTCACACCTAACGACAGTCACACTTCATCTCGATTTCTGAGTGGCTGTCACTCCCATATAACACGTACTCCACCTTTTTATGCTCTCCGAGCATCTGACCCTGCTTTCCGGAGACTTTTCCTGACGTCTGCTGGGCCAGAAAATTGTCTTTATTATCTATCAATTTCAAGCTTTCGCGAAGCCGAAACGAGAGTCTCTCTCTCTCTCTCTTTTTATCCTTTTCGCACGTGTGATAACGTCTCTCGACCTCAAGAGTCGTATACACGTCCCTTGCTTCGTTTTCGCACTCAAACAACGCTGGGCGAAATATTTGCACCATGTTTTGTGAAAAGCATTAGCACTGAGACACCTCCCGACGAGTCTCCCTCATTTTACGTAGACATATACCTAAGCGTAAGCGTATGCACGTTCTCGCATTCCGGCTTTATAAAAATGCTGCGGTGCATGGAACCAGCAAAATTGCGCTCACAATTTCAGTTGATTACTGCTGTTATCTATTTCCGCACAATTCGTCTGCAGGCACCAAAGTCGCTCTTGTGTCTTGTAATAAGAATATTGTAACAAAGGCTACCTTTGACTATAGGTACAAAACACCCTTACGTTCACCACTATACCGTGCTAGATTGCACCGAATTAGTTAAGTAGCAGCGCAGCTTCAATGAAATGTAAGGTAACTGGTCGCGTTAAATAGGGGAAGACATTGGAAGCACATTTTCAAACATTGCATGCATCGATTTATGTGTGGTTTCCTTTATGTGGTACAGCTGGAGTGTTGTTTACTTGTACTTGGCGAGATAGTGCATGGATTGCTCGGTGGCTTAAGGCCATCGAGCAATTATTTTTTTTAGCTACAGCCGTTAATTAAAGGCGAGTGCTTGTCTTTGCACAGCCCACCAAAACGTCTATTACAACGTACGCGGCATCCCGTAAGCGCTGTAGCAGACACTCGCGGAACTGAAACTTAGATGCATCAAATCATTGGCTATCATCGTATACTCTTGATGCTAGACGCTTTGCGTGCTACCTCGATATTATCGGCACACACTTCTTTCTTTCCTTGTCGTTTCATCGGCTATCGTGTGTCCTCCTTGCCCTCCTAAGTGCTGAATAAGTTAAATTCATACCCGCGCTATAGTAATCCCTCCAGATAAGAGAACTTTTGGCTAAGAAAATGCGTAGCCAAAGAGAAAGCTTTGTGAATTCGGCCCCTGCTGCTTACTTTAAGGATGGGAATGTGGTGTCTGTGGGTTGTAACTTTCGAATAGGGGATGTCGAAAGTTCGTTCGGGAAATGGATAATATTTGTGGTCCTTCAACTTGAGCTACAATGATGGAAGTGGCGGACACTGCGCGCAAGGAATCTATAAGCGCTATCAGCCAATAAGCTAAGCCCAACAGATAATATGAAAAGTATATTATTAGAGCCTATGCGCAATTTAGGGAGGTCATGATGATTTCTATAGCGTGAACTCCGTATCGGAATAAAAGGCGCACGAAGGCTTGTGTCTTTTGTAGTTCTGTGGGCCTTTTGTCTTCGTGCGCCTTCTATGTTTGTTTTAAGTTTACACTACAAACGTCAGGCTCTTAAAGTTTTTCAGGCATGTAGCGCCACCTGTTGGTGCAATTTTAAGTACTGCAAAGGCCGACTACTTTGCGCAAATTCCTGCACAACCAGGTGCCACTAGTGCGGACGAAACAATAATTGAGCTAAATATTCGGTGTTTTTGCGCATTGAGCAGCCAGAAATTAATCTACGAATTTCTCTTCGCTAGTCGGACGCCTCACTCAACCACCGTGAAGTGCTTTCTGCTTCACTCGCCAGAAAGGCCACGAAAACAAGAGCAGTCAGATGGCACAGTTCCACGCTCTGCGAAGAAAAAGTTCAGTCGACGCTACTTTTGCATTTTTAATTGCCACGGACGTGAAGGACACAAGTTTCACCGATGTCCGTAACTGTCACAAAGCATAACGGTGAGAGCACTGAATACGGCTCGTTGCGAACGTGTTGGGTAAGCGAATCACTCGCCTTCTCCGCAGTCGGTCGCATGAGAAAGTGTGACAGTGTTGGTCTCCTGTTCTTGTTTGGCGTAGCCTTGGCGGAGAACAGTACTAATTTTGATGATGAAGCTCGACAGAGCGTCTGACCGCGGTGTGCACTGTGCGACAGTAGACCGATGACGCGCGCAATGTTTGCCGCGACCGCTGATAATTTGAGTTGGTCGCCGTTGCCCAGCATAGCGCACCTCTGATTTCAGGAATCTGAGTTTCACATTTATCGAGCAAATGCGAAGACATAGGTTACACAGGTAAATAAAAAAAAAATGTTGTTCTTGACTACAATTGCGAGTAGCAACATGCCGAAACGCCTGACATATCTGTTGCAATGTACCCCAAGTTTGTTTTTATGAGCTCCCAACGTTTCTGAAACGAGGTTGGATTGACGGAAGAAGCTTTCCAAGTTCATGATTTTCAAGAAACCGCGCCTGAACACCAATAAAAGAGAAGGACCTATGCACGTTCGCTTGTGGACGGCTCTCTCTGCACTACCCAGTTATGGCAAGTGCAACAATGAGAGCACTGGTGGTGGCGTTTTTTCCAGCACCACCTGGACAGAGTATGAAAAAATCATGAAGACCAACCAGATAGCCCAGGCCACCTTCCTTCTAAGGAAGGTCTCCCGTGAGTGACGCAAGTATGTACACTTGAAATTCGTCTGGAGGATCACACGCGTTTGGGCACTTGATGTTGTTTAAGGCGTTGTGAAGTGCCAATTTTGTGTGGTTAAGCAAAAAAAAATAGCAGCACTTAGGGTCTCTTAAAAAGCATCACCTAAACAGTATATCAACAACCCACAAAGCTACCTTGGAATTTACTTATTTTGAGGTATTATGAATAACATTAACGAAAATACGATACAATATTTAGTCGCAGAGCTCTACAATCGCTGGTCTGATAGCTTAGGTCAGCGAAACAGAGCAGTATACAACAGCTTTTCTTAGTGAAATCGCCACCTACATAGAAAAACCACTTCCCACAGTTCCCAGGCTGTAGTATCATTTTTGTTTTAAATATTGACGTCCAATTTGATTGGGTTGTGGCCCATATATACAATACATCCACTCTGCTTGGTACGATATATTTAGAAAGTAGCTGCCAGTTAAATCTTAAACTAATGCGACCAGAATTCCGAAACTCTTCCAGTTGTGACGGTAAATTTCAGGCCCCTCAAGCATACGTTGTAGCTTGTTGCTCGCTTTTGTCTAGAAAAAGACTTCGCCAACTCAGTTAACTTTTCATCACATATTATGCGTATAACTGTGACAAACACAAAAAATAAATGATGTAAAGAACAACAAGTACGCGCGAGCCCCAACATTTGTCACTGTTTCTGTCCTTTCATCTTTATCTGCGCTATACGCAAGTTTAGAATGGAATACTTACTAACTAGCCTACACTGAAGTTCTGCTTCGGTGTATGCATACTCACCTTCCTAATTTACCAGCAAGCTTGATTACTCTTTTTCTGCCCTGTTTTCCTTTTTCCTGCAGAGCAGCTTCTCTGAGTGACCTATCATTCAGCGTGACCAATCGTCCCTCTCACTGTTAATCATTGCCTCAGCCTGAAGCTGATGATACTTCTACTTTGAAGGTGATTTGTGAAAATAAGCATAAAAACGCCATCGCTATATCTACAAAGCGCATTCAATGATGTTTGAGGAGCTTGCTCGGATATGATCGGGTAACCTGCGAATACTTCGTACACATTTCTCTACCACGATATAAGACATGACGGGTCTGCTTGATAGCATGCCTGCTTCACTGGCCTGCAGCTCCGGGTTCACTTGACGGCGAACCCTCTTTGCTTCAGCGTTCCGGGCTCTCACAACTAGGTCTTGATGGTGAGCCCGAGCTGCTGCTACATTGCGAGCCCGCCGCGCTGCTGTCTCGGCTTCCGGAGTGTTCATACTATAGAGCGGTAACGAAGAGTGTTCACTGAGTGAGCTTCCAAAAAGGGAAAGCAAGTGCGCCAAAGGTGAGCGCTTTATACACACGCGTCTCTATGGTGGTCGTCTATTTAACAAGAGCACCTGGCGCCGAGAGCAGTATTTCTTCACCATGCAGGTGTGTACTCTTTCACTACACGCTAAGAAATGTACCAATCACTGTTTACTGCTGTTCCCGTGCCCACGGGTGTTGTGCGAAACTCTGTGTGAATGTTTTTCAATGGCTTACACCTTGTGTTGTTCCGGTGACAATGAGGCTAACCCTGGACCCAATACCCGTACCACAGCACAACAAGAATTTGATGGCTTACCCAAAAACCCTGCCAAACAAATGAATGTCTTATTCCATATGTTGAAAGACGTGCACCCGCATTTGTTACAGAGCTCAAAGTGTTAGTCTGAGCTTGCTACTGATGTCAAAGCAATTAAAGCCCGACAAAGAAGCATTCACGCTGAAATTTCTGGCATCCGGAAGCGACTTGGCGAATTGGAAGAAAAATGTAACAATTTGGATGCTATGACTCAATAGTTAGCAAGTGTGCAAAAAACCGTAGAGACACGAACCAACGAGAATTACCATGTGCAATCTAGACTAACCGAGCTAGAAGACAGGTCGAGAAGGGACAATCTAATCGTTCGCGGTGTTCCAGACTCTTGGAAAACATGGCAAGAAACCGAGGCAAGACTGACAAATTCTATTTATGCTGTTCTTTACAGTTTTTCCAGCGAGTCATTTCAAAGGGTGCACCGTTTAGGTAACCATTCACCTACTAAGTGCCGCCCCATCGTTGCCAAGTTCACTAACTTCAAAACAAAAGAGACAGTGCTGTCACTGCGCAATCAACTAAAACATAGGAATATCTCAATCAGCGAAGATTTCTCTGTGGCAACGAGGCAGGCACGTAAAGAACGTATTGAATTTGGGAAAGGTCAGTCCGGTTCTTCGCTACGTAAGCTGCGTTACAACGAGTTACTACTAAACAACAAATGTTACATGTATTTTTCCGAGTGCGACAAAGTTCTAGAGGTAAAAAAAAGTATCAATCTTGTCGGTAAGGCGCGGGCTTCTTCAGTGAACTCGACTACGTAAGGTTGCGCGAATGGAGGTCACCAGAAATGAAGTCTTCAGGTATCTGTTTTTTTCTAACGTTAGAAGTGGACTGAATAAATATAATTCTTTATCATCAGCTATTAATACATGTAGCGCAAAGATTGTTGCTTTGATTGAAACGTGGCTTCATGCGCGTGTACGTGATCAAGAAATCTTCGATGTTGAAAACAATTTTCACATGTACTGTTGTGATGAGACAGTGCGCAGGGGAGGCGGCGTTCTTCTAGCGGTCTCCAAAGGCATTCCTTCTTTCTGTATTCTTAATAACACTTAACTAGAGCTAGTCTGAGTTATAGTAACCAACGGATACCATAACATAATACAAGGTGTATGCTATCGTTCTCCTTCTTCACCTTCAACATTTGTCGATCAACTTCACGACGCAATTAAAAAAGTTTGCATACGATTTCCTTCACATTTTCTGTTCCTGCTCGGAGATTTTAACTTTCCTTGTATAACATGTAACGCAAACTTACCCTACTCATTACCGTCTTCGCCGCAACCGAGTGAATTTGTTAACCTATGTTCAACGTTTTACCTGACACAAGTAGCCTTCCTGACTAGAGCAACTACTAGCAGTGCTAGCATTTTTTATTTCTAATTAACAAATCAACCAGACTTTGTTACCGCTATAACCTATGCACCAGGCATCAGTGATTCATTTCCATTTAACGCACCCTGTCCTAATGGAGATAAAAAAAAGAAAACGGTACGGGTCTATAAAAAGCAAACTTTGACAGGAATAACAGTGAACTAGCACCTTTTCAAGACACATTTTAAAGCAGTCGTGATACCCGTTCAGTTCACTCTCACTGGAATATGTTTTCGGCTGAAATGGAACGGCTAACCAATAAGTATACCCTTTGCCGTACCATCACGTCTTACGCGCGGGCGCCATGGCACAACGCTTACATCAAACGCTTATCTAACTAAAAGAAACGTTTTTATTGTGCAGCAAGATGTTTGCCTACTAACCACCCACGCTGGGCTGCCAATAAATCTGCATCATCTATCTACATATCTGCACTTAAATCCGCTAAAGACAACTTCCTTACTCAAGTTTTGCCGTCTATGTTACAAACTAATGCAAAAAAAATTCTGGTGAGTTATTAACCCCCTATTAAACAACCATATTTCCTTGATTGACTCATCTGGTAAGGAAATTAGTGACGCCCATTGCGCCGCTGTTTTTAACAATTCTTTTATCAAAAACTTCTCCGTAGATAGCCGTAAGGTTTACCTAGCGCGACTTCACACAATTATTCATCCATGTCCTCCATCATTATTGAAACTCTTGAAGTTGTACGCCTCATGGAATCACTTAGGAATAATTCATCTCCTGGTTATGATAGTATTAACACACAATTTTTAAAATGCACTAGCGCTTACAATCCCATTATACTTACTAGAATTTACCAACAGTCACTAGGTACTTCTATTATTCATAGTCAATGTAAAATCGGGAATGTCGTTCCACTCCATAAATCTGGTAATAAACTCTCTTCAAACAATTATGGTCCCATTTCTTTAACCAGTATTTGCTGTAAGATGCTCGAGCATATAATATTTACAAACATAGTCATTTTTTTAGAATCAAATTCATTTTTCACGTCAGCACAACATGGCTTCCGTAAAACATATTCATGTAAAACACAGCTAATAACATTCGCTCATCACTTACACCAGATCCTGCACACATCATCCCATGCTGACTGTATTTCGTGGATTTTTTCAAAAGCTTTTGACAATGTATTCTACGGACTGACACCTCGCAAACTATACCCCAACTAAACCTTGACGGTAACATACTAATGTGGATTGAATGCTTTCTCATTAACCATTTGTTACTGCAAACGCTCATAATACTCGTTTTCGCGAAGTTCATTCTGGCTTTCCTGAAGGGTTCGTCTTCGGCCCCCTGCTGTTCCTCATTTATTTTAATGACCTGTCATCAGTTGTATCATATAACATCCATATATTTTCTGATGACTGAGTTATTTTTGGAGAAATTACTAGCGATATTGGCATTTATATATCGCAGTCTCATCTGAACGCTATATATAACTGGTGTGAAAAATGGCTAATAAATCTAAACATCAAAATTTTAAAATCATGCGTGTTTCAAGAAGATGCACTACTTGACCTGTTTACTATCTTAAGAACATTCCTTTGTATTCTGTTAACTGGTATAAGTATCTCGGAGTTTCCATAACAACTAACCTCAACTGGTCACCTCATATTGAATACATTATTAACAATTCTGGACGAAGCGCGTTACTTTTTGAATGGTGACGTCATTGATCATCAATCAATGTATAAATACTTGGGTGTAATACTTACGAGTGACTGTTCATGGAATGCGCATGTGCATGCTGTAGTTGCAAATGCTGCCAGAGCCCTAAATTTCATTCAACGAAATCTGAGATCCTCCCCAGCTGTCCTTAAAAGTACTGCGTATATTTCATTTGTCCGCCCGATTTTAATGTATGCATGTTGTGTGTGGGATCCGCGCCAAAAGTCATTGAATGATCTGATCGAGAAAATACAGAACAGAGCGGCAAGGTTCGTTCTCAGTCGGTATAAGCGAGGCGACAGCTGTACTGAAATGAAAAACGAGCTGGGATGGGAAGCGCTCTCCTCTCGCAGAAGAAAATTGCGTTTGAAATTGTTATTTCAGTTATACCATAAGAAGACTGGCATCAATAAAGACACTTACCTTAAACCACCGCATAATCTGTCTAGAAGGTCTGATCATGACCTTAAGATTCAAGAATACCGGACTTGAACGAACCTTTATGCTAATTCTTTTTTTGTTCATACTGTAGAAGAGTGGAATCAATTGTCTTGTGACCAAGTGTGCTGTCATAACGAAGACTTGTTTTTTTCAAAGCTGTAACCCCCCCGCTTACACACCTTTGGGCAAAGCAGGTTATTTCTGAATAAATAAATAAATAAATGCTAATTGCATGCATGGCTATTTACGACGTAACGTTTTTAATGCTCCACGTGGTTTAGAACTGCAGCTTTACAAAACACTAATACGCCTTAACTAGAATATGCTACAGCCATGTGGTGCCCCACATATAATAATCTGGTAACTTCTTTTGAACTTGTTTAAAATAACTCCATTCGTTTTATATTGCTCAATTATAACAGAACCGCGAGCATTTCAACCATGAAAACACTCCTTGCACTCCCTTCCTTAGCAGATCGCATGAAAGTCTTCTGTATAACTCTATTTCACAAGATATACTATCATCCATCTTGCATGACCAACTACTACTTCGTACACAGAATATATCCCGCCACATTGACCACCATCAAAAATTAGGCATCACTTCATGCAACACGAAAATTTTCTTGAATTCATTTTTGCCTTGCACATCAAAGGAGTGGAACAGACTTCCCGTTGGCATTGCTGCTATTGGCGATAACAACGTATTTCATGATTGATTAGCTAACAATGTATATTAAGTTTTTTTTTGTTGCAACAGCCAACATTGTGTAATAAGGTTCGGTGTTGTGTTACCTAACAAGTAATAATATATAGTGTATTAGCAGACATTGTATTTCAAGAAATTTATTCGTATGATCTAGCCGTATGCACTGCTTTTTGTTCATTTAAGTGTTTTATAGTAAATACCCCCCCCCCCTCAGAAAAGCCATTTGGCCCTGAGGGTAAAATAAATAAATATAAAAATGAAAATATTCATCACATTCCTAAAATTCTAGCAGAAAGCTTAATTTTATTTATGGTAACCCCAAGCTTGCGGTTATGTTCCCGAAACTTGCACGCTCTAAGCACGTCTTCTGTCTCCGGCTTGTACATAAACTATCTTGCTTCCTTGTTACAATCAATAAATTATTCTAGATCTACTGCAGCCAGTTACTCACAGATTACCAGTATCACGGATATAATATAGGAGCTAGACTCACCTAAAAAAAAGTGAAAATCCCAATCTTTATATATGCACTTGTCTTATATACTAGGTTTCTCTGTAGACGGCTATGTTTTCCCGCCATTATTGAGAAGAGGAAGATAATGACGTAGTTTGTAGAGATAGGTGAACGAAATGAAAGTACTGACCCAGAAGGTGGGCGAGAAAATATACGTATAGGTACGTATCAAAGAAGGTTTGGTATTTTGATTATAGAAGAAAACGGTGAGAATTCTGGTATTTGGTTCTTTCTAGAAAATGAGATTTGGCCAGAACGTGATCTCTCCTAGAGCTCGTTTTATGAGAGTGCTTGAAATGATTTACTTGAAGAGATGCAACAGTCTAGAGGAAAAAAATTACTGTTGCTTTTTCGCTACGATGTATTGTGCAGAAATCGTGAACAATAGAAGGCGCCTGGAATGACCTGCTGCCTCGGGCTTCGAAAAATATCCTTAGTGCTTTCGTGCGCCCAAGTTATCTGCCTAACAGTAAAATGCGAAAAAAAAGGTGACAAGTGCAGCCGCATGCCACTCTACAAGCCTGAATCGTCATCTCAATTGAGTAGAATTCCAAGGAAGCTCACGTGAAAAGAAAACAGAGTAGGCTGAGCACTTTCATCGGGGCAAGTCAGCAAGGACTCGTTGCAAAGCAGGAAGTGAAACTGCGTGAAAATGCACCTAGAGCAAAAAAAGTGAACAAAGAAGAATCAGAGTTTTCACGCCTCGGAGGTCACCACGTCCTCACAGCCCTCTTCGCAACTCGCGTTCCGCTGATCTAGCTGGTTCTTGGAATCTTGGTAAAACACAACGAAGTGCTGGCCACGAATACGTTTTCACGCGCCAAACACGCAGACCATGAGGCGAAGTGAAAGAAACGACGTGTCTCGCATGCGCTTTAGATGTAACACTTGTGATGCAAAGACGCACGACTTTTTTTTTCGCACACGATTAGAACACAGAAGTAGTAGATATGCGAGGTTTCTTGGCGGGCTGACTATTGCAAGTAGAAGTGACTGAAATTGTGTGAACAGTAAACTGTTAACGTGGGAGTTTCAGGACATCAACCACGCCAGCGATGATGACACCTGTATACGTTCGAAAGGATTCTCGGTTCCCTTCACGCGTGCTGACAGTCGAGATCGAACTTTGTGCCACTTTTAGACCAAAATGCTCAGCGCTGTATAAGGAACGACAGAGAGAACAATTATATGTTTTGCGCCGGCGGGTCATGTTTTGGCTTCAATGATTGAGTGAATGTAATTAAATTCCATAAGTTTCACGACGTCTACACGTTCTTTCACTGAGACGCCATTAGCAACGTACCGGCGTATAGAGACAACTTCAACATTGAAAAAGCAGTATCCCCGAATCAATAGCAAGCAAGGCGTCACGGGAAACGCCAAATTATTGAGAAACAAGGGCGCGTTTTTTTTTTATCATGGCGAACTACACTCTGTGGTGCGCTTGAAACGAAGGTACTTTACTATAAGGCTTACTGGGTGAGTTGGGGGCAATATATCACTGACAAGCTGAAGCATTAAACAGACGAGGAGATAGAAAATAAGATACTATCTGTCTGTTTTTTTTTCACCTGTCCTCGCCTTTCTGTCGTGTGGCTTGTCAGTGAGAGACCCTCTTTTTGTTCACCAGTTATCCGCGTTCCTCCCATGGCTCACTTGCTTCAGTTTCACTGCTTTACCAAAACCATAATACCGTGGTGCTGCGTGTAACGCGGGGTGAGAGCATCCGTCATGCTATTGATCCTCGCTTATCACACCCCCACGCTGTAGGTATATACACTGCAGCGATCTTTTCACCCTTGTTGCACGGAAAGCATTTATGACGTATTCCACATGTCTCCACAAAATCAACAATGATGGTGCTGGAAGTTCGTTGCATTGTATTCATGTCGTCACAATGCAGTAGTGTGTAAGTGGCACAAGGCACTAGATGAACCCCCTCTTAGAAGGAAACGACGGTCTACAACGACCTTTGTCTCCCCGAAAGAGCACTATTATACAATATTAGTGGCCCAAAGGGAGTGCACAGAGAATGTTGCATATCTGTTGCGAATATTTGAGCAGAACATCCCTTTGTTGATAACGCAGAAGCAACCTATAATGAAGTGCCAGCTCGTTACGATTCAGGGAGTGTACACTCATGCGTGCTGTGCGCGAATATTACCACTAGAAAACTTAAAAAAGCGTGCTAAGGCCGGTTGGTGCTTTTGTTACCGTGTGCGTGCCTAATGAACAACTGCGTGTGAATTTGCCGCTAGCTTCAATTTATGACCAACTAATACAAATTGCAGACACCGTAACATGAGCAACACACGCTCTTATATACTATATGAATAGGCTTGTGCGATAATTCAACCACTTCGAATATTCGAGCGAATAACACAATACTGAAATTCACTTAGAAATGAATTAGAAAAACTTCAATTCATTCTAAATTTCGAAGTATCTTGAATAGAGGTATAGTTGCGTATAAAATATGAATATTTCTTGTAGAGATGGTTTTACAGCAGTGAAGGTGTGCTGTACTGTGAATACCGTAACTCAGGGCTAATTGAGAATGCCGCGAAGCTCTACTTCAAGGTCAAATGCATAGATTATCCTTCCATCCTTTCATCATTTTCAAGAATTGGTATACCAGTTTATATGCTATAAAATTAGTAAAATTCAAAACGTCATATCTTTTATAAGTAGTCATTTACATTCTACCTAAAGTCAAATGGTGCTACTGTTCTAGCCAAATTACTCATCTTTTTGAATAAGAACATATTGACATTTGGAGCTGCCTTGATTCGAATAAAAATATATACTCTGCGAGTTACTTGGGCTATGACAAATACGTTCATTGGTTTTTATAATATTGCCACGTTCCATTTCCCAAGTTTTTGTTATCGTCCCAAAACACCACACCATTCTCAGCGCGAACCGCGCCTGCAGTTTTCGAGAAGGTTCCGGACTGTAGTAGATCATTTCGATAAGATCACGCCCACTGTGCGAACGGTACAGATTGTTCTAGAACCTACGCCGCCGCCAGCGATAACGCTAGAACATTCGACGGCAAGAGTATAAATGCCGACGCGCTTCGCCGCTTGTCAGTTGTCGATCGAAGGCCGACGCTGCGTTCGCCGCTATCAGTCCGAGACTGCTGCTGTAATTGGACTTTCCGTTTACCGGGCACAGGTTCGCCCAAATAAACAGTTAAATCCCAACACGAAGTCTCCTGTCTTCGGCCACGTCACGACCCCGTGACAATATGCAATAGATACTATTCAAATTACATTCGGAATTATTATACCAGATAACTATTCTCTTCAAATTCGCTTCGTGCCTAAATTTCCTACATGCAGAAGCTTTGATATGATCTAAAACATAAGATTTTATGAGAAAAAAAACACTGCGACTTTTTGGAAGCATTTTATTTCACAAAACATCAGAAAAAGTTGACGACATGCCACAAATATTTTCGTTTTCAGCAGAATCAGTACGCTGACACGATCAAAGACCTGTATTTTTAGGAGTCTTAGCATGCGCTCGAGCCTTCGCAGAAGGATGAAAGGCGCTGAAAACATGTTTCGACAAGGTATTGAAATGGTTGTCGGATATTTCCACTCAATACAAGTACTATGGGTACGCACTTTCCTTCGCGTGGCAAAACACGACGCTGAAGTAACGAGTTTCGTTCACCAACGATGACGCAGTTCTGGGAAAGTGGTGGTGTCGCTCTCGTGGTCCACTTATGGTCTTCGCTGACGAGAACCACGACGTCCATAGATGTCACAATGCACCGTGTCACAAGTCTTGCCCGACTGCGCACAAACACCCTGATGCTGTTCGTCCAAGCACGTTAAACCAAAGGCATGCGCGTAAACCAATGACATGGTCTCACACATGTGGTGTTTTAAAGCATCGTCTGCTGATGGTTAGGTGAAGCACCCGGACTTTTACCATCAGGTGAGTGCCTTGGCATAAACTGTAAAGACAGGAAAAAGCTTACTGGTAATCATCTTTCCAATTCTAGCGAAAGAAGCACTACGGAAAAAAAAAATGAAGTAATCTGAGGAGATTCGAAAAGTAGTTCCTCAATCATAAAAAGCAAACGTTGTTTCACTGCAATATTAAAATTAAAAAAAAACATCTAGACCAAAGCAGTACTGCAAAAATTGGTGTTTGCCTACAGTGAGGTTATGACAAGAGAGGATGTGTTTTTCTCTCTCTGTTCTGCTTTGTTAATCACGTCGTTTTTACAAAATGCATTCTTACACTTCAGTGAAAGTGAATTTATCCCAAAGTCGTGTTCTGAGCCAATCTGTTGAATGAATAATAGCAAGTTTACTTTGGTATCGCGACCTAAAATATACATTTGAATTTAGCACCCATGCCAAATAAGTACTATAGAATGACATCATTATCAGAAGAGCGACGCCAATGCCCAGGGCAAATTGTTTTGATCTTTGATTTTTACAAAACGTGTTAAACGCGAACAGTTTTTTATACATGCACTAAACTAACTGCACTGTCATGCACTTCTATTTTTATCGCACCGTATTTAAAACTACGCCAGTGCCTCGAGAAGTTTCCGCTTATTGACCGGCTTCTCTTCGAATCAACGATGGCTAGCCGCTGACTATCAGGATGAACGAAACAGGATCTCACGCGTCAACTGCACAACCAATAGAATATCGTGCGAAAATTTGCGGCTACTCAGCAAGATGACTTGTTCAAGAAGAATAAATAAAAATGGCTGTCATGCCATTTGAAGACGCAATTCCTGACGTGGCTACTGTCTTTTATTTGCCGAACAATGGCGTAGGTTGTTACCGATTCGCTTTTCTCGATAATTTGCTAGTAGATAATAATCGCATGCTGGAAACCTATGTCAGTACAAGATATCTAGAGGGCATAGAACAACATGCACATTCCAAACTAATATAAACAGCCAGAAGTAAACCATGCAGACAGAACACAGATGCAAAAGCAAGAAAAAATACGCAAATGCTATTGAGACGTGACAGAACTTGGAAAATAATGTCTAATAAAAGATGAGATAATCAACGTCACTGGAGATATGTTGCTCTAGGAAAAAATAGGAGTGACAAGGAAATGTCATAGCATTACTACAAATATCATACCAAGCAGAAGGGGGACAATAGGACCTGCATTATGCACGATACGTGCAGATTGCTTCAGTAGACACGTCCAAACAATGTGTCTTTCAGGAAATTCCGAAACTAAATTATGGCACATTTTCGTACATGTGCAACATTGGATAAAACATAGCTGCACTTTTAATCTCAGTTGAGCTAATGCTACACTGAACTGCTCGTCTAAAGGTTCAAGCGAATGCATTTCCACCTGCTAGTAAATATTCGATTTTGGAAGACACGACGGATTCTCATGGCTTAAAGGCTGACATTTATTGGTACAAACCTCAATTGATTTACCTTGCGTGCATATGTTTTCACAAAACTATCGGATGCCACATGTTTAAAGTTCAGCTCCAGAAGTGGCGCAGTAATAAAATTTGCAAAGGAAAAAAAACCACAGCATAAAAACTACTAGTTACAATGCCCTGCTGTGTATTATCAAGTGATATGGCTTTATGTTGTGCAGTTGCTGCAAAAAAAGATGATTCGCCTCACATGAATGCGGAGGACCTGGCGCTGATGGCGATGAAAGTTTGGAGCGCAAGCTGCGATAACGCCGCTGTAAGGAGAACACAAAAATTAACATACGTTTAAAGTAACGTGCAAAAGCAGGCTCACTGGAGTACCATGTTTTTCGAACAATGAGTAATTGTTTTTGAACAATGGGTAATACTGCCTAAACGAACGACCAATTGCACGTTTTTCTCGCCACAGAGAAAATATTTCTTATATGACCGAGTGTGAAAGAAGTACCTATATATTTCAGATAAAAGGTGGTGCAACACACCCACCTAAGTTGCCCTTACTAAAGATCACCGACCGAAAAATGTTTGCTATCGGCCAGCAGATGTTCCAAGTGCAACGTAAGTGATAATTAAATGTTTTAATAGCACAAATGAGCAAGAGGAAGATATATATTTCAAGGAAGCTTTCCTATGGTATTGTTTAAATGAGCTCTGGTTGCTCATGCGATCTTACAGATTCAACAAGACATGGCTCTTTCACTGGTTCTTCGTAAATTATTCTAAAAAAGATACATATAAGTGAACGATACCATAATGATGGAATTTTATTCGACCTAAACATTTCTATGCTAATAGTATAAATTGATGGGATTTAACATTCCGAAACTACGACATGAGACACCGTAGTTAAGGGCTCCGGACGTTTCGACCTTCTGGGATACATTCTTGTAAATCTATGCACGCAGGCCACAGGCATTTTCGACTCCATCGCAAATGCAGTCGTCGTGGCCGGGAATCAATTCTGTGACCTGCGGGCTTGCAGTGAAGCACCCTACAACCATTATCATCACAATTGCGAGCACATCACCATGGTAATGCAGCGTTTGCGTTCTCCGTACGCTCGGTGTGCGGAGTCGGAAATCTACACTTACCCAAACTGTCGTAACGCTAAAATGGTCGGAAAACGTTAAGGGAAAACTATGAAGTTAATTGAAATTGGCACGATAAAGAGAAGCTATGAAAAACTATGTGAGCACAGTGCTTTTACACAGAAAGGCCTCATAGCACACCAAACAACTCGCTTTTCAAGCTACTCTATATAGATGCTTCTGGCTCTAAGAATGCAATATTTAGACACAATGCAGTTCACTGAGCATAAATGTCGTGCGTTCACAAACAGAAACAGCGCAAAACAGTAGAAAAAGCTCAAGAACAAAGAAAATCATCAATGGGAAAACGGCATGCTCAGATCAAATTAAGAAAAAATAAAGACAACATAACAGTTTTCACGATGCTCTGTTGCCTGACTTACGCTTATACTCGTGTTCGCGTAAGACATCCGTCTGCTCTCGTATGAAAACCACGGTGTCTGCGACAGGGTCTTCCGAAGGACGCCCAGAACCTGTTTGTGAAAAAAAGAAACGTGCTTTGTGCGTTGCGATGGGCGTAAATGTTTGCTACTATAATTCCTGCAAGAACTCCCACACATTTAATTTGCATCGAAGACACGCCTGACAATAGCAATGTAGCGCAAACAGGGCTCGCATTAGGCACTACATTAAAATAGCGCGCAAACCAGTCACTAACCACTGACAATAAGTTTAGTAATTAGCAAGATTCAGGCTTCGCGGCGTGAAATTCTGTGTGTCTAAATTATTTTTGTGGTTTGTGCTTGCTTCGTTTTGCAAAAATCCCCGTGCTACACCGAATGTATCGTGCTAATTTAATTTTAGAGTTAATGAATAAAGCACGGAGACAACAGAATCGACAAAATCAAGGTATGATAGTAACCGCCAGTGAATGCTGCAACGTTCGAAGGCTCTAAAAATGGCTGCCATTCCGCCATCATATGGAGACAATGCTTTCTGTTATCTTTCCGGGGTTTATGGCACTAATATAACACGCCTATGAGGTCTCTGCTCGAAAGTGCTAAGATCTGACTATTTATTAACAAGATATATATATATATATATATATATATATATATATATATATATATATATATATATATATATATATATATATATATATATATATATATGAGTCATCTTTCCAATAATTCATTCTGAATCATTGTGCTATGATGAGCGCGAAGGTTAGGTGTGTTTGGATATGAATATGTATTTGTGGTTTGCGAACAACACTGTACCTCTATGTAGCCTGGCGTAGGTTACAAGTATATATATATTGTTGAGACGTTTAGTGGCGGACACTTGTCGATGATGCTTGACAGCGACAGTCAATTGCAGGTACCGACTCTCTGCACGAGCTGCTCTTCTTTTTGCTAAAAGGGCGACCCACTAGAAGGCGCTGGAGAGGACGACCCACTGTTCGAAGGCTTCGCCACAACTACGCCGGGTACGAAGAGGGAGCCGCCTAGCGACCTAACAGCTGGTTACTATGAGCGGGTCGTGGTAGGCTTTGAGGCGCTCCACGTTGACAATGTCGCGGCCTCGACGGCACACGTCCGAAGATGGTTCGAAGGGTTCGATCAAGTAATTTACAGGGGAAGTGCGTTCGACGACACGGTAAGGGCCTTCGTATTTGGGCAATAGTTTTGAAGATAGGCCAGTTGAAGTGGTAGGGATCGAGAGCCAGACGAGCGCTCCAGGGAGAAACGTGGGCGCAGTAGTGCTGGTGTCAGCGCGAATGCCTTTTTGCCGCTCTTGATCATGCGCTGTAAAGGTCCTTGCAAGCTCTCGACACAGCAAGCTTCGCTGTAGCAGAAATAGGCGCCCACTCGGATGGATCTGGCTTGTACGGAAGTATAGTGTTGATGGTGCGACGGGTGCCTTCCATATAATAAAAAGAAAAGTAAAAAGCCAGTAGTGCTTTGAGGGGCGGTGTTATATGCGTAGGTGACGAAGGGTAGAATGTGATCCCAATTTGTGTGATCGGCGGCGACGTACTTGGAGAGCATGTCGCCGAGCGTACGGTTGAAGCGTTCAGTGAGGCCATTCGTCTGCGGGTGGTAAGCAGCAGTTTTGCGGTGAACAACGTTGCACTCTTTGAGAATGGCTTCGACGACTTCAGACAGGAAGACGTGGCCTCGATCACTGAGCAGTTCTTGAGGTGGACCGTGTCGCAGCATGAATTGTTGGAGCAGGAAGGAGGCCACATCGCTCGCTGTAGCCGCGGGGAGAGCGGCAGTTTCGGCGTATCGCGTGAGGTGGTCCGCAGCAACAATGGCCCAGCGGTTACCAGCCGACGTTAGTGGAAGTGACCCATACAAATTGATGCCAACGCGCCCAAACGGCCTGGCAGGGCAAGGTAGAGGTTGCAGACCTACCGGCGATAGGTGCGATGAAGCTTTGCGGCGCTGACATTCTATGCAGGAGCGAACGAATTTCTGCACGTAGCGGTACATGCCGCGCCAAAACTACCGTTGGCGAATGCGGTGGTCTTCGATACCCCGGAGTGCGCACATTGCGGATCAGAATGAAAGAATTCGCATATGTCAGAGCGCAGACTGCGGGGTATGACTAGTAGCCACTGGCGGCCGTCACCATTGTAATTGCGTCGGTAGAGGAGGTCGTCGCGAACGGCGAAATGGTGGGCTGTACACATCGCTGTAGGGTGAATGCTTTGGGCGCTGGCTGTACGGAGGGAGAGCCCGGAAAGTGGCGTGGCCACTTTGCGCAGTAATCGGCTAAGTTTTGCATCCATGACGGATACGGCGGCTCTAGTATCTACAAGGGCAGATGCACGAACACCATCCACAAGCAAGTCTATCACGTTTAATGAGCTTTCCTGGGGGCTTCCGCAGTTCGACAGCGTCGCAGCCCTTGCCTCGTGGACTGCGACGATTAGTTTTCCTGGTCACCCTCTAGTGGACGTGGCCGCATCGGTGACAGTGAGCGACGTCGCGGAGAATGTGAACGGCGGGTAGATGGAGCGGGGTGGGACGACGGTGACGTAGGTGGCGGTTGGTCATAAAAGTGGCTCGATTGACTGGGAAAATTGGAGGCGACCTGCGGTTGATGCTCTCACGACGTCATCCTTGGGTAGGATTTTCCCTCCTGCCACGACGCCGTCATTCATTGCGCACCAGCAGAAATAGAGCTGACACAATTCTCTTCTTTGACGCCGGCCGATAGTCCATCTGCTGCAAGCAAGTTACTCGTCAGGGACGACACGCAAGTGCCTGCAAACTCGTCCGCGGCGGTGTCGGTATACTGCGCAAGTCTTTCCGACACCGCTGCACTCCTCTCGCCATCTCATCGTGTTTTCACCAGGAAAGGCTTGCTGGTTCCTTTCGCGACCGTGCAAGTCACTCACGGCCGCACCACTATTTTCGTTCTGAACTCATCCCCGTACAGTGTTACGTTGGTGCGAGGAGAATGTCTCGGCAGCGTGGAACCCATCGAAGACGCACAAGTCATGGATCAGCCTGGTGACACGCACTGCCGAAGTTCCAATACGCTTAGTGCTGTCTCTACATCTGTTTCATCATCCGCTGATGTATTCGGTCCTTCCATTGCCGACAACCTTACGCCGGTCCAGCGCTCCCAGCTTCTGGCCCTGTTGGAAGAATTCCGCTCTTCTTTCGATGTCGCTCAACCTTCTCTTGGCCGCATATCCACTGTTACGCATCGCATCGACACAGGCGCACAACAACCACTACGGCAACGTCGATATCGCGTATCTCCCACAGAACGCCGTGTAATCAACGAGCAAGTGGACTACATGCTGCGCCGCGATGTTATTCGACCCTCTAACAGCCCGTGGGCGTCTCCTGTCGTTCTCGTCGCGAAGAAGGACGGTTATGTGCGGTTCTGTGTGGACTACCGACGCCTCAGCAAGATCACTCGTAAGGAACAACCACGGCGTGCTGGAGCATTTTATGTTCTTATAAAGCCATCACTGCCACAGCGAAAACGCCATGAATATGCCACAACAAGAAAAATGTTCTGATTAAAAAATTATACCTTTTATGACATAAGGAGGTATAGGCTACGGGGATACAAAATATTATAATTTTTCTAACTTTAGCAAATAACACCAACCATTGTTTTAACACAAAGATCAAATTTCTATGATTATGCAAATTAGAATTAAAGTTTCCTACATAGCTCAATCAACACGTTGAGGTAATATGAAGTAAATGTGGCATCTTTAAAGCTAAGCATCCTTCGCTGACAACCTCGGGTCTTTATTACGAAGGCCACTCCTGGCGCTGCTCCCTAGCCGAATATTTTCCCAGCGGATTGACCAAGAATTCAAACCATCGAAGCTTTTGTGCTTAAGAAACTACAACATAGTGCGGACAGGTGATATAGGAATTTACTTCATAACTCTCATGCAGTTGTTTTCCCGTCTCATTACCACCTACGTTCCAACGTAATTCTAGAATCATGCTGGTAGACTTGATGTACTTAAAGCGAATGCTACTGTAAGCCAGTGCACTGTTAATACTGTTAATGTGTTGCGTGACAACTGATTCCAACGCAAATTCCTAAGGGGCCAGTGAGACCAAAGATCATGCCTACGCAGACAATTTTAGCCCAGACGCGTATGTAAAGCGGTCGTTATAAAAAGCAAGACTGTATTA
Organism: Rhipicephalus microplus; assembly: GCF_043290135.1. Lineage (NCBI taxonomy): Eukaryota > Metazoa > Arthropoda > Arachnida > Ixodida > Ixodidae > Rhipicephalus > Rhipicephalus microplus. The sequence continues at coordinate 93,652,930 of NC_134700.1, read as the reverse complement.
TCCTGGCTGCGTTAAAGAGATGTACTATCAGCGTCAAATGAAACCCGAAGAGCGGCAAGCCTTGGCGATAGCATAGTACGCGCCGTCCACTTATCACTACAAACAGGCACACATACATGTGCAAAGCTTCCGAACATGATGCATGCGCCTGTCAATAGTGATAACTGGAAGGCACGCATTACACTATCGCAAAGACTTGTCGCTGTTTGGCTTTCATTTTACGCTGACAGTACACATTTCATTACAATGGCTAAGGGCAAAAACTACTTGTTTGAAACAGCTTCTTGTCAAGGTGCTTCACGAGTACAAAGAAGTGCTAAGAAAGGTTAAGACAGCTTCAACAATCTACTGTGCCTTGAATTATATAATTAAGACATCGAAATTTAAGCAGTACATTGCTATATAACAAATGTTCTTAAGTGTCAATATAATTTATTGCACAACAGACAACCCTAGGATTTAACGTTGATCAATACATATGCTCATAAACAAGCGTCATTTCCTTACTGCGTTTTCACAGTTGTGACTATGTATGTATTCACTAGTTCCACAAAAAATTCTGATTTGTATGATTAAGGCATTCTCGTGGATGATTCTCTAATCATGAAAATTACCAATAACGCTATGATTCTTCAAAGTTAACAAGCACCTACCTCCCCGTTGAAGAAGCAAAACAGAAGAGCGACGCAGAGGCCCTGTGTAGAAAGCAACAAAACATTTGAAATACCAACCGCCGACAGTGTGGTTCCTTATTTCACGTACGTTTCTCAGAGCGAAATATTATGCTCGAAAAGCATGCGACACTTTTTTTGGAAAAGGAAAAAGAAAAGAATAAGATCACTAATACCGCGGTCACACGGCTACCATCAAACTCCGTTAAACTCTATTAATGTAAGTTTTCATTCGGAAGTTAGAGAAGATTATGTGAGGCCATGTCACACGACAATTTTATGAGCTTTTAATATACTCTTCAGGAGATGCATGAGGTGCTGCGACGGACGTGCAGGATTTGCGTCTGATTACTCTGAACATAACTTGCACAAAAAGTATTATTGTGAAATAGTACACTTTATTCATATAGAAATGCAAAATGGCTTCGGCTTTTGTCACAGAAACGTGTGGGTGGAGACATGTTGGCAGGAATGATCACTGGAGTGGTGGTATCAATATGCGTTTGTGCTGGTAACTTCTTCCTTTAACTGCGCCAATTTTCGAACACACTTCAAGATGTCTTTTTTTCTTTGATGTTTTGCTACCCCCTATATTGCTTGTATTTTTCGACATCTTATAAGTTAAGGTCCTTAGTTCTTTCTACGGAGCCCTCGCTGCGGATGGATCGTAAATAAGCTTGCCTGTGCTACCGAAACGACTGCCGGGCTCAAAAAAAAAAAAATCGCGACCGCCATTGCTATGACTTTTCGTAATGTTACAGTGGGATAATGAACGTTGGAATAAGAATGATACGTGATGCGCAAACCTGAAAAGAACAGCACACATGTACTCAGAGGCACTTATTGAAAATGGAATGGAATGGAATGAAAAAACTTTATTTAATGAAAAAACTTTAATAAAAAAACTTTATTGATTTATTGAAAATAGAGGCAAAAGATTATTTCGCAAGGCATGAAGTGGAGACTATGGCCACTTATTCACCTATTTCTTTGTTGTTAAAGGTTAAAAGCGTATTTCGCCACAAATGGAGATCTCCGAACACACTTTGTGAAGTATTGCGTTTAACTATCTGAGCGCAAGGAAATCTGTTACACACAGACCACAACTTCAAAGACGTGATAACTAGAGAACTGTACTGTGTTTTAGGTTGCCCGCGTGACAGAAGATGCTATTGAGATTGATTGGTGTGTTAAAACTTGTCCAAAGTGTTTTGTTTCATTTAATCACTGTTTAATGCAGTCCCAAGACCAAGCAGTAGCGACAAAAATAGATCATAGTCAAAGAAGAGAACAGGTTACACGAAAAGGTATAGTAAGCGTTAATTCTTAAAAAATTATATACCAACAAAAATAATTAAGTTTACATTTCTGAAAAAGTACCCTCCCGCGAGAAAACGCATTCATAATTAAGATATGTACATGAGAGCCAGTACTTCTATGTACTTCTTATCTACATTTTGCGGTTGCATAAGGCCAATATATAGAAACGAGGAAACTATCGAGTCCTATAGCTGTAATAAAAATGACAAATGACCAGGCCTGCTTGCATCTAGGAAGGTAGCCTCTAAAACGTGGTAACTGAAAAATGAGATTTGGTGAAGCTATGTAGTAAGGGTAACCGTAGTTTTTAGTGCATTCATTGCAAACTTGGTAACCTTTTCTATTAGTGTCCAAAATCAGATTTATTGCATACGGCATTTAGAGTGATTTTGTTCTTTACTGTAACACAATGCTCGAGGGCGACAAGCAGAGATATTATTTTATATTATTTTATTTGTTTAGTTAAGGTTAGTGCCAATCTTGCAGAGATCTTTACTGAAGAAAATTCGAAAAGAATACAAATATTTTTATACACAGTCACAAAATTCTACATAACATCAGTAAGGTTACAAAGATAACAATAAGACTTTGTGGTTCTTATCACGTATATGTTAAAACGTTTGAAAAGGTAGCGCAACAATACTGTCTCAGTTACATAAGAAGTGCAGCAATATACCATAATTTAAAATAAAATAAAACATACATAAAATTGATAATTGTACCAGGTTTCGTGACAAATATCAAACATACAGCCAAGAAAGACAATGATAAATGCAAAAGTTATAGAACGTGCTGCCGATAGCACGGCTTGGCCAGTAAGTTCAGCAATTTTTTCAACAGTGGGCTGTGTGACCCCAGTGTTCGATAAGAAGTTGCACTCTCGAACAGCGTGTGGACAGAACAAGTACCTATACGCATTGTTGGTGCAAGCGTATTCTCGGAGTGTGATTGGCTGCTGATGACGGGTGTCTCTGGAACTGTTGTAGGAAATGTAGGAGCGTTTGATTATCATTTAGTTTTGTTGTGCAGGGTGAGGCACAAAAATATTAGTTGGGACATCATTGCACAAATGGCTAATATGTGAAGACCGAGCTCTGATAGCATTTGCGTAGGCGAGTTGGTGCGTCTATATCTGTGAAAGATATAACAAGCGGCTTTTTGTTGTACAGCTTTCATAGCAGATATGTGCTTTTGTGTATCTGACCGCATGACCACAGCCAAGGACTTATACTGAGTGACGGTGTTGAGAACATTATTATCGTGGCCGTAGGGAAAAGTAAGTTGGGACTCCTTCGCAGTTATTGTCATTGTAAATAATTTATCAAAATTGATGGCCATTTGCCAGCTCCTATACCATTGTGCTAACATAGCAAAATCTTCGTCAAGAATAGTTTGATCTTGGCTGCTTCGTATTTCTCTATACAGGACGCAGTCTTCTGCTAATTTTTTAATCTTGGATTGGACAGGGAAATCAATGCCATTCGTAAAGAGTAGAAACAAACTAGGGGCCAGAAAGAAACCTTGACGTACTCAAGAAAGGACCCGAATAATTTCAGAAGTGCTGGCTCTGAGCTGAGTGAACGGGTGGCAGTCTGTTAAATAGAACTTAATCCATCAAAAAATTGACCTATCCCATACTACATGTTTAGGCTTTACAAGATGTTCCGCATGGCTTACACGGTCAAAGTTCTTAGAGAACTCTTAAGAATAGTATATCTATTTCTGTCCTGTCACTGATACCCTTAGCGAATTCATGCAGGGTTTCATTAAGTTGGGTAACGGTAGACAGACGAGCCTTGAAGCCCTGTTGATCAGGACGGAGTGGCGCATTTGTCATACGACCTTAGTAACGAATTTTATCATAATGTGCTCCAACATTTTGCTGCAACTACACGTGAGAGAAATATGCCTGTAATTCGACTGCAAAGAACTGTCACGAGACTTGTAGACTATCACTATTTTTGCAACTTTCCAATCGGCTGGCAAGCGATTCCCTGAAACTGACTCGTTGTACAGAAGACATGAGTGTTTGCTAACAGGCTCGGCATAGCGTTTTAGGAAGCAGTTTGGTATTTCGTCTGGACCGCTAGACTCTCTATCGTCTAATCTTAACAAGAGTGACTACACGCCTGCTTCAGTAACGACTGCCGCGTTTAGCACCTCAATTTGTTATATATATTCTGGCCAATAGGGTCGATGAATGCCATTGTCTTAGAAATGACGGCGTGGGAAGACAAATTTCACGCACGTATATGTGACATTGAATGAGTGTTAACTAAAACCAGAGTCGTTCAATGCTTTTCTGGTCACGAAACTCCGCCCGAAGGTTGATATAGGGACAAAATCTGTCGCTAGAGGCGCCACCCGTCGTATGGGGGCCACAAGCCGCCGCCACTGCTGGGCTTGTATGCGCACTGCGGCCGACGTTTCGACGCGATTATGTGCGTGTTGTTCTTCCTGCTACCTTTTTTTAAACGTCTCTGAACGCATCAATGCCACCAGATAAGTAAGTTGAAACGGGATCCAGTGTCGACGACGAATGAGAGCTGTTTACTTTGGAACGCACGCGTAGTTTACTTGGAAGTGCGGGCCCACCTTATAAACAGCAGCGCAAAAAAAAAGTGTTCTCACACCGCGCGATTACGCATTGTGTCAATAATTGTCTCATAGCCCAATTATATGCATACTTACGATGCCTCGAAGCGGTACTTGCAAGCTATAGCTCGCAAGTGTTGAAAGACGATGCTTATGCTTCATGCTCTTGATGCGAGCAGCTACTGCTTGATCTGCTCGACAACATGTTTGTATTTGCGCCCGGCCAAAGGGCGATTATGTTTATGCGGTAGGTGAGCTTTATATTCTGGTAGGGCCGCTAATATGGGGAGGAAGGTGAACGAAATGAAACACGACTGGGTAGTACAGGAGCAATCACATTGGTTTATATCCGACTCGCCTCTCGCGCGCTACTACACAAGTATTCAAATGAACTGAATGGTTGAGCCAGAAGTTTTATTCCAGACCTTTCAATTGAGTTTATACCCAAATGCGCAGTTGTTTTGGACACACGTTTGTGAGCGCCGATCGCTTTTTTGACGCGGGGACTTTCGATGCCGAGGGCTTTCGCGACCGCTCTAAACGTGCCTAACATTTGATTGATCACTTCTTTCCACGCAGTTTACACGGGACACCCGCCGCTTGACGTTTCCTCGTGTTTACTGTTTAGGGCATTATTATTTACCGGCCGACAACCCATGATTTCTCCGGGAACGTAAGTACAGCAGCCTAATCTGGAAGTTCCTTTTGATGCCAGTGCTAGCCACTTGGCCGCCTCTGCCACTACCGAGGTACCTCATCACACATTTGTTTTTATTTTTTGGGTGGGAGGGGGGAAGGGCGGTTATGATTTAAGGCATGCAATAAATCTTAAATTTGGTGCTAATGATACGCCGCCTAGTAGTCAGGTGTGTACTTATGAATGGGAGATTCCCATATGGTGCATGTAATGGGGAGAAAGTTGGAAAACATTTATTTACACAAAATACACTGAGAACAACACTTTGGAGAAGAAAAGCACTAGAAACTATTGCAGCTGTTCTGAGCAATGTTACACAATCTGTGACTCTACTGTACAATGTGTATTTCGTTTCATTAACAGCTGCACTCTGCCTTAGCTCACTGCCTAAAATAAACTGTATTTGAATATACACTATTTACACTATATGCAGATAAATATGAATAGTACCAAAATATTACAGTGTAATGTATACAAGATATACAACACTATATACAAATAAGAAGGCGTGCTCACATACACAGCCATTATGCTTAACACTGTGGCTTCCACCCACCACTTGCAGGGCATGAACTGCACACAGTTGCCCGCGAGGCTCTGTTTTTTTCTCGAGTGAAGAAATGTAATCTACATCTAAAAAAAAGTGTACAACCTCAGCTGTTGTCCCTAAAAAGTGCAACAGACAACCTACACTTGCTGACGCTGTGCGGCTGTCGAGCAAAATGCCCTCAACAATCCTCGCGTACACGTCACCGCATGCAATGTTTTGCACCGTGTACGTCTCTACACGTTTTTCAACAATTTTCAGGAGAGCAAGAAGACGGCTGCTAGGTACTTTCAAATAGCCCCTCGATTTTGTTTGTGGCTTTGTCAGGTACGCCGGGAGCCCGTCAAAAATTCTTGGAACGGCGTTCGTGCGAAGCCTCGGTCTCTCTCGCTGAAGCGTCACGACCACCCCGTTTACGATGTGCTCGTCGGTTCTCACAACGTCGCTAGCATCAAAATGCTTTTCGCACACCCGAACGTTCTTACTTTCGAAGCTGAAACCGCCAGCTTCCGACCGCGGTATAGCTCACTTCCATTTCTCTCGGAGTTCGGCGCTACTTGGGAAACAGAAGAGCGACGCCTTTTCTTTGTTGCTTCGGTATCCGGAGCTGCAACCCGTCACACAGCACGTCTTAGGCATTGTTCGTTCGAATTTTCATGCCGTCCACCTTGAGCACGGTGCACTGGCACATGAAGTTCGCGTTTCGCTGATGCAGAAACCGCGAGCTGCCACCACACAACGCCTTCGGGATGCCGCCGCGGCCAGTGCGTTCCACCGGGCGCAGCGGGGCGATGGCCCCCCTAGGACGGCTTGCGCCGCGTAGCGGCCGCTCTTGGCCCCATATCAAGCCCTCCCATAGAGTGAAGGAGAAGTTTCGTGACCAGAACGGTATTAAGGGACTGTGCTAAAACTCACATTTAACGGCCTTGGGTTTGTGTTGCGAGTCTAGGTTAATCATGACAAACTGTGTTGTGAGACTTTTTACTAGTAGCAAAGAAAACTATTTTGACTCTAACGACTTTGTCCACAGTGAAATTTCGTGGCTTTCAGACATTAAAACTTTGTATAAAAAAGCATAGCGGCTAGCAGCTCAATACGTGCTTCATGACAAAAGAAAAAGTTTGTCCATCAACTTCCGTGACACGGAACTGAGGTATGAAAGCATTTCAGCAGTAGCTCACCTGCAAAGATGTAACCAGTGCTGATATGATCTCGTAGGCAAGGAATATGGAACCCTTGTCTGGTCTGAAAGGTGTCACGACATAATGCAAGCCCAGCAGTGGCAGCAATATTACTGTGGCCCGTACAGCTTTCCTGGACAGAGAAAAATAACAGAAACGAAAAATGCATGCAGTGAAAGAGAGAATTGCTCAGCAACATTTCGTTTTATGGGCATTGCTTTAAGCCGAAGCCCCATATCTTTTTCATTACGCTTAAATACCTAATTAGTGCATCATATAGTTTAAACGCTGTCATTTGCAAGATACCGCTTTTTCCATTGTGAAGAATTACCACAGGCAGGGAGGCAAAGAACTTTATTTGATCCTGAGACGACGCTTACTCTCCCTTATCGGCGGGCAGCACCCACGACGGGAAGGGGATATGCAACTCCTCGGATATGTCATGGGCTCCCTGGATAGCTCGTAGCTGGTCTTCCTTCTCGTTACTTGTGAGAGGAGATCGCCAGTCCTCCTCCATCGAGGAGGACCTGGGGCTCTTGCGCAGGGAGGACATTGCCACAGCATATGTTGCACAGTGCAACGGGGGTTATCATAGCGAGGGCAGCGTGGCTGTATACCGTCCATATATTTAGAGCACTACAGGGAGGAAACGTATGCCTCAGTCTGTAGTGGACGTAACGTGATAGACTGAGCTCTGTTTAAAGTTGGATGCGAGAGGGGGAACCTCCGCCATCAGAATTGAAAGTGCTTGCGAATTTCTTGAAGGTTAGGAGTGGATCTCGGTAATACCAATCGTGTCCTCTGCCTCCGAGTGGTTCATCCTGGCGTGAAATAACGAAACTCGCGCCCGAGAGTGCGCTAACTCGCTGGCATAAAGGACGGTTCCAAGGACGTGTCGGCCAACGTGTGCCGGGAACCAGATAATGTGCTTTTCGTCTGTAAAACTAGCAGCGGAAAGAACTCAAGCAGCTTCGTGGCATACCGAACCCGCCATGAAGGCTCGGGCGGTTGCTCGCGAGTATGTGTAGATAGCTTTGCGCTTTGTAATAGCGAGACCTAGTGCTACCGCAACCTCTTCAGCGCTATCGGCGTTTGCGTGTAACTAAGTCAGTGACGACAAATGGTCACCTTTAAATGCGGTGATAACCGACTTCAAGTGGTCCGAGTTTCCGTACTGCGCTGAATCTACGAAGGCCAAGTGATCCGCCGTAGCGGCGGCAGTACTGAGCAGGTCTCGCGCCCGTGCCCGCCTTCTCCCCGCAATAGGCGTGGGGTGCATGTTTCGGGGTATCGGGGATACTGGGAATTCAGTGCGTAACTCCTCGGGGAGCTGGCACTGCCGTTGTCGGCTAACGGGATAATTTACCCCAAGGTGTGCCAATAATCGTCGCCCAGCCTCAGTGGAAGCTGTGATAACTTCTGTGCTAAGAAGCCACGTTTTTTTTTTTCACCACAAAAATATGTAAGATAAAAGGTGCAGTCAAGCAGTTGTCGTTGCAACGTGCAAGACCGCATAAAGAATAAGACTTGCTTTGTATGCCAGTATTCAGGACCTTCGTTTTTTTAAGTGCTCACGTATATGGCTGGTCAAACACAGAAGTCGACGCTAATGGTTGTTATTTAAAATCAAAGATTCTCGCAGAAGTATAAGCAATAGTTTCACTACCCTGACGTCACAGAGCGAGTGATTGTACTTTTTAAGCAGTGCGCAAAGAACGTTGTCACATTGAAACAAATTTCACATACATAACAAAAAGCTCAAAAATAAAGCATTAGAGTGAGCATGGCTCCCTTTCGCCCGTCTGTGGTGACTCACCTTGTGCTCTCATTGTCAGGAGAGTTCACGGCTCGAAGTTTTGTGACCAGGACTCTCACTATGTTCACGAGGAATGCGAAACTCAACTGCAACACCAAACAAAGAGAAAAGAAAAATTCACTGTGGTATCCATAAATTAAGAACGGGCAATATGCTCGCTCTCAACCATAGCTTATTATTTCAGATCACTTCTAGGAAGGCCAGATCTGTGTCTTCCGCTTGCGCTGGTGAATAAAGGCCTCAAAAGTTACAGAAAAACAACCACAGAACACTCTGAAAAATAAATGCTCGGTGTCGTAAATAATGAAATTAAGATTATTACAATTTGTTGTATTTGAATGAGCAGCCGTTAGTGATGAGGTAAAGGAACGCGGTTATACTGAATGTGTTTAGGCAAATAATAAAGCGTTTTGTTTTATCGATCAGTGCTGTCCTCACAAAAGAAGATAGTATGCAACTATTGTCAGTTACTTCGTTTGGCTAATAACGCTCCTTGGCGTCTTTTCGGCACTGCCTAATATATTTGGTTTTGTGGCAAAAAATACGCAGACGCTATCAAATCTTCCTGAAAAAGCATCAGATTCAAACAACTTTTTGATGCAAATCATGATGAGAGAGACGCATGTGGAAGAAGTTTCACTTCAAGGTTCATAAAGTTTGGCTGAAGGCACAAAAAAATGGTTCGTGCTGGTAGTGCAATATTTCGCACCTGCTCCATAAAATTTTTCGTACGATTGTGAAATTTTTCTTGTCTATTAGCGTTAGAATCTTTGTTTTGAATGTTTTCAGCAAGCAAACACCTTCATTGTGCGTGCTCTCAATTTTAATTAGGAAACCAATATTCACCAGAATTGAGATGCAAACGGGAACGCTGAGTATGTACGTGTACCAGACGTCGTGCTCCACCCAGCACCTGGAAACAATAGACATAGAGTTGCAGTTCACTATTGCTGCAACCGTTGTCTTAAGCCATGATATAACAACAACATCGATGAATAAGTTGTGTTTCTTTGCAAAATTGGCCCCCTTCCCCCTAAACCATACATTTTAGTGGGCATCACGATCAAAATAAAAAGCTTTCCGTGTTGGCAAAACATTCAGTTTGGCATGCCTTGTATGAATTTAACAAGTTCACATGTCCTGACGAAGTTTAACTATGCCAGGTCTCTAGGCAATAACAGAAGAGAGACGCTGGCAATAATAATAAATCAATTAAGATAGATTCTGTTGAAAGAATAACTGCACTGATGCTACTGGAAGGACACTGTTTTCCTGGCTTGAAAGAACGCAAGAAAGCCTACAATTTTCGTTGAAGTGCAACTTATACGAAGTTATTCCATTTTACGTGGTAAAACAGTGCTTACAGATATTTGCGCGAAAGTGTTTCAAAATAGTGAAAATGCAAGTCTAATGATGTTATCGTCCCCTAGCGAATTTATTTTTAATAGATCTGCATAACACTAAAAGTAATCATTGCAGCGAGGTTGCTTCCCCTAACTATCCAGAATGTATGCACTTGTGACATTAGCACATCAACGGCTCGTAAAGCACCAGTCACATGAAATGAAAAACACAAAAAAAACGCAAGGAAATACTCACATTCTTGATGCTTCTCTGTCTAAGCCTCGCGTTACTCCGTAACCAATGGTGGGAATCAAAGGAAACCCTGCGTATGCCAGCACGCTTGTGAATATATTGCATATTTCACTTCATAGACATCACTTTCTATGCTTAGAAATAGATATTTCGGCTCCTGAATCCATTACCTTTCAAAAATAAAGTGAGGAGGGAGCTGCACTACCTCAACCACGTATCATTCCCAATCTCACCATCTGCTTTGAATAGAATAGCCAGATGACTTGGGGAGGGGGCCTAGAGGCATTAAATTACCGTTTATGTACATGCCTGCGTTTGTTTCCATGTGTGTGTGTCACAACAGGGGGTCCCACTTAACTCGCAACACAATAAAAACTAAAAAAAACCGCCAGAGTTACTTGAAGAAAACCTACTGCATAATGTTCCTAATACAGTGCACTAGCCGATAGTGATTGTTTGTTAGTTAATAAGTTAGTTTGGAAGATAATAAGGCATATAATTCTACAACCAATAATAAAACATCTAATTAAGGGCAGTTGTAGTAAACTACGTGGGGCATCAAACTGCGCTATTTTCAGTGACTTATAAATTGCATGCTCTGTTTTTCTAAATGATGAATAATCCCCGCAAAATAGGAAAAATTACCACGTGACAGCGCTCCCAGCTGAATCGTGAAGCAGCGCCCCCAAGGAGGCTAATTGAATGCTATTCCTTTGCCAAACGCACATCCGAAGAGACAGCGCATCCACTTGATTGTGATGTGGAAGCACGAGCAAGTTAGGTGGCTTATCACCGATCCAATCCCGTCAGTTATACGTCGCTTTTTTTACCCGTTTCTTCCAACTTATTGATCCACTTGATAAGAATTACTTTCGACAGCGTGGTCAAAGCACTGCTTGTACAACGGACGAAACCCAACAAGCAACGAAACAGACGTAGAATATTTCAAAAGATCACTTGTACTCCCACAGCTATGAAAGTGTGCACGTGCAGTTATATCTTGCGTCGGGAACTCAATTTGGAGCAAGGTCAAATGAAGTTGTGGCTTGATTTTTTTTTTGTAATTACGTGCCGCGAAAAAAAAACAGGCATTTGGCAAAAATAAAGAAAATTGTGACAAGCAAACCATAAAGCTACCGACGTGTAGAAAGAAAGCAAAACCGATGCGTTGAAGAAGCTGAGTGTGCCACTGCCAATAGGGACGACTTGGCCAACCCAAGGTTTGCGCTAAAGACAGAAAAAGGTCACATTTGATTGTTGCTTTATTAGTGGCGCATTCGCAAGCACCATTGAGCACTTGATATTGCTTAGAGAACGTGTTCAAGTTACACAGTACACACAGTACAGAGGCAGTTACGCAGCTACACAGTACAGAGCCCGCTGTACAACATCCTCAGTTGCTTTTTCGATGACCGAAGAAGGAATTCTGCTGCATAAGCCGGCTAGTGGACAGGCTCGTGCCTTCCAATCCACTGCTCAGGAAAGATCGCATCCAACCGGTTTCGTGCGCGGCTGCTCCTATGTGCCGGCGCCCAATCTTGCTGGTATCACAAAAGTGGAAGAAGTGACAGAGGAATTTCACTGCGAAATATATCCACCGTTCCTTTAATGATTTCATCCACGTAATGTTTTCAGTCAGCGTGTCATGAAATAAGATGGCATTTTCGATTGGAGGCGAAAATGCTGTACGCCCGTGGGCTCAGATTTGGGCGCACGTTGGAAAACCCCAGGTAGTCAAAATTTTCGAAGCCCTTCACTACACCATCTCTCATAATCATATGGTCGTTTCGGGACGTTTAACTCCCATATCAATCAATCAATCAATCAATCAATCAATCAATCGAATAAGATTGGGTGAATTATACACCTGGCGTAAATTCCGCACCAAGCTTTCAAAGACCACCGGTACTGATGCTGAGTGCGCCTTACACAGTATGGATTGCAGACACTCAAATGCATTATGCAGATTCACTTGGGCCTTTCTGCAAAAACTTGCTTTGCTTTGTCTGTCCAGATCACAATACTAAGAAAGTTTGAAGATTCCTCATATTCTGTGAGGAGCCAGTTCTAAAACTCTAGGCGATCCTGCAAGTACATCTCTTTTAGGCTTTGCTGCAGGTTGAGAAGGTATGAACGCAAATTCGAATTCTTCAATATCTGCCAAACTGACGGCTTAGAAATGGGTACAGGAGGCCACGCCTCGCCCGCTACCTTGAGGGTTTGCTGCCATAAGTGCTATAACATCGGCAAGTAGGTTGTCACTCAAAGATGAAGTACTGCTCAGCTGTTTCGCGAAACAATAGATTTTTGGAGGTTTTCATAGTTTTTCATAACTTTTGATACGTTGTAGGTCTGCCGCCACACTTCCACGAGGGATAACTCTTAGCGGCCGTTCTTCTCTTACATTCTATTCATAAAAATAGGGCATAGAGACAAGCACAAAGACAAACGCACCTTCGAACCTTTATTCGGATTCGTAAAACCGCTTCTGTGGTGGGAGGCTTTATTGCGAAAAAAAAAGAACTGTCCATGCGCTATCTACGCAAGGCAAACAGCTGTAACCACCCGCTAACACCAAACGCGACGTTCTGTTTCGGGCGTGGCGCATGTGGCAAATAAAACACGAACATGGTCACGATTTTTTTTTCTTTAGTCCATTTATTTGATTCTGCTGAACTGATATTTTGAAATATTCTACGTTTGGTTCAGTACCTTTCGGGATCTGTCCGTAGTACAAGCAGTGCATCAACCACGCTGTAGAAACCCATTCTTATGAAGTAAATCAAAAAGTCGTTAAAGGCGTGTAATCAAAGTGACGTATAACTGACAGGACTCAATCGCTGATCAGCCACGTAGCTTGCGCGTGCTTCCATATCACAACCAAGTGGATGCGCTGGTTCTTCGAATGTGCGATCAGCAAAGGAATCGCTTTCTATCAGCTTCTTCGGTTGCGCTGCTTTATACGATGCGGCTGGGAGCGCTGTCACGTGGTGCTTTTCATATAAAGTTTATCATTCAGAAAAACTGAGTACGCAATTCATACGTCATTGAAAATAGCGCAGTTCGATGCCCCACGTCGTTGACTACAACTGCCTCATTGACGCTTCAACAATTAGAACAGTAGTTCTATAATTATATGTTCAACTATTTTACGTAAATAATGTAATTAGGAAAATTAATATCGGCTAGTAAACTTTACTAGGAACAATAGGCAGTAGATTTCTTTTAAGTAAGGCTGGTGGCTTTATTTTTTTAATTGTGATGCGAGTTAACTGGAACACCTCATATACACATGCAAAAATGAAAACGTTTTCGGGGTTCAAACCACCACCCCTCCCAGCTATGCCAGCAACTTAGGAGTGTACTGACTGCAGTCATTACCCTTCTACATTTTTTTCTTTTTTGCAACTTAGTTTCTATGTGTCACACACCCTAGCTTTACCTAATGTCAGCACAGTACAGCAAGTTAGAAATGACAAAACACCTCACTTTGCAGGACGCACGTACCCCATCCGATAAGCAAGAACCACTTGATGATGTTGTCCTCAGCAATGAATGCAAGAACCAGCAGTGTGTGCAAATACAGGCCCTCACAAAACATCCAAAGGTAGTTGCACAGTAGAAAATACTGCGTCACAACATGAAGAACTTGGCACCAGTTCTGAAAGAGAACGTTGTAATGATTAAGAAATAGCCTCGCACTTATACATAAGCCAATTCATGGCTTATTTCAAGACACATTGCTTCTTGCTTCCTTACCGGATTCTCCTCTATAACGTGTGGTTGTGCGATGACATTGATATACCAGAGTATCCAGCATAAGTTGTTGATTATGAATGACGAGAACAAATTCTTGTGAATAGTGATGCGCCGGCAACGGAGGGCTCTGTGAAGGAAAACCCGTAATTTTGTATATATTGGAAGTAATGATTGTTAAGGTAACGACATTATCGTAGAATCCGATTATGAGTGCTAATGTTATAAAAAATGTAAGCTCCATGATCTTCTGCGCCTGAGTAGCCTTACATCTTAAAAATTTACCCCCTAACATGAACGATGCTTGGGAGATCTGAGTTGCGTACACACTCTTTATCTCAATTCGAAACTAGGTTTTTGACATAATGCATGAGGCCAAAGTTGTCATGACTAAAAATGAAATGGTTTGAGGATTTTAAGATGCTAATACTCTGTCTTACCTAATTATAAAGCAGAGTTACGCTTAAACCGTTGTGCTATCAACTCTGTCAAAAAAAAAAAAAAGAAAAATAGGCGCAGACTAGGTTACGTGGATTCCGCAGGCTCCATTACCATCGTAGCCGCTCTGTCCAGAGGTGGTTATTACTTCATTTGGACTAGTCGTTGTCTTAGAAACATTTGTAACAAATCTTTAGAAACCGCGTATGTGCCTTCCTTATGGCGACATGCGAAAGTTCTACCTTTACCTAAACGACGTAACAAACAGGTGTTCACTTACTATACCGGCCGATTTCTCTGACTTCTTTCTGCACCAAGCATCTCGAACACATAACTTAAAAACGTACCAGAAATCACTTAGATATCAATGGTACACTAAGTCACTGCCGGGATGGTTTGTTTCGGGGTGTTAGCATCGTAACTGAGTTAGTGGAAGTTATGCATAACATCGCTAAAGAAGTATATTTTATTAAGTATAAATATCACCGGAAGTGGACGACAAGAAGTAAGACTTGCTCTTCAAGACACTTTTTGTTAATTTTTATAGATCTGTGCAAAGCTTGTGTCACTTTCACACTTAATAAACTACTATGCAAGCTGAGTCTCATTCTAAATAATCCGAGACTGGTAGACTGGATTGTCAGTTTCTCTCAGATCATTTCCAAACATTACAATGATTCGAACTCCCGTTTTGTTGATCTTTCCTTAGGCGTACCATAGGGTACAGTCCTCGGCGCTCTTTTCTTTCTAGTTTACATTAATGACTTACCACAAAGCATAACAAATTAGACACGTCTGTATGCCCATGATTGCATTTTTACCGCACTATTAACTCTGCTGAAGACCACGAAGTTTCTAAAGGCGCGTTTTGACACTTTTACAGATGGCATCATTAGAAGAGCACAAATTTCACTATACCTGTTACAAGGACATTCACTAGGCGTTTAGTTCTCTCAGTTTACTCACAGTCTTTCAATATTTCTTATTTACTCATAGTATCCGAGTACAAGTATTTAGAACGTCTATTCACTGCCAATCTCTCTTGTAGAAAGCATATTGAAATAACAAGTAAAAAAGCTTTAAAAAGCTCGGTTATCTCCAGCGCACCCTACAAGTAACCTCTTAACACACTAAACTGCTCATGTACAAAAAACTAAGCCGTCCAGTCTTTCAATACGAATCTATAGGTTGGAATACATTAAATAAAAGCTTTATAAACAAGCTTGAGCTAATTTAACAGAAAACCATTGACTTTGTCTACCATGATTATGATAGAAAAGTTTCTTCACTTCGAATCTCTGTATTATCCATCTTACCACTTGCGCAACACGTCACCACAAGAAGGCTTAAAGTACATGCATGCCTTGATTAACTCCGCTCGTTGTGTCCGCTTAAATCAGTGCTTTCAGTTTGCTAAACGCTTCTGTGTTCGTAAATTGCACAGTGCAAATCTTGCGCCAGTTAAATATATAAGTGATTT
This sequence comes from Rhipicephalus microplus, assembly GCF_043290135.1. Classification (NCBI taxonomy): domain Eukaryota; kingdom Metazoa; phylum Arthropoda; class Arachnida; order Ixodida; family Ixodidae; genus Rhipicephalus; species Rhipicephalus microplus. The sequence goes on along the minus strand of NC_134700.1, from coordinate 93,636,833 downwards.
GTAGAAATATAGCGACCTTTAAGCAAAAGATGAGCGATGAAGTATTTTGCTTGGGTTTATTCGCGCTTTTGCAAGGACCAATTTTTTTAGTCTGTGCTTTACATGTATTGTTATGCCACTGCTGCCATAGCTTACAATGTGTTGCAGTTTGTAAGTATGTATGAATAAATAAGTTAATTAAATGAATAATTAAATGTATAATTGCTATTAAGGAAAAAAGTTTACAGAATATTCGTTTCGTGTCCATATTTATAATCACTCCAGTTTCCAACAACAAGTAACACTCGAAATTAAAAATGGGGCTAATATATCAGTCTTAAAATGGGTGTAACACGAGAGTGAAAAATGTCTTCAGAGATGAAGCTGAGCGTTTATTTTGTATATTTTCGCCCACCATGCTGAAGGTATGAATGCTCCTGCAACAAAGTGTAATATGTCACCCAAAGAAAGGCAAACAGCTCGAAACTTGGAGCGCACAGCTCAAGCAGAAAGCACGCACGAAGTGAGCATACACAGGACCAAGAGAAAAAAAAAAGGAAACGCTACTAAACGAGAGCGGCAGGAGGAGGAGTAGAAAAACTTTATTCATCCCAAGAGGGAAAGGTGCGGTGGTGGAGTGTCAGAGGAGCCTACCCAGCGTAGGTCTCCGCTACCCTCTCGGCCCAATCCAAGATCTGGTCTTGGACCTCGGGCGCCGAGCTGCAGATAGCAGCCTACCACTGCTCCTTACTATTAATGTGTAGAGAATAGGGTGGTGGGTTTCGAGTACACCCCCACATGATATTGTCTAGGTTAGCTCTTTGTTGACAGAAAATGCACCAAGGGGAGGGGTATATCGCAGGGTGTATAAGATGGCGAAAAGATGGGTAGGAAACGTACCGGTCTGTAACTGGCGCCATAGTATTTCACGGTAGCGCGAAGCTCCATGATGTAAGGGGGGGTATATAGTGCGCTGTAGGCGGTAGTGATTTGTTATATCGTGGAAGGTCAAAAGACGATCTCTCGAGCTGAAAAAGGCCGCGTGGTCTAAGGCGCCATCAGAGGCCTGCGCTCGGCCAGTCATTCCTCGAGCACAGGTATGAGCCGCCTCATTGCCACTCAACCCCACATGCGCGGGCGTCCATATGAGAGCAGCGTCTTGCGTGGGAGGATGTTTCTTAAGAATTGAAAGGGCAGTTGATGAGATGTGACCTGCGCTGAAGTTGCGTATGGCAGCTTTGGAGTCACTTACAATCATTGTGATATTGGGGATGGATAGACCTAAAGCGATGGCAGCCTCCTCTGCCTCCTCCGAAGAGTTGACAGTGACGGATGCCGTTGTGAGCGCCTTGCCGTTATAGTCGACAGAAGAGAGGGCATAGGATGAGGAGGATGGGTATTCTGCCGCATCGACATAGAGCACGTCATTGGCTCCATGCATTGTTTTCTGTAGAGCTTTTGCTCTTTGGATTCGGCGCTTAGTATGATATGTTGGATGCATGTTTTAGGAAGGGGCAGTATGAGGAATTGTTGGTGAATGTTTTGGGGAATGTTGTATTTTGCGTTGGTGAGTGAGGTGAAGTTAATTCGGGTTGACGATAAAATGTGGCGACCTGCGCTAGTGGTCGCGAGCCTTGCGTACTGAGCTGTTAAATGGGCTTCACGGATTTCACATAGGGTATTTATAGCTCCTGTAGGGTGGAGTAGTGCATTAGAGGTATTGATTGCAATGCATAGCGCGTATTTGTAAACTCTGCGGAGGAGGATGTTGACTGATTCCTCCTCTGCTAATTTAAGGTGAAGGTAAGGTAGGGTATATGTGATTTTATTAATCACAAAAGCTTGTATTACACAAAGTAACTCTGACTCTCGGAGCCCTACATTTTTCTATGAGATTCTTCCTATCATTCTTATGGTGTTTTCAATGGTATTGCGCAATGCTTCGAGTGTGTACGTATTAAGTCGGTGGTTTTAGATAAAGAAACCTAGCACACAAATGCGTGATACTCTAGGAATGAGGCACCCATTTATGTGAACTTCGATCATTGGAACGTGTTTGTTCCGACGATGAGTTGTTAGAAGGAGTAACTCTGATTTAGTAGGGGTACAATAGAAATTCATCTGAGATCTTAGTGCTGCTATTGTATGTACAGCTGATTGTAGGGTGTCTTGAATGTGTCCATCTGAGCCTCCTTTCACCCATAAGGTGATATCATTGGCATAGATGGAGAAGTTAGTCAGGGATACGTTGAAGAGCGTTGGGTATAGGTAGCATAGCCAGGTTAAAAAGGATTGGAGAGAGCACTGACCCTTGAGGTGCTCCGAAGCTGCCTAGTGTATAGGGTGAGGAATGTTCTGGTCCTAATGTTAATGTAGCTGTGCGGTCTGTGAGGAAGCTTTTGATGTAAGAGTAGATTTTAGCGCCACAAGAAAAGCAGTTGAGGCCAGCATATATAGCTTAGTGGGCTACGTTATTGAATGCTCCATGTATGTCCAGACCAAGGATTGCCTGAGTATCCTCGCTCTGGTTAGGAGTTATGATGTCAAGTTGAAGGCGAAGCATCGCATCTTGCGCGGAAAGTGAGGGCCTAAAACCAATCATTTCTGGAGGCAGTAGTCCATTATCCTCCACGTGTCTCTGGAGGCGTGCAAGAACAACATGCTCCATAGTGTTTCCGAGACACGATGTTAAGGAAATGGGCCTCAGATTTTCTACTAAGGGAGCTTTGTTCGGTTTAGGTATAAATATGACTCGGGCATCTGTCGACAAAGGTGGAAGGGTGCCCGTGTCAAAACAGTCGTTAAAGTACTCAGTTGCAGCTTTAATAGAAATAGGGTCAAGATTTCTAAGTGATTTGTTGTTAACGCGGTCGGCACATGAAGCTGATGTGGTACGGAGTGTTGCGAGGGCGTGCCTAACTTCCGCTTCCGTTATCGGTGCATCTAATGACTCATTAGGTTTCTCTGTGTAAGATGGTATAGAATCCTTACGTAATTGAGGTAAATGCAACGTGCTGAGGTTACCGAAGAGCTGTCCTAAACGGTCACTGCGCTTGTGTAACAGTTTAGTGATAGCGCGAGAGCGTCGTGCGCGAGAAGTGCTGGGGTCTAGCAGATGTCTAAGAAGTTGCCACGTTCGTTTATTACTGAGGTGGTCATGCATTCCTTCACGAAGCTGACCCGAGTGTTGTGCCGCCAATTGAGTCGTGTATTGCTCGATTCATTGGTCTAGCTTCGCTCTCCTAATGAGGAGTTTCCTGTTGTGCCGCTGGTGTTTCCACCGTCGCAGAAGTGACTGTTTTACTTCCGACATATGGAGAAGCTTGGAGTCGAGAGTAGTTATCGGGGTGTCGGGGGGTAGAGTTTTCGTGCGAATTTCAACATCGTTTTGAAGCTGTTGAGTCCACTCGGTAAGATCTGCCATACGTGAGGGAGCGCGGCTGTTGTGGCTCTCTATAAATTTGTCCCATTATGTGAGCATCAGTGGTTTAGGTGCAATGGGTCTGTGTTTTAGTTGTAAAGTAATGCTAATAATGTAATTATCGCTGCCAAGATTAGTTTGGGTGTTAGTCCAAACCATTGTGGGGGCATTGTGAGTGAGGGTAAGATCGGGCGATGTATCTTTGTTCACACTGTACCCCAAACGAGTAGGCTTCTCCGGGTCGTTGTGCAGTGTAAAACGATGTGCCTGAATATGGGACCAGAGGGCTCTACCTTTCGGTGTAGATGCAGTGCAACCCCACGCTGGGTGCGAGGCGTTGAAATCCCCCACTATGAGGAGGGTGTGTTTGCCTGCCGAGGACGTAGCTCGGGCAAATAGGGAAGCGAAGCGGTGCCTTTGCTCTTGCGGTCTACTATATACGCTAAGAATGTATAAGAATGGAGAGTGAAGTTTATCAGGTAGTATTTGGAGAAAGTCGTGCTCAATGTCGATGTCAGCAAATTTTGAATAGGTATCTGTAAGGTACTTCTGAGTTAAGACATCAGTGTTTGGTTTAGTATCAGCCGGGTTTTGATGCGTTCTATAACCTGGCAGCTGCACTACAACATTTGTTTCTTGTAACGCAATGATTGGGGGAGGGGTAGGTTGTGATTTGATGTACTGCAGAAGGTTTGCCTTTTTTCGGTGAAACCTCCTGCAGTTCCCTTGCCATCCGCAAAGTTCAGTACGTTTACGAGCAGCCATGTTCGCTAGGTTGATTTGGCTTAGGTTAGGCAAGCTCTGGATGGTTAGCGTGGACCATGTCGATCCAATGCGTGACTTTATCTAGGGTTTGTTGCATCGGTAACATGGCTTGTTGTATCGAGGCCACCGACTCATGTAGCTTCTGCAAGGAAGCTGTGGAGAAGGTAATAAAATTGTCTAGTTTTTCCTCAAGTTTGGTTACTTTTTCTTTCTCTTTGTCAACCTTCTTCAGTTTCGCTTGGACTTGTTCTACTCGCTCATCGAATGACAATGTGGGAGTCGAGACTTTTCGTTTTCGCGCAGATGGTTGAGCGGGGTGCATAGCTACAGGGGTGGTTGAGAGAAAAGCTGGTGCTGGTGAGATAGGTGTAGGGGTGAAAGATGAGGTGGGGAGGTGTGTGGAGGTAGATGGTTGTTTGAAGGACTGAAGCTCTAGGCGTAGTTTTGCATTTTCTGCCCTCAACTAAGCCATCTCATCCTGCAATAGTTTGAGCTGCTTTTGAATGGAGCTTTCAGGGGAGGCTACATCAGCCCAGCTCACCTCGTGTCTAGGGCTAGTCTGAGGGCTGGAGTCTTGATGAATGTTTTTATTGCGGCTTTGGCTGTGGCTGCGGCTTTTTTGGCTTTGCTGTCTTGTTATACTGGGTGAGCGTTCTCTAGGAGCGTTCTTGAAAGATGTGCTTGAGTCAAGGAATAGAGCTGCATCTTGCTGGAAATTTGAGGGTGCATGCTTTGGTGTGGGCTTGTAGAGCTGTGGGCACTGGGGCGAGCCGGTGGGGTGATCAGTGTTGCACACCACACTTTTAGGCTCACATTCGTGACCAAGGAGTGGGTTTGAAATGCCAAAAATTGGACAAAAAGACTGAGGGGTGTCTGGGCATACGTCTGGTCGGTGGCCACGTTTGTGGCAGATTACAGGCTTCCATGTATGACGATAGGGTATGCATCTGGTGATGTCACCCTGATAGCTTATGTAGAAAGACACGCGCGTACCTCTGAAGGTGACCATGGTGGACGTTGTGGTACCCATGGGATGTCCATTCATGATGAGGCTTAGTCTGTCATAGTCCAATAGACTTGACAAGATGATTTCAGATGTGTGTTCCAAAGGAATATTACGGATGACCCCTCGGCAGGTATTCGATGGATTGGTAATGTGGGGGACCACTTCAAAGCTGCGCTAGTCCATCTTGATGGATTTGGTACGATGGTATGCTTCGGTGCGTGCCGAGTCCAGTGTGCTTATGAGCAGAATGTTGCTTACAGAGTTGATGCGGTGTTGGTCATGTAGGGAGCTTGTGAGCGCTGCCGCTTTTAGGACGGAATGTATGAGCTTCGAAAGTGGAGTGTCAGCCCAGCTGAGGCCTCCACGTATTCACAGGACTATTTTGTAGTCGTCTGCTGGAAGTGGAGGGGGTCTGGGGGCACTGCGATGAGTCGATGGGAGAGCTTTCTGTGACTCTTCTTGCGAAGTGTTGATGGCAGGCGTCGATTTCTTCGGGGATTAAGCGGGCTTTCTGGCCCTGGCATACACTTGTCGCCAGCTGCCTTCATCATCATCGAGAGCTTCGGTGGAGGGAAGCTCCTCTCCCTCTGTTTCGTAGATGACCATATTGGTAGGCCTAGCCGGTAGGCCTAGCCGGTAGGCCCACAGAGGTAGTCGAACGCTGCCAAAAAGTCAATCTTCGTGGATGCGAACTGCAAAGCACTCACTTGAAATCACTTTAGATGATGCGGTCAATTCAGTAGGAAGCTTCCCATTTGTTCAAGTTGCCATTGAATCACTTCGAGAGCGGCAGAACACGCTCCGCGTGCCCGCTTCTTGACAGCGGCAGAGCCCGAGCAAGGCGCGCGACCGGTTCGCTCCGAAACCGAAAAAGCGGTAATTTTCTTATCTTCGCAATACGACAGCATGAATTGGCTCTCCGGCAATGTGACATTGTCTGGTCGCATGAAGTGTCGGAGTTGCAACTGCTAAATGTTTCTTCCTCCGTGACCGCGGTATAAAACACCTTCGTGTTAAAAAAAAGAATGCGCATATTTTATGGCAGCTGATTGTCAAGGTGAAAGGTGGCAAGTGCCATCGAAAGGCTTTGATAATTTATATGAAGTGTGGAGGCCTTCCACGTTTCGATTGTTTGGAATGCAATGTTGAAGTAAAATTATCAAAGGCGTATCTCATGCATGGACGCAAGAGGACTTAAAGGCGCAAGCCGTGCGGTGTCGCCATGTCACCGTTGTCATCTTAATCGCCATCCCCAGCCGTATATTTTGTCGAGGGTGTGGTTGTTTCGGATGATGATAATCATAATAATAGGGGTAATGATTCATTGTAGCTGCGCCCTTCGTAAATTCACACCGTTCACCCATCCACTCGACACGCAAGTCACATGAAGTGGCCGCTGGCATGATTCTGTGCATCTGCCATGCAATACTACATCTCTTGACGTGGCTGCTTATTCGACATGGAAACTGTATGGTTCATTTTTGCAAAGTGGTTGCTGGCACAGACGTAGCTCAGTTGTAGAACACTTGACTACGGTGACTGGTGTGGTTCGATTTGCTTCATAACCTCATTTTAATTTGATGTTTCTGCAAGGCAAGCTGAGGCATCGAAAAGGAGTTTCATAATTTACCTGTACAACAGTGGTAATAAAATTTGTGACAACATCATTTGCATGAAATGGCAAAATAGGCGCAGTTTTCATAAGGGCTCAAAATCATTTCATATTCTTTATTAGTTTTATTACTTCCGTTTTTTTTTTAGTTTTGCATGTATCAATTTATTACTCGTCATATACTAATGGCAGAGTTTTCTAGTTTTCTGCAAGGGTAGAATTGGACACTTAACAAAATTGGAACTAAATTGAAGCCCCCTCCCCCCCCCCCCCCCACAGAAAGTACATTTGGTGTTATGCGCTCAACAAGTACAAATGGAAGATTGAAAAAACTATGCATTCTAGCTCACCTGATGTTAATGCGAATAATTAAAACTTCTGAGAATTTCCGAAGAGGTATACCTGTGAATGCTTCAGAAAAAAACACCTACTTCTAGAAATGTAAGGAGAATATGCCAATAAAGCCTGTGAAAGCACAATTTTTTTAAATTCATGTGGCTGTAGTCCTTTAATTGTCAGCACTGCAGTCAACAATTTATCAGACGATATTTGTAACTAAAACTGTGACTGGTATTTCTGACTAAAAGCTTCAATGCACTGACTTTGTGCAAGCATCCCAAATGTGAAGGCCACGTCTAGATAACCATCTTTTCATGTTATTGTATTGAGGAAAAATGGCAAACAATTTATTTCTCAAACCACAAACAATAAAGAGTGATTTACTTTATTAAAGATAAAGGAATTTTCGCATTGCACAATTAGAAAATCAAACCTGATAAACGAGCAAAATCTCCCCCCCCCCTCCACTAACTAAGGTCCACTGTGTTATCCTATCACACATTGCGTCTTTCATGGCGAGCTTTTGATGAGGCTGTTTAGTCTTAATTAGATGTTCTGGTGCAACTGTTAAAACGGTGATGATTCAGCTTCAACAACGCTACAAGCATTGCATGTATGGAAGCTAACAACTGACAGAGTTCAAAGTCATCGGTATTCAAATTGTGTATTGATTACTACACGCAGTGGAACCACATACCAACAGCTTTTATACTTTCTGTAGCTGACGTGACTGCATTACATATTATATTACAAATGAATAAGCAATCGCTTACCTGAAGTAGCAAAATATGAAGATTGATATGAGGAGCGCTACAAGAGATATGGAGTATCCAGTCACGTACAAGGAATTCACCAAGTTGCGGAACTGCAATGCGAAGGAAAAAAAGACATCACAAAACCGGGCACCCAGCAAAACTGAAGGCCGGCAAATAATTTTTATAAGATAATTCAATCCGCCTTACAATACTCATTACGTTTACAACAACAACGTTAATACAGAGTTATCGATTCTTTATTTATTACTCGATGTGGCAATGCAAATAAGTTCGCAATATAACAAACCAAAACGATTGGATACGAGCTTTTTTTTCTGCCTAGACAACAATGAGTTGCTTACTTTGCCATACAAGTTCTAAATTTTGACATCGCGAATTATCAAATTACCTCTCGTTATGATAATACTTTAGTTCAGTATCAGACAAACTTCCAGAAATTTTTTTTTATGCAACACGCACTAGAGACCATTAGAGACTGAAACACTAAACACATCTTTTTGGTAGACATGTGAGCGTTTTATTGTAAGTCCTGCTTTTGTGCGGTAATTTGTTTCAGTGTATAGGCCGGCCTTGGTGATAACTTGATTTAAAATATAGAATGTGTTCCTGCGACCATTATTCAAACGAGGCACAGTGTCAGACAAAGCCAATTTATTAGATTACAAGCTGGCATACGTGTACTTCGCCGCAAACAACACATACACCTCGTTTCACCAGATGTAACGTTTATTAGATTTATGATTAAAAGTTATTGTTTAAAAATGCGATTAGAGCAACAATACATTGTCGCACTTGATATGATTGCTATATGACCAACAAAATGCTACATATAAAGTTAATCTTGTGATTCAGCAAAACTGGTATTGTCACTTTTCGTTTCGTTGGTGATGGCTGGTCTGACATTTTTTTGTACCTTTCGAAAAAAACCACGTGGGCGGAAACTTTATGCAGCAAAATGATGAACAAAAAGCACAATAATTTTGATACTTGATTTTGATATTTGTTGTTGTCAGACGCTCGGCCAGTACAGATCTCAGAGACCACCATGCTGATCAATCTAAAACAGACTTAGTGCAAGCATCAAAAGCTTCAAAATAAATATAAACACCCCGCGCCTCTAAAAAATATCGTCACGAAAAGTTTCTGACATTTTTAATGCATCGGGGCACTTTTTCACTCAGTGGAACAACAAACAAATGAAAGAAGAGGCCTCTGGTTTGAAAACCCCACCCAACTTAGCCGACCGTCCTTGACGCGATGACTGGTTTCATTGTAACCAATGAAACTCAGCGCGCTGAAGAGAGGATTTCACTTTCTCGTATTGGTGGCTCGTTCATTAGGGGATGTCGCAAGAGCTTAGGAATATATCCGGAGTTTTGCAAAGTTTGGCCGACTGTGCATAGCACCCCCGAAAAACACGGAAAGCACGTGAGGATGAAACAACAATAAATAAAAACCTAGACAAAAGATATCGACGTCAGTTACAAAAACAACTGCCTTCTTGCGCGCTCCAACAAGTTAAACATGTCACGGCCTGCGCTTGGTCAGCATGTATTTTGAAGATGCCGTTTGTAGAGTATAAATCATCGTGCCTTCTTCATTTTGAAGATCAGTTTGCTTTGTGTGATATAAATGTATATTATCTCTGATATTTCGTCCCGCTATACGCATTTGTATTCAATTTTTTGTTTTCTTTTTGGTTATAGGCCTTGGGTACCGTTTTTATCGTCTTTTAGCTAGCGCTTCTGTGTATAAGTTGATACAGGCTCGTTTGAGCGCATAAAAAGGCTTGCTCAAGTGCTAATTATTTCATTTAGTCTTCGTCTAAATTACGCTTAAGCCTATCCGCGTATGTACCAACTCGCCCTAGTCAAAGTGATATTCTTACTTGTGGCGTACATTGAGTTTTGTATAAGCTGCTCTCGATCATTTCTCGTTAATACCTCCTCGATTGAATAAGTCGAACACAATAAATGAAATGGCCATTGTGCCTATGTTGTTGGTAAACACTGCTAATTACGTAACACGTGAGAGGAAGATCAAAACTGTGTGCACTGAAGAGAACAGGAAAACAAAAAAAGCGTGTCATATCGAAAGGCTCCCGCCTCTATAAGCAGGAAATGCCCCGTACCAAATGTGATTGATGATGTAATGGTTGTGTCAGCGTAGTCTGATCGATGAGCACTGCATAAATCGATGAGCCTGAGAAGCCGGCAAGTTTCGCAACATAATAAATGAGGCGATTAATGAATGAAAAGAGCCATCGTCTCTCCATGGCTTCTATGCTACTAAAGCGTCTCATCGTATCATCCGTTAAAGGCAAAGACACACAAACACCTACGTGCACGCATAAATTTTGTAGGCTTCCGTCGTTTTAGATTCATGGTGACAAGTGGTAAAATTGCTTGTGCGCTTGGAAATTGGAAGTGCTGCCTAATATGATGTGGCACAACAGATTGATGGAACAAGTGGAATTTTTGAGTGCTAGTTTTTCTTCTTTAGACAGAATAATAATGACCTAATCTATTATTTTTTTTAATACTGTGACAGAACAGAGCCACTTGAAGATTCATATATGTTTTGTACTGCCAGTGCATTTTTTTTGTTATGGAGAATTTATCTGACCCGTAAATGGAGCCTAAATTGCAGCACAGCCAGCAGCACTCATGATGTTTTAGTTTTGTGGCTCAATATTCCGGAGTCCCATGACTAAAGACGCAAAAGCACCATCAATAAGTTTATTGACACTCAAAATCTATGCCATCACCTGATTGCCTATTAAAAATACATTAGGCACATCTGCAACGTGATATGCTTATTGAAACAAAAGAATCGAGATTTGAAGTTTCGCAAGCGCATCAACTGATATATCAACAGCAATAACATTTCCTGAATTCTGCTATCAACAGTGTTTCTTATTAGTGTGTAGCGTCTTCTGTGTCATTTCTGTGTCAACAATCAGTGTCAACAATCTGCAATGTACTGTCTGGTAGCAAAGTTTATAATGCTTCAGAAAATGCACTTGGTCCGATTAGAGGAATGTTATCATTTTTATTTATAGATAGATCTACAGCCAATAGGGAACTAAGTGCGTGTATTCGCATACCTGCTCATAAAAGGGACACAAGTTGTCCATGTTCTAGAGTGACATCGTCTTAAGTAGATAATCAAAAGCCGCGAAGTGTATTTCTGAAGTGAGCCCAAGCAGTCCACAGTGGTTGACATATTCTGACCCGGATGCAGAAATACATCCGATAAAAAATTCTCTTTTTTATGTGGATTAGACATGACCACTAATAAAGGCTTCGCAAAAAAAAAATACCATCACTTTCTTGGGGGCGTGGCACTCATTATTTCATGGATACCTAGCCATGTTGAAGTATCGCGTTTGAGTATTAGAAAATAGTGTAGCGCACAAAGTTCATAAAACAGCCAAATAAAAGAGTCTCAACTGCATGACTTTGTTCTTCAAAATTCTTGAACTATACCCGTAGCCTGCTCCACCAGCCAAGCAAACAGAGAGACAAAAAGCTGTCCCTAATAGATTCATGCCTATGTTTTACGGGAAACCATACCATTTACCTCTCTAATGACCTTCGCTTAATTAGTATGCAAATGAATAACGTTCTCAAGTGCTTCAGCCGAGTGTGTAATCATATAGTGCGCACAACACAACGAACAGCGCATTCACCTGCATCGTCACCTAAAGATGATCGACAGACCACCTCACCAACTCAATTACACACTGCTTCGCACTTCAGGTGTTACGCTGTCGAAGGTATGCATGAAGCTCGTTAGGCAAATTGCATACCTTCGCTCGTCTAGCCGTTAAATTTCGTGGTTAAAAATGATGTTGCGAGGTGAGCACGGGCTTGTGCGTGAGGCATCGTAACCGTCTGCGAATGAGATAGAATCGACTGAAGACAACTAATTGTTAAAAGATGTGTAACAAGATATTGATAGCCATACAACGGAGTTTGTTGTCGGCACAGAAGTTCTTGATGTATTACCCAGCCTAAAAAAGAAGTTATATATTGGGCTATATAACATTAATATTCATTTTATATTAGCCCCGAGGAGGAACACTGGCGTCAGTGCAGTCGCGGTGAAGTGACGTCACAGAACGGACTCGCCTGATCCGCCACTGACGCATGCCGACGGTCGCTTTTTCCGAGCCCACTGTGTACCCGCTCTTCAGCGATACAGTGGCGATTCCTTCTCAATTTCAAGTTTTAGATTATTAAAGGTACAAAGTACTAAAGGTACGAAGTAAAGGTAATTATTGCTGTTGAAAGTTAACTAATCTGCAGAAAGTATCAATCCGATTTGAAAATGAATGCGCAGGACAGCCAGACATTAGTTGACTTCACCATGCACGTAATCGACGAAATCAGTCTTAAGAAAATATTTGTGCTAAATGGGTCTGACTTCAGGACAACTTGGCATACACTACACGATTAAACATTTGTGTCGAGGTATTACGAATGAAATCGTGACGTTCTCAGTTAGCTCACAGCATTGCGATTTGCTGTGCAAGCTATGTCTGCCTCTGCAAATAGAGTAGCTCATTAGACAGAATTCTGCTTTGTGACGAAGAAAGCTTTAGACAGATTTGTGTTTCATACACAATCCCTTATAATAGTAAGAAAAAAACGGGAACGCTGCAAACCACAGAATGGTTTCAGGATTATGAGAAGTCGTAATACTCGGATCTCATGTACAGATTTATTCTCAACAGTCGTCATCGTTAGGTAGTTGTATACCCTGGTTTACGCGAACAGCTGACTAGATAGCCTATCACGTCATAAAGGGTACTGTTCACTTCACGTACTAGCACTGCTGATAGCAAGCGTTAGCAAAACAAATGCCAGAAGTTCGAAATGAGCTGTTTCGATGGCACACGTCGCTTCGTGGCGCACGTGACAACAAAACGTCCTTTGCACACTCTGAGGCAACTACTGGTTTCGCACGTCTCCTTCATATACAGATTGACGCTGTTCTGGGGTACTCAATCGTGGAAAAATTTTATTCGTCAGGTGACTACCTGAACTAGTACTCACAAGCGTGACAGCACAGTTGCTAGGACGTTGCACGTAGACACTATCTGAAATCAGTAGCAGTTTCTGCAACTAACCTTCAACTTGTTTTTCAAGTGAAACGGAGCGCCAATATAATTCCCCAAAACATGAAGCTAAATAACGAGATCAAATATCGGCAGCTACACACAAGAAAACCTAACAGAACAGCTGCGACGGTATACTCGGGCGAGCGCATTCGAGATATTTTGCAACACTCGATGCTAACTGTAGCACGCACCCATAGGAAATAAAAAAAAATTCCGCCATATCCACGAAGTGAATGATGATGAGTGGGCGAAGCTCCGGAGGTAAACCTGGTAAGCCATGAATCCTCTGTACATTTTGCCCACTCGATTTTATTACATCGCTCCCCCTAGCGTACGTCGCCGCACTAAATCGAACGATTGCCTTCAACCAATGACACGCGCCATATGTGACATCATTCCTATTTTATAAGATCTCGCGTCTTTCATCAACTACAAGTACCGCTTTCTAGAACATCTTGCATCTTTTCATCATCAGCTACAAGTACCCCCATCTAGTAAACACTATACAAGAACTAAACGAGAGGTGGCTACATACAGGAGACGGTACCGCCATCTAGTGAACACTGCAAGAACTAAACTAGGGGTGGCTACATGGATGGATGGATGCTATGAGCGTCCCCTTTATAACGGGGTGGTGACAAGTATGCCACCAGGCTCGACAAAAAAAAAACTTTTTTCCTTTTTTTTTATGTTGGCCTAATGCCTCTACTTCGATAAATTCTATCTTAATGGAAAAAAGGTAAATTTTCAGCTTAAGTTCTCTGCCATTTACGGCACACTGTCCATATTTTATTTTTCCAATATTTATTTTTGTCCTTTCTCTCTAATTTTCTGCCACCAATACTCTAACCGTCTCTTACTTATTTCAATCGCGGGTGTGTTCAGCTTTCCATTGTTGTCCCTAAAACCCAAGGCTTCCTGTAGGCTCGTGCCCAAACGTACACCTGGGTGGATATCTCCACATTCAATCAGAACATGCTCCGCCGTTTCCTTATCTTTCCCGCAGCATGTGCACTGTTCTTCTTCTTTACTGAATCTTGCTTTATAACTACGCGTTCTAAGGCAACCCGATCTCGCTTCAAACAGTAAAGCGCTTCCCCTTGAATTATCGTAAAATGCCTCCCTCCTTATTTCATTTTTGCCCTTTCGGTAGTTACTCAAAGCCGGTTTTTTCTCCATAGCTGCCATCCAGTAAATCCTCTCCGCCTCCCTGACTTTTCCCTTAACGCTCTTTGTTGACATATGGCTCACAATACCAGCCGTATATTTACTAGTGAGTCTTCTAGTTCTTTTTCTCCACTGTGTGTCCACGCTCTTCCTATACAAATAACGGAACACCTTCTCTGCCCATCTACTCTCCTTCATATTTCTTAGCCTTTCTTCGAACCTTATTTTGCTCTGCGCTTCCCTCGCCTCAAAACCTGCCCACCCCATATCGCCCTTTACAGCCTCGTTTGTCGTCTTCCCGTGAGCACCCAACGCGAGGCGTCCCACAGTCCTTTGATTTACATCCATTCCCGATTGCACCTCTGCCCTCATGCACACCACTGAGTTCCCAAAAGTAAGCCCTGGAACCATTACACCCTTCCACAGACCTCGAAGCACCTCATACCTATTGTATCCCCACAACGCTCTGTGCTTCATTATTGCCGCATTCCTCTTTCCTTTTGCTGCCGAGGCTTTTTCCTGTACCTCCATGTATCTATCACTCTCATTTACCCATACTCCAAGGTACTTGTATTCACTTACCCTCGGTATTTCTTGGCCTTGTATGGACACCGTCTGATCACAGGGATCATTAAATACCATCAAACCCCACTTCGTTACACTGAATCCTAGTCCAAGAGCTTCACCTTCCCTTCCGCATATATTCGCCAGCTGCTGTATATCATCTCGACTGTCCGCAAATAAGACGATATCGTCCGCATAAAATAAACCTGGAAGCTTCTGCTCAATCATCATGCCGCCCTGTTTGTGTGACAGATTAAAACCAATGTTGCTACCTTCTAGCGCTTTTTCCATACTCACCATGTACAGCATGAATAACAGTGGGGACAAAGGACATCCCTGTCTCAGACCCCTGCTAACCTCAACGTTCTCTTTGCTACGCATTCCTTCCCACTCTATGCAAACTGTATTTTCTCGGTATATCTCCCTCAAAAGCTGTATACAGTCGTCGCCCATGCCCATTCCTTTCAATATATCCCACAAAATTTCCTGATTAACGTTGTCGTATGCCCCAGTGATGTCTAGAAAAGCCACGTACAAGGGCCTATTCTCTATTTTAGATATTTCTATACACTGAGTGAGAACAAACAGGTTATCGTCTAACCGCCTGTCGACTCGAAATCCGTTCTGAAGTTCTCCCAAAATATCGTTATGTTCGGCCCATGTTTCTATTTTCATTTTTACTGCTTGCATCGCCAACCTGTATAGTACCGATGTAATGGTTAGTGGTCTATACGAGCGAATCTTGTCCTTTTCTCCCTTGCCTTTATAGATTAAGTTCATTCTACCTTGTCGCCAACTGTCCGGTATTTGTCCGTCCTTTAAGCTTTTTTCTACTGCTTTTAACAATGCTTCTTTAGTGTTATGTCCTAGTTCGTTAATGAGGCTAACGGGAATCCCATCTAAACCCGCGGCAGTGCGCTTTGGAATTTTTTCTTCGGCCTTTTTCCAGTTGAAATTATCTAGTACTAGCTCTTCCTCTGTTGCTTTCTCCGCCACACTTTTACTCACCGGGGAGATCCCCTGGACGCTCTTTTGAAACGAATCGGCTGTTACCTTTTGGATGTAACCTAGCGCTTCGTACCCTTCCAATTGATTTCCTCCTTCATCTAGAATATGTTGTTGCGTTGTGACAGACTTCCTACCTAGCGCCTTTATGTGGCTCCAAAAAATTCTAGGCGCGGCCTTCTTTTTTTCGTGTATCTCTGTCATCCAGCGTTCACTTTCACCTTTAATTTTTGCCTCTACCAATTTCTGTACAATGGATTTTTTCTCCAAATATATTTCCCATATTTTTTTGACTTCGTCCTGCGGCCGCTTCTCCTTTTTTGCCTTTCTATGCTCCCGTGATGCTTCGCGTCGCTTCTCGATCGCCTCCCGGATTTCCTTGTTCCACCAACTTTTTGGCTTCCTTTTTCCTTTCCAGCAAACGGTTTTTTTCTCTTTCCCTATCTCCTTCGTCATTAGATGTAACAGCTCCCTATACTCCCAGTCCTTGCCAGGTATTTCGCCTACTTCTTCCTCGACTCTTGCGGCTATATTTATTATTTGTTTGTCATTTAAATACGAGCTGCCAGACTTTGATTCCATGCTCTTATTTTTAGTTTCGTATCCCATTTGTAATGTTATTCGTTTATGATCACTACCCAAGCTGTTAATGCCTTCCTCATCTATCCTCATTTCTGTCAGTTTGTGGTAAATTCCTTCAGTCATGAGACAATAATCAATACTTGATTTCTTGTTTCCGACTTCCCATGTGATCTGGCCGTCACATTTAGGCCCCGTGTTAACTATCTCCAGACTATGTTGCTCGCAAAGATCTAGTAATAACTTCCCATTGGTGTCTGAATATCCGTCAAGGTCATGTATGTGGGCATTCATGTCCCCTAGAAGGATGATTTCGGCCCCATTACCGAATTCCTTAATATCCGCACTCATGCAATCCACTATCTCCTGATTCTTTTCTCTGCAGTTATTCCCCGTCCACAAGTAGGCTACCCCTAGCCACGTTTCCTTTCCACCTACTGTGCCCAGAACCCAGAGGTGCTCTGAACACGTCTGTTTCACTCTAACCCATTTGGCTCCGCGGTGAATTAGCATTCCTACACCCCCACCTTTCTTTTCCGATATGGTCCTGTTACACCCTTCCCAAACATAATTTTTAATATGTGGTGGCTCTTCCAAGTCTCTAAGGTGTGTTTCTGTAACCGCATACACGCCTATCTGTTCTTTGTTTAACTGCTCCTCAATCTCTAACCATTTTGCCTTCTTTCTGCCACCCTGCATGTTTATGTAACTAATTGCAACACGCGCCATTTTCCTTTTTCTTTTACCTTTTTTCTGGTTTTTCGCAATTCTACCTGTCAAAGCGTCCTCCTGGTTGTTTTCCCTGTTACGAGCTACCCCGGACTCCGAAGGGCCCGTGAGCCCCCCATAAAAGCTACTGCGCGTCCTGCCAGTCGCCAGCCCACCTCGTGTCCAAGCCTCTTATCGAAATGAATCTTGTCTCTTTGGAATCCACCCCACCTGTGCACTTCCCTGTTTAAATCCACTACCTCGAATCCCTTCTTTCGACTAATTCACCATATCTCTTTGTTTGCGTCGACTACCGCTCTTTGCAGGTTGACGTTGCGTACTGGTACTTCCGGTACTGTGCATACTACAATTTGCACCTGGGGGGACACGGTGCGCATGTCATCCACCCCTTTCGCCAAGGTCGTCGCTAGTCCTGACGATTCTTTTTTCAGGACGTCATTTAACCCTCCCGCAATTACAACGAGGTTACGATTGTTAGCTTTAGCTGAGAGTTGTTCACCCGCTTGACTCATTACTGTCCCCAGCGTTTGTCCTGGGAACGTCCCTATCGCAACTCTCTTGTCGCCTTTCACCCTTTCTTTGATTGCCGCTGCGCATCGGACTAAATTTGAGTCACCGGCGATAATGACCTGTACAGACATTCCTTCTGAAACCTGCACCTGGCTGCCGACTAGGTGACTAGCGTGAGTCACGGCTGCTGGTTTGCTCCCTCCCTCCCTCAAAACTACTTCCCCGTAGCTGGGCCCTGTGGCCAATGTATCTGCCTTTGTCATGCCTGTTTCCCTCATCTCTCCCGCACGGGGGGTCGTCGCCATAATGCTTCCGCCGTCACCTGCGTCTTCGTTCCCCTTCACGACCTTCGATAGGCCTTTCTCGGCTGCCCGGAGCCTTTCCTCCATGGCTGACGTTTTCTCTCGCTCTTTCGCCAATGCATTCTCCAGCTCTGCGATTTTCTCCATGAGCCCACTCTGGACCGCCATCATATTTTTCATTTTCACCTCGAACTCGCACTGTCTACACTTGGCGTCATCTTCTGCTTTCTCTTCCGCACTAATTTCCACCTTCCTCCCTATCCCGCACTCTGAACACTTTACGGTCTTTTTGACCATGGCTAGCTCAGTTTACCGATGTCCACGTGTTAGAAAACTGTACTAAAATACACTGGTCTAAGCCAAAAAGAACCACAATAATAAATAAATACGCTACACTTCACAGCACCTGCGCATGCACGTGGTCGGTCTACGCGCAGGCCTCAGCCACGTGGTGGCTGGAGAAAAAAAAAAGACACAGTACAGAATACTAAAAAAAAACAAAAAAAAAACGTACACCGTACTAGACCTAATCAAGCTTTACGCTAGCGCCTTACGTTCTCATAACGCTACATACAGAGGCAAGCTGGAAACATGCAAAAACACTTATCTGTAGCTGTCATTCCGGAGCTCTCCAAAAACACGTCCGACCTCGACGAAGGCGCCTCACCACTCTGAACACTTTACGGTCTTTTTGACCATGGCTAGCTCAGTTTACGATACATACAGGGGACGGTACCGCCATCTAGTGAACACTGCAAGAACTAAACTTGAGGTGGCTACATACAGGCTACAGGGGACGCACAGCCCACGCCCTAAGGAGCTTCGCCCCTAAAAAACGCTGCCAGCAGTTACCCCGGTGCGTCTGATAGAAATACCAAATGTGGAGGTGAAACAATCACTTCTTTTTAAAGAAATCGCCCGTGAACAGCGCACCTTAAATGCAAGTACGCTGTCGTACACGTTTCAAAACCGCAACATGATTGCGAGGCACGCTGCAGAGTAATTGTGGTGACCTCTCTTTTTCTTTTCACCCGCGGCACATGTATTGACTTGCTGCTCACCCCAGTCGGAGTGCCTCAACCATGGCCGAGAATCGAACCCATCTTCAAAGTAAGCAGCGCGACACCATATTGAACTTCAAAGCGTCCACGCTGCAGCGCAGGCACCGTTGGCGATTCTAATGAAAAAATTGCTGGATCCCGCGTACATTGAGAATCGATATGTGAAGCACGAATGAGAAATGTTGATACGTCACTTTAAAATCAGCCCAACGTTATGAGGTAGACGTAATTGATGTCGTACGTGACTTCCCTGTGATGATTATCATGTTTAGATCTGTAGTTTACCATCATCATTTGTTCACGTCACGTGACACCAAAATTAGTATATGTGGAGCTAGAGAAACGTACGTGAGCACGCTATGAGCGTCATATGTTGTCATGTTTTTATATGACACGCGTGTCAGGGTTATCAAGTTCGCACCAGTCATATATTTCGTCATCCATTGACGTCACGTACCGTCTAATTTGGTGCATGTGGAGCTAACAAAACGGCCTCGAGCGCATCATTAAGGGCCCAATATACTCCAAGTTAGCGGTGACGCGCGCACGCAGTGCACAGTGACGCAACGTTAGCAAAACGCGAGCACTCTATAGCACAAAGTAGCATAGTAAACTCCATAGTCTGACGCCAGGGGCGACCAGTGTCCGTCGGCGCCACCCGTCGGCAACCAGATCGAAATGCGAAATGCTGCGTTTCGCGCCAATGCGCTCTCTCTTTTCGTGACGGAGGGACGCTGGATGCGCTGAAACGCGCATGCGTCAAACCTGCGAGTTTGGATGTTTGGATGTGTTGTTTACCTTCGTGATTCATTCATCTCCCGTAATACCAATTTGGTATATGTGAAGCTAGCGAAACGGCCGCGAGCGCATTATGAGCATGGTATGTAGTCATGTTGTCACATGACACGCATGCCATCATTTTCATGTTAGGATTTGCCGCTTTTTTTCGCCGTCCAATGATTCCGTGCCATACCAGTTTCACAACATGCCATGTGAACGGAACCACAGCAAGAGCTGAAGGACCGTGAAATGTAAATCATGACATTCATAACATACATATGTTTTTCGTTCTATTATTCCCCTTTTCCCCCACCCCAAGTGTAGGGTAGCCAACCGAGCCAAGCTTGGCTAACCTCCCTGCCTTTCCTCTCTATTTATCTCTCTCTCTCTTTGATTTTCATGTTATGTCGAGTCAAGTATGTTCTTTATACAGTCATGTTATGCCTTACCAAGTTCGGTATCAATACTATTATTGAAACAGCCAGGAGAGCTAAAAGTGCTAGGTGGCTAGATAATAGATAGATAGATAGATAAATAGATAGATAAATAGATAGATAGATAGATACGCTCAAAGTCGCCGAAGTTCACTAAAAAATGCTTCGCATTAAAAAAAGAATATCGAGTTTTTCATTGATTTGCCAAAAACATCATCGATGCTGCTTCCGTCCTATATTTTAAGCGTGATACTAGGAAAAAGTGAACGCTGGCAGCGCAACGGCGTTCGAAGCGAGCGCGGGTTATGTATACGCGCGCCACAGCGAGACTCGAAGTGTCTTGCCATGACGTCATGCAAGCCTCCCACCAGGCGGCGTTAATCCAACTTCTTGGGGCTGAAAAACGCCTGAAATTTCACCTTCATCGAAAGTGCTGCACCTGATGTACAATATGAAATATTTTTAATGTGACTGTCCCACCACCAAGGGGACGTCCGGAGAATCTGCAAGAGGAGGGTAAGCAGACGACACAGTGGTGTATTTGGCCGCCGTTTTCTTATTCACGTGTGCTGGTCACATTGTTAAAGCCTTCAGATGAAAGGAAAATTACGGCTTTGCATGTTCCTTGCATCATATAAACAAGACCCTCCGCTACGTGAGAAATCTCATTTGTTCTTGCAATATGCAAAGCTTTCGTGAAAATACGAGGCGAGTCACGCTTTGAAAAATAGAACATAGCGTACACATTTCATTTTCGCGAGTTTTTCTGCAGCCACGTAGGTTCGTTGAATGTCATCATCTGACCAATTCAGAGGCAACACCCTGTTTTACTTCAGTATTATAGCATTCGCCTGTACCTTTGTATTGCATGAATCACATCCCATTGTACGGGGTAAGTTACGCTGGTTCGGGATGAGCTCTTCTATCCTTCAGCAATCTCTAATTTGTGATACTTTAAATACGCATCTCATTCTTCTTCAGGAAAGCCCTGTTATCAATCGTGGTAGCGACATGTCATTCATTAGAGGATGCCTTCGCTCCACGCTTATTGAGCCACGAAAGCCCCAATGCTGCCCTTCACTTGTGTGTTGTTTTTATAGCCAGCCCACCTGTGTGTTTTATAGCCATCTGTCCACCAACTGTTTTTTACGTTTCTTTGATAAATGACAGCACACAGCAAGTGATTTGCTTTTTAACCGGTTTGAGAGAAAAATGTTCTTTGAGGAGAGACACTGATTTTTTTGCAGTTTTATACATAATTGTGGGGTGTGGATGAAGTCACTCGGCAGAGAAAGATTTGCAGATCGCTTTCCATGCTGATGCCGACAGAAACCATCCGAATGATGAGAAGTTTTAAGTGAAAGTAGAAGACTGTGAAAGCACCAAGAGTGACAGGGACGATGAACGATTAGCTGCTGACTCACGACGTGGTGTTGAACTTTACGGCCCCTCGTGTGTTTATGTTCGCGCTCGTAAATAACTTGCATTCCATTTAAGCGACCTCAAAATAAGAGCATAGTTTTGCTTGTGTGTTGCATGTAGCGCCATTATTTGGGATGCTCTGCAGCACCGCTTGCCGCCAACAATATCCAGCTCTATCAGTGAAGTGAAGTAGTTACAGAGATGAGACTAGAGATCACGGCCACAATAAACGCCACTTTGCTAACTTCCCCTGTACTTCACCAGTACCTTCGGAAAGGCATTGTTGTTCTTCAAATTTTTTTGACGTTGAGTTCATGAACATTGTGAGAAAAATACGTGTATATTCTTTTCGATATTCATGTTTTGATCGTGCTGATTGAACCCGCAATATCCGAGTGCACTACATTGCACACAGCTCGAGTCTGAGCATGGTAGCGACGTAATCATTGCTGAATATCTGTTGAATGCTCGTGTTCCGTTGAAGTAATAACTCTGCACTCCTGGCTGTGAAACAGCAACGACGGCGAAATATGTTTGGAAGCTATCCCCACGTTAAACATGCGGTGCCGTGTAGCATTGATGATGCTAAGCGCTAACGGCGAAAACGCCAGGCCTGCGTGGAAGGCGCAGCCTTCTGCGCAGGCCTGACGTCTTGACTATTGTGGCAAATACGTCATGTAGGCTTGTTATAAGTAGTAACTCGCAGTGCAATTCAGTTCATGCGTCCGATATCGTTTCCTACCTTTTATGAAGCATGCATATTTTGCAAAGCATCGTTTGTCCACGGTAACGTAGCTGAAATACGAAATCTCACACGATGGCAAATAGATGGGTGGCGAACATTGAGTACATTCCATCGTTTGGGAAAATATTTTAGTCCCATATTCATTTTAGTGCACCTCTCGATTTCGTTCAGAGAAAGTGGCACGGCCATTCAGGGGCACGTTTTATCTGTTCTTATGCTAACAAGCAAGTGTACTTACCTCCGAACGCCACTTTGACACGCATGGCGTGCCTTCTATAGGTTGTGGGCATTCCGCATAAAACTAAAACTTGAGCTAGTTGGTACGTACTTAATTTTTTTTTAATTGAAGTTGTTAGAACTCCTCGATTTCACATGCGTTACATGCTGCGGATGCTGTGGATTAGACTTTTCTCCTGGTGGTCAGCAGCAGATCACTTCGTATAATACATACATGCAACAACGACAAACAATTCGTTAATATCCAGGAAACAATAAAACGTGGCAGGAAAAAATTGAGAAGCCACTTCTCTATATACATTCTCACATTAGGAGCTGTTGATCGACCACAACCCCACCATTGAAAAAACAGCGAAACAGATAGCGAGACTTCGAGGATTGTACACTCACCATGCTTTTCGCATACCATGCCACGATCTTTATATGTAACCTATAATTAGCTTCACTTCCTATCAAGATAGGCTATTGAACTGCACCCACCTGAAGATCGTGCGTGTCTACACATGCTGTGTAGTTTGACCAGATAATTCCTGTGATTGGGTGACGAAACCATGATGCATTGGTGGTGCAAACTTTGTGTGCTTGCCCTTAACATGAAAAAAAAAAAGAAAAAACAAAAACAGTAATGAACGGGATTAAAGTATTCATCCTGTCAGGGCATAGATTTTTTCGTTAATTGCTGTGGCGTAAGCGATATTTAGAATTCAGGTTTCCGTCTTCACTGTTTTAGTTGGGACCAAGAGCCGTTCACACAATGGTCCAAAAAGCAACTTATACGAACACAAACTGAGAAATTAGAATATTGGTCGATCGCGTCAACCACCATGTTGACACAAATTATTTTGTAAGCCCTTCGAATATTGAATAACTACTCTAGTCGCGCCAGAGAGCGGGCAACAATCAACGCAATATAGAATATTCATAGCAATATTTCGCTTTGATGTGTGCTTTCATCGTTTAAACTAGGTTATTATCTTTCTGTCCTATAGGCGAGTTTTTGTAGAAAAAAAAAACGTAAACAGTGCACTTTTTTTTGGTTCGTTCTGCGTCAAACTATATTAACAACGCATAAACCGCCGTTGTTTTGTAGCGGTTATAAGACCTCACGAGTGAGGGTGCGTTTATACGGGTATTTACTCACTCGAAGAGATGAATCCAGCGACGAACTGCGGGCAAGGGGCATAAGCTGTGTGACCTGCAGGAGTGTCGTCCCAGCAATTCCAACCGTCCCACGTTCGGGGACAAAATGAAGCATTGACCCCTGCAGCGAATGAACTGTATACTCAATTCCGAAACTCCACACCATCCTCACTGCCAAAAAGAAACACAAATTATACGACGCACACTGCATTACCTTCTTCTGGGACCGGCTTGAGCAGTACGTGCTCCAGGCAGTGCTTGAAGTAATGGATCTTCTGCTGCCACATCCAGTTTTCGCCTCGCGGAGAGCTCTGCTCCCAAGGGACGTACTCTCCGATTTCATCAGCGATGTTCCACAAAAGTTTCAATTCTGGGTCCTAGAATGAAAAGACGGAAATATAATAGATGTGCGACCATCGGTCTCATCTTCCATGTAATAGCGTGTGCTAGCTCTTGTGGTTGTTTTCTGATGGCTTATAAGAAAAACATAAGAAGCAGATGGATGAAAAGCTAACAAAGCAACAAGGGTACAAGAGATTGGCAATGCGATGTCGTGGCGACCCATTCTGTGGTGGCCTGAAGAAAACAGGCATAATCACACAGCTACATCCACGATACCATAGGGTGGTTTCTTTTTTTTTCTTTTTTTTCTAGATTTCCCACTTGCATGTATTTGACATGTTGGCGGCTTCACGAGAAACGTTACTGATTTGCATCCAACCTGTTAGAGTACGCTGTTTATATCAACGACATAGCGGAATTTTTTGCAGGAACCTATTTATTTAGTAAACGCAATCCAAATAATCCTACGTCTTTGTTGTATTCATGTGATTGCTATGTTTCGGTCAAATATCTCTACCATAGCAAGGGCTTTCGTGTTAATTATTTACATAGAACTGTTAATTTGGTGTAAACGAGATGTACTGAACTGACGAAATGCGCATTTATATTTGTTCTCTCCATATGAAGTCAATCCACTCGTGTTTAAAGTCTCACTTTCTTTAGTAAAGAGAAAATAATCTATATTCATTTTTTTAACCTCTAAGGCTGTTCTTGCAGTAGATTGATAGTAGCCAATTGAACAATGCTGTTACAGACATGATCCCCATCTTGTTAATGCACACGTCGACTTCGAACACCGCAGCGTTAAAGAGCTTGTTTGGCGGAAACTCCAGTGTTGGGGTCGGTGTGATCGTCGTTGGTTGTGAGAAAAAAAAATCAGTCTTGGGGCGCAAAACATTGAGGTAGATGCCAATCAATACATATTAAAAGGGGTGGATGTTTACACTATAGCACGTAGAGCTTACAATTAGTGACACTGGTTGATTTTAGGGATTATCGTGGCCTTCCGCATTCAGGCTAGGTATTTCCTTGATGTAGAAAGAGTATACAGTTGAACCCCAGACTATCACAGATGATACAAGAATGTTGATACTCCAGTGCCAGGACTAACGTGCAAAACTGGCTTTGGCACCCACGGCAGAAGCTGGGGCTTTAGGTCACTTGCACTCGGTTCGCGTGGCGGAAAAAGTAAGTGCGGTGACTGCGCGCCTTTCTCCATTGGGTGGCGCTGTTCATAAGCAACGGCATGAAGGCTTTTTTTCCTTGTTGAAACACATCGTTTTACATTGCACTTGAAGAGCTTAGTTCCTAAACATTTTGCTTACAGAGGAAATAGATTTCAGGTCTTATGTGTGACAAGCACGTGGTAGAACACATAGACACGCCAATGCCAAGAGCTGCTTCCAAAACAAAAAATTCCCATAAGAATGTCTTGTAATGTTTCCTGGCAGAACTGTACAATCGTGCCAGGTGTCAAGAGCTGTGAACTGCACAATAACCGAGGGGTCCTGAGGGGCTACCCATTTCGATGCGGTCCGGCATATTTACTCACGACCATTAGCAAAATCATAAACAAAGTGACCAGGTGCGTAGCTTCGCGTGTTGCATTACGGACGCGTAGTGGGTACTTGGATGATTTGCAAAACGAAGGATTGTGTTGCAGTGGGCGCTTCGCAACGTACTTGCAGGAGGCATGATAGGATAGATTTGAGTGGCCAATGCAAGTTGCGCAGACCTCCCTTGCGGCATCGTTGAGCCGTTCACTGAGCAGCGAGGTGAGAGTACCGGTTGAGAAGGCAGTGCGAACGGGGCCCGATTTTACCATATATACTCTTGAGACGAAGCTGCAGCGTTTTTTTTTTGTTTTCGCATTGAACTTTTTCCTGATAATCGTGTCCCTCTATATCTTTTCTTGGCATGAAACGTGTAACAGTGGTTGGCAGTTTTCCGATGGCTGCCAAGCTCCATATCTCGCGCACGTTGGAAAAAAAACAAACTGTTCAGCTACGGGACGAAAAAAAAAGAGTACGTTATGATTGACGACCATGGCGGATATACTTTACGAGCTATAGTAAATTTCATAGATATGTGCGGTTTAACGTCCCGAAACCACGATCTGATTATGAGAGATGCTGTAGTGTAGGACTCCGGAAGTTTCGACCACCTGGGGTTCTTTAACGTGCACCCAAATTGAGCACACGGCCCTACAGCGTTTCCGCCTCCATCGGAAATGCAGCCGCTACAGCCGGGATTCAATCCCGCGACCTGTGCGTCAGCAGCCGAGTACCTTAGCCATTAAACCAGCGCGGCGGGGCTATAATAAATTTCGATACCAATACACATATGATGTATATTTTTGAAAAAATTATGTTCTATTTTGACCGCAACCATCCGCACTCCAGAGTATTTATCTTGGACTTCTAATCCATAGGACTCCAGCAGCGTAGCAAGCATAGACTCGGTTGGACTTATTCATTAAGAAGTGAGTACCGCGCACCATTGTGTGTCGAACTTTTCACTGATCTACCCGAAGTTTAGGCATTACTGTTGAACTCTAGAAAGAGTTAAGCTAGTTGATGTAGTTTAGCGGCAGAATTAAGCAGGGCCTACAGTTAGACATACAACAAAAGGCAAAGAAATCACAGAATTATGAGCCGTTTCACTATGCTGAGTGACATGCGCAGCCAAGTTGTTTAAGGCACGACACAAAATTTTTGAACCATAGACGCTTACACGCACCCTAAATGAATCATGAACAGTATATTCATAAAGTTCTTTAAACCTCTAATGCATACTCCTTTCCATTTGAGCAGGATATTACTTATGTTTTCTTGCTACATTCTGTGTTGTCGAAACGAGTTGTTCATTCTGGATGCCACATGACCTTAGAGCTTATTGTGCGGTATTAATACTTTTTTTCTGCCAATTTTTTCCTTCATTTTCAGTGAACCGCTGACGATCGGTGGCTCTTGCTCCGCGTGTGAGTGAACGTAATAGTGGACGCAAGGGAGCCCTATACACGGAAACCTATACAGAACTTTCACTGGGCTGCAAATTCTGCTTGTTTTCATTCTATATTTCACAGCTGAGCTGTGTTCGGAATTTTCTTGTTAGCTCTGTTTACTTGTGTTCATGTCCACACGCCGTACATTCTCCTTAGAATATGACAAATAGCGAAATCGGACCACCCGGAATGTTAGCCATGGTCACGTTTCAAAACTAAGGCCTACTTGCTTCCAACTTCGCGGCGTTAAAATGTCGCATGACGTTATGCGTGAAAGCGTACCCACACAATATTGCAAGAAAAAGCTCTCGAAATGATCTAACAGACCATCGCATTGCAGCACCTCTATTTCTACTCAGTCATCAGTATTTGAACACATCCCGTACTTCCGCTCGTAATAAACCTGAACTTGCTTCGGACATGAGTATCGCAACTTGCTAAGGACACCCAGTGAAAGTCCCTACTTTTTATCATTAATATTCGTAAGTGCGAAACGGTTGAGTCTCTCATAACCATTTCATTTCGCTCATGCATCTGTTCAGCATTCATCTTGTTTTCTTTCTTAGTATCGTCTAACTGCTCCTCTCTGTGAGGAGCTGTTCAATCATTGATTCCGTGTACGCTGCCACAAAAGTTGAGGATGTACTAGGGGGAGACACAAGCCCTGAGGCGTTCCTGGTCGTCAAATATTGACAGGCTACGCTCGACACAATGTGAAAGGACTTAGCTAGGATTATTCCACTGGTGCCTGTCTCCTTAATACGCCGCTCGCAATATGAGGTTCCGCCCTGTCAGGCAACGCTCTAAATGTCATGCATTCAGTTGTGTAAGAGTTATCAGCACAAAATTGGAAGATTTTAACGACTAAACGTACAACCGCTTTGATCCAAGGCAGCTTTACATTTCACCACTTGACAGCGCTATGTGAGTTTGCATGTCAGAGGAGTGAAAAAGCAAAGTGATGTTACTTTTATTTGCACGTGTGGCTGAAGTGCCTTACTTATAATATTGATGTTTTGGGGCAAAAGCAAAAAAAAGTTTAGTGCAACTGTTATTTAATTTCAGAGGAATCTGTTCGTGAAAGAATTTGTCATATAGTCAAATACAGCAAATACCACTCACTTTGGATCTGGTGGAGTACTGCCCAAAATAACACTTGTTTAACGGCTATTATGCATGCGCCTTGCCACACAGTTGCCACTTTCCTCTTTTTCAGCGGAACAGTAAACGAATTTACTCGGTAGCGCAAAGTGGCAATTATGCAACCCTTAAACATCCCTCGTGATAAATGTATCTCGGTTTATTTCACTGCTGCTGTTACAAGTCATGTGAATGGGCGCATAGAGAAAGTGATTTATTAACTATTTGGTGCTTACTGCAAGCTATCTTTCACAAAATACCGTCAACTGATCCAAACACCCATGCCCTCTTGGCGCTTAATTGAATTTTGGATTTATCACGAGTGACTGGAGATGACGCTCGGTGTTGTGGCGACCGGCGCTAGGCCGTAAAGGGAGTGACGTTCCTAGTTCTTTGAACAAGTCGCCGAATGGCTGCTGGCCTGATGCAAGCCGCTTGATCCCGTGTATTATGTGAGGTCTTGAAATCAGAGTGCCGCTTTCTGAACACATGGAGACATCAGACGTGGATGGCAAACATTGTGTACATTTATTCAATTACTTTTTACATGGACTAATTCGTCAGCTGAATGAAGTACATTACTAGTGACACGCTATACAACTTTTTGCAATACTTCAATACACGCAGTCAACATGCCAACAAACAAAAGGTAACGTGAAGGCTCATCGCGACTCACGGCGACGGACCCACAGGAGACGTCCCGCGGGCACCGCCTTCCGCGGGACCCTCGATGGAGACGACAGATCACGCCAGCCACCCCGGGCCATAGAGGGCCGCTCATGTCCCATGTGGCGCCACCCAAGCTCACCGCCAGGCGTCACTGTTAGCGCTCCCGCGCTAATCATAACTAGGAATACAGTGAAGAACACGTGCAAGCGCTGCGCCACCTCTCGCTTGGTGGTTTTTACTTTTTAATGCAGCCTATCCGCGACACATGAGGAGCAGCGGTGACGTAATGGTTAGCACATCAGCCTCGCATGCAAGAGGTCTGTGGATTGAATTCTGGTGCCACGCGGTTCCCAACCGTATTAAAAAAGGTGTGCGTGAACTGCATTAAGAGGCCTGGGTTGTGGCCTCACCGGTGACCACCACCGGCAACACACTCCCTCGCCAGAGAAGGATTGGCCACCTTGGTGCAGTATCTGGCCACTACCTCCCACATGCATACGTAAACTCACGGCCGCGAGTCCTCAGTGGCTGCAAAGCAACTGACCATGGCGGTGGCTGCAATGCAGCAGAGGGTGCGAAAAATCTCTGGATCTGGACAGGCCGCCATTGAAAACTGAACTTGGCAACGTTTGACGCAAGAACCTTATCTAGTGAGGAAAGTCTAGCTGTACTATTTGAGAAGCTAGAGGCCATTAAATGGGATGCAATTAGGCTCAGTGAGGCTAGGAGGACTGATGAGGCCTATACAGTGCTACAAAACGGGCACGTCCTTTGCCATCGGGGCTTGGCTGACAAAAGAGAACTGAAAGTGGGGTTTTTTATCCACAAAACATAGCTGGCAACATAGAAGAATATTTTAGCACTAATGAAATGATGGTAGGTATCGTAATTAAACTCAATACAATACGAGATGAAGGTGGTACAGGCTTATGAACCTACGTCCAGTCATGATGACGTGTCAGTTGAAAGCTTCTATAAAGACGTGGAATCGGCGATAAGTAAGGTAAAAACACAGTATAGTATACTGATGGGAAACTTCAATGCAACAGTAGGGAAGAAATACTCTGGTGACCAGGCTCTAGGAGGTTATGGCATCGGTACACGAATTGCCAGAAGGGAGCTACTCGTAGAATTCGCAAAACGCAATCGCTTACGGATTTTGAATACCTTCTACCGAAAACAAGGGAACAGTAAGCGGACATGGAGTAGCCCTAATGGCGAAAATAAGAACGAAATAGACTTTATACTGAATGCCCACTCAGACATAGTGCAGAATGTGGAAGTGCTTGGCAAGGTACGATGCAGTGACCATAGAATGATACGGTCCCGAATTCGCCTAGACTTGAAAAAGGAACGACAGAAACTGATAAGCAAGCGGCCAATCAATGAGCTAGCACTGACAGGGAAAGTACAGGAATTCAGAGTCTCGCTTTAGAAAAGGTACTGGGCTCTTATCGAAGAAAACAGCCTTAGCGTTGAAGCGATGAATGATAATCTGACGAGTATCATTACGGAGTGTGCAGTGGAAGTTGGAGGCACAATAGTTAGACAAGACACAGGGAAGCTGTCCCAGGAAACAAAGAACCTCATGAAGAAGGTCCAAGCATGAAAGCCTTGTAACAGAACGAGCGCTCAAAAAGGGCGCGCCGCCAAGTTCTCGCGACGAGACGGCGGAGTGACGCCGCGAGGTCAACGATAAAAAAAGAGAAGAAAACAAACATTCAAAGACTCTCCGGGCGCGCGACCCTCCCCTCTCGGAAGCGAAGGCTCGCCGACGAACCTCCTCACCTCACAACGGCGGCCGAGCAAGCGCTCGAATGTTCTAGATGGAAAGGGGCGGGGTCATGCTGGGTTGAGTCATCCGTCGCGGACGGCATTCGAACCGTCTCGCCCTCTCCCCAGCCTTCGCTGCGTATCGCACCAACGAAATGACGAGAACCTTCTGGAATCTCGCGCGGAAGGTATTTAATCGAGCAATCGAGACGAAAGATCAGGAGAAGACGGAAGTTAGCGCCAGAGCTCGTAGGGATTCCGCCATGTAGTCGGCGAAGGTTTTGTCCGTAGAGACAAAGCAGGAGAAGAAGATGATTTCTACCTGAGGGGTGACGACTCGAGCTACAGGCGAGAGTGTGTGTTAACCGCTATCGAGAGAAGACGCGTGGCGATCACTGCGTGTGTGAAGCCGACGTGTTTCCGGCGAAGAAGTTTGAAGCTTGGAGAGTGGCCTATTGAATATGTGAGGTTTCCTGGAAGAGAAACTTCGGCGAGGTTTCCTGGAAGAGAAACTTCGGGGGCTGCGGAACGACAACAACGCTGGACTTTGAGTGAGTGATTCTCGAAAGAGTATCATCCAGACTTTGGTTCCAAGAACTTTGGACTGAATAGGTTTTCTATCTCTTTAGTCTTTAAGTGTCTTGGTTGTTCAACTCATTCGACTGCATTGTAGTGCGCATTGTTGTCTGTGTCCGTTGTTTTGAGTGTGGCTGATCGTACTGTGTAGTACGCTGTTTGTTTGGTGACATATTGTACTCAACTATTGTGGAGTGTGCATACTTGTGTGTTGTTTTGAACTGCCATTTTTGAGAATATAATTTCGTTTGTTTATCCACTCTCGGCTCTGACTTGTTCTTTGGGCCACAGCCGGCGTCCGCTGGCGCGCCAAATAGGACCACTTCTAAATTGTCCACGCTTTCGTGGTGCGGTTCAGGGGGCCGATACCTCGGCTCTTGGGATTAGCCCGGCGATCGCCTCCCTAACTAACGGGATCTGTGTGACAAGCCTCAAGTGCAGCAGACAAAGTAGAGTTGCAAGAGCTTTCGCGGTTGATTGACAAGCGTAAGGTATCGGATGTAAGAAAGTACAGTAGAATTGAACACGCTTTGAAGAACGGAGGAAGCGTCAAAGCTATCAAGAGAAAACTTGGGTAGGCAAAAATATGATGTATGCACTGAGAAACAAAGAAGGAAACTACCAATATGGATAGTAAAATTAGCGGAGGAGTTTTACAGGGATCTGCGCAGTAGCCAGAACAACCATGACCTTAATATAAGAACTAGCAGTAACCCAGATGACACGCCACAAGTAATGATAGAACAAGTCAGAAAAGCCTAGGAGAGCATGCAGAGAGGCAAAGCTGCTGGTGAGGATCAGGTAACATCAGATCTGAGGAAAGATGGAGGCCAGATTGTGTTAGAAGAACTAGCGGCCCTGTATGCGAGGTGTCTCCTGACGGGAAGAGTACTAGAATCTTGGAACAATGCTAGCATCATCCTAATACATAAGAAAGGAGATAGCAAGAACTAGAAGAATTACAGGCCGATCAGCTTGCTCTCCGTAGTGTACAAGCTATTTACAAAGGCAATAGCTAACAGAATTAAGACAATATTAGAATTCAACCCACCAAAGGAACAAGCACGACTTAGTACAGGCTACTCAACAATTGACCAGATTCATACTATCAATCAGGTAATAGAGAAATGCCCAGAATATAGCCAACCAGTATACGAAGCCTTCATAGATTACGAGAAGGCGTTTGATTCAGAAGAAATATCAGCAGTCATGCAGACACTGCGGAATCAAGGCGTCGACCAGGGATACATAAAAATCCTGGAATAAATCTTCAGGGGATCAACTGCTACCATAGTGCTTCATAAAGAAAGCAACAGAATACCAATCAATAACAGTGTAAGGCAGGGGAGTACAATCTCCCCAATGCTATTTACCGTGCTCTTAGAGGAAGTTTTCAGGGGCCCAGAATGGCAACAGTTAGAGATATGAGTTAATGGAGAGTACTTTAGTAACTTGCGCTTCAACGATGACATTGCATTGCTGAGAAACTCAGGGAACAAAATGCTACTCATGATTACAGAGTTAGATAAAGAGAGCAGAAAATTTGGTCTTAAATATAATCTGCAGAAAACGAAAGTAATGTACAACAACCTCGGAAGAGAACAGCGCTTCGAGATAAGTAATAGCGCACTTGAAGTTTCAAAAGACTATATCTACTCAGCACATGTAATAACCACGGAGCCCAAACACGAGACTGAAGTAACTACAAGAATAATAATGGAGCGGGGCACATTTGGCAAGCACTCTCAAATCATGACAGGTAGATTGCCGCCTTCCCTCATAAGGAATGTATATAACAGCTGCATCTTGCTGGTACTTAGCTATGGAGGAGAACCTGGAGACTTACAAAGAGGGTTCAGCCTAAACTGAGGACGACGCAGCGAGCAATGGAAAAGAAAATGGTAGGTGTAACCTTGAGAGACAAGTAGAGAACAGAGTGCATTAGGGAACAAACAGGGGTTAAGGATGTCATAGTTAAAATCGGGGACAGGGAATGGACATGAGCCGGGCATGTAGCACGTAGACAGGATAACCGCTGGTCATTAAGGGTAACTAACTGGATTCCTAGAGAAGGCAAGCGGGTTGGGGGGAGACAGAAGTTTAGGTGGGCCAATGAGAATAAGAAGTTTGCGGGTCAGAGGCCTCTCCCATGTTCCGCCACTCAACTCGGACCTGTACTTGCTGCTGCCCATTCATGGGCAGCAGCAAGTATAGCGTTTGTGCTGCAGTGGACGTAGTCAGGCTGATGATGATGATGACCCGCGAGACACGTGTGTGCTACGAGGCGCAAACGACTTTACAAAAAGTGATAGCAACTTGTCCACCCCTACTTTTCCTACCAAGCCGGGAAGTGAGGTGCTCTGCAGTCTGGCCTTCCAAGATATTCAAAGAGACCACCACAATAATTTTGCTCGTGACATCTTCCTTGAAGGGACAACGGCTCCACTTCGAATGACAAGCCGTCCTGCTACTTGAGCGTGGACGAGTCGCGGACCTTTTGATGTGTCGGTAGGAGGGTAGGAAGCATTACCCGGTGGCCTTTTCGTGTTAATAAAAGGCCACCCTGGTTGGGCAGCTGAAGTTTGCTCACCATGCCGCAGTCAAGGACGCTGACGGGGGCCAGTGTGGGTGGCCCTGGCGGAAGTGGTGTGTGTCCTGTTATCGCACAGTGTAATTTGGAGTCATCTTTCTTGTACATGGATCTGTGCATGCAGCACTCTTTATAATCAGCACCCTTTGGGCTTCCCGAAAGTCTCTAGAGAGGAGATTGTCATGACTTCGCTCTATTCTTGATCTCTTTCCAACGTAAATAAACGTCTGTAAATTCGACCCGTCTATGTCTTCCTTCCTACAAGATAGGCTCAACGGGTACGACGGCGTGGTCGAGCTACCTTCTAAGAAACTCTCTGGACCTGAACCGCAACAACTGGTGGCAGCAATGGGATACTGTGTTCCCCCGAGTACCTACAGTGTGTGTCTCTGGCCTTCAGGCAAAGAAAAAAAAGAAGAAAAAAACTGGCGCCGAACTCGCCTGTACTCGAGCTTGTTCAAATAATAAGTAAAAGGGCCTCGTAGTCTCTTCATCGTCTCCATGGTGTTAGGATGTCTGACGCCACCTCGAAACCCACGTATAGCTGACAGCCACAAAAGCGCGTCACAGAATCCTACGTCATTCAAACTGTGCAGTAATAGACAGAACTTGCGCGTTTTCAATACGTCATTCATTCAATTTAAGCTCTGCAGTGATAGACTAAATTGGCACATTTTAAATGGTTACGCGACGTATCTCAGCCTAGTTGCACTGAGTTGCCCTCTTGATGGCTACGGTATGTCACATTGTTCCAAGCAGCCTAAGCAACGTGCCTGTAATCAAAGCCTCAATGATAGCGCTCTTCATTTGCCCGAAAAGCCAAACATTATCGGATATACGCAAGGTGGACTACTTGAATAATTCTTATCACAACTCTTATGACGGTAGCAATTATTAGTATTATACGCCCCTTCTTGTGTACTTTCTAAAGGCTTCAAAGAAAAGCTTTCCAATTCAAAAATATGCGACAATTCTGTTTGATATACTCCGCCTAGGTCCTCGTTTTAGAAGTTATGGCTATAGGCTGGTATATCTTTTCATCACGCGTTAACACATTAAGCAGCTGAGCAATAAAACTGGCTTTAACGTGTCCATGCTGCAAGCTGACCAAGTTGAGAACCAATAATAAAAAAAAGTTAGAGACCAATTTGCCAACAAAATACACTAACTGCGCTAAAATATTGTAACATGCATTCATGCTAGCAATTTTTAGTGGCTAAAAACAGTGCTTGTCATGCACTTTTATGCCATCAATGTAAGTTTGTTTATAAAAGTTAGAAATATATTTCGCATTACTGTATTCGACATTTTATTATAATTCTCTCCTTTGACCATATTGATTCTGTAAATTAGGTGCCTCAAACACGAGGACCTCTCGTTAGAAGTCTGGCCAACTGATGATTGTGTTTGTTAAACTTTTTTTTCTAAATAAGGGTGTTTATAAACTACACAGGCATGGCTAGTAGATTGCCGTTTTTTGTAAGGAAGTCCCTGCGGTAACCCATGTTCATACATACCCGTCAAACAACACAGTATATTTCGAGTAAGCGTCCGATATTTAGACATTTTAGAGATTCCTATGAATGTGTCATTGAAATCTTGGTGTCAAAAAACTTTTTCTACATATATTTTCCACCTAAAATATATGGAAGCGATTTGAGTCAAATGGCGAAGTTAGCTGACATTTTGTACAAAATAGTCCGACCCCACTCACTCACTGCTTCCCACACTCTTCGCTGTCCTGACCCTTGCAGGAGAAAATATTCATGACTGTGGACCAGTAGCAGAGGTGAATTTCAGACCCCTGCTATATATATGCATATCCTTAGCTATAATATTCACACAATTTGCCTTGAGGGAGAAGACAATCTATTAAGTTATTAAAACGCACTAGTGTTGAAGTACTGAGTGGTTCATACAAGCTCCAGCTAGCTACAAGCAAAGTGAGATTGACGCGTTGAAAGTTCAACGCTTTTCGTTCATTAGCTTTAGCGACATTTTATTGCTGCGTAGTGCAAAGATGACTTACAGGATTCCTTTTAGTTGTGCAATAGCCATAGTGAGCTAGAGGGCCTTTCCAAGAACCGTCCGCGAGGCAATGGTAGAACGCCGTGCCTGAAAGAGGGCAAGAAGAAGGATAACGTTGCAGTTTCACACGCACAGCCATAGTAGACATCCAGTTTTATACCACCAGCCTCAAAAAATGTACGGGAAAACATGACCATTAATTCGTGCTCCATTTAGATGCAGAAAAAGTTCTTGATTTAATTGTGGACTTCATATAACAAAATCATGGTGATACCATGAAGCTTATCGAGCAGTGGATGTCCTCGCAATATGCTTAACCCCCTGTGACACAAGGGGGTCAAGATTATCACAGGGCCTGTGTCTTGTCTGTTGCGTACCTAACTGTCCCCGTTGTTTATGTTTGCGCTTCTCCCAGCCAATATTATTTCACTCTAACAAGTAATCAGAACCGTTACTTCGCACTTTGTGGAGCACAATAATAGCCACTAGGCGACGTAAGGCCTATTTTGAGCGCCGAGGCACCAGCAGTGGTGAAATGACAGGCCGGTCGTCTTTGGCATAGGGTATACATTGTTCCATTCGCAGACCCAGTGCGCAACCAACCACTTTTTTTTCTAAATTGAATATAAATACCCCCCCCCCCCCCTGACGATACTCTAATTTGTGCACGAACATGGAGGTTGAAGAGTAATCCTTTCTGTTTTCTTTTCTCTCTTCCTTTGACAGTCCCGTGCGTGATGAGCTCTCCCTTGTAGGTTGCATAAGTGAACGCCTTTTTCAACGCTACACAACTATCTCTACCTATCCAGAAAAAGCGTGATGCTCTAATAACTTATACACTCTTATTCAATTACGTGGAGAACAAAAGATCTTGTAAAGTCGATTAGGTGAGACATGAGCTCAACTGTTCCTCTGCTCTGCGTATACTTTCCCAATCGCTTATAGAGGTACCACACGCTCATGTGTACTCGTTTCCCACCTCCCAGATTATCACATATTGATCATCTAGTACGAAGCATTTAGACGCTGCACACCTCAATGTTTTTCACTGGCGATCTTTCATTTATTCTTGTGTTGTCTTACGCCCACTCCTGTTCATGTATTGCCACTAATGGCGGTTGTGCGTACCTGGTACTTCCTTCCTTCACGTACCTGAGGATTATTAAAAAAAAGGTACTGGAATATGCGCACACAGTGCCCCGATTGCGTGGTTACCTTTTTAGTACACATGCTCTGGCAGTCCTGCGTTATACGGGACACGTCACCAACTATCGAACAGGACTGGGAAGATGCCATCGCAAGTACTGCACTGAATACGCAGTCAGCAGCTGCCCAGAGGGTCCATGAAAGAGCGGAAAAGCATGATCTTCTAAATGCGGCATGCGAGCAGGCAGCCGCAATCCAAGAGCCTCTGAAGGTCATTCCCAGCTAGTCCATTCAAATCTCCTTAAAGTTCTGTGTCTGTCTGTCGGGCTTGCCAGATAGCGCGCGCGGTAAGACGGCGCCTTAAGCCATCATCCACCTGGTTCACTGTCATATGAATAATCTTGCACCTGTGGCGTACAGGCGGTGTTCCATAATGAGATGTTATCGTACTTATAGGCAACAGCTAAAGCATATATCGCAGAAAAGATTTCGATTACTGTCATAAACGGAATCGCGTAGAAGCTATCGAACGTGTGTTTTGCCATTGTCCCTACTTTTAAGATCGCCAGACTCTACGTTGTTCTTTGAGGAGACTGGATAATAGTGTGTTTATTTACCAGAAGACCTCATCTTCTCTCTTTCTTTTTTTACTCCCTCATTTCTCTCTCCCTATGTGTAGCTCAGCGAACTGGACTTAGTATAGTTAACCTCCCTAATTTCTTGTAATCTTTCTCTGTCTAAACTACAATGACGCAACAGTTCACTGAGAATATGCCATACATTATTAATATATAATAAAAGCAGCATTACGTGAATGGATTGATCATGGCAACGTATAAACCTGCATGAGATACATGAGTGTGATTGTCTATAGTAAACGTAAACCAACACCAGCGCAAAGATTCTGCTAACGCGCCATCACAAAGATGCACGCTAAAGATTACCTACTGTTTTTGTTATCATCAATAAGATATAATCAGATTACCTTTTTCAAATACGCATCGATCGCGCACAATGCCACAAAAAGACGAAAAAATGAAATGCTTTCCAGCGCACCCACAACGCCACTGCAACACACACACACACACACACACACACACACACACACACACACACACACATTTATATATATATATATATATATATATATATATATATATATATATATATATATATATATATATATATATATATATATATATATATATATATATAGTGGGAGTAATAATTCAATGGGCCAGTAGTTAGTCTTCGTGAAGGTATGGGATATGGCACAACGGGAGCGTTGTTAACAAGGATAAATATATTTATTTCTCAACAGTTTCGGGAGGGGTCCTCCCTTCATCAGGGGATGAGGTATACTCATCCCTTGATGTTATAACTGAGTTATAACTCATCCCATGATGGAGAGAGGACCCCTCCCGAAACTGTTGGGAAATAAATATATTTATCCTACACACACACACACACACACACAAATATATATATATATATATATATATATATATATATATATATATATATATATGTATATATATATATATATATATATATATATATATACGAAGAACACTTGCAGTGCAGTTCACTTCCTTAGGTTCCGATCCGACGAATTAGTTTTCATGCTGCGCGTCATTTAAACGGAAAGTAAGCGCTGGCAGCCCAGTATATTCAAAGTATCAGTCATCTAGTATGTTCTTTAAATATAGCTCGAACACAAGCTTTGCGGCTGGGAAATTTGGAGCGAAAGTCGCAGTTCACGTCTTTTGGAGACTTTAAAAGCTCTCACTCGCGCTAAAAAAAAACTATACGGGGTTCAGATCATCAATTCATTTTATGCACAACACGACGGCTCAAGAAATAAGCCTCGACTGTCCGTATTCACAACCGAAAAATTCAGAGGGCTATTGTGCATCCTTCCAGGACAAATAGAAGATTTGTTTGTTTGTTTGAGAATTCATCAATATTGGACATCCCGACTCTGAAGAAGTGACCACGATTTCGTAGTTTAAATTTAGACGATAACTTGAACAATGTTCAATTAAAAATATAAAGTAAATAAATATAGTCAAAAGACATCTTTTTTCGAAGTTGATGTATGGGGGAGCCGCTGAAAATACGAGCCGTGGCTTCATACGCCACGGCAAAGCGTCGTCTTCATTTTCTTCCATTTGTTGAGGTAGCGCTGGCCGGTTTCATTTACCTCCTAAAAAATAGCGCTACCGTGCCATAATGCGGCATTGAGTATCATGACGTTACGCCAAACTTTGTGACGTCGTGAAGACGCCATAAGGTGACGTCCTCATGTGATGACTTTCGGCATTACTCGTGTCTGATTTCGCGGGATGGTCACCGTCGGAGCTGAAATTTTCTATTTCACGAGGCCTTCAAGGCCTTCGTCTTGATAAAAGAAAACGTGGCCCCTTCACGCTTTGTCGTCATTACACTGCGTTCAATTACCTCTTGGTCTCGTAAACTTATGCACCCATGGTGCGGCAGGCGTGACACGGAAGCTTGGCACATTTGAAGTTAAAAGTATTCATGAAAGAGCGCACTTTCTCACACGTAAATTCCGTTAAAAATGTGCGATTCGTAATTAAAAGTGGGCAGATCCCGCGTACCTTGGTAGTCGACGTTATGCGCAGCATGTGAAGGGAAAGTGACATGTGGTATTTTTTTCATTCAGTGAGACGTCGTGAAAGACGTTAAATGTATGCATAAATCTTCCACGCACACGCATTAGTTGAAGAATTGCAGATGTTTATACAATGAGTTGTTTTGCACTTGCGCAACGATGACAACAAGACCATGAGCAGCAGCAACACCAGAAGCGATAAACTGATATGATACGCTGGTGCTCCCGAAAATAATAGCCCTGAACAATGCTTCATAAATCAGCTTCAGCGCGTCATACCTAACTACTATTGACGTTAACCCGACCTGACCGCTGTAATGTAGGATTACATATGTAATGCCTATAAAATACGATAGGCAGCACTGCGACCACAATTAACGTTTCGCTAATATTAGTGTCTATTTTAAAAGTAGTTCGGGGACCTCGCGTTGCTTTGTGGTAAAATGCTCAAATGACATTCTCGTATATTTGGGTTCGATTCCTGCTGGTACATTAAAACATTTCTTGCATTAGTTAGGTGAACGCTGGCGATGCCAGGTTTTTCTTAACGCTCACCGTAAACGTAGCCATGTGTATTATCGTCGTTCCTGGGTAGATACTGGGTGTCAATCACCTGTGGCACATGCCCGAATACCAGTGGCATATGCCCGCCAGCGGATATATTGCACAGCCTATCTGGAGGTGTTTGACGACGTACGTGACAGGCTTTTAACATCAGCCATGTCTTGACCAGTGCGATATATACGTTGAACTCTCTTACCCTCTTATGCTAATTTCAGTTCGCGCCAAGTTAAGGGCACTGCCGCGGTGTTCTAGTGGCTAAAGGAGTCGGCTGCTGACCCGCAGGGCACAGGATTGAATGCCGGCTATGGCGGCTACATTTTGGATGGAGATGAAAACGCTGTAGGCCCGTATGCTCAGATATGGGTGCATGGTAAAAAACCCCAAGAGGTCGAAATTTCCAGAGCCCCCCACTAAGGCATCTCTCATATTCATATGTTGATTTCGAGATGTTAAACCCCACGTATCATATCAATCAATCAGCTAAGTTAATGAGGCAATGACGAGGGCACCCAGACATAGTCGGCCAGATAGAGAGCTAGACCGATATATAGATATGTACGAATGTAGACGCGAAAAGTGCGTGCAGTTGGTGAAGAGATGCTCCGCATTTAAAACATCGATATGTTGGTTGCGACTACACGGCCCACCGCAATGATTATGCTTTGACATTTACTTTTTCTATTGTTCTTTACGTCGTTAGCCGAGCGAATATAACTTCAAATCCATACACGATAATGCTGCCGAACTTTGAAATGCCCTATAATTTCTATATTAGATGCTTATATACAGCTTGTTTTGCCTTCATTTTTTGGGATTAAGCTGTATCTTCGGATTATGTATTCTGATCAGACGGCCATGTGGGTTCTTAAAAGTTCGACGTTATAGCACTCATTTTACCGAGCTCAGTCGTCTGCTGCGCTTCCACAGATCTATTGACAAAACCTGCAGCAAAGCATGTAATCTAGTGAGCTAGAACACTAGAGCCAGTGCCAGGACGTCACACGGAGCTGCTCCCACGTGATCACTTTCGCGGACATGGCGTCACGATACAGTAAAACTACGAAGGAAGAAAAATATATCTGTGCAAAAAATATTAACCTTTTGTGACCGTTGATGAGTAGAGCAGTCATAACATTGTCCGACAGCCGGGCCAATGACAACTATACTCGTCATACACAAAAATTCGTCCTACGGTGAACTAATGAAGACTACATCCTGTGTAGTTGTGTTCTTCGATGCGAGATGGCTCCCCTAGTTCATGTTTTTTTCCAATAGGCACTATTTTTCCACGTCCTTCTGCGTCTTGTACTTCATTACAATGTGGTTCAGATAGTGCGATTGTGGTATCTTTGCACGCCTATTAGAAAACTAGGGAAACGGTATTCCATTGAAACAGTCGTACCGTTTCATTAAAAAAGAAACTCTACAAAGGGAGCGACTGAAATGTTTGGTCAGCAAGAATTTTTTTTTCGGTTGCGAAAGGGTTTATATAAATTACTGTGCGTGTTGTAAAGATTCCAAGTATTTTGCTAATTGATTTCACCCCCATTATATGCAACGAAAAACTAAATAAAAAATGGTATGTCAGTACTTCCACAGGGCACTCTTGCGAAACATCTGCTTTAACTCATGCAGTCAAGAAACGAGCTAGTGTTGACGTTAGCAATTACGTTTATACATCAATCCCCGCAAACTAACGATGATTGGGCGCCTTACTGAAATGCAGGTTAGAAAAGCTAGTTTGAGCTGCGCTTAGCACAGAAGAGTAAAATGACATCTAACCGGCTTCTCAGTGCGCTTTTTTTTGCACATAGACCCATTGTAAGGTAACGCTAAACAGTGCAAACATAATTTGCGCTCAGACTGTGAATTCCTACAGCAGTTCACGGCTTGTTTGCTCTTTAGTAATGCTAAATAAAATAGAAAAATTTTCGGTGCAACCTTATAATAGAGTCATTAAGCTGAAAACAAGGTTTCGCGAAGGAAGTGTGTTGCATCTTATTCTACGTGCATCTTTCATCGCCAGTGCTAAATGGGCTGATTGCCTCACTACGACTTGCGCGTTCGATGTGTTTCAAAATGTACTGCTCTGCTGTGGTGGAGAGCTCACAAAAGAGCTAAACAACGGGAACAAAACTGAAGTAATACAGAGTCATGACAGAGACTGTTTAATAGCTACAGCTGTGAAACTTTATAATTGGTATAGGTTTATCTGAAAGTATATCGAGACGCTACCGTATTGTAATGACCCATCTTTCGCAGCATAATGATGCGTACTGCACTCAATTATAGATTTTCAGCGTCGAATAACTTGAAATACAGTTTAGAATTACAAATATTTTGGCAAGTTGGTTAGTATACATGGTAAGTACATCTTAGCGCAATGCACACGCTTTGAGTATTTCTATCTAGGTGTCCATTTACCTATCCACTCTCTAGCCGAATACGTATGCGTGTTCTCATGATCACCTCCTCAGCTTGCTGCATGCCAAAATCTGTACAGGAAGGAAAAAGCGTTTGACGAATAGGTCTGGCTGATTTCGTTTAATCGGACATAATTCGCCCATACTCGTACAAATGATTGGCAGTTTACATCATACTGTGAACGGCGAGAACAAAGGTTGGTAATATAAATGCGAGAACGTTATGATAAACTAACATTGCAGCGTTGAGCCAACGATTGCAAACAGTCAATATCAATGTACCAAGAAGAATCAAATGCAAATGTTCTATAGGTGGCAAATTAAACAGTATATTACAAAGCCATGCCAGGTCCATAAACTGCTTTAGAAAAAGACCCTCGGCAGCCATGTGTTAGTGCAACGTTCATTATTCTTACACTGCTAGCTATTTAGGTTTAAAAACTTCACACAGGCGCTCCCATATAATACAGGCATCACATCGCGTTAATTAACGTCAATTGTATACATAGGTACCCCCTACTGAATGGCGTCTATGAAGCAGTAACCAGGGCTACCAACCTTGCAATCGCAAGTGCTACTTACAGCTTACTGCTTCTGGTGTCGGTAATACTTTACTGTTAGCAACCTTACGCAACTGTAAACCACTGGCCATGTAAAACATATGCAACTGTTCAACATGTGTGTTACGGACATTTGCATATATGTTCATTGCCATTTTATATTTCAATCAATAAATTACACCAGTCTCCTTCTTTCCACAAGCTTCGCATAACATCTATTCCCAAGGTACGTGGGATCTGCCAAAGTTTTGTTTTGAAAACACTGCTACAACACACGAATATGAAAGAAGGGAAAGCCAACAGAAATGTACCTGTCACGTTGTTTCTTCTTTCTTCGTCCTCCCCCCCCCCCTCTTGTGTTGTTGCTCTGCTTTCAAAACGAATAACTCCGAAGCAAATTTCAAAACATATACACTTAGTCATGCAATAAGATACATAGCTTTAACGTGGCCAAAACATACAGTGACAGAGCTATCTTTAGAAATTTTAAGACCGTGAGAGATTTTAGCCTACTTAGTCGCCACAGGGCTTTGTTCTGTCAATACTTAGCCACGAAAGCGCATGTAAATAATCACCAAAGAATTGGTTATATATATATATATATATATATATATATATATATATATATATATATATATATATATATATATATATATATATATATATATATATATATATATATATATATATATATATATATATATATATATTGTAGGCATCTATTATGCGCTTCATCCTCATCTGAAGAGCAGTCAATCATCGTCATAAGTTCTGCCTGACAATGATCATCTTCTTTGAACGTGCGCTTCATTTTCGGGTCCGTTGTGCTTGTTCGTTCCCGAGTTCACCGCCAAGAAACCTCGTTAAAACCGAGTCGTCATACGTGGTGGAGGTGCTGGGTCACAATACACACACACATAGTGTGTGCTTGCTTACATAGTAAATCTTGTACTGAAAACAGGCGTGTTTCCGGCACAGTTAAAAGTTGCAAGGGTAACCCCAATTTACAAAGGAGGTGGCATCAATAATATGTCAAATTATAGACCCGTTTCAGTACTCTCGACATTATCAAAGGTTTTTGAAGGCGTTATTCACGACAGGTTGTTATCCTTTTTCAATAAGTATGGCATCATCACAACATGTCAGTATGGTTTTCAGAAAAA
Source organism: Rhipicephalus microplus (assembly GCF_043290135.1). Taxonomy (NCBI): domain Eukaryota; kingdom Metazoa; phylum Arthropoda; class Arachnida; order Ixodida; family Ixodidae; genus Rhipicephalus; species Rhipicephalus microplus. Next base: position 93,592,522 of record NC_134700.1, on the reverse strand, counting down.
CAAGTCTACTGAACAAGCGTTAACGATTATTAAAGATCAAATAATTACAAATATGGAAAATAAGAAATTTACGCTTGGTTTATTTTTGGACTTAAAAAAAGCCTTCGATTCAATACATTATGATATATTGTTACGGAAACTATCACGGTACGGCATACGTGGGGTCACCCTTAAGCTATTACAAAACTATTTGCATAACCGGTACCAACTAGTACAAATGAAGACAGCCACATCAAGTCGGCTTCAGTTGACCCAAGGAGTTCCGCAGGGTTCTATACTGGGTCCTTTGCTCTTTTTGCTTTATGTTAATGATATTGTATGTATACCCGCCTCACCACAGCTTATTATGTATGCAGACGACACAAATGTATTTTTCACATCAGATCACTTAGAAATACTAGAAAAAAATGTAAATGAATATATGACGTCACTCTCAAAATGGCTTAAACAAAACAAGCTACAGTTAAATGCCAAGAAGACGACATATATTATATTTCGCCCAATAAATAAACATGTTAAATATGACATAAAGATAAGCTTTGACGGGAACATCATAAAACGAGAAAAACATCAAAAATTTCTGGGGGTATGGTTCAGTGAAGACTTAACGTGGAATGTCCACGTTAATCATTTAGTTAGGCAACTTGCGGGAACGGTAGGATGCCTGTACAGAATTGGTTCCCTCATTCCTCAGTGGCTGAAGAAAAATTTGTACAATGCCCTATTCTATTCGAGACTTTGTTACGGCGTACTAGTATGGGGTACCACAACAGCGAAAAATTATAACAAACTTATAATGCTACAAAAGAAAATACTTCGCTGTTATGAAAATTACCAGGGTAGAATAGACCGTTTGCGCACTTCAGTGCTCTTTGATAAACATGAAATCTTAAAGGCAAACCAAATATATTATTTTAAACTGCTTCAAGAGGTACACAAAAATAAGTGGTATAAACAAAAAGAAAATGACCAACGTTATCCTGCAAGAAGAAACTTACAGCGTTTACCGAGAACCAGGACAAATTACGGAAAGCAAACACTGCATTACCAATCAACGCGAATAGTAAATGAATTCCAAAATGGCTTGCAGTTTGACGTCAGCCTAGGGACATTTAAAAAACAAGTTAAAGAAATTTTGATCAAAAAAGAAATAACTTATCATCACTAATCTATATTGTGTAAAAAGAGTAGGTAGAATGTTAATGTTAAGAAAGTAAGTAGTTCATTATGGTATACGATGCATCCATTTTATGTTCCTGCATCTGTATTATGCTAAGTGTATTATATGTTGCTTGTTTTTTTTTTTTTTTTTTATTCCTGTATTTCTTTTGTTAGCGCTCATGTGGTACATGACATGTTAGTTTTTTGTTGCTTGTTTGTATCTGCAAAAAAAAAAAAAAAAAAAAAAGTGCAGCTGTGACGAACTACAGGTGCAGAGGCCTTTGTCAGGCGTATGAAACGCCTTTTGCTTCTGTATCCTTTTTCTTGCCTTTCAAGAAATAAAATAAATTACTACTACTACTACTACTACACACACACACACACACACACACACACACACACACACACACACACACACACACACACACACACACACACACACACACACACACACACACACACACACACACACACACACACACACATATATATATATATATATATATATTGTCTTCTCACTAGAGTCAACGCAGCTCGTTGGCTGGAGCAAGCGAAGCGGAGGAAGACGAAGAGGCAATAGACCAGCTTGCACGACCATTGGGTGTTTTCTCTCCGTCTTTGTACTTTACAATGATTGCAATGAAATGAGACAAAAAGACAACAACTTTGCTGCAGGCCGGCTGCTATTTATCTAACTTTTTTTTCCTGGTCTTCCCGCTAGTCTAGCTCTTGCCTAAGCCCAAGCGGCGCTCTGTCTTCCTTACACTGGTCCACGTTACAGAATGGCATGTCAATCTTCAAAATTGGACACTGCGGGACGACAATGGGTGTTTCGCATTGGTCGTCGTCGGCCTACAAGCCCTGCGCCCTGAGCAGCAATTGTAACCGAAAAAATCTCTCGTGGCCGGTGTGTGCTGTGTATTTGGGGTCTCTCTCGTGGGTGCTATGACTCACTTCGTGGGGCTGTCGAACACTGGTTGGCAACCTTGGCTGCGTCGCTGGGGCCGCAGCATGCTTAACATGCATTTCTGCTGGCAGAGTCTGGGGCACTAGTCATCATTCTTATCGGCGTTTAGGGCAGGGAAACACTTGTGCAGCGAAGAATGCCTACAAGATCCGACAAGCTGCAGAGCTTGATCGTGACTCCACGTTGGAGATTCTGCATTGATGTTTCCGAAGTCTTTAATTCCTCGATAAATGAGACATATTTTGGGCACTTCTGGCTCGGTATCACATCCGCATTCGTGAAGGCCTCCTTGTTGCGCCCCACGCTGTGATCGTTGAAGATTTCTGAAGGCACCTTGCTAGTGGTCGCCATTCGACCGGTGGGTTGAGTCAGTGGTGGGCCCAAAGACGGGGAGGGCCATTTTGTATTGATACGCGCAGCCCTTTGGTGGCAGACCTGTTGTAAGTGTAGAACGCTGGCCATAGTCAGCCCACTCGTACGCGTCACTGCTGGGATGGATAAAGCTGGCTTCTCTGAGCGAAACATGTGAGCCATCGTCCAATGACTGCTTCGAAGCAAGCATATGCGGGTCCGCCTAGTTCGAGTAGCTGCTCTTGGTGTCAATAGGCCCTTGAAGTTGGGGTGTGTCAACTTGGACTCTTTGAGTTCATGTGGGTCTCGGAGTGTAGGAGCGGAGATTGACTCCATTGTGAACAATGGTGAGGTGAACGTCACCAGAGATGAGGTAGTCAGCTCCTAGAATCATATCAGTGAGTAGGTCCTCGAGTACGGGAACGTTGGCAAGGAAGATGCTACCTCATTTTCTTTCAAGGTGCAGGTTGAGCGCACCAACAGGCAACACGGGGCCACCGAGGACAGGTAGGAGTGCCTCTTGCCATGGTTGGAGGTTGGCTCAGGCATAACGTCGACGCGTCACTGTGCCTGTACCTCCCGTTCGCCCTAGAGCAATAACCTCGCTAATTCCGCCGATGCATATCTATAGCGTTAAAAGGGGCCACTTTTGGTGATGCGCGGCACGATGTCCGAAGTCTGGTGGTGTAACGTCGATTTTACCGCCGTAACTGAGCGGAAGATTCTTCATCTGGAGTAGCGAAGAAACAAACTCGGTTGCGGTGGTTGCTCGAGCGCAGGCTGTCAAGCTGCCAATCCATGAGCTGCATTGTGGAGTTGCAGCCTCTAGGAGGTTCTCCAGTACTACATCCTCGGAATGTGTCTTCTCTGGCATGCAAGTGTCGCGGCCAATCCGACGAAAGATAGTAATCAGCCGGTCACTCTATTCCACCCAGGAACGTTTCTTGACACCTTCGTACTTGTGCCATGCATCTGAAGCACCGCGCAGGCAGTCGATAGCTATCAGCCATTTTTTTTATTGTCGCGCAAGGCATGGGGCAAACTGAGCGCATTGATGGTTGCTATTCATAGAAGGACATGAACCTGGAAGCCTCGGAACTTTGCTACCCCCGAGCAGGAGGGTATACGGTGACGCGGCCGGACGGACCCTGGTACTTAATGGTGCCAAGCGGTCGAGCTGTTGTGACAGTTGTGTGACAGCACGCGCGAGCTCCGCACTGCTCTCGGGTGAGGCGCCTGATGAGCAAGAAAAACACGTAGCACTCACAGAGTGGAGACACACGACCAAGGGAGCGTGGACGGCGTCCCTTAGCAGCTCAGATAATGGTAGCGAGAACCACGCCTTGCGAAGCGTGAATCCTGTTCCCCGAATAGAGCCTCTGCCCATTTTAGGCGCGAAATAGTACACCGCTGGTTCCCTAGGACGATTTTGGAGCCCTGAACACCGTCCACTGGTGGTGGGATGGATACTTGCGTTGGCGGCTAACTTGCGCCTTCCGTTCCTGAGAAAGCCTGTGAACGTCCCTCAGGCCAGTAGCTGGAGTTTTCCAGAGGCGAAAACGCTGGATTTGTTGTGGCTTATGCCACATTGGTTCGTTTTTGGCGACTGAACCATTGTAATGAAATAAGACAGAGACAACGCTTTTGTTCTCTCTCACACACACCCATGTATATATATATACATATATATATATATATATATATATATATATATATATATATATATATATATATATATATATATATATATATATATATATATATATATATATATATATATATATATATATATATATATATATATATATATATATGTACATATGATGACATGCTAATTTGGCACTTACAGGAATCCATGCATTATTAAATATTTAGCGATATACTACACAATATAATTTACCATTCTTACTTTGTTTCAGTACTTGCCAGCAACTCGAATGTCATAGTAAAACGCCCCTTTAACATGTACTAAGACAAATTTGAGCGAAATATGTGCACAGAACATCATTAGGGCAATAAAATATGAAATAAAAACACAAGGCAATAAGTGTGCCTCACAAGTAATAAAATAAAAAAGGCGTACAAATTCAGTGGCACCAAATGTCGCAGTACTAGTACATACACTCAAATGAAAATATCCAGTTCAAACGAAGTGGCGCTGTACAGCCGAATTTAGTTTGCTGCCAGGCACCTTTTTCTTAGTGGGTGGGATGTGCCATAGCAGGAAAAATAAATCTTACGAATCCGAGGGAACTTCAATTCCACTGGTGCAAGCACATTTCATTCTTCTCTTTCTTGTTATATTTTCAATGTTCCGAAGCCTATATTTCATTTTATAGTTCATGGACACTCCGCTCTTTCGTGTGCCACACGGGTCGTTTTCTTTTGGGCGAAAAATAAAACAATACCTTCATCTTTTGATATAGTACAAAAGCAGGCGATATTGCTCTCCAGTACCAACGCGCTTTGTTACCTGTCATAGAAAATGCACTACGAGGGAACCGAAATTACCGTGCTTACATTTATGCTGTTGCGTTCCTAAATAAAGTGTTTTATACATGAAGCTGGTTTGACGCGATCATGGACAAATCGAGAGAATACCACTTTAAGTCAAAACTTATTGGAAGCTATGTTTGCGCTCCGGTCTGCGACACCTGGCAATCACGGTCTCGCTAACCAAATAATCTGTTATCAGGGCATTATTCCAGCTTAACGTGACAAAATCGCAACAAGATTTTCAGGCACGCCATAGTGGAAAGCTCGGTGAATTAGGAGCTTCTAGTGTTCTTTCATCTACATTTACATCGCATAGTGTTCGGGCTTCTGGCATTTCGCCTTCATCGAATTACGAACGCCGCGACCCGGATCCAACCAGTTGCTTTCGGATCACCAGCCATACATCGTAACTGCTACACCACCACAGCGGACGCTTAATGTTCCCGCAGTTTCTCGCAAATGTGTCATAATTTGAAGCAAAGTGTTGCCAAAATACGCTTGAATCCTTGGCCGAGTGATTACATCCCAAATCATCGTTAGGTGACGTCGGGACGTCGCAGATATTTCCATTCCCAATATTGTGTCCTTGGTAGCCATTGTGTTGAATCATTGCACTAGGAACGTGTTCTGCGTTGTGGAAAAATGTTGCTTTAAGCCACCACAGGTTTGTTACTAATTACGTAACTTTTGTCATTATACATATTATTTGGTTTTGCCAAAATTTCTCAATTAACTCACTATTCACATTTGTATAATTGTTTTATTTGATTTGTTTCCTGGCTACTTTCCAGGGCATTCTTCATCCCTTGTTGTAGGACATAATCACCATCTTTGATCATTGCCTTTGTAGCTGTTCGACAAGCGACACTAAATAGATATATCTTTGGTAAGTGTCAAATGTACAACTTGCGTTACATCAATGCGGCAAATACATGCCTAACTATCCCTTAAAATAACATGCCCATCAGTGAAACATAGTGTACAAGCATACCACACATATATTGGTAAACTGCAGAATATGTCTTTTAACAAGGGGCGCCACTGCGAGTTCACCTACGTGACACTAGTGCCTGCACTGCATCAAAACTATCACTTCATCGAAGAACTGGCTGCACAACATAAAACCATTGGATCACCTGAGGCATTCACAACTCCAGGCATGAGACCGGGACACGGCGCTTGGGCCACGACTCCCGGAGCCGTTGGTGGCCAGCAGTGCCAACCATCGAACCTCCAGTCGCATCTTGCTGCATAAGTAAACATGACAAAAACAATAGCGTCATACCGTGCAAAACGTCCCAGCCATTTTGGCGACCAATCGAAATGAAATACAAAAAACTTTCTGAATTCTCGCACTGAAAGCAATGAAATTCCAAGATATTTGGCAGAGCAAGATATATGTTGGTGATGTAGGAGCCTCCTGAATGACGTCGGAGTGTTGTTTGTCAGAAAAATTGTTCTTAGACTACTGTTTTTTGCTCGAATGCCCAAAATGATTTACATATTTGGCAAACACGCTTGCCTGCGATGCTTGAAGCTTCATACTATTTCGGTATTTTTTCATAAGCGCCTTCAGAATATTCGCATGAATCTGGAATGCTTGCCCTTTCACTAAAATATTAGGGTATATATGCACACTCGAAAAATGAAATCCTAATCAACAGACCATATAATTTTTCGTAAACAGTCCTTCGGAACAACGATGTTTTTAAGCTTCGTGAAACTATATCTCAATTTGAGGAAATCGCCATTTCCGTTTATATTAAGACGTAATATTTGCATCACGTTGCGCTCCAATAAAAATCTATGTTGTACACTACATAAAAGGAAATAAACAGTTCTTTTATATATCAATTTTAATGATTGTATTTTATGATTTGACGAAGACAAAATTGTTTGAATTTCGCTATTGACGGACGGATATATTCCCATCAGGTCACACGGCAGCTTTTTTGCAGAAGTTCCTCATTTCCTATAATGAAAAATGAGAAAAAAATATGTCCTTCCTTAAAGTAATCGTTAAAATGATAAAACTCCATGTATACAATACAATGTGATTATTTACCTTTAACTCAAACGTAAAGCAGATGTTTATTGTAGCAGCATGTAGTGCATATTTGTCTCAGTGTCGACCACAATGAGGGCTTTTACAATTTATTGATATCTTTCTTGTAAAATTGGGGAGCACGAGGGCTCTCAAAATAATTTGAACAAACGTAATATCTTCGGTGTAGTGAGAACTTATTACTCAAGTTTTCATACAATGGGCATTATTGCAGGGGAAAAAGCAAAAAAATAGAATATTTTGGCATAATTTCTAGAGGCGTGTATGACTAAAAAAATTGCAGCAAGATTCTTGATCTTATATGACTTTAAAAAGCCCTTGGCTTATCATAACGTATACTGAACAACAAGCGATAGCCTCAAATTAATTTTTGTGACAAAAAAAAAAACAAGAATACTCAGATACCATTTGGACAAAGTCGGTAGGCTGTTATGAGACCAAACATTTTTTCTCTTCGAAATATTCTTTCGGTTCACTGTTTTCAGTGCAAGAAATCAGGATAATTTTTTGGACTGTGTTTGGCATGACCACTAGTATGGCTGGGACTTTTTGCGCGGAAATACGCAATAAGAAAAGTAAGTTCCCACACTGGCTTCGAAGTACTGTTGACCCTTCAGGAGTTTTGGGAGCCACCCGACGAGCTACAATGGTGGATTGCGCACCTTCAAAAACAATCAAGAGCCTACTGCACGCGCGGAAAGACACAGCTCGCAAACTCACAAAATGAGCACAAGGAAGAGAGAGAGAGAGGTTATTATTATGGACACGCGATCCACCCAAGCCAAAATTCTAGAGAAAACCTAACCGCACCTTGTAGTCGCAGTATTATCTTTTATTACGTCTGCGTCTGCTCGGCGTTCGAACAAAAAGCATGGTAAATAAAAAAAAACATACACCAGTAACCTGAGTTTTTATTCACGCCACGATCGCTTCTTTCGTTTCATTTAGGTAATCACAGAAATGTGCTCTCCATCATCATGTCCACCAGTAATAGCTCTGGTGAGTGCCACTACGTGCTGATGCGGTCGGCAGTGATGCCGTGATTTCATGTCGTGAATAAAATACTAAATCACATGATATATATCCTTAAATTAATGCTAAAATTGTCCCCAGCCGTCACTGTAAGCAAACTACCAATAAAGATAGGTGCTTCAGAAGTTCTAGGGGGCCCTTTCAAGGGTTGTAAGAGTCCACAATAATCATGGAGTGTTTTTCTGAATATGCTTTCGATATTTTTAATGTGCACGGATTTTTACATATATACGTGCCCAATGCACACACAAAAAATTGGAACATTGTTGATAGCGTAGTAAATGTCATTTTAGCCGATGATTCACCTGTACATATCTCTGCGCTCTCTACTCGGCAGAAAAGAAACACGATAATCTAACCGGGCATTGGTACACGATGTAATCACTGTATAGAGGAAATACGTAGGAATAAGCGATGCCTTCCAATGTTACTCCTTCCTTCACCTTATACCTCACCCACAAACATCACAAAGCTATAGTTTTTCCTAGAATGAATCCGTCCACTAACAATTGTTGCTACAGAATTAAGTAGACAGGCAACTACTCACAGGTGCCGTTCTTATTGGTGCGAGAGTCGTAGAACGCCCGCTGCTCACAGTCTCGCAGCGCTTTCAGTTGCGCGAACACCCTTTCAGCGCGATTACCTTGGGCACTAGGGCTGCACCAGGGTAGCAGGCATGCCAACATTGCCTGCAAACGTTCAATGAGGAGGGAAAACATAGGTGTGATTAGTGCTGATATTCAGGCCCTTGTAGGAAAAGCTACGCGATGGGGCAGCAATAAATCAGTATACAATTCAGCCTTCAGACCTAAATGTTTCTTTCCTGAGGCAGCAACAGCAGACAGCTACGAGCAGTGAAATAAAGGCGGTACTGGAGCACGCACTGAACGTGAACTTGCCTGACCAACGCTTTGAGTAATCTGGCTGCGTGGCACTCTGCATGGTTCTGTTCACACACTGGTGGTTTTATATTTTTAGAAAAAAAAAACAATAGTAATGTGGACAAGCGTAAAAGTACTTTTAGGCAATATATAATATTTCTACTTCGCAATACTTTTCTAAAGATGCCGAGGCAATGGCAAAGCTGTCTCGTCAGGAGGCGTAATATTAAAAAAGTAAGAAGAAGTAAGCCGCAAAAGAACAATGAAAAGGTGTTCAGGCTTTTCTCAGGGGATCCCTGTCCACAATGTACCTGTTCCCTTATTTCAGATATGTACGAAGTAATAAAGTCCCTACTGTGGTGTAACTGGTGAAATGTGATGAAATGTTCGTAAAAGCTTGAACACAGGTTATCCCAACTATCACGCAGCATAAAAAAAGAAGAGGAATGGCTTTACGTGAAGCAAACATAGTACACATTGTTACCATTACAGTGCACTGACCATTAATAATACTTTTCCTAAAGTGGTTTGCATAAGTACTTATAATGATATTCATAACTAAGCAAATATTCACGTGACAGTGGCTTGCCCATATTGTATTGAGAGCGATATGCCTTAAGTCTGCTTCGTACACGGTCGTTCCTTATTGAAAAAAAAAAACTTGCTGCATGGGAGTTAGGATGCGCTTTACCCGAAGTAAAGAGCGTGTGTAGATCAGTTGAACTGTCTCACAATTTCGGTTGAGTGTGCTATTCGCAAGTTTTGATGAGAAACTATTCTGAGTGGTATACTGAACTCAAATTTACTTTGTCTCACAACTTGGCGATATCCCGATGAGTCTTGTGGTCGAAACCATAGTCGGTTCTGCCAGGCGATTAGGTGCACTTTGCAACCACTGTTCGAAATTGTCTGTCTTGCTAATAGTATATTCTTGACATAGCAGCATGTTTATTGCATAGTAAACAAGGCCCACGTCTGTGAAATAGAATCGTCTTTTTCCGTAAACTTTTCTGAGCAGTGTGTTTTATTTTACCTTTCATAACATTTTCGTACAATTCTTGCCACTGGTCACGTGAAAATGACGAGTAAATTCATAGTACTGTCGAACGTTCTTATAACGATGTTGGTTTTAACAATGTATTCTTTATATGAATGAGAAGCCGCTGCACTGTCAGCTTTTATATAATTTTTTAGGGTGAAACAACTCGCTAAGAGCAATGGCCGCGTGCCACATTATTGGCCTAAACAATAGCTAGAATTCTGGCCAAAGCTAGAATATGCTAACGCGATTTTTGACCCTCACCACAATAACCTCACTTACGCCCTCGAATCTGTCCAGAACCGTGCGGCACGGTTTATACTGTCTAACTATTCATACACATCAAGCATCTCGGCACTAAAAGCAGAGATTAACTTATCCGATCTGGCTAAGCGCAGCAAAATCGCACGTCTTTACCTTTATCATAAATTCTTCCATTCTTTGCCTTTAGATAACCCATACATCAGAAGAGCCCACCGCATTTCCCGCATCAGTAACTGTAACGCAGTATATCCACCACAAGCCCATACTGTGACCTTTCATCAATCGTTTTTCCTGCGCACAGCCCAAGAATGGAATGACCTGCCCACCGAAGTCACCACCATCATCGACACCCAAGCAATTAAACGGCTCATCGAAACTATCCCCTCATAACTACCATTATATTGTTAGCCTTTGTACTACCCACTCCCTCATGTAATATCCCAACTGGGACCTTTGAGGTAATAAAATGAATGAATAAACTATGGCTGTTGCCTGTGCAGCCAGAAAGTTATCAAACACAAAATTCTTCAACAATAATAGAATAAAATGATAAATTCAAAATACTGAACTCACTTTGAATTTGAGGTATGCTTCCCCGCATCTTAGAAAACTACCGCGGCAAAGCTTAACAAAACTTTGAGGGCAAAAACACACAATACAAGATGAGAGGACATGGTCGCCCGTTCCTTCCTGTACTGTCCATTATGCATCATCTCATCGAATTTCAAGCTTTGTACTACGACAAATCCGACTTTAAAAACACACTAGAGTGTGAGAGCGGTGGTGGCTTTTACTTTTGGGCATGTAATATGAGTCAACCGTTGATTTTTAAAAAACTTTCAGAGTTCAAAACATCAGAATGTGCTATGCATTGGCTCTTAAGGCTTGTGGCAGCTCCGGTAAATCATTTGAATTTTTAAGCATGTCCGCGAAATCAGCAACCTTCTTTTCCTTATCACTGACGTGTGGTGGTCAATCCCATCCGATGTTAGTTTTCCCCACAACAGCCTGCCATCTCAACTTGTTTTTTTTTTATGCAACCCGTTGATTCCTATCATCCGTTATAACAATACAAGTTTCGCGGCACTTGAGAATTGTTTTAAGTGGCTTGAATTGCATTGCATTTCTTGGGCAGCACCGCAAGCACCGATTATTGAGAATTTTATTGATGCGACAATGAACAAAGAGAAGTTTCGGTGAGGCGCAGACGTGTAACATACGTTAGAACAAAGCTCGCCTTACCAAAGGGAAGAAACCTCCACAAATTGTTGTCATAACGCTGGGCTGATTGCTGGGACCTGCATAAGTAACAAAATATGCAAAATGTAGTGAATATCTTTTTTAAGAAACAAACATAATTCATGTGTAATAAAAACATAGGAGCATATATTGTGAAATTGCAGCATACCCACGAAGTGAATGATGATGAGTGGGGCGAAGCACTGGAGGGTTTCATCGCTACACCGTGAACCATTCACGAATATCGCCCGCTAAATCATCAAAGACGTGACATACACTGTATATATTTATACAAGAAATTTTCTCATTCGCAAGTGGTAGCTATACGTCGCTTCTATTCCCCCTTCAATAACACGACTTTATGGTCGGTGAAGTGGTGGATCGATGATGGGGTGTAGTGGAATGTTTGCAAGGGCGATGTAGTGGGCAGTTTGCAAAGGTGAAACTTTAGGCGGTCACGTACAAAGAAAAAATGGACACAGTGGGAAAATCTATGGTTTTTTAACGCGCACCTAGATACAAGTACATTACCATCTTGCATTGAGCGAAATGTGTCGGTGTTGTGGTATATTTATTAAAGTGTATAAAAGCTTCCTGTCATCATCCGCAAAAACAGCTGTAAATACACTGCAAGTAGAAAAGAAAGACAAGCGGGTGCAGCTGCAATAGCAAGTGCATTTCATTGACATTATTGAGTATGATTAGCAGTTTATTACCAGAAAACCTGAAAAAAATTTCCTTGCTATGGATACCCGGCCACTGCGGGATTTATCCAAATGAGATGGCAGACTAGTTAGGCAAAGCATATTTAAGCGGACCACTCTTACCTATTTTACCTGACTTCGCCTACGTAACAGCACTCAGATATAGAAAGGCTTGTTTGCACAAAGAAATAGAAAAATTATCATTGGATAAAGTCAGAGACTTTGTACATCTAAGATATTGCTTGAACAAACAGTGGTGTGTATCTCGGCAGTTAGAAATTACAATCACCAGATTACGATGCAGAATTCCGCATCTGAATTACTACCTATATAAAGCTGGACTAACAGCATCTCCGTTGTGTCTCTTTTGCAAGGAATTGGAATCAATAGATCATTTCTTTTTATCCTGTCAACGTTATGCTTATCAAAGGAAAAGATACCTGGTCGAACCAAATGAGAAGCTAGGTTTAAAAATAAACGTGGAACTAATTTTATCCTTCGGAGGTATTACATTAGCTTATAGCCACAGGGAGGTTTTCTCTGCTGTGTGCGAGTACATAAGGGCAATAAAGAGATTACCCTGTTAGCCTATTGTTACTATTTACGGCTACGAGACTACCTGATTGCCTGACTTAGCACACTTGATCATCCTGCCGCCCGGTTCTTGGCCGATCCCCCTTTGTGTGCGAGTGCCAGCAAAGCATAAGGTTCTCATCATCATCATCATCATTCAACAAAAATGACCTCCTTTTTTGCATTGAACTATGTACCAACTGATCCAAGTATTGTCTTTTTTGTCATTTAGGATAGCAGAATTAAAATAAACTACTCGCAGTTCCCAAGAGGACACAAAATTGGTGGAGCTCCGCATTTGCTCGAATACACCCTGGCCAATTCATCGAACCCATTTTTTTTTGTTTTAGCCCAAGTACTATTAGCGCAGCCTTTAAGACCTATGGGGTGTCGCCATTTTAGTACTGTGCCTTAATAAAGACAAATGGACGCTCCTAAGTGTACCAATTTTTCTTGTATTGAAGGCATAGTACATCTCGCTGCGAGAAGCCAGTCTGCCTAACTGTTCGACAAAAAAGCCCTTGCCTAAACGCCAATCTGTAGTGAGTCCACTTCGCAGTTTCTTGGTGTTTTTTCTATGTAAGGCTCTTCTATTAGTTAGCTGTACATTTTTGAACATAGGTCGGCAAAACTTGTGGAGCTCACTCACACTTACTCATGAGATATATCTTGTGATTCAGCGTCACAAGGACTCAAGCTCACCTGATTTTTTCCGAGCTGACTCACTTGAACTCAGGTTCGCTAAACTTTTCTTCGACTGGACTCAATGGACTCAAACTCACCAAAGTGTCATTCCTCTACACTAACTCAGACTCAGACTCACAGTTTGATCTGAGGCTGCATGAGTCCAAGTGAGTCGTGTCATGGGTCCATTAGCCTTGAATACTCATTTTCACCTAAAGTGTCAATCCTCTTCAATGCCAATATCTCACAGAATCAGTTCCTTTCTTTGCAATTTTCATATAGTACCTTCGAATATGAGTTGTGTTTGTTGTGAACCAAAGGTCATGTTTCTTGAAAGTGATGACAACATAAGCTATATTTATCCAGTACTTCCATGTCAGTGTTGTCGGGGAAGGAGCAAGGGCCCAGCCTGAGGCGATTCACGCCGGTGATGAATAAATATCAAAATTTTTTATGAAAGACACTGCTCTAGAATATATGTGAGTAGACATGAGTGTAAGCGTGAATCCAAGTAAGGCTGTTAGTAATGTAGAAGATGAGTAAATATGAACATTGGTCAGCAGAAAACGTTGTAACTTTTTCATTCTCACTCAATAAATATATCATGCACTTCGGACTCACTCCCACTCAAACTTGACAAAATTTTCTTGAGGCACTTACTCCGTCTGACACACTCGCAAATTTTCTTTTAGCGGACTCACTCGGACTTATCTTATTGTACGATTTGTGTGTTAACGAGTCCGAGTGAGTAGACTAATGGGTGATTTTATCGACCTAAGGTCGTGGGCCTAAATACAAAGCAGCATGTGAACCTATACAACAAAATAAAAAAAAATGTTAAGGTTTGAAGTTTCAAGAGTAGGATATGGTTATGATTGACTAGTAGTGAAGGGCTTCTAAAATTTATACCACCTGAGATTGTCTAACGTGCACCTGAATGCATAAAAATACATGGGGCTCAAGCATTTTTACCTGCATCAAAAATGCAGCTGTTGTGACCGCGATCATCTCACGATCATTGGGTCAGCTGTCCAGCTTTATAACCACTAGGCCCCTCTGGCAAGCAAATGGAAGCAAAATGAATAAGTATAATCTCAGAGCGCAAGTAGTACGGTTTGGAATAGAATATATTTGTGAGTTGAGGGACATTGTGTATGAGGCAACACACCTAAATTGTAATAGTGAAGTTCAACGTATGTCCAAGTGGCCTCACCCGCTGGTTGTAAGCATTGAAGACAGATCAAAGCGAAATATGTCACTGGAAAAGTTTTGATGACGTTCAGCTTTTATTTACTGCAGCATTTTTGAAAAACTATGTCTGCATTGGTATTTGAATTCGACAGAGAACTAACACCGCTTACCGGCACTTTCTGTGTACCATCACCACTGTCAAGTAATTTTTTACTGCTGTGGATTCCTCCAGCGGTTAGCACTAAATCCCAAGCGGATGTTCTACTCTAGAACTTTGTTTTTTAGTTCGGGCGCTCACATTACAACCACATTTCGTCTTACTGCCTGGCCTTCGCAATTACTCGCATCAAGCCAGGTGCAGCTCCCGGGCACGCCATTTTTACTTTGCCTCATTAACATGTTATGAAACCGTCCTCCTTATGTATAAAACTTCATGCAAGCGCAAACGAATACGACCACAACAAAACAAACTGAAAGTTACCGCAATATCATCTCGCGCTCTGCTTTGGCATAAACTACTAGTGTTTCAAACTGGGGCAAACAATGCTGAGGTATGGTCTTTGGGGAAAACGGGTTAGTTATCTGACGGGATACTTCACTAACATTGGACAGACCGAAACAAAGACGTAAAAACAAAGCACTCCCATATTTGACTCGAGAGAAGTGCCCTTACATAAGCATATTGGGGAAATTTTCGCCGTTATGTCTTTTTGTATTGCGGGTGAACATACGTGAACGTGCCGCTTGGTCGTCAACCGCAGCCACTATTGCATAAACGTAGTCTGAAAGCTGAGGGTACAAAAAAATATCCAATAAAAATCGTCCTAATGGTTTCTTCTCTTCGTTCACACTATTGCTGCCACGTCATTGAGCGTGCATTGCGCTTTTCGGCCGCATACAGTACGGGAGAGACACGCTCCGACTCGGTGCCCCTCGTGGCAGGAGCCCGTCCTGGCACGTCGCCGGCCAATGGCTCCTCTGGGAGTCGTAAATGTCGACGACCGACCTAGGATTCGCGTGGCGTCATTGAGCGAGATTACGTTTTTCTTATCCGCCTGTAGATGTCGTAAAAATCGCGCTAAATAAAAATAAATTGGCCATGAGTTTTGTACCACTGCTCCTTTTCTTTTCCCTTGAATTGAAGGTGGAGAGCGGAAGTTGCAATTTGCGACACGGCGTAGTGCCCTTTAGCTTTTTCCTCCATGCCTTGTCAAGTGCCGTATTCTATTCTCCAAAATAAGAAAAACGTTGCGCCTTCTGGGAGTCGAGATGGCATTGTTATTTTCCTTTTTATGTTTGTTGTAATTGTGACACATAAAGCTCTTTGAGTTATTGTGAATGATTGTATTGGTTGTGCAGCCTATTTATATATTTTATTTGAATATACTGCAGCCCTAATGCGGAGCTATAGCAGGAGTGGCTGAGTTATACAAAACTAATACAAACAGATCAACAACAATAAAACAGAAATGCATTACAGCAATACATGAGAAAACATCACTATGGCGTTGCAAACACGATCTTTAACTATTTTCTAAATAGCGGCATCAATGAAATATTGTAAAGACAGTGAACGAATACTGCCCGGAATAGTGAGCGAATACTGCCCGGTAGGGAATTCCAGACGTCTATAGTACGTGGGAAAAAACTAAATTTGAATGTGTTAGTACGAGCAAATAAAAGTTTTATGTTCAAGGTGTGAGAGCTGCGGGTGAAAGATTCTTCCATAAATGCGATGTAGTTACCACCAAAGATGCCACGAGAGGAGTTGATGACTGTATATAATAGTTTTCAAGATTCGATGCAATAACGAGAATGTAATGGTACAATGTTAAGTGATTGTGGAGCCTGTGTTGGTGAGAAGTTGTGGCTGTAGTTATGGCATATGAAGCGGATGGCCTTACGTTGAACGCTATCGAGGATTTTCAGGTCACCTTGTTTGTGAGGGTACCAAACGACAGATGCGTATTCTAGAATAGGGTGAATCAACGTTTTATACAGAAGTAATTTGGTATCACGGGGTGATTTAGCAAAAGTATGGCGAAAATAACCAATCTTTTTTACACAGTAACTCATACAGTAACTCACCTTCATACAGTAACTCACCTTTCATGCAGCAGTGGATGTGATACATTGAGTTGTATACATCGGCTTCGATTTGCCAACTTCATCACAATAAGCATGTACTTACTGCTTAACGAACCTGTATTTAACTGAAGAAATGGTAACTGAGGGAGACAATGCTTTATGTCTGCTGGAATGGCTTGTTACCTCTCCTCTGAGACTTGTAAGTGAACTAACCACGCATCATTACTCAAAACCGATCGTAGAGTACCAGTAGAAGACCAGAGTAAGTTGTACGAAGTAGTGTAGCTTGTTAAAAATATTTTGTTGCCGACAAGCTACCACTGCGACAACAATTAGGTAAGGCGAAACGCGCCACCTGGCTTGAGAGAAGCCACCTCACAAAGGTGCATTCGCAACGTTAGTGAGGTTACAAGAGGTAATGATGTCTACATGTAAAAACCATAAGCAGTTCATCTAGCGTACAAATCGTCTGCCCGGACGGTACACAAAAGAGGGGATGCGTGGTAAGATTTCCATCTGCTATGGATTTATCAAGGACTATTGAAAAATTCTACAGGAATTGTCATTTTCCTTTTTGGCTGCGCTTTCCGCACATTTTCAATACGACGAATAGCCCGTAATCGAACCGTGAATCAATAATGAACGAGGTGCCGTAGCAACAGCGAAATAATAAAATATATAATAAACTCAAGCAGAAGGTGAAGATTATTGTTGTGACAAGAAATACACTTACATCGCGCGCAATTTTTTTTGTCACAATAAAAAGTACCTTACTACCCTTATACTTACATTGTGTGGGTTTTTTACGTCCCAGAACGACGGTATGATCATGAGAGACGATGTTGTGTAGGGCTTCGAAAATTTTGACCATCTGGAGTTTTTTAACGTCCACTCGCATCGCAAGATACATCGCCATTCTGCCTACATATACATGCGGCCGCCGCGGCAGGGATCGAGCCGGAGATTTTTGAGTTGGAAGCCGAAAACAGTCGCCAATTCGCCACAGTGATGGACTGTTCCGACAAAAGAATGAAATACACGCATGAATTCGAAAAGAGTATGACCAGCAATATTCAATACTCGTGTAGGTAGATCGAAAGTGGCATCCTTAGCCGACCGTTCATACATCAGCCACCTGTGTATGTGGTACTCTATATACATTGATATATTTATTGTCATTAAGGAAATGTAAAAATGAGAGCCGCATAAACTAGAAAAGTACCATGTAAGCATTAAGTCTAGGGTTTTTACGTACCAGAGCCATGATCTTATCATGAGAGAGAGAGATAAATAGAGAGGAAAGGCAGGGAGGTTAACCAAGCTTGGCTCGGTTGGCTACCCTACACTTGGGGTTGGGGGAAAGGAGAATAATAGAACGGAAAGAGATAGAAAAGAAGAGGAGTAAGAAAGAGAAGCATGAATTGTCAGCTCGAGACTACAAAGCACGGTCTCGCACAGTTCTTTCACAAGCGGTAGTGAAGTCTGGTGGTCTTTAAAAAGTACAAGAAGGCTTTCGTGGCTTTGCGCGTATGGGAAGCCGTCGGCCAAGGTCCCAGGATCTTCTCTTCTGTAAGCGGCCATGAATCCAGCTGACAAAGCTTGGCTTCCATAATACGTCGTTCGGTCTGGTATGGTGGGCAATGACATAGAATATGCTCAAGCGTTTCCTCGCAGGCGCAGATGTTGCATGCCGAAGTGCTCGTCATTCCAAGGAGACGAGAGTACGAATTCGTAAATGCCACGCCCAAACTCATGCGACACAGTAAAGTTTCAGCGCATCGTGGGAGCCCGGATGGCAAACGAAGTTGCAAGTTTGGGTCGATCGAATACAGGTGCGTGTTGGAGAAACCCTGCGTATTCCATTGTAGGAGAGATATACGTCGAGCAAGTGATTGTAGTAGCCTTGCAGCGTCCGTTCTCAAGAGTGGTATGGGCGTGCGCTGGTTTTGGTCATGAGCCGATCGAGCAGCCTCATCCGCGTGGTCATTGCCGACGAATGTGCAATCACTCGGCAACCACTGAAATACAATATAGTGACCTTCTTTGAGCGCTTCGTGGTAGTCGTGCCTTATCTGATATACTGATTGTTCATAAAACCCGTGCTGCATAACAAACCGTAGACACTGTAAGGCTGACCTGGAGTCGCAAAAGATGGCCCATTGGTTAGGTTGCTGCCGAAGAATGTATTTTACTGCACCTTGTAGTGCTGCGAGCTCTGCTGCTGTCGACGCCGTGGTGTGAGAAAACTTGTACTGAAGCAACAAATTTTCAGATGGAACAACCACTGCTCCTGTAGAGCTGTTGGAATAAGTGGAGCCATCGGTGTAAACATGTATGCGGTCGAAGTACCTTTCGTCCAACAGACGCAAAATTAATTGCTTCAGGGCTAGCGTTGACATGCGTGCCTTCTTAAAGATTCCAGAAACTGATAAGCGCACGTCAGGTTGACGAAGACTCCATAGCGCAGTTGCTGGATGCATCGCAAGTTTGAAGCCAGGTGGCAGTATGTCCTGATGTTTTGTCACGGTACCGCAGTACGAAGAATGGGGCCTCCGAGCTGTCAAACACGCTAAATGATGTGACGGTAGCCATGATAAATGCCGAATGTGCGCTCTCAGCGTCTCGACAATGATATGCGCTGTGACCGGTTGTTCTTGTGCAATAACAATAGTTGACACTGTCGATGAGCATCTTGGAAGGCCAAGGCATGTCCGAAGTGCTTGGGCTTGTACGCTTTGCAGTGCACGGATGTTAGTCTTGCACGTGTAGGACAGGACCAGAAGGCTGTACCGGAGAGTTCCGAGAAAAAGGGCTGTGTAAAGCTGCAACATGGAGTGCACAGATGGGCCCCATGATTTTCCGGCGGCGAACTTGAATACATTCTCAATGCCAATGAGCTTTTTCTTCAGGTATGTGACATGCGGGCTCCAGGTTAGGTCACGATCTACGATGACACCTAGGAATCTATGAGTACTTTTATATGGGATTGATCTGCCATCGATGCAGAATGAGTAGAAAGACCGGTTTGCGTGTAAACGCCACCGCTGCGCATTTTTCTGTGGCGATAGTCAAACCTTGCTGGCGAAGGTATGTCGATGTGATTGTTGCCGCTTTCTGTATTCTTGCACGCACTTGAGGCCGTGTCACGCCGGACGCCCAAATGCAGATATCGTCAGCGTGGAGATATATATAAGCCGTCTGTGGCAGCATTTCGGTGAGCCCCACGAGAGATCTTATCATGAGTTACGGCACATACGAGGCGGGTCACTGGTATAATTTCGATCGCCTCGAGGTTTTTAAAGGTACACCAAAGAGCAAAACAAATTTTCGCGTATTAGTAAAGTACAATTTTATATTCCCAAGAATACGACCTTTACAGCTACATGACGCTTGGTAAATGAGTAAACGCGTGAAAAGAAAATACGGGCGGAGACGCCACAGTGAGATCACCGCACCGTGACCTGAGAAATTAAGAAGGCGTCTACTATAGGTTCTACGTAGCTTGTAATCAATAAAATTCAAGAGCATGGTAATCAGTGGGTGCCATAGAGTAAGCAACGAAGCCTGAGGTAATTTTATCAATACAATGCCAAGAAAGTACCACGAATAGATTTTGAAACTTTTCATGTTACACGTGATTATTCTTGCACGAAATTCAACAATGAAACTTCAATCTTGATTTCTCCGATGATAATTAACTTATGAAAGCGAAACATTTCGCGTTAGAGTTCTCAGAGTGCAGTGTGTTAGTCTAAACCAAGTCATTGTTCTTCTTTAGTGTTCATTTAACGTTCCTGAATCTAGGCAAGCGGGTGCTCTCGGCGTTGCACAGCCATCAAAATGCGACTTCTTTGGCCGGTAATCCATCCATGCCACGCTGGATAAGCAGTGCAACAACTTACGTGGTAGCTGCTTCATATACCGACACACACTTTCATTAGTGAAGGTCCTGGAATATTCTACTTTAGAGAAGCATCGCATGTTATTGAGTAAGAAATGCAAGACGATTTAAACTTTGACGAGAAAATAATAATAATAAGAATAAGCAGAATTTTACATCGCGAAACCACCATACAATTATGATAGGCGCTGTACTGGAGGGCTCGGTAAATTTAGGCATGCACTGACGTCACTTCACTACACAGCCTCTACAATTTTAGCTCTATTGAAATGCGACAGCCACCAGCGGAATCTAAGCAGCGACCTTCGGGTAAGCGTACAAGCACAGTAGCCACTGATCCACCGATGTGCACTTGACGAGAAGAAAACATGTAATTTGAAACTGAATAACGTGCTTAATCCGCATGTAAAGACTTGTCATCGAAAAGTAAAAAAAAATAAATTAGGAGTCATGCGCCATGGTAAAACGTACAACAGTAAGCAAAAAACAAGTGAATTGCTATTAAACGACGAAACATATTAAACGACGAACTTGAGGATAAATTCTCGTTTGCACAACACGAAACAGTGCGTCTTCATTACGCCCTCTTGAGAGAGCCTGAAAGCAAGCGGAGTATCGACGCCAATAGTGTTGAAACAGGCAGGATTCTCCAGTTGCTACTTTGCGATGGCTTGTATGATTACTTAAGGCGCAGAGCACAGTACATTAAGAAATAGATACGTACGTGGTATTTGTAATCCCCAAGGTTGTGTTTCAATTACTGTTTAGGTGTTCGCACGACGTATTGCAATCACTACATGGAATTTCTTCCTAACGCAGTTATTCTCTTGCAAGCGGGCGTTGTTCTCTAGGCCGTTATTCACTTGTAGCTCGGCAGGTTGCAGGTTTGGTCCCCGTAGGTGGCGAGCTATTTTTTTCTTCATACGTATATTGAAATTGCCTCTAGTAACATATACTAACTTTCTTTTGCATTATTGCCTGTTATCAAAGAGACACTTGAGCATATCTTTTGCGACTGTCGTCACTACAATGTGTAGAGCAAATCACTTGCAGTCGCGCTAGCTCACATAGATCGCAGACTGATGACGGCGGAAGCCATTCTGGATTGTCGACCAGAGAGGTTATCGCAGGTCACGGGGATGGGAGCACTCCACAGTTTCTTGGAGGCAACAGGGTTGCACCAGTAGTCATGAACTTATACTGCAATGATGACTGCGAATAGTGACTTAATACTGCTATGACGAGTGTGAACTGCACTTTCCTCTTTATATCTCTCTCCATATTCCAAGCTCCCTCATCTCTGTCCCCAGCGTATGTCGGCGAACTCACTCATGAGCTGACTCACGAGCATTCACTCAGACTCGGGCGAAGCCGTGAGTCTCAGTCCGAGTGAGTTCAGGTGGGTAACATTTTTGTGAGTGTGAGTCCGAGTGGGTTCTGCTCAGGGAAAATTTTGGCGAGTCTAAGTCCGAGTGAGTTGAAAGCGCAAAATATATATTTCTTCAGTGACTCTGAGTGAGCTTTACTTTCTTTTGCCGACTTAATGTTCTATCTAGTGGTCTTCAGCTCTATAGTATCAACCTTACCTAGATTCACATTCATTCTCACGTCTACTCACAGGTATTTGAAAGCAGTGTAGTTCATACAGCATGTAAATATTTATATTTAAATGCGTCAGTTACGTTGGAGGGGATGCTTTACATCCCGCCACCAACTCTTCTGGGGTTTCATTATTAGATTTAATGATGCCACCTCTTCCAAGAAAAATGGCCTTACTGGTTCGGAAGGCCTCAAAACTCTTTTCCGAAGATGCTATGCCAAACGACCCCAAGAAGAGCACCGATTACCTGCGATACTGGTGTTAAAGAGCATTGACATCACGGTCGAAGAAGCTAATTATTGGCTGATGGACTCATGAGTCGACTCTATCCGACTCGCATCGAGCCGTGAGTCTGAGTCCACGTGAGTAATGGTTTCGCGAATCTGAATCTGAGTGAGTCCGGCTAAAGATAATTTTTGTGAGCGTGAGTTCGAGTGGCTCCGACTCAGCAAAACTTTCGTGAGTCTCAGTTCGAGTGAATCTAAAGCTCTAAGTCTATTTCCAGAGTGAGCCTGAGTGAGCTCCACAAGTGTTGCCGACGTACGGTCCCCAGCGTATGATAGCATATCGGTCGTTCCAGGCTGGCTAACATTCCTGCCTTTCCCTTCCGTATTGTTCCTTGTCTGTTACTTGTCAATAATATATTGTGTCTATATTGTGTCAATAATATATTGTGTCTAATGTAAACGAGCCCTATAACAAAGTAAATTCACACCGCTTTCCTTTATTCTCTTAGATATCATTTTGAAAGAAGTTGCATGGTTTCGGGATGTAAATTCCCACCCACCCCCTTCGCAAGGTGCGTTCCGGTGTACTCCAAATTGTACTGTGCACCTCTGCTTTGAATGTTTTGTTCTTAAGCAAGCGTAGGTGTGCCTAGCGCATTCTTATGTTATTTAGATGCCGATCGTGGAATCGATGGAGAGAGCCTTCTTCCCCCATCCCACTTCATATTCCCAGTTTACTTGCGTTAAAACAAAACGTGTTTGCTTCATTGGCTACCTTGCTACGATCCCTTCGATTCAGATTACTGTGGTGTGCGTTATTCGAATCTCATAATACCAGATTGATTATCACAATGTGTGTCGCTTTGGCAAAAAATAAATTGATCAGTGGTCGTCCTGTGTACAGGAGCACACCGATGGAGCGACGGAAGGGGGAAGAAGAGAGCGGTTGGCGGTAATCTGATGAGGTACAAGCTGACTTGCCCTGCCTATTTTGTGTGTTGTCATACTTTAACGCATATTTTCACAAAAACTCGGGAAACAAATACTCGAAGAATTACTGCTGGTGTGACTCCAAAAACAATGACGCCTGCGCCCGTTCCCGAACACGTGACCAAACGTGAAGCCTAGCTTTGAGTAACTGAAGTCATCATAATGGTTTTCATGATCGTCCTAAAGGAAACACATTGATATTCTTCAGTATTTGCTTGTGGAGATTTATTATTATTATTATTATTATTATTATTATTATTATTATTATTATTATTATTATTATTATTATTATTATTATTATTATTATTATTATTATGCAACATCTCAAAGGAAAGCTACGCAAATATCTACTACTTGTAGTTCGTTAACCTGCATCTAAATCTAACTGCACATGCCTCCAACATTATCGCCAGCACCGAAAATGCGGCCGCCGCGGCCGGGAGTCACTCTCGCACGTCACTACTCTAGCGCCATAACCATCAAACCACCGCGGCGGGTCGCGTTCGCTATCACATCAACAAAAAAAGTTGATAAACTCCTCTTCAATGGTGCTTGAGGCAAGCTTTTTCTTTACGAGAGTGTATTCTAAGATAACTATGGCACCGATGATGTTGAAAAACAGTAAAGAAATACTAAGGCACAAG
The DNA here is from genome assembly GCF_043290135.1 of Rhipicephalus microplus. NCBI lineage: Eukaryota > Metazoa > Arthropoda > Arachnida > Ixodida > Ixodidae > Rhipicephalus > Rhipicephalus microplus. The sequence goes on along the minus strand of NC_134700.1, from coordinate 93,568,425 downwards.
CGGGTAACTTAAAGCAACACTAAAAGGCAAATACAAAAACAAGAGAGAGGAAAAAACAAACCCCCTTTACACATTTATTCTAAGTGTTTAACACCATCACTGCTATGTTATAAAAGGGCTGCAAAAGGAAAGCTCGGCCTTAGCGATTTTGCGAGAGATAGCTAGCGCTCTCCGTGAAAGCCTCGTAACGCCGCCGTTCGGCGCCGGACTTGTTTTCGTACTCGCAAACGTTTCGAAAACAGTCTCGAGTTTTATTAAGGTTTTGAAAAACATTACACCAGCAGATATATCAGTGCAGGTGTGAACAGTTGCCAATTTTCGGGAATAAATATTCACAAAAAATCCTTGACGTCCCAAAATTTCACAATGCATTTTATTAGGCCGATTATTACAGGCATGCGGATTCATTTTTGAGCCCCAGAGGTCCTTTACCATCAGTGTAATCCTAGCCAGGCTTGTAAATACGTTTGCGAAGAAAACACAATTTGGAGCTCATTCCCCGAAAGAAAAAAAAAGCATGGTTATTGAGCGAACGTCGGCTCATTGAAAAGCTGATATTCGTAGGAGTTGTGCTCTCAGTAAAAATCTCTCTCCCCCCTCTTAACATACGTAATTGAATAATTCTGGTACGGGGTTGAAACTCCAAACCTGGCCTCTGGCTATGTTATTGCAGTAGCAACTAATACCTTCAAAATGACGCCTCCACCAACTTAGCCAACGAAATTTCATCGTGTAGGTCGCTGAATGTATGGCATACTTACATTTGAGGCGAAGGGAGAGAAATTTATTGGAATCGTGAAAAGGCAGGCCACGTTGTTACTCAGTGTGCCGTTATTAAAGACGATGTTCATTCTTGAAATAGTGCGACGCAAGATTTTGGTTTGGCTTCCTGTGTGAGGTGGCTACCTACTATTATTACTACTACTACTACTACTGCTACTACTACTACTACTACTGCTACTACTACATTCATCGGGTACGCATAAGGCATGGTTTAAGGACCTTCAACCCGAAAATATCACAGCATATCCATGGACTGAATTATGATGAGTGGGGCGAAACATGCGTAAGTCCGTCACTCGTGCGTTCGTCCATCCGTGCGTCTGTCCATGCACCCATCCGTGCGTCCATTCGTACATCTGTCTGTCAGTGCGTGCGTTCATCCATGCATTCGTCTGTCCATCCGTCTATCCGTCCATGCATCTGTCCGCGCGTCCATTCATTCGTACGTGTGCTTCTCTGTCAGTGCGTCCGTGCGTCTGTCTGTCCATCTAGTGAACACTCCAAGCACCACCGTCTCGCATCTTTTCGTCACATATTCATGATAGAGAAGTACAGCCACCCCGTGGACATTTCAAGGACTAAACGACAGGTGGCTACCTACTACTACTAATACTACTACATACATAGCGGACGCATGACCCATGGCATAAGGAGCTTCGCCCCGAAAAGCCACAGCATCGCCAAAATGTGAATTAATGGACGTGACAGCAGCGAATTGGAATGTCAGTCACGCGTAGAATGGCAAGCAGATCAAAACGTGCCCCGTGTTTCTAGCGCACGAATGACGCCTAAAACTCACTCACTGGTACAGATGAACGCTAATAAGCGTCTGAGTTGTTATTTCGCTGTGTCTGAAAAGCGTGCCCTTTTCGCGAATGGAGACTGTGCAACGAGTTCAGTGACATTTGTCCGTTCGGTAACTACAGCACAATCGTTCCGGTGAAAGCCAAGGCGTCCGATTGTCTCCACCACGAGATGAGTGAGCGCAGGCGTGAGCGTTCCCTCTCCGTGGGGCAAAGTGCGCGTGTAAAACGAGAGGACGCGCCACCGGGTCACCTCCGAGACGGCCGCCCACGCTGCGCTCTTCGTTTTCCAAGATAACTGCGAGATAGCGCTCATATCTCACGTGTGATGTGACTTGTGGCGCTCGGTCGCCTCCGCTTCACGCTCGGGGCACTCTAACGCAGCGCCTCCGGAATACCATTCACCAATTTTGTTTGCGCAGAACATCAAATAAACGTTTTGTTCACTCTGTCCAGACGCAAGACTCATCTTTAGACGACATTTGCAGTGTAACATGCAGATACGGCCCCATTTTTTTGTGTAACAAATGGTATTCAAATCTGTTAGAGATAAACAGATCGTATGACGATGCACGTAACATTAACCAATAATGCTGGCTATTATGTTCGTGCTAGAGTTGAAAAAAAAACACTTATACGACCCCAACTGAAGGATTTGGAAACGAAATTATGCGCGTTACTTAGCCCTCAGTTGTGCCGCTTAAGTCGGTGAGCATATTAGGAGTGTGCATGGCAGCAGCGCACTAGGCGCTTCCAGCAAAATGCTAAGCCCCTTCTGCTTTATCGTTCAGGTGCCGGCTGCGTGGATCTACCTACAACCGATGCTGAACATCTGCGTGGATTACAGTGGCAGCGTCAACGTTTTACCGAACACATGTATCTTCACTTTATGTGAAGTCACTCTGCCAAACCCACTGGAATCTGCGCATGCTCCTTGCTGGATAACATCTCATCACGTGGACAAACCTGCTGCTATAAGAAGACCAACGCCACAAGCAGCGACCAGTGTGCATGGCAGCAGCGCACTAGGCGCTTCCAGCAAAATGCTAAGCCCCTTCTGCTTTATCGTTCAGGCCAGTAGATACTTGCCTACCCATTGCTTCAGAAGCGATAACCGCTTTTTGCTGCTGCTCGCATGCCTACCGATTATTCAAAAATTTGTTATCGATATTTACACATTTAAAGTTTGCCTTTTGTCATGTGGTGACGTTAAACCTAACCGTGGCCCGACAGAAAAGGAACGGTTGATGCAGTTACTTTCAGGTCAATCTAACATTTTAGCTAAACAGGGTCAAATCGAAACCGACATTATCAAATTAAACGACCGTATTGGAAATTTGGAACATCAACTAGCCCCATTACTTTCACTTAAAAATGAAGTAGACGAAATGAAAAAAAACAGTTGCTAAACTTAAAGAAGCTGTAGGTCTTGCAGCGCAAAGAAATGAAGAACTTAAAAATAGGAGCAGGAGAAATAATCTAGTTATAAATGGCATTGAAGAGGCCGTCTCTGAAACTACTGAAAGTCTAACAACTACTATCAAAGAAAAGTTGTTCTTACAAAAACTTGGAATCACTGTAAATGGCATAGAGCGATGCCACAGACTGGGTAAAAAAAACGCTATAAATCGTCCTGTGATAATAAGGTTGTTGGACTATCGCGAGAAAACGTCAATACTTAAAGCATGTTTCAAGCTAAAGGGATCTCCTGTTTCGGTCACTAAGGACTTTTCTGCCGATATTAGAGAAACCAGGAAGAAATTGTGGCAAACGGTAACGCATGAAAAGGCAAATGGTTCAAAAGTAAAGCTGGCATATGATAAGCTGTATGTAGACGACATTTTGTATGGTTGGGATGAAACCAATAATAAAAGGTATAAAATTTCAAAGCGTAACAATTGACACCAGAAGGCAAGTACCCGTATTCTATCTATCCCTAATGTAAATTACCGTAGCATTGTTAATAAACCTGTCCTGATTGAAGACCTGTTTCTTACTCATGAACCAGACATTGCTGCGCTTACAGAGACTTGGTTAAACGATGAGGTATCCGACAGCGAATTTGTTCCGAAAAACTACGTCTGCTTTCGTAAAGACCGGGACATGAGAGGTGGCGGGGTTGCTATATTATTTAGAGCATATTTACAACTCGTTAGAATGCCTAATATCCCAGGTGTTGAAAGCATTTTTCGCACTACATATATAAATAAAATGCGATACATTCTCGGAGCTATTTATAGCACTCCTGACTCCTCTGTCTCGGTTCTAGAAAATCTTGATGATTACATGTGCTCTTATATGAAACCAAATGACAGGTTAATTCTCGCGGGTGATTTCAAATTTCCGAGTATAAATTGGAATACTTTTTCCACAGAGTCTTCAGATCTAAGTGACATTAAAATACTAGACATGATTTTTAATTATGATTTGCTACAGATTGTATCTCAGCCTACTGGAATTCAAAGTGCAATTTCAATCCTAGATCTCTTCTTTGTTAACAGTACTGTAAAAAATCATGTATTGTGTGATGTTGTACCAGGAATATCTGATCATGAAGCTGTCATATTAACCTTAACTGATGCTTCGTATGTTGATTCCACTGTCAAGCGCCAGTACCCGAACTTTTCTCGCGCTGATGATGAGTCAATCCTCGATTTTCTGGACCTCTTCTTCAATGCTTTCTCAGAAAACACCAGCAATATAAACGATCTATGGCTAACTTTCGAAGACATTGTTCAGGAATGTATAGCACGCTATGTACCACTAATAACTAAAAAATCAGCTGGTAAAAATGCTTGGATCACTCGACAAACTCTTCAGCTACAACGAAAACTTAGGAGAATAAAAAAGCAAAAGGCCTGAAATTCTGTTTGTCCTCTACTTGACGAAGCCATTGCCACATTAGCAACAAAACTAAAACTACAAACTCAGGAGGACAAGGCAAGGTACTATGGTATATCACTTCTTTCCTTTATTAAGACGTCTCCAGAAAAGTTTTGGAGGTCTATTAAACCGAGTTCATGTGGCACTACTTCATTTTCTCTTTACGGAAAAGTCATAGGTGATGTCACAGCGGCGTCCAATGCCTTCAATAATCATTTTAAATCTGTATTTACAACAGATAATAATTTCCTTCCAGTGCTTAGTATGTCTTTTCCACCTATGCCGGTTGTAAAAATTTCCGAGCAGGGCATTTTTAACTTTCTACTTAATATAGATGCTAAAAAATCTCCTGGCCCGGACGATATCCCAAACGCCTTCTTGAAAAGATATGCAGAGTGGTGTGCAAAGTATTTGCTCATATTATTTGAAAAATCTCTGAGTGACGGCGCATTTCCGAAGGACTGGAAAACCGCCAGAGTTAGACGACTGTTTAAATCTGGTGATTAATCCAACATTGCAAATTATCGGCCTATTTCGTTGACATCTACTTCATGCAAAATGTTCGAGCACATAATTTATAAGCACATAGTAGATTTCCTTGAAAAGCATGAAGCCCCAACAGATGCACAACACGGCTTCAGATGTGGGTATTCTACTAACACACAATTACTTGGAATTACACATGACTTCGCGGAGGCTATAAACAAAGGAAAACAAACAGACGCTATTTATATGAATTTTAGTAAGGCGTTTGATAAAGTTTCTCATAATAAATTACTTTACAAGTTGGGCCTTATTGTAACAAATCATACGATATTAGCATGGATTAAAGCTTACTTGACAAACCGGTATCAATACGTTTCCCTAAATAGCACCTGCTCCAACCGAGTTGAAGTTTCTTCTGGCGTACCTCAGGGGTCCGTGCTTGGGCCTCTGTTATATTTAATTTTTATAAATGACATCACCACCAACATCATTGTTAAGATTAAACTCTATGCAGACGACTGCGTGATTTATGAAACAGTCAATTCAATTCAGGACCAGATTAGGTTAAGTGAAAGCTTCCGAAAAATCATTTCATGATGCGAACAGTGGCAGATGACCATTAATTACGACAAAACGGTCTTTATGCGAATAACCCACAAAAAGAAGCCACTTTTATTTCACTAAGGGGCTAATGAAATAGGCCTCTCGGAGGTTGCTGAATATAAATACCTGGGTTTATGGTTCACAAATAATCTATCATGGTCAAAACATATAGATGTCATCACAAATTAAGCGTTACGTAAATTATTCTTCTTGCGACGATCCTTAAAATTCGCAACTCCTTCTGTACGCTTCCTTGCATAATAGTCAATTATACGTCTCATGCTTGAATATGCCGTGCCAATTTGGGACCCTTACACTAAAAGAAACATCAGCAAATTAGAAAGAATACAGAAAAAAGTAGTGCGTTATATTTATAATTCTTATGGTCGTTCGTCAGTTACTGAGGTCATCATACGAAGTGGGCTCCCCACAGTTACGAAGAGAAATAAAATTTGTCGACTGAAACTTTTGTACCAAATAGTTAAAGGACCATATAACATAGATACCTCCCACATTATCACTTTTTCTGAGGGTTATGCTACCAGGCAAAGACACTCTTTAATGATAGCTCCTTCATTTACACGAAATAATTGCTTTGAATACTCTTTCTTCTGTAGAACTATTGCTGATTGGAACAACATAATTAATAACATTGTAACACAAGAATCACTTTCATTGTTGGAAAAATGCTTAGAGTAGTTCTTTTAGTATCATTGATTATATCTTTTGTTGCATTTGTTTCTTTTTGTGTGTCACTTGTAAAATTTGTTTATCTGTTAAACGGAATCTTTTTTCCAGCGATGTACCCTCTGTATATTCTATATACCCTACTTGGCATTTCACTAATTACTTCGAACTTTATTTCGCATCCCTATTTGTGTTGCTTTAACTGTATCCATTAAATTGTCCGCGTTATGCATTTTCTGCGTGTATATAATTTTGCCCTTTCAGAATACTCTGTTCCTCTGTCTCACACCTGCTATAGTCTCTGTTCGAGACTGCAGCATCAATAAATAATAATAAGGTGTTGCCGAGACACCACGGGAGTTGGTCAGTTTAGACGCAGGAACCGGCACCCCACGAAAAAAAAAAATAGTACGAATGTATGTGTACTGTGGCAGAACACTCAGGATTGCCACCAGTTTTCAGTCATTCAGAAATGCGTAACAAACAAGCTTGAATAGCTTTGACGGGTTCAACGTATCTAAAAGGCTCAGGGCTTGAGATACTCCAAATGGTAGGGCTCTAAATAGTTTTAACCAGCTGGGCTCTCTTGCAGCTTGCACTGGACTTGGACGGTACACAAGTCTTTAGAAGCTCGCCTCACTACGAATATGGTGGCCACAGCCTCCATCGAACTGGCGTCTTTCCCTGTAGAATCCGAGCACCATAATTGCAGAATGGCCGTGGTGATTTAACCAGTTTTTGTATGCAAGAGTGCTTCTTTCTTTTTGTTGTTTATTTATTTTTCTACGTTTTGTTTTGTCTCGTAGAAAACACTGTTATAATACTATTAAAAAGATTGTAATGTCCACAAACAATAAAAAGCATCCGACAAAGATAGGAAAACGTTGCATACGAATCATAAGCGGGAGATAGTAGATATTTTTCTGCTTTTGTGTTATTTCTCGTGACATTTGCAACGCTTGCCTGCAGCGTATTTAATAAATTTCATGTTTTTGTGGGTACTTTGTTTGCACCTACTAAATCATTTAATGACCAGCCCCCAGACAGAAGATGTTTGGCTTTGTTCGAGCTGAATCATAGAACACAACGGGAGGTGCAAATGATTGCTACGAATTGTTGATTGCAGAGACAATAATGCTGGCGTTTCAACTTGGTCATAAGTTTTTGTGAGCCTCGAGAAATGGACTGGTTATCATTTTTACAGCAAAAAAATGAGCCTTTTTTATTCGCACTGTAGACTACCAATAAGTTAAATAAGCCTCTGTCCATTTCAACATTTCAGAACAAAAGAAAATGTGAAAAAAGCGGAAATGTGATCGTCAAAAGAAAGGCTTTTATAAAATGCGGTAAAAGCGTTCGCATTAATGGAGGCAGCTCGCTAAAGGAACATTCCAAATCCGTCGTAACATAACGCGATAGCCATAAAAGTTTCGCTACATACCATATTTCAGAGTAAGCACTTTAACTTGATTGAAATTCAGATATTGCTCTCAGCAAAAGAAACGTGGTTGTATGCGTGCTATTCTTATGCAAATGCTCTTTCCATGTCATCCCATTAGAAATATACAATAGACAATGTCTGTTTGCTATATTTTGCACAATACGTGCATTTTGGGTTCTTGCCGCGATCTCCTACTCGCTGTGCTGCTCTTCTGTTGTATTAGAGAACCTTGGATATAAGGCAGCGCAGTGAGAGTCGATACATCACTGCTTACATGGAATCGCGGTCAAGAATACGCTGTCGAGTCAAACGACCAACCATCGGCCATACGCCTTCACAAGACAAGAGTCGCGTGCAGCCTGCTAAACGCAACAGTGTCACCCGTCCGTTAGGTATATTCAATACATAGCCGAGCAGTATGCGCAGCGCATCTCATTTGTACCCAACACCTCGGCTCCAAATTCTTCGCTGCGCAAGTTCTATGAGTCAGCGCGACTCACCGACCACTTGAAGAAAATAGCTGAGTCTACACTTGGGATAACGCTGTGAGCGACGCAGACTGGCTACGTGATCGGCTTGTTGGAATCACATGGGCGCCACGAGGCAGCACAGAGGCAGCCGTGACGGCGGAAGACCGCACACTTGTGGCCTATGCCTGGACGACCAGCGCGAATCCGGGTGCATCCAAACTGGAATTCCTGCGCCGAGAACGGACGCTGTGTTTTTTTTTGGGGGGGGGGGGGGACTATGTACAAAGCAATCGGCAAAAAATATTTTTTGTTCATCTTTGTATATTCACCTACATAGACTTGCTGGCCTTTGCACATTCACGAAAGAACGAAGTGTTTTTTTTTTTTTCTCGGGGAAGAAAACAACCATTGGATCATACACTTCGTGTAGCCTCGATAGATCAGATTAGAGCTACAAAATGTGTTTTTTCAAGTTAGCACTATCGGAGGCTGTCACCGACTGTAACTGCGAGGCGCCGATAGAGAAAAAGTGGTGTATAGGCAAAGCTCTCCCTCTCGCCCACCCCCTTCTCAGCAAAAAAAAAAATGAATAAACACCAAGGTATGAAAGAAACCCACGTAATTCGTTTAATCCAGGCCTTCGTCAGAAGTCACATAACCTATGTAGCAGCATACCACAACTGGCAAAAAGCTGAAACTAACAAAAGAAATGCACTCATCCGGAAGGTCTACAAACAAGCGACATGAATACCTGAGTATGCTAGCACAGACCTTTTTCTTCAGCTAGGACTACACAATACGCTTGAAGAGATTATAGAAGCTCAGCGGATATCCCAGCTTGAAAGGCTCACTAAAACAAAAACGGGAAGAAATATGAGTAGATTAGGAATCATGTACCATGCACAACATGGTGTCAAACATGATATACCCAATACAATCAGAGCTAAGATCGTCTCTAACCCGATACTGAAAAACATGAACCCCATAATCAACACGGACCGCAGAAAAGACCGAGCAAAAGCACTGCTCAAAGCACACGGCACGAACAGCAAATCACTCTTTGTAGATGCTAGTCCATACCGTGAACGAAAACCTCACACTGCTGTCGTGATTGACACGTCCGGCATTTGTATTAGTGCGTGCTCTGTCATAACAAACATTATAGAGGAGGCTGAGGAGGTGGCCATAGCCAAGGCTACCACTTCCAACAAACACTCATTCATACTGAGCGATTCGCAAATATCAATAAGAAATTTTACGCAAGGACAGATTTCACAAAAAGGCCTCAGAATCCTCTTTAATAACCAAGAACTACACAAAGTAGATGAAACCAAATACCTCGTATGGTTCCCGGCGCACACACAGACTGATACACCCAATCCTAACGAGCTGGCTCATGAGTTGTCGCGAGAATTAACCCGTCGAGCAACCCGACCCCACCGCTCGGTGATAATCTCTGGCGCCGCCGACGTACCGCACAAAGGCTGATTTACAAGATACACAGAATACATGCTACACTACAGAGAAGCAAGGCACGTCTTTCCCGCACCTCATCCGAGTCTAAACAGGCAAGAACCATCGGAATACCGACAGCTACAGACGAACTGCTACCCGAACCCTGTGCACCTCCACAGGAGCTACCCACACTTATACCCGGACAATAAATGTAAGCTATGCGTAACAGAAAAGGCGTGTTACAAACATATACTATGGGAATGCCCCAGCTTATCAACAAGTTCTCCTGAGGCCCTCCGGGAGCAGTGGCGGCTTGTGCTGCTCAGCTCGGAGGTTCAAGACCAAAAATGGGCTATCCAGCACGCCAGGGAGGCTGTAGAGAGACAAGGTCTCCCGGTACCTCCTTGTGCGGTCTAGCCCAAACCACAAACATGCCAGATATGAAAATAAAGTTTATTCATATTCATCATCATTAACAAATTACTCAAGATCGGCAATGCGTTAGATGTCAGTAAGCACAGCATTTCATGCACGAATGGCGATGAGAAGTGGCGAATGATAGAACAGATTAGTGCGAGCGCAAATGCAGTCAATTTTATACTGGTTATCGAGTCGTGAATATATATGAAGAGATGACCTGATTTTGAAGGATTCAGGGGATGACTGATTGTGGTGCAGCATATGAAAGAAATACAACAGTGTCAGCATCCTGCGCTTTTCTAGCGGAGCAAAGTTGGGTGAAGATTAGATGTCAGCTATGCTTAAGGCAGGCAAGAACGTTTTTGAGACGTAATGAGCAGCCTTATTCTGTACAGACTACAGCTTCTGCATGAGGTAGGCCTGATGGGAATTACATATTAAGATGGCGTATTCAATTCATAAGAAAGTATTTTAGTTTATAGGTTGGAATCTCTCCAGATCGTTTTTCGATTCCTTCGTGTAGTGGTGTGTGAATTCCACAACGTCAAAAATAATTATGGTCGAAATTATGTGAGAGGTTCTCATTATTAAGTTCATATCAGGAAGCCAATTGAAGTTCAGAAGAAAGGGCACACCAAAAGTGTAAACACTTAGTAACGTAAGAAAGCGAAAGTAGGAGCCAGAAGGCAACACAGTCTGGAACTGTATACACAGAACACACATGGACGACTCACAGTGGAACAACGAAACGGTAAACATAACCAATCAATCTTTATTTCCACCGTTTTTACAACAAAATGGAGGTCTAACAGGCGAAAAGCGGTTATAAAATCACTTGAGTGTGAGATCTGGAGTAAGAAATGTTGCAGTAATGTGCACGATAGTGTGAGATCTGCTGTATTTTTTTTTAATTTTAATTGAGGCCTATTCAGTCAGCCAGCACCCCAAAGCACCAGCTGCCGTCTGCGAGTGCTGAAGATGTGTGCAAGAAATCTATGTTTTAAAAATTTGCATTCTCGCCCTATCAGGTAAAACTGTAGAGGCCACACGTATCCGCCTACATGAAGAGAAGTGTGCGGCAAAGGAATCCGTCATAAGAAAAGGAGAAAAGCGTACACTAGACATTTTTTTCCAGAAATGACCAAGCTAGTGCTACAAACGAGCTCGCCAGATAAGACGCATGACTCTCGATAAGTTTGCCAACAATGGCTGCTTTACAAACGAACAGAATTCGGCAGACAATACTGAGACTGGCTTTGGCGTTTCTCTTCAGAACAATCATCATCCTCATCATCATCCTCATCATCATCATCCTCCTCATTATCATCATCATCCAGACTACGTGCACTGCAGGAAAAAGGCCTCTCCCGCGTTTCAACAGTTAACTCGGTCCTGTGCTTGCCTCTGCCAATTTATACCTGCAAACTTCTTAATCTCATCTGCCCACCTAACCTTCTATCTCCCCCTAACCCACTTGCCTTCTCTGGCAATCCACTTAGTTACCCTTAATGACCAGCGGTTATCCTGCCTACGCGCTACATGCCCAGCTCATGTCCATTTACTCTTTTTGATTTCAATTATGATATCATTAACCGCCGTTTGTTCCCTAATCCACTCTGCTCTCTTCTTGTCTCTTAAGGTTACCACTACGCCATGCCGCGGTGGTCTAGTGGCTAAGGTACTCGACTGCTGACCCGCAGGTTACGGGTTAAAATCCCGGCTGCGGCGGCTGCATTTCCGATGGAGGTGGAAGTGTTGTAGGCCCGTGTGCACAGATTTGGGTGCACGTTGAAGAACCCGAGGTGGTCAAAATCTCTGGAGCCCTGCACTACGGCGTCTCTCATAATCATGTGGTGGTTTTGGGACGTTAAAGCACCCATATCACTCAAGTTAACAACTACCATTTTTCTTTCCATTGCTCGCTGAACAATGCTCACTCGCCAATAAATACACTCTACATACAGTTTATAATGCACTACAACAACGAATCAGCAACATGTACAATTTGTACAGCCCAGCAGTGAAGATCTGCTGGAAAATCTGGAAAGGGCTTTTATGCGCACACCCTCGAAATGTGCGCAGCCAACGGGGCAGTGTTTTAGCCCCACTACTTGTGGTCCATAGTCACCTTTGTGCCTGGGTTCAAGAGCAAAAGACGCACACCCGAACCAGCGCTCAGGCATTTCATTCTAGAGAATTTGGAAAACTGCTACAGAGCTCACCGTCATATTTACACTGACAGCTCGGTTACGTCTACATCATCCGCCATAGATGTCTCGATTCCATCTGCTAATGTCACCATCTCTGCCACTCTCAGTCACTGCACCTAATTTACAGCTACTGAACAGGCTGCACTGCGGGCTGCCAATAATTACATCATTGACCAGACAGCCGAGTCCTGGGTCATCTTCACTGACTCAAGAGCAGCGCTGCAGTCGCTGAGATCTCTATGCAAACAGGACCAACTCGTCATGGACGTCAAACGCTTATGCAAGAAAGCCTGTGACCTCCATCATCGCATTGTTTTGCAGGGGATACCTGCCCACAGCGGAATACAAAGCAACGTCCGGGCTGATGACACTGCCAAAGCTGGACATGACACTTCCACAGAAATCTTCGAGATACATTTCTCGAGGCAAGACGCGGCAACGCTAGTGTCGGCACAAGCCTGGCACCTCCAGTGATTCCATTGGACAGACCTTAGCTAACAGTATGGGCCTCTGTACATGATTGGTTCATCTTGTGACTTCAGGATGCCACGAAATCTCAACAGGCGAGAAGAAACGTGTTTACACCGCATCCGATTAAACGTAGCATATACGAACTACTTCAAAAACAAAATTGGACTGTCCGACTCAGCATTTCGTGCCCAATGTAATGTCGTTGAAGACTTTAATCATGTCCTCTGTGAGTGTATGAAATACGCATCAGAGAGACAGTCACTGAAGATGGGCTCAAAAATGCAACAGGACGCAAATTTTGAGTTCAAAAATAATCTAGGTCTATGGAAGAACACCTCCAGTGCGTTATACTCTACAAAAGCACTACTGACGTTCTTACAGGCCACAGGCTTGAACGAAACGTTATAATTTGTGCAGGGAGTGTGAGTGACTATGTGTTATGTGACTGTTATGCGTATACGTAACTGTATGTGTTGTGTGTCTATCATTGTATATATCACTGTCATCACCCGGTAACCGAAGTAGCCTGTCAGGTAAAAAAGCAAGCACACCTCTCCAGCTTCCCATTAAAATAATTCTCTCTCTCTCACTCACTCGCCCTTAAACTGAAACTATAGAATAATGAAGTCTTTTGCTACAAGCGTTGCAGATAAACGACGCCTGATCAACAGTAACGTGCAGAAACGGCCCTTAGGCTTCCCTGATGATATACTGGATCTTTACCACAAAACACTAAAAACATGCACACGGAACTAAAAAGCACCACAAAACCTAGAGTGGAGGCCCTATACTAATGACACTTACATTATTATACTTGATGCCTTTGAGACAGCGCGTTGTCAAAGAGGTCACTTTTCATAGGTTAAAATTTAAGGGCTACTCCTGCGCACGTTTATGTATCCTTATATGACGACGTGTGATCAGTCCACAAAAAAAAAGATTGTGCGGTTGCCACAGCAGGTAAAGTAAGTTTTTTCTTTCCTGTGAAATAATGCCTTCACAGTACTCCTGCGAAAGCTTACCGCTCTATATGGTAAAGCATTGACAGTGCCTAAATCGTAAAACATTTCTTCAAAACACATCCCATTGTGTAAGATGATAGATTCCAGATTGAGGCAGGTTGATATTCGCTTGTTGCTTACTGACGCTCGTAGTCTGTCTCGCATTCATTCATTTGTAACAATTGCTTATTATGTACTCATTTTTCCCAGTCACTGTCAGCTTTGCGCTAAATTTTCCAATATAAACACTGCCATGTACTTAGGCCGCCTGATGAAGAAAAAAAAAGTCCACCAGAGTTGACGCACAAGTTGCCATACTATAAACGTTACCGCCGTTCTAATGTGGAGTAAATAATTTTTTTTGTATTTTCAAGATTACCCGCAGCGCCTTCTTAGGCATTACTGCGGGAGGCACAGTGCCTCATAGAATGAATGCGCAGTCTTGCGGCCAACTAAATCCGCTGGTAACATATCCCACTTGACATTGGTTTGCGAAAAAGAAGAATGCTTGAAAAGATTCGTTCTGGGGTTGTATGGCCGTACTTTAAGTTAGCGCTCATGACGAGAGGAAGGACGATGCACAAGTTTTAAATATTCTGAAGGATTAATGCCGTTCTTTTGTTATATATTCAATAAAATAGTTTTAATCTCAGGTTACGTCTTCGAACTTGGAAGTATTGCCAATTAAGTTTTCGGTTCTTACATGGAAAGCTTTCAGTTTGGTCATATTTTCCCATAACAAATCTTGCTGCTATCGACTAAACGCACTCTAGGAGTTGTGCTGGCCAGCAAACGTTGCCATAACTAATGTAGGGCGAATGATGATTTCTGGGCAGCGACGGACACCTCATGTGTCGCGTTAGCTAAATGCAGCCTAGTAGCAGCTAAAAATCACGAATGGTTGGGGACGTTGGCATATGTTGATCGCATTTTGTAGCCCAAAATAATGTCTGAAACGCTATCTTCTGAGAATTTTGTAGCAGGAACCTTCCCTTTGAAGTTTTTTTTTGCGAGTAAAGTGGCTTTAGAAATTTATCATAATGCTGCTGGAAATAAGGTCCTTCATACACTTGGTGCTTTAGCTGTTTGGATTCCCCATATAAATTTTTACGGAAGCGACAACACGCAACAGCTTATTCTCTAGCGATGATATCAGAAATCGTCATGGAAAATAATGACTTTGCCCTTTTTTCACGGTTGCGGGATACAGCTTTTTAAGCAAGCACAAAATAACCAGTCACAATGCTCACGCATAAAATGTTTTCAAAAACTTCTCGCCTAAACCCAGTCAGAGGTTATCATTGCGAAGGCGCGAAAGATTCTATATTTTTTTATTCCCTTTAAGCCACATGATGACATAAGGTACGGCTAGTCGCAAAACATGCGTCGCGGGTCGTGGACATTTATTTTGTGCTTGCGGCTTCTTTGAATTCAGACATTCGTAGAGCTCTGGCTGCTCGCGTCCTGGCGCGCGAAGTGTTCTTGAATTACATCACGAAAACAGTACATAGGCCTCCATCAATTCGCCTCAATTGAAATGCGACTGATGTGACCAGGATCGAAACCGTGACCTTCGGGCCAGGAGCACCCAATCACTGTTTCACTAAGGTGAACGTAGTAGGCTTTGTATGAACCAATAATGCATTGTTGAGGACACTGTCGCGGTGGGCTCATTACACGAAAAACGACCTACTTGTCAATGCACTGATTGAAAGAGTTGTATGCAGTACACCAGTCGACTCTGACCCTTGTTTAAAACAAATTTTGAGTTTAACGAGCGGTATACAAGAAAAAGAAGCCAAAATACCTGTTATGTTTTTTTTTTTCAGCCAGGAGCTAATAACATTCGTGAGCAAAAGTATATAGACTTGCTGAAGTGAGCAGCGCAAAGACAGGACTCGCTTTCAAGATCTCTTTCTCGCTTCCAAGATCAGGAAGCGAGAAAAAAAACGTGAACTGACACATAGTCAGAGTAAAGAAATGCATGTCCGCCACGATTCACGATATCACAATTTGACCTAACAAAAACGTCACCTCTTCTTCCACGAGAGTGATTTGATGGTTCGCTGGCAGAAGTGTTTCCTGTTTTCTTGATTGGAAAAACTTCGATATTGCGCTCAATTTGATTTTTGATACCTTGAGATGACCTGAAGTAGCGAATTGGGTACAACAAAAATTAAATAATAAACCCCAATAAGTGCACGACAGAAGGGTTTTGTCATGCACTTGCTTGTATTGTTGTGTTTCTTTTTGTGCGTTCCCCTGATGACCTTGAAATGACCTCACAATAATTGAAGGGAGGAGCGCTGCCGCATGCTAAACAATGCTCCGCCAAAGTGCTGCTAATTCAGGACTTGATATTGCAGACATGTTTTCCACAACTAGTAGTTAGATGAACGGGCTTGAACGAATAGAAACGGCCACACAACAGATAAATATCGTATTCTACGTTGTCTACGCATCTGACATAAAGTGTCCTATGATTCTTGACACATATGTTCTGTTTCGGCAGCGTTGACTTGCTTGCACAAGCGGCTCAGGTTGCGGGGACGTGAAATGATAAGCAAGTTAACCCTGCAGGACTGAGGGATGCTGTATGGCAAAACTCTATGACTTGATGTATTTCGGAAGTATATTATAAATGCATGACAAAATCAGCGCTGCTTTTTTAGCGCCTGAGGGAAATCGTTAAAAGAGAGAGCACCTTACGTATTTATATTTAGCAGTGCCGTACAACAGCTGGTCTTATTACCGCTAGACAGACCACGTCAGTGTAAACAAGATGAAGACGTGTGCGACCATAGCTGACACCAGCTCTTCGTGCTTCGCTAAGCCACGGCACGCTTACGCTACTTATGAAAATGAGAGCGTCATTTCTATACCCCGCCGAGTTGCGAGCTATCCGATACGAGTGTGCTGTCACTGAACGCAACTTTGTCTTTTCCTGCATCTGTGAACATTACATAAAACAAGTGTACCTTCAAGTGCACCGTTCAGGCGCAGTATACAAATACGATAGCAATTGCGCAAGACCAAGCTGTGACGGGCATCACATTTGAAGGAAACGTACTTCATTACCGCTTTAGATGCCGGAATAGTTTAACCAAGTGAAGCGAAAGTATGCACGCTCGAAGCGTTTCCGGCAGCTGTTTACACAAAAACATGAGACAGCAATACGCGCAATTGAACAGAAAATAATACATCCTCGATGTATTATGCTGTGCAAGAATCACGCATGTGCATCAGTTCATTGTACATGTTGTCACTCATACTATTATTGTGCTGCAAGCACACCATAGAAAAATTCAAATTCTGGGGAACTTGTGAGAGTTAAAAACAATATACCGAGAATGTATTAGTTCGGCTGGGGTACAAATTTAATTGATCCCACCTGTGTCATAGTGCTTTTTTTTCATCAATGTTGAAGTACTGATAATGCGTTTTTGTAGAAAATAAAGTTTCATTTATAATTTGACTGTGCTTTAGCTATGCACTTTAGCTACCTAATACTTTAAAACTATCTACCTATTACTATTGTGCTGATATATTCTTACGCTTATTTACTAACATTATTCATATAGTCTTCCGCTTTTTTGTCAGCGCAGCTATAAGCGATCAAACTGACAGAGGCAAGTGGGCGCGCCGATTGGCCAACTTACTCAGTTTTGTGACAGAATATATCGAGAACGTCGCTTTAGAAACTATATAAAGTTTTTCGAAGAGCTCTCACTATATCGTTAAAAATCCGCATAATCATTCAGTCCGTGTGGGTAGGGGCACTCCAGAGCCCCAAGCTCCGTCACCAACTAAAGGCAGCCCAGAGGGCTCAAGAACTGGCGGAATGGCACCACGTTCCCGCCCGGATTTGGACGGCACCTAGAGTAGCGGATTCTGGGACGTTCCTCGTGCACAACCTTGTGGCATGAACTCTTCAGGACCTTTCAATAAAGTTCTTGACTAAATGACTGTATATAGCTTTATCTATTCATAAAGTTTTTTTGGCTTTTGAAGATATCGCCAGCGAGTGACTCGTTTGACAGAAGGCGCAATCTTTCACACACACACACACACACACACACACACACACACACACACACACACACACACACACACACACACACACACACACACACACACACACACACACACACACACACACACACACACACACGCACGCGCGCGCACACACACACGCAAGCACGCACGCACCCACACACACACGCACGCACGCGCGCGCACACACACACGCAAGCACGCACGCACACAGAGAGAGAGAGAGAAACACAGACGCACGCACGCGCATAAACACACAGATACAAAAAGGAAAAAGCATCTTCGAATCGATAAACAGTCTCTCCTGGTGATTACGCTGTATCATCCGGCAGGGAAAGGAGCATTTCAATTGGGGCAAAATTCAAAAAGATGTACTTGCATAGGTGCGTGTTAAAAACGCCGAAGATGATTAATACTCCTTGGAGATATGTGGCCTGGGCCTAACATTTCTGTGATTTGTAACATAAAATGATACGTCACTAATAATGCTTGATAATTTACAAGTGTCGAGTATTTTATCATATGCCCCTCTGATTGATTTATTTATTGATTGATTTGTGGGGTTTAACGTCCCAAAACCACTATTTGATTATGAGAGACGCCGTAGTGGGGGGCTCCGGAAGTTTTTACCACCTAGGGTTCTTTAACGTGCACCCAAATCGGAGTACACGGGCCTACAACATTTCCGCCTCCATCGGAAAGGCAGCCACCATGGCTGGGATTTGATCCCGCGACCTGCGGGTCAGCAGCCGAGTACCTTAGCCACTAGACCACCGTGGCGGGGCTCATATGCCCCTCTCATCAATATTTTCCATAATAGTCTGCGTCTTTTCCATCGCATAAGGCAACTGAGTGGAACCACCTTTATACCGACATAGTTTACCGACATAGTGGTTGATGATGATGTTTAGGCTACACACTAGACGTTATTTTAGAAAGCCCACTCTAAGTTTATTTATTCGCATTTTTACTTACTGTAGGCCTTACAACTTGATTTTTATGCTAATTACTAACAATTGTCATGTGGTGAGTGATTTGGAAATGAATAAGTAGACTATTTATAAAATAATAAACATAAGTAGACAAATAGTTAAGTAAATGACACTGCCTGACGTATTGGTCACTGCTTTCTTTCAAATTATTCCACCTATGGTTTTATTTCAGCATGAACCAATTAAGCATAACAAGAGTTACGTATGCTCACCGGTGAATGAAGAGTGCACCAGTGCTCTCTTCAATGGGTCCTTGAGTCAGTTGCCGTCTGCAAAAATTTTTACTACTATAACAATAACATTCTACGACAGCAACTACTACTACTACTACTACTACTACTACTACTACTACTACTGCTACTACTAGCACGACGACGACTGCTGCTATGACTGCACTGTCTTCTATTTACCGCCGTAAAGTAGTAATGCTATTACATACTATTACATCGACTTCAACTGCAAGAAAGCAGTCAAAGGAAGTCTCAGACACGGCAAAGAAATGATATACGCTTTAAGGAATTAAGTTCGTAAGGCTTTGTTCATGCGTTCCTCTCTTTGAAGTCCTCAGTTACTAAAGTATGTACACTATCAAACAAGTATTGGAAAATCAATGAACAAAATGCCGTTCGTCATCCAAAAATATTGCCGCATGAATTCGCGTGGTTTTCGTGTGGAAGAGGACGAAGAGGTTGGGATTGAGCCGCTTTTTAATGCCGCATGAATTCGCGTGGTTTTCGTGTGGAAGAGGACGAAGAGGTTGGGTTGGAGCAGTTTTTCTTTTTGTCCTAGCTTGACGAGCAGTTCTGCGGAAGGTTTCCTTGAGTGAGACAAGATTGGTGACAAGATTGGTGGAGCTGCTGGGTACGACAACTGACGACGCACCCCATGCACAAGAGCCCATCCAGGAGCCGGAACACAAGCCCTGTGCCCGTGGACACGCCAGTTCACAGAACAAGCCGCCGCCAACGAGGCCTACCACCAGAGACACCGGCACAGCTTATCCATAGAGCGACTATGACTTCGCCTCAAGGCGTCATGGAAACTCCTACGTCGTCGGCACCAATTTATTGCACTGTCCAGAACCCGCTGATGCCTAGTCCCTTTCACGGAGAGCTGTTTGAGGATGTGGACGACTGGCTGAGCGAGTTCGAACACGTCGCAGCGATCAACTACTGGGACGAAGCCGCCAAACTCCGCAACGTCTACGCGTGTTTGAAAGACGGCGCCCGAACGTGGTTCATGAACAGAAGTGATGTCTTGACATCCTGGCGCGAGTTCCAGCATCGCCTCTTGGAGACCTACCGGAGCCCCGACCGCCGCGATCGTGCTGAACGTGCATTGCATTCACGCATCCAGATGCCTAATGAGACCGTCACCATGTACGTGGAGGACATGACGCAGCTTTTCAGGCGAGCGGATCCGGCAATGCCAGAAGAAAAAAAGCTACGCTATCTGATGCGAGGCGTGAAGGAGCAGCTTTTTGCTGGTCTAGTGCGGAGTCCTCCGAAGAGTGTAGCAGAATTCCTGACCGAAGCCACTACGATGGAGAGGGTACTTCATCAGCGGTCAGCCCTACTCAACCGGCAAGTGAATTCTGCATCACCTACTGAATTTTCCGCCAGCTTCGGGAGCAACAGCATTGAGTGGATTCGCGAAATCGTCCGCTCCGTCGTCCGCGAGGAAATCGCGAAACTACACGGGGCGAGACAGCCGGAGGTAAGCAGCATCACCAATATTATTCGGGACGAGGTCCAGCAGGTGCTTCACAGCCGTCGCCCTCAACCAACGGTTACAAATCTAGAACCACCTCCTGCGTCCACTGATGTTGGGAACCGCACATATGCCGAAGCTCTGCGCACTTCCATGCCGGTCTCAAGCCCTGCAGTCCCAATCCAGACGATGCCGCCAGTTTCAATTCAATCTGCGCATGCTGGTTTGGACATCGACGGTCGCCGTGCCCCTCCGCGGAAGTCCGATATTTGGCGTACGTCGGATAGAAGACCCCTCTGCTTCCATTGCGGTGAAGCCGGTCACATCTACCGGGAATGTCCATACCGACAACTTGGACTGCGCGGTTTCTCTATTCATTCGCCTCGTCCCCTAGTTGGTCAGAGGCCAAGAGAAATTGAGGACTACCTCGCGCAGCAACGTCTGCCTTTCCCACGGCGTCAATCGCGGTCTCCATCTCCACGACGACCCGCAGCTATTGGACCACGTCTCAGTACGATGGCACGGGGACGTTCCCCAAGCCCTCGTCGGGAAAACTGAAGGCAGCGACCTTTGGGGGCGAGGTCGCTGGGACTAAAAGTGCGGAAGACCTCCTATCGACGCTTCCACAAAACGCTGCAGACATTGAATTGACGTCTGAGTGCAGTGCGAGAGAAATGCCGGATTGTGCGTCTGAACCCAGTGGCCGAGTCTCACTCGACATTCCCGTGCTGATAGACGGTCTTCAGGTCAGCGCATTGGTGGACACAGGTGCAGATTATTCTATTATGAGCGGAAAATTGGCAACCAGTCTTAAGAAAGTGATGACACCTTGGAATGGGACGCGTATTCGCACTGCTGGAGGCCACGTTATTACTCCATTGGGTCGCTGTACCGCAAGAGTGGAAATACGCGAGTCAACGTTTGTGGTAACCTGCCTCGTACTACGCGACTGTTCTCGTCAGCTCATCCTTGGAATGGACTTCCTTCGAGAGAATGGCGCGATCATAAATCTCCGCGAGCGAATGGTGACTTTCTCGACGCAACTTGCAACCGATCGAGGCGCTGATAGCTGTCGTAGACCTGCGCTGCGTGTTGCCGACGAAAGCGTGACGTTGCCTCCCCGAGCGACTGCTTTCGTAGAAGTCACCTGTGAAGACCTCCAAGATGGTGACGTGGTCGCCGAGAGCAACGTATCCCTTTTACTGCTTCAAGGTGTGTGTGCAGTGCGAAGCATTCTGCGTGTGCGTGACGGACGGTCGCAGATACTCGTCACAAATTTTAACTTCGAGCACCGACATCTTTTCCGCGGCACCACCGTGGCCTTCGGAGACCGTGTAGCGGATGTCACCGAGTGCTTCGCATCCGAGGAAATGGTTGATGGAGATAAGTTTCTGGACCACATCGACGTCAGTTCGAAGCTTTCGGACGAGAAGAAGGCCGCACTGCATACCCTGCTGAAGGAATTTAAATCTTGCTTCGCCTCTTCATCTAGAGTCGGTCAAACACCCCTCATAAAGCACCGAATTATTACCGACGATGATGTTCGCCCAAACCGCCAGCAACCTTACCGTGTTTCGGCTAAAGAACGCGAGACTATACAGACGCAGGTAAAGGAGATGCTTGACGACGGGGTGATACAACCGTCGAGCAGCCCGTGGTCCTCGCCAGTCGTTCTAGTAAAGAAGAAAGACGGAACGCTGCGATTCTGTGTTGACTACAGGAAACTCAATAGCGTCACCAAAAAAGACGTCTACCCGCTTCCACGGGTTGATGATTCTCTCGACAGGCTACGACACGCGAAGTATTTTTCATCGATAGATTTGAAGAGCGGCTATTGGCAGATAGAGGTCGATGAGCGAGACAGAGAGAAGACAGCGTTTGTAACTCCCGATGGGCTTTATGAATTCAGAGTTCTTCCTTTCGGCCTCTGTTCGGCTCCCGCAACATTCCAGCGAATGATGGATACCGTCCTCGCTGGCTTGAAGTGGCAAAGCTGCCTTGTATACCTTGATGATGTGGTCATCTTTGCCGAGAGTTTCGAAGAACATCTGAAGCGTCTAAGAATGGTTCTGGAAGCTATTCGTTCGGCCGAACTCACGCTAAAACCCCAGAAGTGCCATTTCGGCTACGATGAGCTGAAATTTCTGGGACATGTTGTGAGTGCGGATGGAGTGCGGCCTGACCCAGAAAAAACTGCAGCAGTCGCCACCTTTCCTGTGCCGTCAGACAAAAAAGCGGTACGGCGTTTTCTCGGCTTGTGTGCTTATTATCGCCGATTCATTACCAACTTCTCGACGATAGCCGAACCGCTCACGCGACTCACCCGAGATGATGTACCGTTTGCCTGGACTACAGAGCAAGAAGCAGCTTTCACAGAGTTACGGCAGCGAATGCAAGAGGCACCTGTTCTTGCGCATTTTGATGAGGACGCTGATACCGAAGTTCACACGGATGCAAGCAACGTCGGACTTGGCGCTGTCCTTGTACAACGGCACAACGGCGTAGAACATGTCATAGCTTACGCCAGTCGTACTCTCTCTCGAGCCGAGGCCAACTACTCCACTTCAGAGAAGGAATGCCTCGCAGTCGTGTGGGCAACGGCAAAGTTTCGACCTTACCTCTACGGCCGTCCCTTCAAGGTGGTGACCGATCACCATTCGCTGTGTTGGCTGGCCAATCTCCGTGACCCGTCTGGTCGTCTCGCTCGGTGGAGTTTGCGCTTGCAAGAGTTTGACATCATGATTGTGTATAGGTCTGGGCGCAAGCACGAAGATGCCGACGCACTTTCTCGAGCACCCGTGGGACATCCTGATATGGACTCGGAATATGCTGATGGTTTTCTCGGAGCCCTCAGTGATTCTGACTTTATGTCTAGACAGAGAGCCGATCAGGAATTGCGCCCTATTATTGATTCCTTAGAAGGCCGAAATTCTCACACTCCTCGGCGCATCGCTCGCGAATTGTCATCCTTTTGTCTAAGGAGGGGCATTCTTTACAAGAAAAATGCTCGAGGTAGCAACAAAGCCTTCCTCCTCGTTGTACCAGCCGACATGCGGGATGACATCCTCCTCGCGTGCCATGACGAGCCCACGTCGGGACACTTGGGCTACTCGCGGACTCTCGCCAGAGTGCGCCAGCAGTACTATTGGCCACGACTTTCGACCAGTGTACACCGCTACGTGCAAGGCTGCCGCGAGTGCCAGCGTCGCAAGACGCCACCCGTGAAACCTGCGGGCCTTCTCCACCCTATTACACCACCACGGACACCTTTCGACCTCGTGGGAATGGACCTTCTAGGACCCTTCCCTTTGTCGGCCACTGGTAACAAATGGATTATAGTGGCAACCGATTACTTGACCCGGTATGCTGAGACAAAGGCATTACCCCGCGGCACGGCGTCTGAAGTGGCGAAGTTCTTCGTGCAGCACATCGTCCTCCGGCACGGCGCGCCGTCATGTGTGATTACGGATAGAGGAACATCATTTACGGCACAAATGCTAGAGGACATTTTCAGACTGAGCTGCACGAGTCACCGAAAAACAACGGCTTACCACCCACAAAGTAATGGACTGACGGAAAGGCTCAACAAGACCATAGCGGACATGCTGTCAATGTACGTGGACGTGCAGCACAAAACCTGGGACGATATCCTCCCATACGTCACGTTCGCATACAATACGGCAATGCAGGAAACAACCCGATTTTCACCTTTCCACCTTGTTTATGGACGCAACGTACAAACGATGCTTGACGCTATGCTGCCGTACGATAATAGCGATGCCCTTTCTCCAGAAGCCGAGCAATACACGCAGTACGCCGAAAAGGCTCGTCAACTGGCTCGCGTGAACATCGGTCACCAACAAGACGCAGATGCACGACGTTACAACCTTCGCCGTCGAAACGTCGCATACCACCCGGGTGAACGAGTGTGGGTGTGGACTCCTGTCCGACGACCAGGCTTGTCTGAAAAGCTTCTGAGCCGTTATTTCGGACCATACAAGGTTATCCGACGTGTGAGTGACCTTACATACGAAGTACTTCCGGACGGCACAGTGTCGTCACGTCGACAACATCGGCCCGAAACTGTGCATGTCGTACGACTCAAGCCGTACTACACACAATAGTCTCTGTGCTTGCGAGTTACTTCGCAAACGTGACAGTGATCTCATGTGGTGTTTTTTTTTTCTTGACTCTTCCACTGGTGCTGTTGTGTTCGCGCATGGTCCAAGTGCTTGTGCGCCCTCTTTGTTTTCCCTGGCACTCACTTTGTCATTCTCTGCGTCAACGCGTGTTCTAATTATGGGTTTTTTTTTTCTTCTTCTTTTTATTTAGAAGCATCGAGTCGATGCTTTTTAAAAGGGGGGACTAATGCCGCATGAATTCGCGTGGTTTTCGTGTGGAAGAGGACGAAGAGGTTGGGATTGAGCCGCTTTTTAATGCCGCATGAATTCGCGTGGTTTTCGTGTGGAAGAGGACGAAGAGGTTGGGTTGGAGCAGTTTTTCTTTTTGTCCTAGCTTGACGAGCAGTTCTGCGGAAGGTTTCCTTGAGTGAGACAAGATTGGTGACAATATGACGTTACCTACACATCTAACTCACGCTGCACAAGAAGTCGTATGATCAAAAGTCACGCTCAGTGCGACTTCAAACTCAAGGGTGCCACCAGTGTTTATTTACAGACCTGAACAAAGTTCTCCAGCTCATGAACGATTCTCGATAGATGAATGAATGCAAAACCGTATTGATTCAGAAGTATGCAAAAAGAAAACTTTATTTAGTTGTGCATGTAGAGGCTTGTGGAAGCCGTGAGCAATATTTGCGCTCGTGAGGCCAGGAGCTCTCATGCTGCAAGTGATACTGAGCGCGACAGTACATCAGCTTTTCCTGATTTGTCACTTGTGTAGATGGGAGAACCGATGAAGAAAGCTAGATGTTAGCCGCTGAGTGCGCTATCTTTTTTCATGCAGTTCGCCACTTATCATGGCCATTCATCCACTGGCAGTCTTCGTTGTTGCGCGTGCAATTGCATCTGGCGAAGCACTATCACTTCCTTCATCTCGTCTCCCTCTTGCGGTCCAGACCCACCTTGGTTGAGCCGAATGTAACTAGGTGTGGATTGTGAGCATTTAAAGTATCTACCCGAGCAACATTAAACTTAAATACGCACCTTCATAATCAAACTAATTGCGAAAAAAAATAACACGCAGAAACGCGCGCACACACACATGCACACAGATACAGTCTGTTTCACACTTAAAGGAAATTTCGGAACACATCAATCGAGCTGCTGCCAACGCTGCAGTCAAGCGAAGGCAGCAGCTCGCGCATGCGTAGACACTTTAAAGGCTGTAGTGTTGAATCGTGTCATCTGCTATAGCGGCCCGCGAGTACTGGCAGCAGTACACGCTGGCAGCAGCACACTTAGGAGAAATCTCAGATCGCATAGCATGCTGGTAGCGCCGCGTATTGTGCGATCCCAGATTTCCCCCAAGTGGGAAACAGACTGTACGTGCACGCACGCACACGCACGCACACACGCACGCACACATGCAAGCACACACGCACACACACATGCACGCAGTCACGTACGCACACACGCACGTACGCACACACACATGCACATACACAAGTACACACACCCAAACACACAGAACAGGAAGAGACACTAAAGACTTGGCGCGTGGTCCTGTCCCCTCTGTTTCTCGTTGTGCTTTCTCACGCTTTCTTCGAATATGAATTTTCACTAACCCGCACATCCGTTCTTGCTTGTTAAATGCGCACAATAGGCTTTCAATGATCGCACCGGCGTGACTTTGATGCGCTTTAGAGTTTACAGGTGCGCAGGCTATTCGTATTTAGGTAGATTACATATAGCCCTATTGAAAAATGATTATGCAGGGATGATTGAGCAAATGTGTATAGTAATAATGAAAAACAGCTTCCACCACTGACGTGCAAGTAGCGCATCGTTGCCTGCAATGCACTGTGGATCGACTCGTATTCACAGACCTTTATGCGTGGTCTCAGAAGATGCACAGTGAATAATAATTAGATATACTCGTTTTCCTAATGGATTGAGTGCACCTCTCAATGCTGTACCTAATAGACCTATTTTGCTATATTATTATGTCACCTTAAATTAACTTGAGCCCAACTGCCGATAGTACAAGTGGCTTTTAGATTTCTTTATTAACGTATGCATAGTTTACTTAAGTTTATAGCAACTGAATTCTCTGAAAAACATGTTTTTCTGCACCTTGAACATTTCTGTCATTTATATAAAGAGCAATAATTTTGGGAAGACGTAAAAAGCACAATTGTTGCCTATATCGAAAGCATTACTCAAATATGTGACTCGCATTGAGCAGTCTTTGTTATATTATCTCGCGAAAAAAAAATAGATTTGTCATGCAAACAAGGAAGGCAGAGTTGAGCACTGCAGCGTAAAGCCTTTTTCAGGCGACTTGAGGCGTCTGTAATTCAACGCTCGCGCATCACGTCCCCTGGTATAGCACGCATATCCAGTTACTCAACGATGTACGCCTCTCCCCCCCCCCCCCCTTGTCGCAGAGTCCCGGCCGTTCTTCAAACTTCGTCGGTGCGCGATGGAACGAGCGGCGCATTATTTTCGCACTCTGCTCTTGGCGTAATTGGAGGTGTTGCAAGTCTCGGTGGCAACGCACTCGAGCCGGAGACTCTCGGCACGTAATCAGTTACCGCGCAGCTCGTGCGAGTTTGTGACGCTAAAGAAAACTGCGCCGCGACACCCGTGGTCATCACACCGCGGCTTGGTCTTTCTAATTCTGTGGTTCTGTTCACGCAAACTGAACAGACGGTTTAGCTCCGAATAAAAAAGTCATAGCAACAAAAATTCAAGCCTGGTGTTCCCAGTGGGGAATGACATTGAACGCGCGAAAAACCGTAGCGCCATAACTTTCACGAATAAGAAAAAACCACTCAAATTTGCTTATACAATAGACAATTTAGAATTTACTAAAAGCAATCAAGTTAAATATTTGGGAGTTACATTAACATCCAACCTTAATTGGTATCCACATATAACTGCTATTTGTTCGAAAGCGCAAGGTAAATTGGGCTTCCTAAAGGGAAAACTCCGTAACACTCCCCCTGCAGTAAAGCTAACCGCCTATAAGACCCTGATTAGACCAGCACTAGAATACGCCGATATAATTTGGAGTCCACATCATAAATTTCTCATTAGTAAAATTGAGCGAGTGCAAAACTTAGCAGTTCGATTTGTGTTTTTCGATTACTCCAGGTATACCAGTGTTACTAATCTGCGTAAAAGAGCCGAACTTCATTGCCTTTCCGAACGGAGAATACATTCTAAACTTAAATTCCTGTATCGTCTTTATCATGGGAAATATACAATATCCAGATCAGACTATCTTCTTGAACCCTTCAGGCAATCCACGAGAACTAACCACAATAAGACAATACGACTGCCCACAAGTCACAACAACATTCACAAAAACTCTGTTTTTCCGTCATCAATTGCATATTGGAATAAACTTCCATTAATAGCTGTGAACTGTGACACCGTAGAATCCTTTATTGAAAAGATTAAAACTACAAGTTTTGAACAATAGACACAAATGTACGAATAGGGATTTATTGTGAGCAGTTTCTTTCCCTTTGACTGGTTTGTCCTTTTAGCATGATTCTGAACGTTGCATTATGACACTGTTGTTTTGGCTACTTGGAATTCAATAGTTTTTTTTTTGGATTGTGCGGTACCTTTCTGTACGTGACATCATTGTTTGTATATCCTATGTACCACTCCTGCTTGGACCGAGAAGGTCTGCAGTATACTTAAATAAATAAAAAAAATAAAACCATTGTCAGAGCAGTCCCTGTCTTGGTAATAAATTATTACATCCTTGGTTTCAGAGTGCAATAGAGGTAGTTATTGTTAAGGTCATGTGCTGAGCTTCATAAAAGAAGATAATGACATAGAATGTCACAATCGGTTGCTTGAATTGCTCGTCATCATCATTTTCAGCAGCAGCATCAGCATGGCCCCGCACACTGCATGGCAAAGGCCTTTATCATCATCCATCAATCAACCCAGTCCTGTGTTTTCTGCTTCCACGTTATACCTGCGAGCTTTTAAATCTCATCGGCCCACCTAAATTTCCGTCTTTCGTGCATGTGTTTACTTCTGTAGGAATCAAGTCAGCTACCCCCATAATAACGAGCTTTTATCCTGCCTTCGAGCTGTGTGCGCGGTCCCTGTTCATTTATTCTGCTTCATTTCCACTATCCTTATTCCCGGTTCTTTCACTGACCCAATCTGCTCTATTCTTTTGTTTTAAGGTTACAGCCATCACTTTTCTTTCCATCGCTCGCTGTGTCGTGCTCAGTTTAACCTGAACCTTCTTAATAAGCCGCCCGTTTTTTCTCCGTAAGTAAGTACCGGCTGGATGCAGCTGTTGTATATTTTCCTCTTAAGGGTTAGAGGCAGACTACCATTCAGGATGTGAGAATGCTTGCTCAATGTTATCCCCCTTCCTTATTCTTCTTGTTATTTCACTCTCATGGTTCAGCTCCACGTATACTACCTGTCCTGAGCAGATCTATTGCTTTTTAACTTCCAGTGTTTCTCCACTTATAACAAAGTACTATTTTCTGCCGAGACTGTTGCACATTAGTGTAGTGCATATAAGCTTTCAGACAAAATCCATGTCCAGTTCAGTAATTATGAAAGGCAATGTCATCAGTGAAGTGCAAGTTACTAAGATACTATTCATTGGCTTTTAACCCTACCCCTTCCCAATCTAGGGTTGTGGAAACCTCCTGCAATCACGCGGTGAATTGACTAGTTGCATAAATGCCAGCAACCCGGGGAAAAGCCCCAAAGTGTTCAAGCAGCGCTTGGCTAAGCTGCTATTGTGCATGAACACAAACAAGAACACGTCCCTCGTACGAGTTAAAAGAAGCACGAACAGAGAGGTAGAGGTTTCATTTCCATGTGAGCATTTTTTGTAATTCAGCAGCTAGGTTTTCCGGCCATTTGCACTATACTGCTCAGGCACAATGACAGCCATCGGCTCTGTCTTGTACATATGCACAGACGGCGCCGCAACAAATTCTTTGGTTTCAACTCGCCTACAGCAATGTAGAGATCGTATCTCCCTGCCGTTCTACCTTCTTCATTCTGTCGCTTTCCTTATGGGGAACTATGGTGGCTGAGCATATACTGTAGATTTCTTCTAGTATGTTTATGTAAGGCTCATCGATGTCCTGATTACGCAGTGCCTGCATTGCTGCTGATGTCTCGACTGAGTCAAACGCCTTCTCGTAACCTATGAAAGCCATGTACAGGAGTTGATTGTATTCTGCGCATTTCTCTATTGCCTGATTGATAGTATGAATATGGTCTATTGATTATGATTGATTGAATATGGTCTATTGGCCTGTACAAATTCCTGCTTGGTCCTTTGAATGACTCAATTATGATGTCTTCCTAATTTTATTAGCTATCATTATTGTAAATAGTTTGTAGAGAACAGACAGTTAGCTGATCGGCCTGTAAGTTTTCGAGTTCTTGTTGTCTCCTTTTTTACGGGTTAAAGTCGTCTTGATATTTTTCCAATATTCTGGTAAACTTCTCATCAAGGTGGCCAGTTTTTTTAATACAATTTCTCCACCATCTTTCAGCAGGTCCGTTGTTACCTTATCTTTATCCGCGGTTTTGTCTCTTTGCATTCCTTCTAGGGCTTTCCATGCTACCCCTGACGTTACTGGTAGGATGATGTTACTGGCCGAATTGCCCAAGGCTGAACAAAACCGATAGTGGTGGTTTGCTGTAAGGTTTACTGTGCACTAAAACGACGTAGATAACACTATAGCTTTGCTTTTATGTGAACTCAAGGATTTTTGTTTTCTTTGTAAGCGCGCACACTCAATTTATCGTCAGGAGATTACGCGTGTCTGGCGCGCAACTGAAAGCTGTTCTTTTCACTTCAGCGATGTGTCAGTGGTGGCGAGTCATTAGCAAAGTGAACACAGTTGCATATGTTTATCACTGCTTGATTTTATAAAAGGCGCTAAAGAGTACGATAATTATTAGGGCCTTGACTCGTCTGCCCAGAAGTGTTCAAAACGACAATAACTATATAACTGAATAGGAACGTTCACACATACACTCAGTCACGCTTTTCAGGCTTTTAAGCGTTTGTATGGAGTTCAAATATACTTGATGAGTATATTTGCCACAAAATACGTTAAGTAAGTATTCGGGAGAAATAGGATATTGGTAGAATACTTAACTGCATGAGAAGGAGGAATGACAGACACATGTTGACTGAGGTGTGGCTGCTGAAAGCGTGATGGACGGCGAGGTTGAGGTGCTTCCCCTACAGAGACTATTTGGGCCTGCACCGGCAGGCTTTATTGATTGGCTACCCTACACGAAACAGAAAGGTACGGAGTAGCGGAAGGTGAAAGTAATAGCGGGGACAAATAGCAGGCATGCGAAAAAAGAAGAAGAATTACGTTAGGAAAGGCACAATTAGTATCATAATGAGTCATCGCCACAGTGTTTTAGCATGATGGTAGGAATGTTCAAGACAACGTACATAGATTTTATGGGCACAAAGTGGTCTTTCGTCTAGACCGGCTAGCGTGGTTGTGTGCTACTGTGAGTTCGCGCTGCTTCTTCATTGCATGCTGTTGACAAAATGTTGTCTAGTCGTGCATAAGGGGTCTGAATTTTGTTCCGAATGGGATCGCAAGCTGCGAAAAGTGCTGGCGTCTGTGACTGCCGTCGCGATCAAATTCGGCGATTGAAACGATCCCATTACAGCACATTCCTTATGAAAACCAGTCTCCACCCCATTGTTTACAGTGCGACTTACATTGGGTGCATCCTTCAGCAAATTGTCTTGACAAAAGGGACACCCCTTTTATGTACGTTTATCCTCATATTTGCTCATATAGCATTTCACTAAACTGCTTTTTTTCTTAGCACAATTCAGTGACTGTACCATAGCCACAAAGGCACCTGCAAATAAAGGTCATAGCGAGGTCAGTAGGTCTATTACCCAAACGAAACAAGTTGCTGCAAAATAAATCGCAAACGGTAATGTCAAATAGCGTTCATCTTAACGGCACTGTGAACTCTTACAAATCCCCTTATAAGTCTAAGTTGACCATTAGTTCCTGCTGAGCGAACAAAAACTGTCATCGATCTTCACAGACATGCGATATCTGGGTCCTGCTCTGCCACTTCGTTCTCTTCATCACCGTCTGCTTCCCTCTCAGAACATGCTTGGCGACTTGTCTGGCGTGACATGCAATTGTTTTGATGAGACATAGAACAAGTACAAAAAGAGAGAAAAAGAGGCAGATAAAAATAGAAGAACGACAGAAATGTTGCAAGACCAACAAAGCAACAAACAGGAAGAGAAAGGTACTCAAAGGAACATATACACAAAGAAACAGCAAGATATAAAGAGAAGGAAAGAGAGAAGACAAAGAACAAAAACATACATAAAAATAGAAAGATTGAGAGAAAGGAATAGAAGTTTACTTCAAATTTTATAGTTTAGCTTTCCATTAAAAACGCTTCTTGAGGGTTTGTCTTGATTTTTGCAGTGCGAGTTCAATTGTTTGCTTCAAGTAAACCTCCCTCTCTACCGCACCTTGCTGCCGTTGTGTCTGGTTAGTGGGGCTTGTCAAGCTGGAGATATTGCAGCTTTTACCCTGCTATCCTCACCATGAATAATACTTTTTCTTCTTCTTATTCAACCTCTGCTAAAGTTGTATTGCTTATGAAGTATCGATTACGATGAAATGAACAAAATCTGAAACCATATCCGAAAGGAAAAAGGAAGCAAGAAATGGAGACAAATATACAGAGAGCAATTTAAACAAATAGAAAGACAAAGACAAAATAAAAGTAAACTCAGGTAATCACGAAATAGAAAGATAGGGAACACAAAAAACAAAAAAAAGATAGAGAAAGAAGGTGGGCAGCCCTGCTCTGCTTCTTTTTTGTTTTTTCTCAGGCGTGGCAAAACTAATTCAAGGCTGCCTTACGTTATTTTTATTTTTTAAACTTAACAGTTGTTTTACAAGTGTTACAAGTGCATGTGGTTAAGACCTGTTTAGTAGTTTCGGGTCCACGAAAATTCATTGCATGAGTTCCAAACTTTATTGTCTCGATCAAGATGCATTCCGTCACCTCACCCAGAGACTAGTTCAACTGATTTAGTGTGGGCAATAGTGAAGGGAATCGTAGAGTACGCGAGAGATTGCAGTTTTATAGGCTCACCTTCTCGCGAAAATACATAAAAAACATGGTACCTCCTCGTCCCTACGCTCCCCCCTCCCCCTTCCTTGCCGCCCTGAGTGCATCTTTTCGGTTGAGCAAGTGCATGCTAGCAAAAACATAACCGAAGAAATTTGCCCTAAAATTCGCGAAAGTGGACGCCAAAGTGTCTAATCGATTATTTTTTTTTCTCAAGGCTAAAACAATACGTCGGAGCTCTGCTTATCACTGCTCAAGTATCGCCTGAACGAATAATTTCTCCACGTCCGTATCGACCCGTTCCAGGAATGTGACTTCGGCACGCCCGGCTCGCTGTCCGCGTTGGATGCCGGGCTATGCTATTCGACGTTGGCGCCTATAGCTTCGGGAATGGCATCTCGCTGTCGATGCCTGACAGCCCAGGGCAGTGACCTTGCGTAACCAAGCATTCACGCTCGCTGCAAAAACATGACCTCTGTCTATGCTGTTGAACGTCGGTGTACGATCGTTCCTTTCATTCTTGCTGCCATTGGTCGCACACCGTCGAAACAATGGTGCTTCTAGGCACTACAATTTTTCAACAAAACTCCAGGCATTCCCAATGACAAACAAAAAAGAAGCAAATAAGTCAAGCAGCAACCATGATTCTATAGAGTCCTCTTTTTTCACATTCCTTTCGTATAGCTAAAACAACTTGATAAAGCTTTACTAGCCACATTATGCTGTACTTGAGTGCGCATACACTGCTGCTTATGGCTGCACGTCATAAGTCAGCAAGCAACGCAAGTCAACACCAGCTGCTAAATAGAAGACATTTCTTGGCAAACTGCAGGCCCTGTGGTCCTCACTATCTATCTATCTATCTATCTATCTATCTATCTATCTATCTATCTATCTATCTATCTATCTATCTATCTATCTATCTATCTATCTATCTATCTATCTATCTATCTATCTATCTATCTATCTATCTATCTATCTATCTATCTATCTATCTATCTATCTATCTATCTATCTATCTATCTATATAACCACCCCTGCTGGGCCCTCTAATGGTCGTGTCTTTTACTTGAAGTTGACACGCAAAAAATTTGCCTTGAAATATATCAGCGTATGAGGAACATGATGAACCAGTGATTACATGAATAGCGTGAGTCGCCTACGGCAATAAACTATTTCGTTCACTCACGTGTGCAGCCGCATAACATAACCGGCAAAGGCTGTAATAACCGCATAACCGGCAAAGGCTGTAAGATACATTCAAAAAGCTTTACACGATTGTGGTATGGAGCATGGCAGGTGGGTCCGGCATAAGCAGCGTTGTCGGGGAGGAAACCATCGGAGGAATGGAAAGACAGAATATCGCCGTGAGAGCTGGAATTGAACCCAGGTAATCAGCGTGACATTCGAGCATTCTACAACAGAGCCACACCAGTGCTTCAAGGTACTTATGAAAAAGTCCTTTTAATGACCTTAAAAGAGCTTACTATTACCAGCACCAATACAACATGAACAACAGTCGATTGCTTATACCATAGCAGCGATCAACTTTTACTGCGCAGGCAGAGGCACACCACATAAAAAGAGACGACACTTTTAAGCGCTGACGAACAATTCTATCCATCTCACCCTCAGCTTAGCAGTGGCCGTCTCTTGTCCTGATATACTTACATGGAAGAAAAGAAACAACAAAACGTAGAAATCTCCGCACAATAATATTCTTGTTGAGTTGCTCAGAGCCTACACAAGGAAACCCTCAGCTTGCAGTCTTCATAAGGTTTCCGTTGTTTGGCCACTTTCGATTGGGGTGCAAGATTCCAAGACTAATTGTGTCTTGTTTTCATTGATCTCCAGGAGCTGATTCGAAAGAGGTTTCGCATGACAGCGTGATGTTTCCTTACATTTGGCGCCTTCCTCCTATAACAGGCATGTAGAAGAGAGAAAGCTCTTACCCCAGTTTGCTTCGTTGAATGGTGTAAGTTTTCACTGAGACTATGGTTTGATAGATGTGTTGCTAGAGCTCAGCACGCGCTGGTGCTCTCGGGCAAAGTGTTTTGTTTAGTCGGCCAGACTATAGACAAGGCTATCCAGTGTCATGTAACAGAATCCGAGTCTGAGCGCAAAAATTTTTTTTACATTTGTCGCTGACGTCTCGCAGCTTTTTATGTTAAGGAGTTGTTCCCGCAAGAGTGTTTTGGGACTAGGCACGCGGAATGCACGATCCATTGAGGCTGGTTTTAGCCCAATAGTTTTCGCGCCAGAAGAGTGCAAAGCATGTGTCACACACCGCTATTTTATTG
Source organism: Rhipicephalus microplus (assembly GCF_043290135.1). NCBI lineage: Eukaryota > Metazoa > Arthropoda > Arachnida > Ixodida > Ixodidae > Rhipicephalus > Rhipicephalus microplus. The sequence goes on along the minus strand of NC_134700.1, from coordinate 93,533,385 downwards.
GACAAGACCAGGATTTAGTCTACGTGAAACACACCCTGCGTAGTAGAAAATAAAGCTGAAAAACCCATTTGTGTCAAAGTTTTCAAAAAAGGACACTGGTATTTAAAGATATAATAGCTTTTAGTAGAGTTTAGGGTGGTTACCATGCTCCAGTATGCAACAAATGTAGAAACTTGTCGTTACATCAAATACACTAAAAAAGAAAATAATTCTACCTTAAAAACAAATCACCAACTGACTTATTATACGAAAACGGTTCAAGGGGACATTAAATAAAATGTAGGCTATTATTGAATTTCTGCCTCTTGACGAACACTGTGTTCGACCATCACAGATTCTTTGACACAGAGAGGCAGATAATTCACCTAATGCCCGTGAAAAAAAAGCATTTTCTCTCGACATACCCGCCTACCAGAAAATGGTACATTGCAGAAACATGTCAGCAAGTGATTACAGAATATCTGAGGACACCCAACGATACCAGTTGTCACACATAGGTCCCGTTAATTAGGGAGGCGATCGCCGGGCTAATTCCAAGGGCCGAAGTATCGGCCCCCCGAACCGCACCACGAAAGCGTGGACAATTTTGAAGTGGTCCTTTTTGGCGCACCAGCGGACGCCGGCTGTGGCCCAAAGAACAAGACAGAGCCGAGAGTTGATAAACAAAACAGAATTATATTCTCAATAATGGCAGATCAAAAACAACACACACAAGTATGCACACTCCACAACAGTTGAGTACAATATGTCACCAAACAAACAACGTGCTACACAGTACAATCAGCCACACTTGAAACAACGGACACAGACAACAATACGCACTACAATGCAGTCGCCTGCATTGAACAACCAAGACACTTAAAGACTAAAGAGATAGAAAACCTATTCAGTCCAAAGTTCTTGGAACCAAAGTCTAGATGATACTCTTCCGAGAATCACTCACTCAAAGTCCAGCGTTGTTGTCATTCGGCAGCCCCCGAAGTTTCTCTTCCAGAAAACCTCGCCGAAGTTTCTCTTCCAGGAAACCTCACGTCTTCAATAGGCCTTCTTCTTCGCCCGAACACGTCGGCTTCACACACGCAGCTGTTGCCATGCGTCTTCGCTCGATAGCGGTAAACACACACTCTTGCCTGTAGCTCGAGTCGTCACCCCTCAGGTGGAAATCCTCTTCATCTCCTGCTTTGTCCCTACGGACAAAACCTTCGCCGCCTACACGGCGGAATCCCTACGCACTCTGGCGCTAACTTCCGTCTTCTCCTTCTTTGTCCCTACGGACAAAACCTTCGCCGACTACACGGTGGGATACCCTACGCGCTCTGGCGCTAACTTCCGTCTTCTCCTAATCTCTCGTCTCCACCGCTTGAATAAATACCTTTCGCGCGAGATTCCAGAAGGTTCTCGTCATTTTGTCGGCGCGATACGCAGCGAAGGCTGGGGAGAGGTTCGAGACTGTACGAGGGCCGTCCCCGGCAGATGACTCAACCCGGCATAACACGCCCCTTTCCTTCTAGAGATTTGCAGGGCTTGCTCGGCCGCCGATGTGGGGTGAGGAGGTTCGTCGGCGAAGCCACGCTTCCGAGAGGAGAGGCTCGCGCGCCCGGGGAACCTTTAGATGTTTGTTTTCTTTTTCTTTCTTTTTCGTTGACCTCGCGGCGTCACTCCAGCGGTTCGTCGCGAGAATTTGGCGGCGCGCCCTTTTTGAGCGCTCGTTCTGTGACACTGCCCCCCCCTTTAAGAATATTATCTCATAATATTCAAAACCACACAAACGAGCGCGAACAGTCCCCACACTCTCAAAGACTGTAACATAGTCCCTCGCTCATGACACGTCACATTCACAATATATCACTCAATACGATTGGACATTACAATTCAATCTCACACACACGAAATATAACCGCAGGTACATGAGTACAACGCTTCATCACACATTCCAAACAATACAAATGTACAAAGTTTTGTCTTCACAACAATTATGCAACACTATACATCACCGCACAAACACTTCGACACTTGTGACACAGGATAACACAACATTAACACAACATATGGCACTCAGCCCTGCCAAACACAATTCGATTCTACCTCATCACCTATCCTCTGTATTTCGAGCTGCGCTTGCGTTCTTTCTTGCGGTGCTCGCTCGATCTCTTCTTGTTTTTCCTTGTTCTTTTTCGGAGAGCCCTTTCCAACGACGGTATCTGAAGTGGCGTCTGAGCCATCGTTGTCACTTCCGACACTGCTAACGGGTCATGACACTCAACCTATCCTGCCTGGTTATTCATTCGCTTGTTCACGTCCCGACATTTGGCCTGGCTGGCCAACTCCATCATCTTTACATTGTCGGTCAGTTGAGGTCAAGCCGAAGTAAGCCCAGCTGCCCAGCACGTGAACTCATTCAGCACGATCATCTTCTCATTCGCTGTCTCTTGCGCCGCGGCTTCACCTTGGGCTCTAGTGAGATCCATCACGGGCTGCTCCTCCACTGTCTCTCGCGGTCGCTGAGTTGGCGAGGGCTCTATCTTCGGGGCTTCTCCCGAACATTCCGGATCATTCGGTCCTCGCGCCCCGTCGATGTTTCCGATGACAATGTCGTACAGGGGGGTCGTCATGCTTAAAGCAGTAACCTTCCCGCTGAAGTACGGGGTTTCAACCTCAATTTCTGCTTCGGGAAGCATCCGAACCGTACGGTCAATTAGGCAAACCGGTTTCGTTTTGCCTGTTAACTCACTTTCCCGTACCGAATTTCTCCGCACGATAACAGTGGAGCTGCCGGTATCCCTTAACACCGTAATCTTTTTGTCCGCAACTTTTCCAGGCAGCGTTGGCATTCCCTTCGTAATACCGGTCGGCTGTTTTGCCATTACAGCACCCACAATAGGAATTTTCTCCCCATTTTCAACTCTACGAATCCATCGGTGATGGCATTATTATCAGATTTCGGTGCCGCTTGCACACAGGATACCTGGTGAGTTTGACTCACTCCGTTCCGACAAGCGTCTGCTTTGTGCCCAGTCTGACCACACTTGAAACATTTTACTACCGTAGGGCTCGTGAAGATCGTTCGACAGTTTTTCGCGCGATGACCCACTCGGTTACACAGAAAACAACGCGGAGTGCCCTCCGGTGCACGCTTCTTTTCTTCGGGAGCCGATTTCTTCGAATCTTCAGGACACTCCTTCTTGACCCCGGCCAAATTAGTTCCACATTGCGCTTCCAAGAATTGATCAGCCAATTCGAGCATGCCTTCAGGTGACTCAGCCTTCCTCTCTTTCAAGTACAGCGACAGGCTTGGGTGGCAACTAGTAAGAAATTGTTCTCTAATTAGGAGCTCTCTAAGCTCATCGTACTCCTGCGCCATCCCTGAAAGTTCAATCCATCTGTCGAAATAATGGCAAAGTCGGGCGGTATACTGCGTAGCCGTCTCACCATCAGATGGCCTTCCTGTCCGAAATCTGTCCCGGAAACCTTCCACAGTAAATCTAAATCGCTTCAGCAAAGCAGTTTTCACCTTTGCATAGTTGGCTGCATCGGTCGGCGTCAGCCTACCGTACACACTGAGCGCTTCACCACTCAAGCAAGCGCTCAAAGCAGTTGCCCATTGATGTTCCGGCCAATTCTGGCTCCTTGCAATCGTCTCAAATCGGTGAAGGTACACGTCAAGGTCGTCCTTCCTTTCATCAAACGCTACGAGCAGCTTGCTCGGGTTCAAGCGGAAGCCATGATCTTCCCGTTCGCTGCTTTCAACTCTAGGTTGGACGGGAGTTTCACTTCGCAGTCGCAAACGGAGCCGCTCGAGTTCCATCTCGTGCTGCCGCTACCGTTCCCTTTCAGCCATCTCCGCTTCTCTTTCTTTTTTCGCCCTCTCAGCCGCCAGTTTTTCTCTCTCCAGCTCCCACTTCAATTGTTGCTCTCTTTCTTCCTTCAGCTGTCGCTCCTTTGCCTCTCTTTCTTCTCTCGCCCTTTCGGCTGCCATCTTTTCTCTCTCCAGCTCCAACTTCAATTGCTGCTCTCTTTCTTCTTTCGCTCTCTCAGCTGCCAACCTCTCTCGCTCCAACTCAGCTGCTTTTTCTTCCTTGGCTCTCTCAGCTGCCAACCTCTCTCGTTCCAACTCCGCTGCTTTTTCTTCCTTGGCTCTCTAAGCCGCCAACCTATCTCTCTCAACCGCCTCTTTCTCCTTCGGCTTACCCACTTCCGTAATTCGGCGCTAGAAAGACCTATCTTCTCACCAAGAGCGACTAATTTTTCGAGATCTATTGTGTCTCGCAAATAAAGTCTTGCCGCGTGCAAAAAGTATCTGCCTAAATCAGTCTATCAGAACACTCTCCCGCACTCGTTAACGAGAACACTGAGCAACATACAAAATTGTTCCGATAGCACTATCAACAACTCGAGGCTCTTTCTCACTACTTTGGAGACACTGTGCACCAAAAGGGTCCTGTGTCGCGGACGCCAGATTAATTGTCACACACAGGTCCCGTTAATTAGGGAGGCGATCGCCGGGCTAATTCCAAGGACCGAAGTATCGGCCCCCCGAACCGCACCACGAAAGCGTGGACAATTTTGAAGTGGTCCTTTTTGGCGCGCCAGCGGACGCCGGCTGTGGCCCAAAGAACAAGTCAGAGCCGAGAGTTGATAAACAAAACAGAATTATATTCTCAATAATGGCAGATCAAAAACAACACACACAAGTATGCACACTCTACAACAGTTGAGTACAGCATGTCACCAAACAAACAACGTGCTACACAGTACAATCAGCCACACTTGAAACAACGGACACAGACAACAATACGCACTACAATGCAGTCGCCTGCATTGAACAACCAAGACACTTAAAGACTAAAGAGATACAAAACCTATTCAGTCCAAAGTTCTTGGAACCAAAGTCTAGATGATACTCTTCCGAGAATCACTCACTCAAAGTCCAGCGTTGTTGTCGTGCCGCAGCCCCCCAAGTTTCTCTTCCAGGAAACCTCGCCGAAGTTTCTCTTCCAGGAAACCTCACGTCTTCAATAGGCCTTCTTCTTCGCCCGAACACGTCGGCTTCACACACGCAGCTGTTGCCACGCGTCTTCGCTCGATAGCGGTAAACACACACTCTTGCTTTTAGCTCGAGTCGTCACCCAGCAGGTGGAAATCCTCTTCATCTCCTGCTTTGTCCCTACGGACAAAACCTTCGCCGACTACACGGCGGAATCCCTACGCACTCTGGCGCTAACTTCCGTCTTCTCCTTCTTTGTCCCTACGGACAAAACCTTCGCCGACTACACGGCGGGATACCCTACGCACTCTGGCGCTAACTTCCGTCTTCTCCTTCTTTGTCCCTACGGACGAAACCTTCGCCGACTACACGGCGGGATACCCTACGCACTCTGGCGCTAACTTCCGTCTTCTCCTTCTTTGTCCCTACGGACAAAACTTTCGCCGACTACACGGCAAGATACCCTACGCGCTCTGGCGCTAACTTCCATCTTCTCCTGATCTCTCGCCTCCGCCGCTCGATTAAATACCTTCCGCGCGAGATTCCAGAAGGTTCTCGTCATTTCGTCGGTGCGATACGCAGCGAAGGCTGGGGAGAGGCGCAAGACTGTACGAGGGCCGTCCACGACAGATGACTCAACCTGGCATAACACGCCCCTTTCCTTCTAGAAATTTCCAGGGCTTGCTCGGCCGCCGATGTGGGGTGAGGAGGTTCGTCGGCGAAGCCACGCTTCCGAGAGGAGAGGCTCGCGCGCCCGGGGAACCTTTAGATGTTTGTTTTCTTTTCCTTCTTTTTCGTTGACCTCGCGGCGTCACTCCGGCGGTTCGTCGCGAGAATTTGGCGGCGCGCTCTTTTTGAGCGCTCGTTCTGTGACACCAGTTGATTCATAACAGATTAGTGGCAGCTACATTTCTGTACCAGCGCGTGTAGTCTTTTCTGGTACCCCGTGCGGTTTTCACGATAACTTTTTTCCTCAATGCCATTCGCCTCTTGGTCGACACCCACGTTCTCAAAGAGCTAACGCGATCACGAGTTACAGTGATAAGGGCCAAGTGTACACACACGCCGCCAATTTCCGATATAAACTTAAAAGCTTGCACACTGTTTTGATTCCATCAGTGGAAACACAAAATAAAGTACAGAGTAAAAAAAGAAAAGAAATACCTATAAGCTACCACTACGCAACATGAAGCTTGAAAAACGCTTGAAGGCCCTGTGGTGAAAAACTTGTCTTTTAAGAGCTGTCGCAGCCTTGAAAAATACAAGTCCACATGTCAAAACTTCTGCTCCAGCACTCACCCCCAGTTTTCGAATTTACCCCCCCCCCCCCCAGGACGCATCTACCCCTTCTTGGCGTTCTTATGGACTTGAACGCCCCCGGAAGGCTATGCAGGGTCGGCCAAGTTTCGCACGAGTTTCTCGAAAGTCGGGATCTTCCTGAACTCTGTCAACAGCCCCTTATGAACGAGCCAGCAGTGCAAAAACGTCGAATAGACCCCTCAGCACACTGCGTTTTATTGGATACGATGGAACCAGTCATCGCGTCAAAGATGGTCGACAAAGTTTGGTGGTGTTTTCGAACCAGAGGAATCTTTTTTCATTTGTTTGTTGTTCCACTGTGTGCAGAAGTGCCCCTGTGCAATAAAAATGTCAAACCTCTCGTGATCATAATTTTTAGAGATGCAGGGTGTTTAAATATACTTTGAAGATTTTATAGTCTGCTTCACAGTCTGCTTACAGTTTATAGTCTGCTTGTAGTCTGCTTTACAGTAATCAGCCCGGTGGCATTTGAGATCAGTACCGGCCATGCGTCTTACAGCATTCCGACCGCAGCTAAACCCGAGGCCACATGTTAATCTTCATGGTCAGCCTGTACATTCTAGCACGCTGGTCGGCCGGGACACGTCGTCTTTGTTATCGTTGCCCACCAGTAACCAAGCTCAAGCGGCCGGCTAATTATCTATTCGGCTAGATGGTATACTTGGACAGTTAGGCGATGACTTGCTATTACCAAGCTAATTCCACCAAGCCATGGTAAGGCTGAGATAATTACACCACAACTTAACACCGTGCTAGTCAACCCATGTAAAGCTAGAACCAGGGTAACTAAAGCATGATAGTTAATGAGCTAATTAAACCATCTAAATAACGCGAAGTTAATCATAAGCAAATAATTAAAACTATGCGAATGAGTCCTTACAAATATGATGACAATTAGTATCGTGCTAATTATGGTTCCGTTTATTAGCTCCATACTGATTATGGCCTTGCGGATTGCGCCAGGGATAATTACCTTTTAATTGAAGCTTATTATTAAAAACAAGACAGCTCAATTTATTGGTCGTTAGGTCTCAGTCAATTAGTTTAATCAAAATTAAGACAGATATGATGCGGTCTTCACTTCTAAGCCAATTAGGCACATGAGTAGACGACCAAACTAAATAGCTGCAGGAAGTTAGGTTATCACAAGCTCATTAAGGCTCCAGCCTTACATAATTACTGTAAGCTCAACAAATTATGTTATATGCAAAGAAGCTGCCGTTTAGTGTCACCGCATCAAACGCTTGACAGTCGCACCAGCACCATCACAGTGATGAGTTGAACTAGGGCCCTCTCAGAATCAGCGAGTTGTTATCCGAGTTTGTGCATCAATGAGTTTGATTGACGGAGACCAATGGCATAGATCGGGCATCCCCACCACGTTTGCTCTTGCCGAGGAACAGTACTCGCGTCGAGCGACACGATCAATATATCATCTTTATCGCCCAAACCATGCACACACTATGAAGAGAAGGTATTATCATCACGCGGCAACGATGTCTCGAATTAAATTTCACTGCGATCACGACATATTCAATCACAGCCGCGTTGTCGCCAAGGTGCGAGAGCTCCTCGTGACCACCCCACCTCTCGTGCTGCTCAAGTGAATGAGCAGCACGAGAGTGCTGAGTGTGCCCCCTTGCTGTTTTCGAAAGTGGAATTTTCATGCTGCATGTGGAACGAAAGAAACTGTCCGAAATAGGACAAACGCCTACGAAACTGCCTGTGGGAGGCACGTGTTGAGTTGGCAAAAAAATGGCAGCATATCCACGGAGTGAATGATGGAGAGTGTGGCGAAGCATCCGTCCATCCATTTGTTCTTGATTCCATCCGTCCATGCGTCCGTCTGTGTGACCGTTCGTGGATCTATCCGCTCGTCCGTGCGTGCGTCTGTTCGCGCGTCCGCACGTCCATTCATGCGTGCGTCCCTGCGTTCGTCCATGTGTCCATCCGTCCGCGCGTCCAACCATGCATCTGTCTGCATGGCGTATGTTCGTTCATCCATCTATTCAACACTCCAAGTACCACCATCTCTGATCTTTTCATCATATATTCCCCATATAGAAGTGGTGCCATCCAGCGGACATTCCAAGGACTAAGCGAGAGGTGGCACACGCACACTTTCTTACGGCTTGCGCTTCGTGTCTACTTCCTACCTTTGAACACCTCGAGTTCATGGTACGTACTAGTTCACTGTATTCATGGCACTGCGGCCCAACGCTTGCTAAGCCTTTCTTAATCCAAGGAGATTATGCCCAGTGAGTATAACGTAGCAACGCTTTCTTGTCAGATAGTGCTCAATGTACATGCTAAAGGCTGCTAATAGGAAATGAGAGTCAGGAAAATTCGGTTTTCAGTTAACGTGCACCCGGCAAATTTTTCATTGTTCAACAACGCAATGGAGAAATCTCCCACCGGCACCAACTTGCAGGTCAAAACGTAAGACTGGTTACACATTACGGCTACGACTACTACGAGGGACGAACGGGTGCCGCTTTAAGGAGCTTTGCCCCTAAAATAGCGCCACAATCATGCTGATGACGCTGCATTTTTAAAATGTTGACTTGGGGGCGCCGCTGATGTGTAGGCGCGTGGAGTTTTTTTGACAACCGCCGCAAATGCGTACATGCATTTTCAATGCAACGCGTGTTCTTGCAACCATATTTATCAACGCTGTTATCACGCGCTCTGCACTGTATTCATGTGACGGCCACCACAGAGCGAGCTTGGAGCAAACTCGTCTGCCCGAGAAGCTGGGGCGATCCTTCATAACTGACCATAACTGACCAATCTTGTATGATTCATATGTTAATCATCTGTTTTGTATCATAGAGCAGCTGACTTGACGAAGCTACTAAGCAGAGCTTGCAGTAAGTTTTGAGGATGAATGAGTTATGTTTTCATACAAAAGCACGCTACTTAAATATTTGCTCATTAACGCATACCAACCGTCATTTGTTGTTCTGGCTTGTGTTGAGAAATGTTAAAAAAAACACATGAACTAGCTAACCTGCCCTGCTTTTCTTTGTCTTGGTTTCCTGCATATCACAAGGTCAACATTGTACTGTGCGCTTTCCTCACTCACTGCAAAACTCGGCATTAAGTCCCATGGCAAGCAACATTTCGATTTTCAATTTTAATGTGGAATTGTGAGAAAAATAAATGTGCGGTAAAAAAGTCGTACCAGTGTTCTCAGTAAAACATCCAATCTCACAAGCGCTCAAAGCATAATAGACTTCTTTTTTGATAGCCTTTTCAGTAAGACCCTTCTGGCGAAGCAGCAAGAGTTATTGGCTCATCTCTATTTTTACAAGATGTTTGGCGACGGCAACACTTCCCAGTTCCTCACGGCACACTTTGTTCATCTCCCACATTTGCGCAAACACTGTGACTAGCACATAGTCGGTGTTACTCTTTTCAGAGGAACATTTTTAGAACTAGGCAAGTTACCAAACTCCCCGCGTCAGGCGACCCATTGCGCAGCTGCTGGGCGCCTTCTGATTTAGTGGCGCTGTCGGTGCAGTAAACTTCCGCTAGCAGACGGAAGTGCATAGACTGCGTGGCGAGGCGCTGAGCAGGCGTTCAGAAGTGTCTTCGCAGAGTCCGCAGCAACGCTAAACTTGAGTAGCTTTAAGCGCTGGTAAGGCAAAGACTGAAAAATTCGCAGATCCCACGTACAGTGGGAATAGATTATATGCGAAGCACGAATGAGGAAGGTTGATATATCACTTTAAAATCAGCACAACGTTACGAGGTCGAAGTAAATGATGTACATGACTTCCGTGTTACGATTATCATGTTTATATCTGTCGTTTACCTTCCTCAACTATTCACGTCACGGGATACCAAGTTTAGTATATGTGGAGCTAGCGAAATGACTGCGAGGGTGCAATGAGAAAGGTATGTTGTCATGTTCTTACGGGACACGCGTGTCAAGGTTATCATTTTTGCACCACTCATATACTTTTGTCATCCATCGACGTCACGTAACACCAAATTGGGCATATGTGGAGCTAGCGAAACGGCCGCGAGCAGATCGTGAGAGGCCCAATATACTCCAAGGTAGCCTTGACACGCACGCACGATGGGCACAACGACGCTAGGTTAGCAAAACGCGAGCACTCAGTCGAGTTTTCCAGTCTGGGTGCAGTGCCAGAATACACAGCCTAGCGGATATGAAAAGAAACCTTGAAACGGCATCGGTGAAAATTGAACGTGAAGCGCACTTCTCGCACCCTGCATCTGTCGGGGAATTGTGCCCGGGATACATTGGCCACGCGAGCACGGATCTCTTTTCTGCGTTCCCCTAACGGCGAATGTCAGAAACTTTGAGACGGGGCAGTGTGATCAACGCAGCTCCCTCTGGTCAGTGTGCGGTGCCTGACGCCAGGTGAGACCAGCGCCCGTCGGCGCGGCCCGACGGCAACCGGAGCGAAATGCGAAATGTGACATGCTGCATTTCGCGTCGACGCGCAACCCAGACAACACTGCGTCTACCTTTTTTCGGGACGGGGGGACGCCGGACGTGCTGAAATGCACATGCGTCAAAGCAACGCAGCGTGACGCGCGCCTGAGAGTATATGGCAGGGCTGGTGCCTGGCGTGGCAACGCCGGCGTGACCCTACGAAATGAATGCCGGTGAGCACGCGTACCGCGTCACGTCGAAATGGAGCCTTGACTGTGGCGTGTAGTCATGTTCTCACATGATACGCATCTCAACATTATCATGTTTGCACCAGTCGCATGCCTTCGTCATCCAATGACGTCACGTAGTACCAAATTTGACATATGTAAAGATAGCGAAACGGCCGCGAGCGCATCATGAGTGTGACATGTAGTCATGTTGTTACATGACACGCATGTCGTGATTATCATGCTTGTATGTGTCAATTACCAATGTCGTCCATTCGCGTCACGTAATAACGAGTTTGGTACGTCTGAGGCTATCGAAACGGTCGCGAGTGCATCATGAGCGTAGCACGTAGTCATGTTGTTACATGAAACGCATCTCATGTTTATCATGTGTGCACCAGTATTATACCTTCGTCATCCATACACGTCCCGTAATACCGCGTTTGGTACAAAAGAAGCTAGCGAAACGGCGAACAGCACATCATGAGCGTGGCATGCAGTCATGTCGTTACATGACATGCATATCATGACTTTGATGCTAGGGTCTTTCGCTTGTGTTTGCCATGCATTCATGTCATACCATACGAGTTTTGCAACGTGCCATGAAAATGAAACCACCGCAAAAGCTGCAGGACTATGAAATGTAAATCATGACATTTATGACATTGATGTCATAGTTTTCCTGGTATGACTAGTGAAATATGTTCTTCATACAGTCATGTTATGCCATACCAAGATTGGTATTGATACCATTATCGAAACGGCCAGGAGAGCTGAAAGTCATAGGCGTCTGGATAGATAGATAGATAGGTAGATAGATAGATAGGTAGATAGATAGATAGATAAATAGATAGATAGGTAGATAGATAGATAGATAGATAGATAGATAGATAGATAGATAGATAGATAGATAGATAGATAGATAGATACGCGCAATGTCGTCGAAGTTCACCAAGAAATGCTTCGCATTTAATAACTATGTGTTTGTGGACTGCTCACGGTAAACGATTGATGTTTGGTCAGTCTATTCATTGCGTTATAAAATATAACAATGAGAAGGGTTTGCGTGGTATAAATCTTAATTTTCATTTTTTGAAGCAAGGAGCTTTCACTCGGTGGCAGGTGTTGTTAGTTGCCTTTCTAGAGTAATATCAACACGTGTGTGTACTGCATGCGACAAATTCAGCCCTACTGCAGAACAAAAAATTGTATTTTTTTACGCAAGTAATGCAGTGAAACAGATGTGTGGATATCGCATGTACAGTGTGGTGCACATGGACGGCACTAATTACCTACAGCTCTATTTAAAAAAATATTGCTTACAAGAGGACCTTCAGAACCAATCAGACAAACTCGTGCACTTATGCATATATTTTTTAAAATTTATACTCCGATACATCGAAGTATATTTACAGCAAGTATCTATATAGTGCGGGCAACATTAGAGAAACGATAAACAACACTAAGAGCATGCAGGAACAATCCGTGCCGAGAATACGAAATGTGATCTCTTTTAATCCAAACTCCTTTTCTTATTGATACTTGTATTTCCTGGCGTACTTCGTCCATTTCCTCCCTCTGGAGCTCCTATCAGCGTGTACGGCGTGGAAGTTACGTATGCTACCGATCGTGAAAGTCTGTGCAGAGCTCCATGGTCTGTGGCAAATTACGGTAGGAACCGCGATTACGGCCCACGGGGTAGTGGTAAAACAGAAGGTGAAGGCTGAGCTTAAACTAAGATTTAAATTTATATTTCAAAAAGATTTCTATTTCAGCTAATAGGATTATGTGCACTGATTTTCCTATTTCTCGTAAGATGTTTTGTTTCCCAGCGCACAGTACAAGACACGCGCTGAAGGGCAATCTGAATTTACCAAAAGGTAATAATATATACGGTGAAAGAGTGATTGAATTCAGTGGAACCAAAGTCCGGAATATTCTATCTTTTGTGGTTAATACCGCACGTATCTTCAAGCAGTGTAGTAACTTATTTTTTCCTAATCAGGACCTTTAATTTATCTGCTATTACTTTACGGGTACACTTCAAAAAACCATTGTTCATTTTGTCTGTTAAGATATGTTTTGTGAACCTATATGTAAAAAACTGCAATGACCTGTATGTATAGTATCAACGCTGAACCAGATACTAGCCTCCCTAGGCTATCGGTTCAGATATCTGTATATGAATTATTGTAACAGAAAATGAAAATAAAGGACCTGCAAAAAAGTGGCAGATTCCACTTACAGTGGGAAACCATGATATGCGAAGCATGAATAAGAAATGTTGATATGTCACTTTAAAATCAGCACAACGTTACGAGGTGGACGTAAATGATGCCGTGCATGCCTTCCGTGTCATGATCATAATGTTTGGATGTGTCGTTTGCCTTCGTCATGTATTCACGTCACGTGATACCAAATTTAGTATATGTGGAGCAGCGAAATGACCACGAGGGCGCAATGTTTTGGTCTTACATTAAACGCCTGTCAGGATTATCATGTTTGCACCAGTCATATATTTCGTCATCTATTGACATCATGTAACACCAAATTTGGTATAAGTGCAGCTAGCAAAATGGCAGTGAGCGCATCATGAAGGGCCCATCATACTCCGATGTAGCGTTGACGCACGCGCACGGTGGGCACAGTGACGCCACGTTAGGAAAATGCTAGCACTCTATATTCTGAGGCCAGGCGCGACAAGCGTCCGTCAACGCGGCCGGACGGCAACCGGCGCGAAATGCGACAGACTGCATTTCGCCCCTATGCCATTGAGTAACATTGCTCTATGACTCTGCGTTACCCAGACAACACTGCGTCTCCCTCTTTTCGTAACGGAGGGAAATGCGACAGACTGCATTTCGCACCGATGCCAATGAGTAACATTGCTCTATGCCTCTGCGTTACCCAGACAACTATGCGTCTCCCTCTTTTCGTAACGGAGGCACGCCGGACACATCGGAGGCACGCATCGCATGATTATCATGTTTGCACAATTCACATACCTTCGTCAACCATTCATGTCACGTAATACCGAATTTGGCAGATGTGAAGCTAGCGAAACGGCTACGATCGCATCATGAGTGTGGCATGTAGTCATGTTGTTACATGACACGCATGTCTTGATTATCAGGTTTGGATGTGTCATTTACCTATGTCGTCCATTTGCGTCACGTAATACCAAATTTGGTACATAAAAGCGGCCGCGAGCGCATCATGAGCGTAGCACGTAATGTTGTTACATGACACGTATCTCATGTTTATCATGTTAATACTAAATTTTGTATAAGTGAAGCTAGCAAAACGGCTGCCAGCGCATCATGAGCGTGGCATGTAGTCACATGTTGTTACATGATACGCATCTCATGATTATTATATTTGCACCAGTCATATACCTTCGTCATCCACTCACGTGCCGTAATACCAAATTCGGTAAATGTGATGCTAACGAAATGGTCGAGATTGCATCATGAGGGTGGCATTTAGTCATGTTGTTACATGACACGTATATTATGATTTTCACGTTAGGGTCTGTCGCTTGTGCTCACCGTAAAAACATGTCATACCATACCTATTTTGCAAGATGTCATGTGAACGAAACCAGCGCAAGAGCAGCAACACCATGAAATGTAAATCATGACATTAATGGCATGCGTGTTACGATCTTCATTTAGGACTAGTAAAATGTATTCTTCATACAGTCATATTATGCCATACCAAGTTTGGTATTCGATACCATAATGTAAACTGCCAGGAGAGCCTAAAATTGTAGGCGGCTAGATAGATAGATAGATAGATAGATAGATAGATAGATAGATAGATAGATAGATAGATAGATAGATAGATAGATAGATAGATAAATAGATAGATAGATAAATAGATAGATAGATAGATAGATAGATAGATAGATGGATAGATAGAAAGATAGATAGATAGATAGATAGATAGATAGATAGATAGATAGATAGATACGATCACAGTGGCCGAAGTTCGCTAAGATATGCTTCGCATTAAAAAAATACGTTGACATCGCGAAGTAGAGCCCACAAATGCTGTTGCAGAAATAGATCGTCGGGTTACTGAAGCGGTGCTGCAGGCTCAGCGTGCAGGTCGCGATTATCGTTCACGCGAATTAAATGCAAATGTTCTCGTCGGCACGCTACAATACTCATGTAATGGTAATATGTGTAAGAAGATGGGTCTTCAAACCACTGAGAATGGGCTGCTCTCAGTGACACGTGGATACTACCTCGAGAAGCGAATTGCCCACTGCACACGTGCCTCGAAGAAACATATGTGGGTTTTGATACCTGAAGATGCCCTTGTCGCACTTGTATCCGCCTATTTTTAGTGAGCGAAACACCCATGCTCTACAAAGAAACACTAAAACGGCGCACGGACACTCGCTTAATGTGTACCAGCTCACGAACCGAAGTTGCAGCCCAAGTCCCTTACCGTCGATGTCTCAAGTATATAAAGCTTCACCAACTATTCACTAGCCTGATACGCGCTTAAAAACATGCATATGGCACAAAATTTGAAATCAAACGTTCCGCAATGTTTTGCAAACCACTTGGTATATATATACCCTGCGAGAAAAAAAAAACGCAATTGCATGCGGTGGCGTTATGGTGCAGAGGGTGAAGTGTCTGCTTCAAATGCATGCGGTCTCAAGTGCAATGTTAGATTCCACTGCTGTGTGTAATTTGTATGCTAATGCCGCAGATATGAACAAATGTGTTACTTTCCATTTTCAAATTAGTATTAAGAATTATCAGTACAGGCAAACATACAAGGCAGTGCACTGAAGGACCAGAAAGCCAATTTCTCTTTCGTAACGTCGTTAGGGCCGCCTACGGGCTGTCACGTGTTATGGCAGGCTGTACTTCGCCAGGAAATATATTATTTGAAAGCCCGGGTAGATTTTATCAAGGCTATTGTGAAGGTCTTTTTGAATAGGGCCGCTTCCACGAGGTCATGTCTAGGGAGCCGCGTAACAAGCTGAATAAAAGCAGCCATATTTTGACCAAAATTCCTCCCCGAAGGCGTGTTTTTTTGCCACAGTTTGACTAAAATTGTACGGTCAGGCCATATTCAATGATGACATATCAACTTCAAAAACGAAAAATAGATGGGGCATGTCATATTTTTCGGGCACTCATGATTGAATTGACGTGGTTGTCTGACCAGCTGAAGCCTGCTTGTACACCGCATGTAACTGGTGTAACAAAATTTGGTTTCTGTAGCTCGTTGAAATTCTTCAGCAATAAATAATTCTGTTACTGGTTAGCTATCACGCCACGGTCTAACTAGTTAGTCCAATTGAAAACCCTGATTGGAATCCACGCCACACTGGCCGCATATAAGTTGTGCAATGCTGAAGCAGGTAATTCAACGCACTCTTACAAAATATTAACCGCTAAAGGCTGAACCAGAATCGCAAAAGATTGCTTTTTATATAAACGGATTGTCGAACTGTTCATGCTTCATATCACAGCGAAGGTGGATATGATGAAAGCTCCGGGTATAGTAGCGTACACCCGTGCATAGACAATAAACTAGAAAAAGTCGGGACGAAGAAGCTGGAAGCTTGCCATTAAAAAGTCTGTAGACAGGGGTTATATGCTCGAGCCAACCTTTCGACAAGCAGGCTTGTCTTCCTTGAGGAAGACCCAACTTTTCGTCAAGTGGACTTTCTAAAGAACAGAGCTGTTCAAGCCGACATGCTTTGTTCTATTGCCTTGAGACAGACAAGTCCGCTTGTCGAAACGTCAGCTAGGGCAAACCACTCCATTTTACGGATGTTTTCATAACAATGAAGCAGGTAAGCCTAACCGAATGTAAAAGTACCTCTACGTTATACTGGCCTTAAAGGGCCCGTGAACCACCTGTAATATCTGTGTAAAAATTTCAAGAAAACACGCGCATCGTGTGCAGAATGCCGTCGCGATCAACGATTCTACACGTGGCAGCACTGGGAGCCGCCGGCGCGCCGCAAATTCCAAGAAACAGGCCCTCCTTGTTCTCGCGAAGTTCAGGGCTCCACGTGACACACCGTGCCATATCTCTGACGCACCGAGCCAAATATGCTGTCATTGTTCGAGCAAGAGCCCATAACTTCCCATAACTTCCGTTCAGTCTGCAAGCAGCTGTCCACGCTGTTGTTGTTTGTCGTGTTGCCCGCTTGTGTGCGCTTCATCTAGCGGGGAGGTTGTCTGGCAGGGCGTTTCCCCGTGCGGGTTCATCGCGTTGGCAATCCTTTGAAACCGTGCGCGCAACGCAGGGTCTATACCGGCACGATTACGGCAGCCACGGTTCGCCAACAAGCACGCAGCATAATGCAAAGAACGGATTCGATGGCCGGAGTCGCGGCAACCAGAAGAAGACCGTGTTTCAAGCAGCGCGTCAGCGATGACGTATGTCACGTGAGATTGAGAGGCGGGCTCGGCGAGAGTGAAATGTGGCGTGGGAGAGGATACCAAAAGGGAAGCGTCGGAGAGATTTATGAAGTGGTTGTTGTGGTTTCGATAATAAAATGTGCCTAACTCCGCTAGTACTGCACTATTTTAAGAAATTCTCATGTCTCCGTGTTCGTCATACACTTGTGCACAATATCTTGACCACGACTGAGTTTCGCCCTCTGGGTAGTTTACGAGTTCTTTAACCAGGCTTTAAGCAGGCTTTAGGCAAGCTTTAAGCCCTCTGAAGTTTCAAATCGGACTAGTTGGGACACACTCATCACCGCTAGTACAAGCAAGATAACCCACTTAATAATGTGTACTTACAATATATAATATATTTTCGTTTGCGCCTAGTTCGTTTGCGCTGGCCGTCATGAGCATGTTCAAGCAATGTACTCGAAATTATAAGGATTATATAAGTATTCTAGCAAAAAGTAGTCCAGCTAATAAACGATAGTGTATATGCTTGTGAGTACAGCCCTACATACAGAAGTCACTCTATCAGCAGCTCTTACTCTAGAGTCGTTGTGAATAGGCCATACGTATAAGTAGGATTCACGTGCAGCAAAGTACTTACAAGGAGGGGCAAAGGGAACAGTGACGTCAGGGTCAATAGCATCGGTGGGCAGGAAACACCAGTAGGCGTTACATTCGAAACGCCATGAACTTATACGGCACGTCCGTCGGAAAAATAGTACCCGAGTCCGAGAGGTGAGGCGCGCTCGAAAAGCCGAGCATTTTTGCCAAATCCACATAATACGTGCATGTCGCAGAGAGGACAACGCAGCAAAACGACGAACGTACAGTAACCACCAACCTTAACAGGAATACTTCGTAGTGTGTCCGGAAAAAGTTCGATAAAGGCCAGTGGCACGTACTTTTGGGTCCTGTTGCCGCAACGTTACGTTTGAATACTGGCATGCTGTCGAAGCAAACCAGTGTTTCGTATCCAAGCGCTTCGTGGCTGGCATCAGTCAAGATATGCTACGTCGGGGCGGTCGTGTTAAGCTTGCTCACAGCGGCATACTTACAAATTCGCCGCATCAGAACTTTCTAAATGTGGCCATACTAACCGTAAATGAAAGGCGTGGTTTTAGGACCTACACTATTGCGAGGATCTGCTTTATTGCCTACGATGTCACATTTATTAATTTTTCTTTGTGGTTGTTGCAGCATAAGCTCTAGAATACCAGAAAAAAGGTTTGTAGTGCTCCGCACACGCGAGCGCGGCGATCGTGGGCGTGGAAACCTACGTCACCTTCAGTTCCCTTGGCGGAGCTGTGCTGTACTGCGATAGAAGGGCTCCACCATTCACTGATCCTAACTTCGAGAGTTGCGAATCAGGGTTGCCAGATTTGGTTGCTTAACGCCAGACTGGATACTTATAAATTGTGGCAGCGAGAAAAAATGACGTTGGCTACTTTTTGGATATTGTTCTGGCGCTGGCATCAACAGGCTAATTATACCGGAGAACCGAGTGCAGCTATAGCAAAACGTACAAAGTGGTCATTCACACTACCAGCTGCTGCTCCCAGGGTGTAATCGCATTTTGTACTCGCCATAAATTTGACATATTTAACGGAACCCTTAATGATTAGACAGCACTGTAACATGCTGGGTGGAGACCCCTTTAGGCTTTCTAGCCGCTTTCTGCTACGCGCTAATGGTGTGGGCTGTGTGGGTGGCGCCAGCCTAGGCAGACGTTGGCGAAAAGTGGATGCGCGCGCCTCCTGTAAGCTTTGCGCGAAGCGCACGCATCTCACTATATTTCAATGATATCTAATTTTGGTTTAACATTTTCACTGCGGACGCTGCCACACTTGTCAGTCATGACGTTTCTCTTTTTAGCTGTTTTGTTTTTATTTGTTTCGAAATGGCCTTTTTTTATCACTGAGTGCACGCAAGATGTAATACATGCGTTTCTCATGTGAATGCGTCTAGACTGCTTTTTGCATGATCTCTTAACAAGTACGCGAAAAAACAGAAAAAAAACCAAAAAAATTGAATGAGAAGAGCTCAAATTGTCCTTTACGGCGCCTTCATCTAATTGGGGTTGTGAGGGCCGGCATGCCAGCCATGGAAGTCTGGGTCGAAATATAGATCTACCGGGATGCGTCAGGTCGCTTGATCTCATCTTAAACTCTAATTTTATGTGTTCAAGATTATTTAAGCACAGTATGGTAAGTATTCATTGATTGATATGTGGGGATTAACGTCCCAAAAGCACCATAAGATTATGAGAGACGCCGTAGTGCAGGGCTTCAGAAATATTGGTGGTTCTTCAACGTGCACCCAAATTTGACCACACGGGCCTACAGCATTTTCGTCTCCATCAAAATCAGCCACCACAACCGGGATTCCATCCTGCAACCTGTTTGCCAGCAGCCGAGTACCTTAGCCACTAGACCAACATGGTGGGGGTCGGTAAGCATATTTTTTGTATCTTGAGGGGTCATAGTGCGGTGATAATTTAACGAAACTGAAATATA